>NW_017729034.1:56243423-56261630 GCF_001723915.1 Gavialis gangeticus
AAATATTTCCAGGGTTCCGGGCCCCCCCCCCCCCCCCCCCTCCAATAAGGTAACATTCATCTGAATGACAGATTTTTTTATAATAACTTGTCAACCTTTGGACCTGGCAGACCCCATGTCTTGAATCGGACATCTACAGAAGTATCTGGAGGCCATAGGAGCTATGAAACAATGTTGGAGCCTTATCAAAATGGAGAGAGGTGAACAGCAACACCACAGTGGTCCCTCCCTATGTCTGGTATGAAAATGATCAAACCCAGAATTTGGGAGCCTGCCTATTTCAGAATGTCCTGTATTTCCACAAGCATTTAATGAACAGCAGATTTCTCTGGAAAAAGCCTAGAGAAACACCAGCTCTAGAAAGCTTTCCATGCTGGAGTCAAAGATACCTACGGGGTTCTATTTTAAGTATTTCCTCATTGGGCAACCTTGGGCAAGTCATTCACCTGTCTATTCTGGTTTCTCTGTGTGATATATGGCAATAATGAATCCTGTTGCCATGTGCGTGTCGCAATTGTGTTTCAAAAGTACGTTCAGATCATCTGATAGATACAAATGCAAATGAACATTAACCTCTCCAGCCTTCTGTCTAGCCCTGTATTTTTCTTGCACTAAAGAAATTTGCATGCAAGCAGGGTTATTGTTTTTGCTAAGGTTGCTCATTTTGTTGACCTATTTTTTTTAAAGAATAATGCTGATTTGGGCAATCAATGCTCTTTGTTAAACAGGACTTTTCCCCCCTTTGTCTAAACAGCAGTATTGATTATATACCAATCAGTGCCAATTAAAACAAAAAGCCCGGAAGTTCAGCCTGGCTCAACCCCAGCTGCTACAATCCACAGCAGCCAACCTGTTCCTCATAAAAGTATACTTTCAGAAAGATCCCAATCCCTGCTATTCAAAATTGTGTTTTCCCCAGCTCCTCAAATCAATGGCAATGCGTAGGGGGTGCACGGCAGTGCACGTCCACTCCTTGAGAGCACTGGTGCACTCCCTGACAGGCAGCATTTGCTGCTTAGGCGATGGGCAGGGGGGTCAGGCAGGAGCACTGGTGCCCCTCCCAAGTGCACTGGCCAGGGAGTGGGGGCATCAGGAAAAGCACAGCTGGCACTTCCGGGTGCACCCCTGGCCCTTCCAGGCGCACCGCTGGGACTTCTGGTTGGCATGCATACCCGAAAAGGGGGACTACCCCAGTCGGCACAATCAGCCTCAGGGGGACAGCCCCCCAATTGCTGACTGGCCGCTGGGGGGGCAAGTGCCCCCCCTGACTCAGGAGGCACCTGTCGCCCATGCCCAAAACCCAGCACAAGCCAGGTGGCTGAAGGCCAGGACAGATTTTCTGGTTTAGGCCAGGCTGTCTCAGCTTGTGCCCTGACATATGCACACTCTTGTGCTTTCATTGTAAAGCTCTGACCTTTCTGAGGCAGATCGACCTCTTTGAAGATCTCAGTGACACTGTATTGATCTAACTGTAGTTAAGGTGCCCCTGGCACTGCTTATTTGAGCGATTTCTGACCTGGCTGCATCCGCCTTCCATTACATATGCTCAGTGTTCCCACTTCAGTGACTTGTTCTCTAGAAGGGTCTCAGGTAAACAACTTGGGGCCTGATTCTGCTCTGTTGACTTCAATCAGAGCTTTAATCTTTGTGAACTGTGGAAACACTTCTTGCCTGCATTTCAAGGGTGTTGTGAGAGTCACTTAGATATTGTTTGCAAAGTGCTTTGGGCAGTACTGCAGAAGAGCACAATTAGTGTAATGGGAATATGCACACGTTGCGCTGCCCTCCCTTGTGCACAGTCAGGACGTCTCTGTTATATGTTGACACTCTGACTTCATTTTTCCAAAGTAACCAGTGATTATGGGATCTCAAAACAGTGGCCTCTAAAATACCTAGTTCTTTTTGAAAACACAGGGACACACGGGATTTTGCTTGCCTGCCTGGGTAGTGTGCGTGTCAGGTGTTCTCAGCATGCATGTGAAATGAGATTGAATTTATTCAGTTCTAAACAGTCAGCATAAGTATGCAGCCCCTGAAGAGAAGTATCAGTCCAAGTGGTTGCTTATGATGAGAGAATTATTTCCACCATTGTGTTAGAAAGAAAGCAAAAACAGTCACAGACAGGCTAAGTACAGACAGTCAAAAAGCCCGAGGCTGAATTGATCCAATCTTCGCAGGTTAGTCTAAGCTGCATAGATTGAAATGATAAGCAAGTGAGTATTCATTCACTTTTGCTTCCAGAAATGCAGCCACATGCCTGCAGTGGCCCAAGCTGGCACAGCCAAGGGGTGCTAGAATACACCTCCTTGTTCAGGTGAAGCAGACAGCTTGGCCTAATGCTAGCCTACCCATCCGGGGGGCGGGGGGGAGAGGGGGGTTGCAGGGAAGGTATAAAGTATCCTGGGATGCTGGGGGACTGTGAGTTAACTTGAATCTTGAGGGGATCTGGGGCAGAAGTTCAATAAACTGATTTAATCTAAATCAGGTATGTTTGAGTCTACATTCATCCAGGTTTATCTTAAATTGGTTTCAGGCACTTTGAAAGCAGTTTATGTGCGCTGCACTTCTGTTGTATTACAGATTTAAACTGATTTCTGATCATTTATACCTGTTTATATATAATTTCTGTCCCTAGCCAAATTTCTGAGATTCAGTTTAGAAACATTCAAATTGTAGTGGCTGATCTGTGCTTGGTTATAAAAATGCTAGCACTGCCCTAATTTTGAGTCTGCTTTCCACACATATCAAAAACTCCAGTTGAAACCTCCTGGCACTTTTGACTGTTGGCAAGCAGGGCAAGCTCACGTGAATGCAGCTTTACTCCTTCCAAAACTGATGTTGCTAATTCAGCTCTGGACTCTTTCTCCAGAAAAAAAGACTTGATTTCTGTAAACAGAAATGCCAAATTATTCTATGAAAATAATATCTGCAGGATTTTCAATCAGCTGAAACCAAAAATAGTGGAAATCTAGAAAGAAAGTCTGATTTTTTGACAAAAAAGGTTCAAATTGCTTCAGATAACTATCCTTTTGTGAAATCCTTTGTCAGTAGTTAAGTGTGGCCAAGGTTTCACCCAAATCTTGCCAAATTGCTCATTGCTAATGGAAATGTTATGATTTTTGAAGGTTTATTTATTTAGCACCATGCACACATGGCTATGCTGCTTCAGATTAGTCGGCTAGTATGAACAGAATAGTATATGGCGTGTTTGCAGATGCCACTGCTGGCCATGAGAAGTTTGCAGTGTACACCTTGGTTGAGGGCACTTTATCCTGCTGTCATTGAAGTCAAAGAATGTCTTTCTCTTGCCTTCAAGCTTTTTGAAGGAGTAAGGTGGTTCTCAAGGAGTTAAAACTAGCAAGTTCTGGCCCATCTTATGCAAACAGCTCTGTGGAGAGCATTGTAAAAACCTTATCCCCATTGTGCTATTGCCTGGCAGAGGAACAACATGTAAAATTTCAAAGCCAACAAAAAAAAAATTGCTTGCAAGTGAATTATAAACTGGCCCTTACTGAGGCCCAGTATAAATAGAGGCTATAAAACAGGCCTTTGGTAACACTCCAGTAAGTTATACAACAAACTGGAAAGATCTAGATTTAATGACAGCAATGGCAAACTCCAAAGACTCAGCTCTGAGTCCAACAAGCCCTCAAGGCTTGAAGGTTTATTCTGACTTTCCAGGGTCTCCCCTTCCCCACTTACTGTTAACCCATCCTCTACTAAACAGAGTTTTTCCTTTTTCCATACTTCAGTTCTTATGATTCCAGTATCCCTTTACCTAAATCCAATCAAGTGCCCTGACCTTCAGCTCCTTTCTAAACAGCTTCCATGCCTGACAACCACTTTCTCTCGCCTACATAGACCCAGCTCCCAACAATTTGTGGCTGTTAAATATCCCTTCCAAGCCTGGCCAGTTCTGCAGTACGTTTTGTGGGGACAATATCTCCCACCTTCTTCATGTAGGCAAGCATTGGGCTCACACACAACCCTCAACATTGTTCACTGTGGCCAGTACGAGTTCTGTTGACTTCAGTGGACACTGCATCAGGTTCCCAGTGCCTGTTCACAACTACCACTCTATTGTATACAGCATTCACACTCAGAAATTCCAACCCATATCCAAACTCCATTGTGCAATGACATAAGGAGAACCAGTCCCTGCCCAAAAAAGAAAAGAACAAATTAAGGATGGGGGAAAAGGAAGCATTAGCTCCATCGTACACAGGGGAAATGAGACATAGAGATTAATTAAGGGCACAAGCACACAAACAGTTTACCACAAGGTAAGCAAGGGTGGGAACTTACTGCATATCAGCCATTCTGCAGTAACTACCTGTGTTTACTCTCTTATCCTGTTGTAAGTGTATGGTACCAAAGCCCATTTTTATTGATGGGCAAACTACCCTGAATTTAAACCAAGATAAGGGCATACACACAGGCAGTTAGTATGGAGTGACTGATATGCAGTAATATCACACCCTAGCTTATTGCACAGTAACTTGCTAGGTAAAGTACCACTGATATATCTGGGTCCATCAGCCAGATGAGAAGTACAGAGCCAGTCCAAGGCCAAATCCCATATTCAGGGGCCAGTTCATGACCCTGATCCACTGTGGGATTGGCTGTGGTTGGTTCATGGCTGTAATTCAGCATGTGGGATTGGTCTGTGAGTGTAATGTGGTGCGTGATCTGTGCGCTGGATGGAGCTGCAGCATGTATGTGTAAACCTGCATGCCAAATCCAGGTCTGGCACAACCCTACATGCCATCCTGACCCCATAAAGCAGATCTGGCAACAGAGTAACCCTGTGTGCCAGCACAATCCAGTGAACAGGGATCCCCATGGGCTGAATCCACCCCGCAGGCCGTAGGTTGAGCACCACTGCCCTATGTGACTTAACAAAGGTCACGTAAGAAGTCTGTGGCTGAGCACCTTCAGAGCTCTGTTCTAGCATCTTAGACACTAAGTATGTCAGATCAGCCTTCTGCTATCCTTTTCTCAATCACAGTTGGAAAAAAGCTCTTCAGACCCCAGGCCTGCACATTTGCTGGTTCATACTGGCTTCTGTAACACAGCAGTAAAGGGCTGTGAATTCCTCTGAGCTGAGAGATGCTATCTAACTTGGTACTCTCATTTTTACCTTTATACAAAAAACAGCAGAGGTGATATTTTTATTTGTTTTGTTTTGGTTTAATAAACAACAGGCCTTTTGTGCCAAGATCTTGTATAACAAGTTCCAGCGCAGAGGACATGTTTAGAAAGGCATGTTGATTTTTTAAATAAGGGCCTTTATAATAGCAGGAAAAATATAACCTCAACTATATCAACGCAAAGGCAGGTGGTGCCAACAGCAATAGAGTTTTTATAATATAACCAATATGACTATTTACCAAACGATCGTTATCTCACTTCCCCTGCCATTTCAGCCAGACTACTCAGGAGCAGTCTTCAATGTAATTTTAATTAGAAAAATAAGATTTGCTTCACCACTCTGTTACAGCCACTTTACCAAAGGCCAGTCCCATTGGCTTGCTGTAACTGAATGGTAAATCAGGGCTGTGGTATTCAAAGTACAAATTGGCAAATGAGGAAGAACGTTAAATGAAAGTCTTAATAATGCAGACAGTTAACTATTAGAACTACTTACCTCAGGATGTAAGGTATTCCCCATCAAACAAATCTGAAATTTCTCTTTTTATTATATAAAAGGAGGCAATTATCACCTCTTCACAAGCAGTCTGGGGACAGAAAAAACAAAAGTATTAATTGAATAAATTGTCTGTTGCAGGTTATTCACCCAGCTCTATGCTGTTAGGAATCAGAATGTGCCTCATATAAACAACTGAATTCATTTAATTAAGAACTGGATCATACAAGAAAGACTGAAAAGGCTGCTGCAGGAGGCACCCTTGTAGAGAATGGCAATATGCACTGAACGAATGAAATCCAGCATAGAGACACACGTCATCAGAAGAAGCATGCATTGGCTGAATATGATCTGAGGGCGGGTTCAGCTAATTAAATAGCTGCTAAAAGCTTTCAAAATTAATGCTTTAGTGATGTGGCCCACCACATTCTTCCTTTGAAATAAATGGAGCAGCAGGATTATCTTACCATACTGCAGTAGCATTAGCATGCTTCTTTAACTTCAACCCAACCCCACAGTTGGTCCAGTAAAAGATGTTACAGACAAAAATCCTTATTTCACATAATTCTTGGAGCATCCTGGCTACAACATCACTCCACACTGCCTTACAGTATTCACAGTAGCTAGATGCTTGGGGAGCCCTGCAATCTGAGTGCACATGTATTATTGCATCAGATTATTATCTGTAAAGCAGATTATTATTGCTTCTTAGGCAAGGATTTGTCCATTAAAAACCTGACTGTAGGTCACAGCATTCACCCAAACATTGTTACCACACGGGAAAGTGATCTTGGAGTTTAGTTCACTGTGAAAAGTTCTCTAAAAACATTATTTTAATGTACAGTAGGGGTCAAAAAGGGAAATAAAATATTAGGAATCACTAGGAAAGGAATGAAACATAAAGCAGAGGAATTTCATTAGGCTAGTGCATACAACTACAGCCTTCCCATATGTTGAAACTGTGTGCAGTTCTGGTCATGCCATCTCAAAATATAAGAACAAAGGACAAAGAATGGGAACAAAAATAGAGGGATGGGACAGCTTTCATATCAAGAGAGACTGAAAAGGTAGGGTCCCTTCATCTTGGAAAAGATCCTGACTGAGAAGGGATATGACAGAGGGCCATAAAATCATGAATGGTATAAGAAAGTGACTAGGGAACTGTTATTTACTGTAGCACATAATGCAAGAACTAGGGGGCATGTAATGAAAGTATCAGCCAAGAGGTTTAAAACAACAAAAAGGAAGTGCTTTTTCACCGCTGTATAATTAACACGTGAAACTCATTGCTACAGGATGTTGTGGAGACCAATAGTACCATATTGTCCTGATTATAGATCAACCTTTTTCCCCGTTCGAAAAGAACCATTCATATGTGGGGTCAGCCTATGATTGGAACAAGATGGTACAATTGTACAGAACAGTTGACTCTCTTCCTGCAGCAGTCTCAAGGGCCAGTCAGCATGGCCTTTAAAAGTGCCATGCTGAAGTCAGCTGAACCACTTCCACCATGCTGGAGCAGATGACCCCTGTGTGGCACCCCTGGGGCCTGACTGGCTGACTGTGAAAAGTGTCATGCAGGGTCACCTGCTCTGTCATGGTGTTGGGCTCAGCTTAGGTAAGGAAGGACCAGAATAGCTAGGTGACACAGACTGCCACCCCCACACAGTTCCCAGGGATCTCTCTGGTCTGCTCCACTGGAGTGGGAAGCAGGCATTAATCTTCCAACATAAAAAGTAAGACCTCATAAATCCTAAGAGTCTAGTGTCAAGTTAAGGCTTCCAGACCCCTAACTCCACTGCAGGGAGCTGGGAATCCTTGGTTCTTCAGTTATGGGGCAGACCGTGTAGCATATCACTGCTGGAGCCACAGAACCAGGGAAGAGCCTGCAAGGGGAGCTGGTGGGAAACCACACAGTTTTGTGTTGGAACCCTGCCTACGTTTCACTGGAAGTTGTTCAAAACCAATAATGAAACATTTTGGATGCAACAAATTAGCATTTCCCAACAAAACAAAACAAAAGAAAGATGTCAGAAAATTCCCATACAACCACCCATTTCCTCCTTCCCCCTGTCTTTTAAAGACTAGGGAAAATGTGGATCATGGGTTTGGGCTGTATATGTCACACGAGGTTAGAATCCAGATCTGGCAATTCAAATCTGGCCTTTTAATAAGAGCCAGTCTTGTTTAAACCTGCAAACAGTTTCTATTTAAATAAAAATATTTGTCTTGATACATATTGGCCTGGAATTTTAGACTGAATACAATATGCTGAGCTTTGGGCAAAATTATCTTTGGGACAGATGATGCTTTTTTATTTTAGGATTTTTAGTATCTTTAACCCTTTGGGTCCTTTCTTATGGATTATTAGATTTTGTTGTAAGATTCGATTCTGTAAGGGCAGTAGCAGTTCAAGGTCTTGATTTGTAGATAATGACTTATAATCAGGGAGAAAGCTTTTTTTACCTTAAAATTGAAAACGAAAATGTGGGGTTGGCTTCTATGCAGGGTCAACTTATAATCAAAACAATCACCCTGAGCTTGGTGGTGCACCCCCTGCAAAAAGGCGCTGCTGACACTGCTGACAGCACCTGTGGGCAGTCACTGCTCACCACACCCCCACCCCCATCGCCACCAACATTGTCGGTGGTGTCTGCGGGAGGTCCCCAATCGCTGCTGGCCACCGCCACAGCTGCCAGTGGTGTCTGCAGGTGGTCACCGACCACTGGTCAGCACTCACCCCCCCCCTCCTATCAATAGCGCCACTGCTGCCTGTGGGGGCTCGTCATGCCCCCCAGCCTCCGGGGGCATGCAGTGTTCATGAGAACAATACAGTATAAAAGGGTTAAAAAAATATTAGAGATACTTAGGAAGGATAGGTCCACCAGGAGCTATTAAAAACAGTGAGAAATGTAGCCTGCTCATGGTGACTGAGGATATATCAGGATGGATCACTCTACCCTGCTTCTTACACTCTTCCTGTAAAGTATCCTCTGCTTCCATTGCTGGAGAGAGGATATTTGGCTAGAGGGAAAATTGGCCAGACCCAGAATGGCAATTCTTATGTGCTTATTCTGATGGGCACAATAGAAATCAAGAGACATAATTCCCATGTATGTTCTAGATTTATGAAATTTAACTAAAAAATGAACTCAAGGCAATATGTATCAAGTGCCAAAGACACTGCAACAGAAGGCTCTTGTTTCCAAAATGGCTATGAAATGAATCCAAAGGACTGTCCAGTCCTATATGGCAGCACCTAACAGAATGACGGGCTGCTCTCAGTTAGAATCTCTTGATACTAAGTTATTTTGTTACTGTGGAAGATGATGAAGTGATAACGCTAATAAATGACCCTGCTTAATACAACTACAATAATAATAACCAATAGTAATTGCTACTTAAACCACAGGAATCCTTGCTTTGTCCTCTGTATACAGAGAACACTATACTCTCGAGCACCAATTTGTCTATTAACTCTCCCCATTTCTGTTGGGCATATCACTGCCCTACCAGGGTGCTGAATGCACCTCACTGTCAGGCCTGTCTGACAAGTTCATTCAGCCCCTGTTCTGTAAGGCTGAAAAACAGATCTGATCCCCCAAACCCTGGTAGCAAAAGTTTTTTCCGTCTCATCATTCTTGTGCCTGCTTGTTTGCTTTTGATACGCTCTCCTTTGCATCACTAAGGTCCTGATCCCTGTCTCCCATTGAAGTCAATGCGAATTTTGTCCTTGACTTCAATAGGATCAAGATTGGGCCCTGAGCAATTTCTGTTATTGCAAATGCTTTCTGGATTTATTTATGCCTGTGGCATAAACAGTTCTTGCTTTCTGAGGGACACCTAACATCTCTGGAATTCTGAAAGTGGGAGGCACAACCAGTCAATTAAGAGGCAAGGAGTTCACATGCAGGTACATGTATGCATGGACAGGATATGTAGACCAGTAAAGAATATGCGAAAGGCAACACAGTTCAGCCACTAGGGTCTCCACTAGGAGATCCACTAGGATCTCCCATTCTGTAACTTTTCGTGTTGCCAGAACCTCTACCCTCTTCACCTTCAGAGCCTTTCCTTGCATCTAAGGACCCCTCAGTATCAACCTATATGCAACATTGCTTTTTAACCTTACAACCTAATTAACTTGCTACAATTGAAAAGCAAGCAGAATGGTTTGGGTGCTCAGTTTTCAAACCCTGCTTGGCATAAGCATGTGGTAGACCCATATTTTCATCCCCCACAAGAGGAGAGAAACATAAGGGAGATCATTTTACCCAAACTGGACCCCACCTACACAGCACATTTTTAACTGTATTATTTTGGGGTCTGCCTTAGAACATAAGAACTGCCATTCACTAAGTCAGATCATAGGTCCAATTTGCCCAGTCTCCCTGTCTCACACAGTGGCAAAGAGTGGATGTTGAAAAGGAGACTGAACAGGGTCTGATCAGGGTTTTTTTTTAACCATCCCTCTCTCATTTGCAGCCTCCAGCATTTAGGGTACTGACAGGTGTGCAGGTCCCTGCTCTAACTCATGGTGCTTCAAATAAAGTGCCATGAGTTAGAGCATCCCTCCCCGCACCCAACAGATGTTTGCCTGATGGGTCATGGGCAGGGGGAAGGGGGGGAATCAAGCTACACTTTGGAGCTGATCAAGCCCAAGGAACCTGCCTGCAGTTTCTTGCCCCTGCCCCTGCCCCCGCCCCTGCCCCCACCCCACCCCACCCCCGTGTTCCAGTGCTGCCTGCAGGAAGGGAGGGGGAAGAACAGAGGGGGAGCAAGCAGTGGGCTGGCTTTTGCCCAGTCTGAGCTGGAGGGGAGATGGCTAGGGGTGGGAAATGACCGCAAGGTGGACAGGCTTCAGTCTACCTCCACTCCCTGTCCAGCTCAAGCCAGGCAAAACCCAGCCCACAGCTCACTCCTCCTCCCTTCTTCCCCCTCCCTTCCTCCAGAAAGCACTAGGGACAGGGCTGAGATGAGTCAGCCCAGTCCCAAGCGCAGCACAAATTAATCTTAGGAAACAGAAGTTTCCTAAGGTGCTCCGAAGTGTAGTGCTTTCATCTGATTCCCTCATGTGATGAGGATTAATTTGTCATGCAATTGGTCACTTTTAAAGCGCTCTATAGCTGTGCACGTGTGTCATGCCATGGCTGTAGAGCACTGTCAGGGGGCTGATCATGTGACAAATGTCACTTCTGTTAACAACACTATGTCTAGGAAGTTGTGATTCAGAGACTGTACCTCTAACTGCCATGCTCACACGTAGGAGAGTGTGATAAAATACCTGGGAAATATGGGGCCAGATATTAATCCACCATTAGGTGCCTAAATGGATTTAGGGGCCTGCAATCCTAGCTCCTAAACATTCTGGAGTGTATCTAGTCTTGTAACATGCTGTCATCTTAGCTTTAAAATGAAATCACAAATAAAGCAGCCAGGAAGATGAGGTCCCACCCACATTTCATATTTATAAATGTTCAGGGACTCAAACAAGGTGGAATAAGATCGCATTTGATGCCTACTAGATGGAGCAGGGTCAGGCTCATGGTGCTTAAAAAATGCAGAGGCTGAAAAACAGATGCAGAGAAAGTGTGCAAAATATGGTGAGAGGAACATTCAATAGCAAACAGATCCTAGGAACTGAAATGGAGAACTGCTCACAAAAGCAAGTACTGATATTTTATGCACAGGTCAAAAGATGTGCATTTCTAAAGGGCCCTGATGTGCTTTGTACCTTGGTAGCTGTAACTGTACAGAATTCTACCATTTTGCTGTAGGTTGCAGTTGGCATAAGGGTAAATGGCTGCTTCACACAGAAAGCAGTAGAAAATCAGGCCCAGGACTCTTGCATGCCTACAAAAAACTTTTTCCTTTTTTCTGCACCCCCGCCCTTTGTAGTTTAATCACTGCTTTCTATTTAGAAGCTCTGCTTCCTGCAGTTTCTTCACAGCATCTGATGAAGGGCACCCACTGCTTACAAAAGTTTACACTATACAGCTCTGATCTAGTCAATAAGATGCAACTCTTCCCTGCCTTCTATAGAAAACTTGCCACTAGTCAGGCAGCTGCTGTGCTCAGAAAACTGCTTATCATGTCAGCTACTATTGTTTCAGTGTTTCCTTGTGCTGCCCATCTGTCTGTTGTATCAACCCATTGTCTTTTGTTTTTCATACCCTATGCTTTCTAGGAGATAGCAGCTTTTTTGTCTGTATTTGTATAGCGCCACACACAAGGCCCTGGTCTTTAATTTGGGCTCCTAGAAGGCCAAGACTACAACTTAACACCACAAACACAACATAGTGGGTGCATATACACGAGATGCTTACTGTGTGGTACCTAATAACATGGTGCAGTAGCATGCCAGTCAAAACCTGTGTTTAATAATATACTGCACCGTGTTATTAAGCTACTGCACAGTAAGCACCAGAAAAATAACGTGCGCCAGCACTACTGCACAGTAAATATATTTACTGCACATTCAGTTAGTATTTCACCACAGGGGAGGGGCTGCCTGGAACAGCATATGGAGATGGGGGCCATGCACAGACCCACTAAGACACAGCTACTGCTGGGAGCTGCACCCTGGGGCTTTTGATGGTGTGGAGGATGCGGTGGCAAGCCCCACCAGACAACATAGCCCATGTGAAGCCATGGGTGGCAATAGCAGGCGAGAGGCTTTCCCAGCCCACTGCAGCCGCAACATGTTGCAAGAGAGAGAGCAGACTAGCTATGGGTACTACTATCCCTTCACCCCTCCCCTCCTCCTTCCTCCCTCCCTCCTGCCTGCTGTACCATTTCCCTTCCCTGCTGGACTGAGCCCTGTGCTATACATTAACTGTTAATGCATTACCAGTCTAAATATACTTTTCGTTTAAGCATTTAAATGTTTAACCTTTCACATCCCTAATACACAGAGAAGAATAATTCGTGTCAAACTGCCTTTTCTGGGCTTCCTTCCCATAACAGAGAACTGGGGCTTTTATTTAGGCAGAAAAACATTTGATGCCACATGGGCCTTAGGGAAATATCCACACAGGGTGTCTCTGTGCCCTGGTCAGGATGCCCCTGAATATGTCCCACCCACCAGTTCCCATATGCATGCTCCAACCCCAGAAATATGTTGGAGAAGGTATTCTGGGGTGTCCCTCTGCTGCCATTCTCAAGATATCAGTCTCCGGTGTGCTTGATACCTCCCCTAGGGATGACCCTGAAGTAAGTTTCCTAGCATATGCCTGGGTCTGGAGAGTGTGATTGGGAGCATGGGGTGCGGGGCTTGTTCAGCGGTGTCTCAGCTGAACCTACTGCTGCTGTACTGGAGCTGTAGCCTTGGTGTAATTCCTACTGGCCTGAATGGGTTTCCTCCAGACAGTAATTTAGCAATAGAAAAATTAGAATCACCATGAGGAAGACCTGGTATTCAGTTACACAAGGGAATCATGTGGACACAAAAAAGAGATTACAAGGTTTGCAAAACCTGTCTCCATCCATGTCTGGGTTTTGTACAGAGCCCTCCAACAAAGTATCAGCCCATTTATATCAGTGGGAAGAGAACCATTGGATCATGCCCTTGGATTCATTGGCTGGAACTCACAAGCCAGCCCTCTGAGTTTGTTTTCAGGGTCCCAGGGCAGATGTCCCAATTTGCTTTTGAACATGGTCTTGCTGGACATGCAAATGAACTACATTTGCCACTCTGTTTTCCAAAGCCTTGACTTGCATTAACGTGTCTTAACAGTATTCTACAACAGGGCCTTTACCTTTCCCCAATTCTCCCAGTCCGCCTCCAGTTTCATTTGCTATTTGGGCTGTTGTAGAATGACCACTTTCCCTAAATGTTATCAGTTCTCCCATAAGGTAAGGGTGCAAGGCTACTACAGACAAAGAATCTTGAAAAGCACTGTCACTTTTGCAGGGAGATTCAACTTGCAAGTACCTCTGTCTGCAGCCTTTTTACTTTTAACAGACTGTAAATGTAAATGGTCCTGCCTGGGCATCTGGTTACCTGATTTGCACAACAGCCTTGTAGCTAAAGGTCACTGGTTTAGCATCGGTACCTGTAATTACTTGCAAGGGCAAAATTACACTCACAAAAAAAAGGAAGCCCTGTAGGTTATAAAAACAGCAATGCTCAAAGGCAGCTTAGTTTTTCTACAGGGACTCTTTGCTATTATCAGCTCATTACCTGTGAAGAGGAAAATAAAGCAAAGAAACCATACAGGGGAAGAAACAAGCTGTTATGAGGCTTGTCAGGAAGTCCCATACCCAGAGCTGTGCACACAAACAGTCAGATCCTGGTTCCATGGAAGCTGATAGGAGGTTTGCCATTGACTTCCATAGAATCAGAAGCAACCCTCCAAGAAAGCTGAGCTTCTTGGCAAGTCACCTTGAGCACTTGGTTGCAACGAGTGCTTCTGCCAAAACACACACAGGGCTTGGATTCAACAATGCTGTATCAGCAGCTCGTAATCAAGTCAGCTCTGGGTTGATTGTTTATTGAAAAGAAAGGGGATGGGGGGAAAATGTGACTTAGCCCAGTTCAATATGAAGACACTCAACCAGAAGAGGGACCAAATTTTTCATGTGAGAGTAAATCTATCCAGTGGATTTCATACAGCCCAAGACCAAGTGGTCACCCCTCACCCCCAGTTTCAGTGTAGCGTGTGCGCTGGCATGATTTGTAGGCATGAGGAAATGAAGTTTGGATCAAAGCCAAGGCAGAGTCTAAAAGAAGAAGCAGAAATAGTTAGGTGTGGTGTAAGGGAGGGGAAGAGGGGGGCATGAACCAGCATGAAAGAGCTGAGGGGAAAGGAAACAGAGGGGAAAATGCTATAAAATGTAATATGCAAACTGCCAGTCAAAGCCACAGTGTTTTATGGTTCGGATGCACAGCCTTCATGTTAACGTGTTATGTTACATGCATTTCTTCCCTTTCCCTATACAAGCTGAGCTCCCCTTGCCCTTCTGACCTGTTCTGCATACAGTCCTGGGTCCTGTCTTACACAATGCTTTTTTCCTCCCTGCCCCGTTGAGATTCCTGAACTCCCAGTCCCACCCACCACTGAACTATTATTTCTGCCTTCATTTCTTACAGAGGTGGAGCTGGCCTCACTCTGCCTGAAGCAATCCCTCCTCACTGCCCATGCTGAGGGCACTTTGTCAAAAGCAGCAGTGAAACAGTGCTGGGGGTTATTTCCCAGAAGGATGGAGCACCCACAACTCTTTGTGGGCCAGCAATTCTGAAAGGTAGTCCAGTGATAGTCAAATGTGCCATCATTGAGAAGCTTGCTAGGAGACTCCTTGCCACCTGCCTCCTGTCACCTCTTGCCTCTCTTCAGTGTGAATTCCAGTTCTGTTTCATCCTGTGGTCCCCCGATGTCTTTGATTTGGGCAGAAAGGTTTCTTCCCCTGCAGTGCATGCATGCATGCAGCCATGCCTGAGGCCTATCACTTTTCTGTTTAAACCTCACAAGTCAGAGCCTGGCATCCTATAGCCCATAGGCTGGATCTGGCCTGCAGAGGCATTTTATCCAGCTCCTGGAGCTGGCAGCATTGACATCATTTCAACAGCAGGGGGCTTCTGCTGCATGGCAGACAGGTGACAAGGCAAGGTGGCAGTAACACTGCAAGGGGAAGCAGTGACTCCTGCTGCAGCTGCAGCACAGAGCTGAAATCTGCTAAAGTGACCCTCTTTTTCAAAAAGCTGCCAACCTCCTTCAAGCAGGATTCACTCAGAGTGGCCATAGGCCCAGTATGGAGTTGTATTTACTCAGACCAAGATGAACAAAGGAAATGCTATGGAGGGTAAGGGAGTGGAGAGAAGCATCTATTGGTCATTGAGGAAGGCCATACAGGAGGAAGCTGGCTGGAGAGCCAACCTAAACCCAAACCAAAATAGGACACCTGAACTTTCATGCTCGAATTAGGTGCCTGTGCACTTTAACTATTGCTACCCATAATATTAGCCTGAATGATTTGCAGTCAGCTAATTTCCATGGGATCCATGCACGTAGGTTTGCTTTTTAAGTACTTTCTATCACTGTCTGCTATTAATGTGGGGCCTGGATTGCTTTTGCTGAGAGCTAGTTCGTGACCTCCAGCGCAAGTCCTGTACAAGATGACAGGGCCGTTCCCATTACTGTAGCTTAACTCGCTGTCTTGCCATTCCAAGCATTAAGCACCATGACACCACACTGAAGGCAGGCCAGAGGTTTTCATTTATCACTGAGGAATGCACTGCTTACATTTATCGACTCAGCCCCCAGGGCTCCTCCACTTACTCCCTTGTGCTTCTCAAGTAATCAGCTTAATACCAGTTTACCTGCAGACTGCACCTTTAAATGCTTCCTGCATGATGTCATTGTTTGCAGGTTTGGCTGCAAGCAAGATTGTTAATTCTGCTACATTGGGGGGAGTACTGACAAGTAAGGAGGCTTCCCCTACAATGATATACTTGTATTCAAACAATCTTCAGTATCTCTTGTAGAAATAGATTCCTGTGACTATGCACGTCTGCCTTTGGGGCGGTAATGTGCATGAGTTCTTAAACCAGAGCCAGATCCTAAAATGGGATGTTATGCACCTGCAGTTAATGCTTGCTGGCTTTAGTTGATTTTGCAGGGATTCAGCAAGGCTTAAGATTAGGCCCTGCCTGGCAACACAAGAGTACGTCATCTGGAAAACACCCCAAGTTGCAACGCATGCCATAGTCACAAGCTCTTCTGTTGAAGAATGATTCCTTACTATTCCCAAGTTTTGTTTAAACTCTAATGTCAAATGCACCGATTCTGATTCTCTACCAGATGGGAAATGCATTTAGTGTAGATTGACAGTGGCTATGATGGATTATTGAATTTTTGTTTTCACCACAGTCAGCTCCTGTTGCATCCTCTCCTTCCATGGTTTGTCCCTGATGAGACCTCTGACCCTGGGAAAAGGGCAGGGATGACTTAGTCTCTGCAGCCAATCATGCCGACTGGGGGTGGAGGGTGGGGGGTCCCCCGCAGCCAATCTTACAGCCCTGGGGGAAACCCCCGCGGCCAATCCTGCAACAGTCGATCACTGCAGCCACTTCCGGGAGTGCCTGTGGCCACTTCTGGGAGTGGCTGCAGCGATCGGCCGGTGCTTGGTGGGGGGGCACCAGTACTCCCACCTGCTCCCCATGCCTATCACCTCAATGGCAAACATGGCCAGTCAGGGGGTGCACTGGCGCTCTCAGGGGGTACACGTGCATCCCCTGTGCACCCCTTATGCGTCGCCACTGGAAAAGGGAGCAAGCAAAGATGGCTGCCTCTACTTAGAGCTGGTTGGGAATCTTTTGATGAAATGGTGTTTCAGAAACCACCATTTCATTGAAAGCAAGGTTTTATTAGTGGCAGCTGAATTCAGGTTAGATGAAGATGAATGCAGGGTAGATTTGCACCTTATAGACTAACCAAAGTTGATATATCTATATCTAGATAGATAGATAGATAGATAGCACCAGCTTTCATGAGCCCAAACTCACTTCGTCAGATGCTATGAAAAGATATGCATAGAGCAGTGGGTAAAATGGAGATAGGTATTAGAATACAAAAACTGGGAAGGGAGAGAGAGTAGGTGGAGTAGGTTGTCCAAAACTTTAGAGGATGCACAAATCTCCTAAAAACTTAGAGTGATTTTCCACGTGCTCCGTGATGGAACGGGGGTTGTTTAATTAGAGCGGCTCTCAGGAGCCTTTCTAATTAAAATGCTCACAGTGTCTCATGCATTCAGCATCCCAAGTTTTAAAATGGTGGTGGGGGCACTTTAACTAAAGCTCATTCAATTAGTATTAGTTGAAGTGCCCCCACTGCCATTTTGAAATGTGGGACTCTGAATACATGAGATGCTGCAGCACACTGGAGCACTCTGATTAAAATACTCCAGCAGACTCAATTAATCCTTGGACCGCTAACCCAAGCAGCACTCACAAGTACAGCCCAGCCTAGACTGAGGAGTGGAACATATACACAGGTAAGTGACAGGGGCCAGGGTAATGCTGTGATTAGGGGGCCAGTGCACACATCCACAGGAGGCCTCAAATGCCTCTACACAAACACTCGTAGTATGGGAAACAAGCAGGAGGAACTTACCCTCCTGTTAGCTGACACCAACCCAGACATAGTGGTGCTCACTGAAACGTGGTGGGACCCAGCGCATGACTGAGTGGTGAATATCAAGGGCTATAGGCTGTACAGAAGGAACAGCACAGGCAGGAAAGGTGGGGGCATGGCGCTCTACATTAAGGAGGAATACACATCCTCGTCAATTAGCAAAGAGTCAGAGGAGGGGCACTCTGAAGTGCTCTGGGTTAGAATACAAGGCAGTCGAGGGGAAAGAGATTTAACGGTGGGGGTCTACTACAGACCACCCAACCAAGGGAAAGACCTAGACCAGGAATTCTTAAGTCAGCTCACGGAGGTAGTTAGGTCAAAGGACGTGGTCATCATGGGTGACCTGAACTTTCCAGACATCTGCTGGGAATAGATCAGTCAGCCAGGTCTGACTGCTCACGTAGGTTCCTAGCCCAAACGCAGGACCTC
>NW_017729034.1:56262561-56262849 GCF_001723915.1 Gavialis gangeticus
GGCCATCACCAGGGAGGACTATACTGTGATTGCTTGGGGATGCAGGGGGGCGGTCAGGAAGGCCAAGGCAGAGATAGAACTGGGACCAGCTTCCCAGATCAAGGACAACAAGAAGTCCTTTTTTAAATCACAAGAGTCCTCATACCAAACAGCATTCAGAAGCTGTCCTTAAGCAGAGTTCCCAAATCTTTACAATAATCGATACAAAATTGGCTTCTGATCAACTTCAATTGCTGACTGAAAAATGGATTTGTACATGGGCAAAAAAAAGGTACTGGGTAATGGGGA
>NW_017729034.1:56263506-56287598 GCF_001723915.1 Gavialis gangeticus
GCACTTCAAGAGGGATGTGGACAACATGGAGAGGGTCCAGAGGAGGGCCACTCGCATGATCAGGTGACAGCAGGACAGGCCCTATGAGGAGAGGCTACGGGACCTGAACCTGTTCAGCCTCCACAAGAGAAGGCTGAGGGGGGACCTAGTGGCCTGTTACAAACTAGTCAGAGGGGACCAGCAGGTGCTGGGGGAGTCCCTGTTCCCATGAGCACTACCAGGAGTGACTAGAAATAACGGTCACAAGCTGGCAGAGGGTAGATTCAGACTAGACATCAGGAGGCGCTACTTCACGGTCAGGGCGGCTAGGATCTGGAACCAACTTCCAAGGGAAGTGGTGCTGGCTCCTACCCTGGGGGTCTTTAAGAGGAGGTTAGATGTACACCTTGCTGGGGTCGTTTGACCCCACTACTCTTTGCTGTCATGGCAGGGGGTCGGACTTGATGATCTGCTCAGGTCCCTTCTGACCCTACCAACTATGAAACTATGAATCAAGTCTGCTCTGATGTGTTATAATCAGAACGCATTGGAGCACGTGTATAGGCACCCTTAGCGTCTTGCAAGATTCCTAGTAGAATTAGGGAAAAAATGTTCAATAAAACTTTTTTTAAGTGAAATTTAAAAAAAAAAAAAACGAAATGCCTATCGTTTGCCAACATTTTCCATGTGTTCACCCAAACCTGAAAAATGGAATTTATGGGATTTTGTGACTGAAAAATATGGTTCTTTTTGATGGCTAGAAATATTTACTTCAACCTTTTTCTTTTAACAAAGTCTCCAAAATGGTAAAGAAAAATTTCAGTGTATTCTAAAACAATTTCATTTTCATTGAAGTTTACTTGCAGAGAAAAATGCAATCCTGACCAGAAGTTATTTCTACCCCTGCCAGTTCCAGTTCATGACAGAAATGTCCCAAAACATTCTCCCTTGAAGGTCCTGAAGCATTTTGAGCTTTACAGGGTTTGAAATCCGGATCCAGTTTCTGAGGCTTGAGTCCATGTATATTTACTTGTAGTAGTTTGTCTTTGTGTTCGTAACCCCATCAGCAACACAAAAAGGCAATCACATTACAAGGCGAGACAGGAAAAACCTCTTGTTAAATGCTTCAGAATGTCTGGGTCATTTTCACCAAAGTGGTTCACCTTTCCACAGGAGCAATATTCCCATAGTCATTGCTCTCTGCAGCTTCATGTCTTCGGTTATCTGTATGTGCGTTTGGAAATATGGATGTTACTGACAGGATCCATCCCAAAATAGGCTGACAGTGTGGAAAGATCTTATCAAAGATGTTTCACATATACAAAAAGAAGTGGTTGCTTTAAGCTGTCATCAGCAGCAGCAATCCCTTGCAGACAAGGAAGATTGTCTTCTACGATTGTCTTATCTGTGGGTTTGAAGATGGCTGACAAGGCCAATCCAGGACTGACAGGTTCTATTGCAACTCAGGCACATGTTTCCTTGCACAGTGGATGACTTTGGATTCCTGATTCCTGCAATGCGCTGTTTCTGCCAGTCCCGCTTTCCCATCTCCTGTTGTCATTGTGATGTTTCAAAGTACTGAGATCCTTGCAGCAAACTCTTCCTCCATTTGGGAAGGTCCTGGGCAATAGCCTCTCATGAGCTGATGTTGATATGTATATATAGCTATTAAGTTGGTATAGATATTAAGTTATAAAAGCTATAAGAAAGTCAAGTTACCCATTGAAATAGGCAAGTCAAGCAAGATGCAACTGAGGCTCTCCTGAGTTTATGAATGACAGGGAAGGAGGGAATTCATTTTAGTCACAACTATGTCCTGTTTAACTTGACCATTTAAATCAGTGGTTTTCAACCTGTGGTCCATGGACCCTTGGGGGTCTTCAGACTATGTCTAAGGGGTCCGTGAAAGATGACTATGATCAATCAAAAACATGCGAATACTCACAATTACAATTCAAATGGGCCCACACCTCCATTAACAACATTTTAAGGTTCCACAAATGAAAAAAGGTTGAAAACCACTGATTTACATGGTAGCTTGGCTGCCTCAGTAGATTTCACACCATGACACAATTGAATGCCTCTTGAGCTTGACTCCTTCATTTGGTCCAAGTTAAGTGTTCTTGATCAGCTACATCTTTTTTTTTTCATTTTAAGAAACCCAGAAAAGTGAGAAAATCTGAATCACCTGGGTTGTATGTAGTGCTGACTAGAGTAAATACAGAAGTCTGGTATGATATAAGTAGAAAAAAAGATCTGAATTAAACACAGACATCTCATCCACAATGTGCCTTTGGTTTCTAGCACGTGAAACCCAGTCAGCTCTCTGGAAACTAGAATTTTTTCTATTTCAGATGATTAGTGTCTGACCTCTTTTATCTATCTGTACACTCCATTTCCGTCAGCACCATTTCTGCGTACAGATCACCTGAAACACTAGCACATGCACCTTCCATGCCCCTTATATCACCGTATTAATAAACAAATACAAATTGCAACCATGCATCAAGCAGTATATATTTAGGGTCCAATCCTGCTTCCAGCATATTGTTCTCTTGCTTTCAGTGAGATGAGGTTTGGATCTTTCACATGAGGAAGGGAAATTATCTTAATTATTTGTTTTCTGCCATATTTTTAAAGTAACATTTTTGGGGGGAGGGGGTGTCTTTTATTGGACCAACTGTATAGGTGGGAAAGGTATTAGACAAAACAATCTCTCCTAATTATACAGCTATAAAACATATCACCAAAAACCTTTGCTTCTGACATTTTTTGGACCATCACAGCTGCAACAATACTTGAACCTCACTACATATTTTTCAACTAATTATCAAGGAGAAATTTACACTCTCTCCCCACTTCCTTTGTACTTGGGCCTCTCCAGGCTAAGCGATGCCAATCTGAAACAAATTTCTGGTCTCCTTGCTTCGTATATAAAATTGATTTCCGTTGGTAAAAGTTGCACTGTAGGCTTTTAAGGTAGAATGGCTAGGGGGTAACTGCTGTGTGTATTAGAGGACGAAAAGCTTTGAAACTTCTATTGGGCTGCCTCAGGATTTCATTACACAGATGGTTTCTGTGCTTCACAACATTTAAAAAACAGCTTTCTGTTGCCAATATGATGTCAGCCTTTTATTAGCAGCTTCTCTCTTTAACCACATACCAGGTACTGTGGTAAACATGAAGCTTCACTCAGCCCTTACATATGTATGTGGCTTTCCACAAAAGAGTTGTAGTCAGAAACGAAGGCTTAGCCAGTAAAGGTCCTTTTCACCAATGGAGTTAGTCTGGATTTACACAGGTGTAACTGAAATCAGACTCTGGTTCTTCTTCCAGAGGCTTCAGTGGTAAAGTTATGATTACTGGCATGTAGAAAGTTTTTATACCATAGTCTCAAGGATACAAGAGGGACACATAGGACCTGACAAAGAGAAATCCACTAATCAGATTAGAAGAACTAGAAGTGCATCTCCTAGATCCTCAGATCTCAAACTGCAGCCTATGAAATCCTCGCTGGTGGTCTACAAAACATAGCTTGGTCATCTGGTGCACCTTTTCATATATTCATAAATCAAATATTGTATGTCTGTTAAGCTGTTACACACACCAGTTAGGGTCTAATCCTTAAGCTTTTGCAGTCAGTAGAAGACTTTTTGTTGACCTGAATGAGGCTGGATCAGGCCCTGTGTTAATAGAATTTTTGAATGCCAATACAGTCTATGACTGCAAAGTAGATCTAATGTATGTATTTTCCTGTGGGCTTATTATGCAGTTGTTTTAATTAATGCTTCCAGTCTGTCAGACTGACAGGCATAATACTATGAGAACCTTTGGAATAAAAGGCACTACATAATAATTGTTATAATCAAAGAGGATCTACTTTTTAGCTGTGCTCTGGTGGCACCTGAGATCTACTGTCATGGACCAGGCCCCTTGGGCTAGGTGCTGTGTGTGTATAAATGAAAAGATGTTCCTGATCCCAGAGATGTTCTATAACATAAAGGACAATAGATATGACCATCAACATCATTTCCTATTATCTGTCTTGTGACTTCAAAAGCCAGTACCACAACTATTGTAATTAGAATAGTGTTGCAGAGTCATTTCATTAGAAGCTTGTCATGGGATGCATCATGTATTTCCTTTTTGGCCTCTCCAGACCTCCAGTTAATAAAAAAGAAAGGGCAAGGTTAGGACTGTACCTCCACATTGCTCTGTAGGGGCCAGTGGGAATCCATATGAATTACAGCAGCCTTCCTGTGACAGTTTTCACGAGACTGGAAATAAGAGTGCTGGTTACCAGCTTGGGCAAAGCTACTTGCATCTTCATTTCAGGAATAATTTTCTCCGCCCACTCTGTTTGTTTGTTGTTAAAAACCTAAAGACAGCTACTTCATTTTCTTGCACAAAAGAAAATATGGGAAGAGTCTTTTTTAATAAAAGTGAAATTCGCTGCATAAACAAGTTTCATTTTAAAAAATCAGTTAAGGTTACATGGTGAAGAGGTAGGTATAACTATCTTTGTACTTAGGAAGAATAACAGGCTAATGCTTAATATATGGACAGTGTAAGATTCATGATCTTACTGTTTCATCTCCTTACATTTAATCTCTTGTTTTTAAAAATTTGGGAGCAAGTGCATTGCTGTCATGTAGCAACCTGCAGTAGTTTTTTGACACATTACTTGTTTGTAGACTATAACACTATATAACTGGCCCATTTTTTATGGACTGACTGGGATCACATGAGCTCTACAACCTGAAACAGGATAATGAAAGATGCAACCCAAGATAGCATCAGAACCAGGCACAGAACCCACATCTGGCCCACAGGTTCAGGTTTAACCACTAAACCAGGACATCTCTCACAAGTAGCCTGAACCAAAGGTCAGTGAGTATGTATAAAGAACTGTGAAATGATCTAGCACAAATATCACTGGGATTATTTCATGAATAGTGCAATCTGATGTCAACTGATACTGTACTGTTTAGAAGAGGCTGATGAGCTGGCTGTCATATGCAAATAGTCCTTTCAGTGAATGGGAAACCCATAATTTGAGTGTTATTCAACTCATTTAACATTTAGTGGGTTTTAGAAGATTAATTTGCATAGAACTTTGCATTACCACTGGCACACATGACTTATGGCTCAATTTAAATCCACCCTTGGCAGAAAAGGCTGTTCATAGAAGCTGGTATTACCCTGGACCCTTTATGAGGGGCATTACCCCTGTCCTGCATGAAGGGAGTTTTAAAACAATGCCCCCTACAATTTTTTTTAACTCTGCATACATGGAATTTTAGTGTTATTCAGTAAAACTGTCCCAGGGAGCAGTTGGGATATTAAAACCCCAGATCCATCCATACTTTAAAATAAACCCAAGCTATCAGGAGGTAAGATGTCCTCTGAATAAGGTATACCCTTTCTTGGACAATAGCTCTGGGTGGCATGCAATGATTTAGAAGTGTGGAGAAAAAGGAACAAATGGTGAGTCAGAGAAGTTGGTGGAAGGAAATCATTCCTGACTGACCTCTGGGGAGAGAATACAGAGTGAGAACACAGCCTGACTGAACTAGACTCTTTGGATGGGAAAAATGAGAAAGCTGGTAGAAAACTCTTGAAATGAAGACTGAAGTGACAATTTTCACTTGATCTGGCCTCTGAAAATGCTCTACAGCTGTGACCAAACACAACTGCACAGCTGCAGAGCGTTTTAAAGGGAATGGATCCCATGAAAATCTGAACCCTCATTGCATGAGGGTTCAGATGAAGATGCTCCAAAATGGATCACCCTCAGTAATTTCTGTCTACATACACCAGGAGCAGGGCTGACTTGCCCTGCTCTCAGTACTGTTTTCAGAGTGGGAGGGGGAAAGGGAGTGGAGGGAGCTCGTCCTGGAGCTTGCCCAGCCCATGCTGGATGGTGGTGGGGAGTGGATTGGTGCCCCCGCCCCAGGTGGAGAGCTCCAATCCACCCACCCTCCACTCCAGTGCAGCTGGAGAACCCCCATAATGGGCTCCCTCCCCTGCTTACTCCCTCCTCCCATCCAGATGCAGCACCAGAGCTGTAAGCAGGGGCGCAGCTAGCAGGGAGTTGCTACAGAGATGCAGCCTCTCTCCCTGTATTGGCTCCAAATTAGAGCTGGTCCTCCACCCTCCCAACCCAACAGCTAATGTCTGTTGGTTTGGGAGGACTGGTCTAATTCATGCCTTTTTCTGAGAAGTGCCATGAGATAGACCCAGAGGCTGCAGTTCTGTCTGTGACCTTCGGATGATGTGGAGGAGGACCAAGGAACCAGCATCGATTTCCAAAAATTCCTTAGCTTCCTTCTTGCTTGCTAGAAGTCTGTCCCTTCCTCCCAGATGAGACAATAATCCATGCATTTGTCACCTCTAGGTTGGATTTCTATAACACGCTGTATTTGAATCTGAATGTGAAGACAACGTCCAGGTCCCTAGCTGGAAAAGAATGCAGCTGCTCATAAGAAGAAGTTAACTAGGGGCAGGGGTACCAACATTTCAAGTGACTACAGGCCTTATTTATTCATAATCCAGCTCTCGTATACCATGACCATGTTAAGCCATTCCTCTGATTAAATAGAAACTTCTGGGCTATTCAATTTAAGGAGGGTTTGAATGTGGCAGATGTTTTCTCTCTAACCTTCACCCCCCCCCGTCTGCAATAGATTTAGAATGAAGCTCCCAGATATCTGTCAGTATTAAGATTTTGTGTCCTGCCCACCACAGTAGTCACTGGTGCACTGAAATTTAGCAAAGATCCTTGCTCTCAGACAATGTGCACTGGGGTGAATTTGTTCCGTAGCAACTACTGTTACTCAAAAATTAAAAAAAAGGAAGCCAACAGGTGGACTCCACCAACCTTGTCTTTAGTTTGATAATATAATATATTATTTTCTTCTTCTTCCTGATAATATTAATAACAAATTCAGAAAGGACAAAAAAAACCGGTGTGCATACTTGAGTCAAAAGATTCTGAGAGAGTCTCTGTTTTTAAAATGGAGACTTTGTATAGACATTGTATAGAATCTTCCAAACTGGTAGAAATTTCTAAGGATACCTATTCTGTTAACATATACACACCTAGTATGTTATTGTAGAAGCAGCAGATATACCTCTACCAACGCAGCCTCTCATTGTCTATCATTATTCATAAATATGATTTTAGGACATTACCATGTGCATTGTCTCCATGTCTATTTATATGAAAGACTGCACAAGAAAGCAGCTGTTCTTATTGTTTGAGGTAGCCCTATATAAAGTGCCTTTTGTGCTAAGCACTTTATATGCTTACAGCAAAGGCATTCCCTACTTCAAACAGCTTACAGAGCTCCCCAGTCCATTTTGCAGGTGGCATCAAGGAATTATTTTAGTTGTCATCTTTTCCATTCTCATTCTGTTAGCCATTAGAAGGAACAATGCAACAAGAACAAACTTCTTGACATAAGGGAGGCCTTGAGTTCAAGCAAATGCCAGTGCTATCATGACATTGACTCTAATTGCATTAATGGCACCTTCGCTGTGTAGCATTCCATGATTCACTAATTACATGCTTTGCTTTCTTTTTTTTTTCTTTTTTTAAAACCCTGTCCTAAAACTTTCATGGATTTTGAGGCTTCCTAAAGAGCTGTCAGTTCACTTTAACATCTACCATTTTGTAACTTAATTTCAAAGAAACAAGTTGGCCTCATTAACATCTCCCACTGATGGAATAAAGCATTCTCTTTGCATGAGTGAAACTGGAACTGTCTTGAATCCAGCCTCCAGTCCAGCCATGGCTAAAAATGGGGATGAACCACCTCAAAAGCTAGGCCGACTCATTCATTCCTTCTATGTAGCTCTATTTTCACTGAAATAACATTTTAGGTGGAGGTCACCAGCATATTATTAAGGAAACACTAAAGAAACCAATATTAAGGAAATACCGGCTAGATGAAAGTATTGTAAGGTGGATACATAACTGACTGGAGCAGTACAGTCCATGAGTAGTCATCAAGGAGACATGAAGCGGAGTTCCTCAGGGGACCATCCTGGGTCTGGTTGTTTAACATTTTCATTATGGTTTATGACACTCAGATTGAATGCACGCTTAGCAAATTTGTGGACAACATCAAGTTAGTTGGAATTTCAGACACTCTGAAGGGCAGAGCTAGGATCCAGAATGACCAGGATAAACTGTAGAAATGGTCCAAAATGAATCAGGTGAAATTCAACACGGGCAAATGCAAACTCTTGCACTTGGGACAGAAAAATCACATGCACAAATACAGATTGGGGAATGATTAGATAAGCAGCAGTATTTCAGAGAAGAACCTGGGGGTTATATTGGATCCCCAGCTGAATATGAGGCAAGAGTGTGCTCTTGTTGCAAAAAAAGCTGGCAGCATACTGAGTTGTATTAACAGGACTGCCTCTTGCAAATCAAGGAAAGTGTTACTTGGCCCCACTGAGGCCTCACCTGGAGTACTGTGCCCAGTTTTGGGCCCCACACACTTCAGATTGGAAAGAGTCCAGTGGAAAATGACAAAAATTATTAGAGGCCTAATAAACATAACTTATGAGGAAAGGTTGAAAAGACTAAGACTATTTAGTCTGGAGAAGAAAAGAAGTGGGGGGATGGATTTGATAACAGTCTTCAAATACCTGGAAGATAAAGATAATGGAAATAGGCTTTTCTCTGTGGCTGTATAGGACAGGACTAGGCACAAAGGTCTCAAGCTGTAGCAGAGGAAATTTAGGCTGGTGATTAGGAAGAACTTTCTGACCATGAGGCAATTTAGAGAAGTTGTAGAATCTCTATCTCTGGAAATGTTCAAGAGTAGGTTAAACAGACACTTGGGTGGGATGGTTTAGTCAGGGATGATCTTGCCTTGAGCAGGGAGTTGGACTAGATGATTTTGTGAAGTTCCTTCCAGCCCCACATTCCTATAAGTCTGTGATATTGGTTTCTGAAACAAGATTCTCGGATAGTTGTCACTCAATACATAGTGGGCATGTCTACATGAGACATTACTGTGCAGTAGCTCCTTGTAACTGCACAGTGGCATTGCCAGGCACTAACTGTATGGTGATGCTACTGCAGATGAGTAATGAACTACTCTGCAGTAGCTCCTTGCTACTGTGTAGTAGCGCTGGAAAAAAAATGTGCAGCAACAGTACTGCGCAGTAACGCTGCTTACCGTACAGTCATTTTGTGCTTGCTTATGCAAGTATAAAATGACTGTGCAGTAACAACTGCACTGTCTGCTGCTCATGTAGACACAGCCAGTTATATTTAGTTGTGTGGCTGTTAATAGCTAATGGTAGTTCAACAGGGGGCTTCCATAAACTGAAGTAAGATCCTCTCTTTGGACTTTTTAATGCAGCTGTTTTGTTTAACTTAATACAATTTGTGAAGAAAGGTATTTCCAGTGAGATGAGATATACATTACCTGAAGATGGCTTCTGCACTTTGCTGGAATTTTATGCTCCAGATTCCATCAAAACACAACCATCTCTGAGATTTGAAACAGCCCGTTTAATGTTATTTTTTCATTTTTCTGCTTTTGTGGATGACAATGGAAACAAAAGCGCTGAAATGTGTTAACAAAGGCCATTCTTATGGTTGCCATGAGGTATCCATCACAAGTATTCAGAGAAAAGGGCAGCATCCCCATTTATACCACTGCTTTTTGCCCTGGTGCATGCCCCTGCATGGGGGGTTAGCATGAGGCAAAATGCTTGGGATGGGGTAGGGGAGACTGGGGCTGCCCCAGCAGACTTGCCTGGGGGCCTGGGGGCCTTCCAGGCTCTAGTTTTGGGCAGTGCACACTGTTGCCATATGAGCTGCCCTGCCCTGCTATTTTCTGGTGTGGGTTTTTGTTTTCTTTTTTTCTGGCATGGTGAACATCTTTATGTGTGATGCATGTGGTTTGCAGTGCCATAGACAGACCACAAGCCACACATGCGCACTTGTCTGGACACACCAAAGAGGTTCAGCTATTTCTGTGATGCTGTCTTCACAATCAAAGAAGAACCAACCTGTATACTTAAAATCAGACAAACTTTCATTTTAGGATGAGCAGAAGAGAAAAATAAGAAAGATGAGAAATGACGTCTCCATGAAGAGCTCATTGTATGGCCCTTTTGTAAGGCCTGCCCCTGCTTTCCCTCTCAAAGAGGTGGCTGTTGAGGCAGCCAGCCAGACACCTTGGGAACTTACTGGTATAGGACAGAGAAAAATTTTACGCAACCACATTTGCCACAAGTTCAGATGAGCATCTCACTGTCTACACGCCTTTCTAAACTGCCCAACCTAAGGGCTGGATCCTTATCTGGTTTATACTGGCATCAATGTAAAGCAGTCAAGGGAGCTCAGCTAGGTTACACCAACTGGGGATCTGAGTCACAAATAAATGTGATTAAAGGGAAGGTTTTGGAAGGGGAAAAACAAAAGCTGAGGCCTGGGTGTTTAATAATCTATTTACACTCATTTCGCATGTTCTTAATTGTTTTTCAGTAAACATCCATGAGAAAAAGCCTTGTTTGCTGTGAGGCTGCTGGCTTTGTAAATGACTTTATTCTACTTGCATCAGAAACACTGACAGCAAAATTCTGTTAGCCTCTGTGTGCCTCAGTAGCACTTATCTAGCTGTACAAATGGCATTTTTGGCTCTTAGTCACCCCAAAATATGAATGCATCAGCATATATACATAAACTCTTCATGCTCTTTAGACTATGAATTGGCCAGGCAACTACGTGGCTACATATGGATGTATATTGGCATAAGTCCTGGAAAAGATGAGGGCTAGCCTCATAGTCCCAGCACCCAAGTTGTTAGGACATAAGTCTAAGGTGCAGAAGATATCGGCTGTAATCCCTTTTGCCCAGCAGGGATCTGAATCTTTATCTTTAATGTCCCAGCACAGCACACCAACCGCCATGCCTCATGTTTGGTATTATCCAGGCCCTTTCCAGTGTTCCTTTTGAGGCTGAGCCACTGCCCCCTGCACTTAACAGGTATGAAATGTATAGAGAACAGTGGAGAAGTTTTGCCCCCTTTGGATCCAAGTTAAATCCCTGGGCCCCCTGCTTTGCAGTGTAGCAGCCATTTCACTGAGCCACCTCCTAACTTGCTCTCTAACTTACTCCTGCCGCCATGTATCCCCCTCTTTTGGCTGCTTGCTCAAAAGGAAATGGTAGCTAATGCCCAGTCTGTGGTGAGGTGGGTCAAGCACTATGCTGGGAGGTCATTAATACAGGTTCAACTTCCTGCCCCCACCCTGGTGAGGGGGAAAAGTACCTAGGTCTCTAGGGCAAGTGCCTTAACCACTCAGCTGTTGGGGCTAATAGCTGGGAGGGTCTCCCTCCCCAAAATTGTCTGACTATAATTTCATGACTTGCACACATACACTGGGTATGCACATGTAGCCATGTATGTGCCCAGCCAGTACACAGCTTACTATGCATGCTCAGTACATGTGGGCACACTTCTGTGTCCACAGTACGTGAGTAACAGAATCGCAAACCATGCGTATACGTCAAAAGTCACTAAGGTGGCTGGAAAGCTGCCACTTATGCACACAAAGGGTAACAGAATTCCACCCTAAGGCTTTTCATCATAGAGTCAAAGGGGTTGATTTATAGTGAATTAATTGGTTCACTCAACACATATGGGCTATACATGAGTCTCACAAGTTTATGAGCGCACACTGCTGTTTTACAGCCAGCTTCTGCTCCACCTGGAATGGAGAGCCAATCCTACCAGCTAAATTATCCAAACCTTTCTGTCCAAACAGTCTATTATTCTGTTTGATTTCCCTAGGTTTCATCTGATTATTTCCTAAAAGGTTTGGAGGAAGGTGGAGGGAGCAGGCAGGGGTAGGCATTTATTAGCACAATTGGTTATTTAGCAAGAAGGTTTTAATGCCTGTGTTGCTTTGATCCTTGAGTTAGATTCTTACTCTGCTCTCAGAAATTGCATCTCTGTTAGAGTCTATGGGTACTACACCTCGGGCTGGATTGGACTTCCCTGAAGTTTCAGCAGATGTTGACTAACTGTGGCAGGCTGATGCCTCTCATCTTCTCTATTAGATGCACTGAGAGTTTTTATTTTCACAAAGACAACAATGGATATATCACCTGAAAGCGTCACCTTCAGGATAATAGCTTTGTACCCCCTACAGTGATCCTGAAGTGCTGGCTGAGGGAACAGGTGCAAACCCCCAGTCAGGACTTCAATCTATGGTTTTCCAGCCTAAAGGCAAAAAGCGCTGCCTCCTGAGCTGCTCCAGCCACCAGAAAGAGACTGAATAAAAAACTTCCAAGCTGATGCCACATTATGCATTCTGTGCAGCAGGCACCTTACTGAGAAGCAACTGTCCTATTAGCAGAGCATGCAGAATCTAAACATTGGGTTCTTCCCAAGAAATGCTTTATGTGGACATGCTCCATTTTTAATATTCATTGTTAGCTCTTTTTTGAACAGAGGGAAGGTGCCAAGATAAACCAGTGTGGCAGTGGTTGTCCTGGAAACAGCAAGATGTGCCTGTTTTTAGCACAGAAGTCATTCACAAAGTAAATTACATTAAAAGAATATTATAGTTATGACACACAACAAAAAGTAGCATGGCATATTTACAACAGCTGCAGCATTGTGATCTCTTTTGTTCTACCACCCATTTTCATTGCCAGAATTCTTGTTTCTACCCATGCAGCACATATCCACACAAAGCATATCATTTCAGTGTAAAACTACTTTTATGTTAGATTAAATGGGGGAAAATATCAAGAACAAATAAAAGTTAGTTCGCCATGTGAGAGCACAGTGTGTGCATTTTCTCTATACCAGGCTGCAGCCAATTTCAGAGCAAAATCACTGCTCTCTCCATGTGAAGGGAGATTCCTCAACATGTAAAGATATCTTATGTTAGTATATGAAAGGCATTATGATTTTCTAGCTATATTCACTACTCAGAAGTACTCTATCTTTCAAAGTTGGACTTACTGTGAGTTGGTTTCAGCAGCATTAGGACACAAAAAGAAGATAGTCATGAATCACTACTTTGTGCTTCCTGTCTGCTATGTGCTGGCAAATTTGAATTTCAAATGCACAAGTGATGTACAAACCATGGAAGTTTTTCTCTGTGAAGCCTCCCAAGGATCAGAAGATGAGCTGTGGGCAGGTGAATTGTACTGGAAAATATATCAGCACATGTTCCATTGAGGGATTTCCTGCACTTCCTGCTTTATTGAAGTATTGCAAGAACAGCCCCTCCTATATTTGCTATTGTTGCTCAGTGTTTTCACAATGGAGTTTGCTGACACAGAGCAATGTTGTTTTTTGGTGCCTTTGCCTGTAAGGCAGTTAATGGTACGCTAGGCTTGTCTACCTGAGTGGGTTATATCTAATCCTTCTATGGTAGTAAGCCATCTCCCCTTTTTCATATTATTCAGTATAGTAGCCAGCTGTTCTGTAGGTCTTTTTATGATTGAATTGCTTGATGATTTTAAAGAACTGATCACACTGCTCATCCCAGCATGGCATATAATGGCATCTACAGCCTTTCGGTACACAGAGTTTGGCTATTTCAATTAGGCTGTTTGTAAATGTATTGTAACCAGGGCCAGATTAATGCATAAGTAAACTAGGCACATGCCAAGGGCCCTAAGTGAAGAAGGGCCCAATTGTGCTTATTTTACCATACCATAATTACTGAGTGAAAAAAAAGTAAGATAAATATCCAGTATTAAGTAGAGGCCCATGAGTTTGTTTGCCTAGAGCCCATGAAAGGGTTAATCCGGCCCTGATTGTAGCCTCAATCAATGTTCGTTTTTAATGGATCCTCAAATTGGTTTCCTCTCTTGTTGGTCAGCCTCTGATATTTCTGCCTGTCTGCCTTCCGGAAGTTCTATTTTAGAGCTGGTCTGGATGGTGTGAGCTGAAAAATCATATTGTCAATGCTGCTGATGAGTGACTGTCTGTGCTGAGATGATGGAAACTTGTCACATACTTCTCTTATCAGTATTTTACTTGAGTCACCCTTCCACTAGGCAAGATCTGGGTTTGTCTGAATGTTCCAATGTCCAAAATGGAAGGTATGTGGGTCCTTTGGGTCATATGTGAGGGTTATATCATTCAGGCTTGCCCAGAGACAAAGGTTATTTCCATTGCTACTGTTAATGGAGTACCCCTAATCTTGATGTTGACAACTGAAGTCACCTGCATATAAGATCATCTGGTCATAAATAGGCAGGGACGTGATTAACAACATGGCAGGGGGTGGCTTATATGTGTTGACGATGATTATGTCATTGACCGGGATAGTTCTCCATTCTATTGCATTCTGGGAAGTGTTATGTCCCTTGGTAGTGTATGGAAGGTCATTTCTGATGAAAACAGTAAGGCCATGGATTCCACTCACTATAGAATCTGCAAGGTTGTAGCCTGTGAGCTTCATCTTCTGTAGCTGCTCTATATGTGTTTCTTGTAGAAAGACTGCATTTCATTTTCCTGGTGATATGTTCCAGCACTGATTGCATGAATGAGGTGTATAGCCTTCAATCTTAAGTTTAAGAACAGTCAAGCTTTCCTCTTGTAGATAGGAAGGGTTGCTCTGGCTCATCCTACAGTTAAAATATCAAAATTGGAAAGCATAGTGTATCAGAATGGGGAAAATTAAAAATACAATTGCCTTGGTAGGGAATTTAGTTTTGCTTTAAAGCTACTCAACAGGAGGTACCACAAGAAGGTAGTCATGGTCATCCCCCGTAACCCAAGCAAGCAACACAGAGAAATGATTAGAAACCTGACTCACGAACAACTTAAATCACCCACCACCAACCTTAATTTAATCAGCCCCATTTCTGATGATGAGTTTGACACAGCTGTTAAGGTGCTCAAGACTGGCAAGGCTGCTGGACCACATCAGATATTCCCAGAATTCATTACCAAGCTCAGAATCACAATGAACAGATGGCTTCAGAAATTTGTGTATAAATATCTAGAAAGTAACAGACTTCCAAAAATCTAGAGAAAAGCTGACAACATTGCTATCCTGAAACTTAATAAACCACCAGAAAATCCGAAGAGTTACCTACCCATCTCACTACTCTGTGTTACATACAAACTCATGTTGTTCTGTATTCTGAACAGAATACAGAACAACATTGATCCTCAGCTCCCAAAAGAACAAGACGGGTTTCAGAAAAAGTGGTGCACCACTGACCAAGTTTTATTACTTACATCCGACACAGAAAATGGATTTAAAATGAGGCCAGAAACAGGGACAGTTTTTATCAACCTCACAGCTACCTATGACACTATATGGTATCAAGGCCTCAAATATAAACTGCACTCCATGATACCTGACTGCAAGCTATATGCTTTCATCATGAACATGAACTCTAGCATTCAAACTCACTACCAGCCAAGAAGAAAAACGCAGAGTATGAACTCTGAAGAATCGGGCCCCTCAAGAGTCAGGCTAACACCGATACTTTTCAATGTATGTATCTCAGACTTCCAGCATGCAATGTGTAAGCAATCTATGTAGGTTGATGACATTTCCATAGTAGCCCAAGGAACAGACATGACAAAACTGGAAAAGGCACTGAGTACGGACATGGAACTCATTGTATCAGAATAGGCAACCACATCCTCTCTCATGAGCATACCCCAACCTATCTAAGAGTCACATTAGATTATTCCATCACCTATAAACATCACATCCAGAAGGTCAGCAGTAAAGTCTCTGCCCAGGTAGCTGCCTTAAGCTGTTTAGCCAGCATAACATGGAGTGCCAACTTCAAAGTGCTCAGAACCACAGCACTTGCAATGGTATATGCCCCAGTAGAATAGTATGCTCCTGTATGGTTCAGAAGTTGTCTCGCTAAAAAGCTCAACATTGTACTTAACAGTACGCTGAGACTCATAACAGGCTGTACAACTTACATGCACACAGATGTACTCCCTGTACTCTTAGGCGTAAGAGCAAGTGATATAAAACAGATCCTAACTTCATTACTGGCAACAGAGACAAGAGATGATGAAAATCACCTGCTCTATCAGCTATTAACTGAAGACCTGAATAGATGGAGGTTTAAGAGGCTTAAAAATCATAAACCTTTTGTACATGAAGCCCACAATCTTTTGGAAGAGATTGGGGATACTGAACCAGACCTATGGGCAGCAACAGAGAGAGCCGACCCCTGGGAAAGGTCAAACCTCTTCCTACAGCATTTTATGCCAACAGCAAACAAGTCCCCCATTGAGCATGACCTTGACAGAGAAGTGTGTATCAAGCTGAACAGACTGAGATCTGGATATGGACACTTTAAAACAACATTTTACAAGATAACATCTTGCACAACCCCCTGCGTGAATGTGGTGTCCAACAAACAGCACAACACTTAGTCGAAGGTTGCAGTCTCTACAAATGCTCAGATGGGGTAAATGGAATCAGCACATTAAGTGACAATACCAGACATTGGCTCATAGACCTGGAAGTTGATATGTGCTGCCATATGAAAGAAAGAGCCCCTCCTGTGCTGTCTTTTGCTCCTTCCACTTCTAGACAAAGTACAGAACTGCAGCCATATGGAACTAGAAAACCACATGGGAAGTTAACAAAAACTTTTTCAAGCCTAACTGGAAAATTTGGGTCTGAATAAAGCTTTAGTGTAAGGGTTTGGGAAAATAAGTGATTCTTGTCCTATCTGAATCAGTTTGCCTCTCTCTACTATCTTATGGGCATTGATGGGGTACTAGATATAAGGGCAAAAATCCTGACCTAATGAAATTAATGAGAATTTTTTTCACTGACATCAATAGGGCCAGGATTTTACCCAGGAGAGCTAACTTGCTGGGCTTGTGAGACATTAGACACAACCTAAATACAACAATTACACAATTTCAGGAATGCTCTGTGTTTTAATGGGCAGAACCCCGGAGATTTTGAGGGGAAAGCAGAAGACTCAATAGGAGGAAACAGGGGACATACAGTACTTCTGGTATCTAGTTAATAAAACCACCACTGTTCTGATTGTTGCTTGGTGGCAACTATTTACATTCCTTCTCAGTTTTGCCTATATTCCACCTTGGTACCCTGAAAAAGAAATCGAAGGAGAAAGAAGGAAAATAGGAATAATGAAGGGAAAGGACATGAAGAGACAGTGGATTGGGCAATATAGAGTCCCTAACTAAGAATGGGAATTATGGCCACTGATATGGAGGAAAGGGGACATGAGTGGAAAGGGGAACCACGACTCCGGGTAGGCAGAAAGGAGGGAATTGGAGATACGTACAGAATCCCTGGCTGGTGGGGGAAGTATGAGGGAATCACAAGGTTTCTGGGACACGGGAAGTGGTAATGGGTTGAAAAAAAGTGGATGAGTGGGTGACCCATAGGGAGCTAGTACAGGAATGGAGGGCTGCAGGGAGCTCATGGTGTGGGCGGTGTGCTTAAATTGAAGAAGCAACAACATGCACAACTCTCTTTGTTTCATTCTGGTTTCAGTGGATACCGCTACAACAGAGCTGTCCATTGGTGGCCTGCAGGCTGCATGAGGCCCATAAGGGGTTAACTTACTCTCACCTGGGTGCCACTCCTCCACCACTCAGGAGGCTGCTGCCACCAGGTTCTCTAGTCACCCCTTCCTTCCTCTGGCTTCCCCTTCCTGCTGCCATCTCTAAGAATGGCATGGCATGGCATGGCTACAAGGCCTGAGGAGCCCAGCACCCCCACGCCATGGGGGAGGGCGAGCCAGAGCAGTGTGTCTTTGCCAGGTGAGGAGGGGTGGGGGTGCTGGTGTTGCAGGTTTCTAGGGGAGGTACAGATGACATGTCAGGGAACCCATGCACCATGCGGTGCACACACTGTACAGCCCCCAGCCACTCCGAAGTTGGACAGCCCTGAGCTACACTCAAGCCAACGGCACTGTATTTCTCTACACCAGAGCTGGATTTTGTCTGGGAGGTGTGCAGGGACAAGTGAGGAAAAGCTGAGAGAAAAGAGATTGCTGCCACAGCCACTCTTGTTGGTTTTTGTTCAGAACACAGAAAACATCACATGCTTAAGGGAATGAGATTAAAAACGTCTTGGACTATTACTTACTGGTCACATCTACATGTGCAATGCATTCAAGTGAATAAACTCCAGAGCAGTTTACTTGTGCATCTGCGACCGCAGCACGCTGAGCCGGGTCAGAGCAGCCCCAGCTAGCAGGGAGCGCGGGGGGTCAGCCTACCAACCCCGGGCTGTTCTGACCCAGCTAGTGTGCTGCAGAGGAGCTGGCTGAGGCATGGGGTTGCTCCAGTGGAGGCCTAGACACAAGGCAGCCCCCACACTGAAACACCTTCATGCCCCAGCCAGCCCAGTCACCATCTACACATGCGTTATGGCAGACCAAATAATGCCACTGTGTTTACAAGTACTAACCCATGGTGGCATTTAGTAACTTACTGTGGCCTAATAGGGCCTCACATGTAGGCACTGAGACTTTGCTGAGGAGCCAACTAGGCTCGTGTAGATGTGGCCACTGTGGATAAAACTGAAGTGTTCCACTTTGGTTGAGATAATCTCCAAAAAAGTTATCCTAACTTATTCAAAGTTGGAAAGCTGACTGGCTGAAAGTCTGGTCTTGTCCTGGCTTGGATTAAAATGGCACAAATCCACCAAAGCAGAAAGGCTGTAATGAAAATGGGGGGTAAACAAGACAAAACTATAGCCACACTAACATAGGTTTCTTTTGTTAGTCCCCAATAACTGCCTTCTCATAAACTAATCTAGATAGAATACCTTTGCTTGGTTCTTAAAATACTCCTGCCATAGTGCCCCAAGTCCATCACTTAGACCAGTGGTTCTCAGCATTTTTGTATCTGAGGTACCTGAAGCCCTCCATAACTTTTGTGAATTGAGTGGCACATGATTTCAAAAAAATATTTACATATTACAGTGTTTATTTCCTTGTAGAGAGGCTGGGCATTGGGACTAGGGGAGCATTAAGGCAGGAACAAGCCTGAGCCTGGAATAATCCATTTATCTCCTCATACCTCAAGGCTCTATTCAAAGGATCTTGGGGGAACACGGGGTGTCACAGCATGCTGGTTGATAATCATTGACCTAGAAGAACTGAGGCAGCCTATTGTTGACAGACAATGGAAATCAATATCAATAAATAATTGATTTATACAATGCCAGAAAGATAATGTCAACATCCCTTTCTCACTCAGAACCCACCTCTCCCAATAGACATGATATCAATGTAGATTATACCTTGTCTGATTGTACCTTGCATTCTTCATAGGCAACATGCTGATAAACAACCAAATGCCTAAGCTTATTTTACTTTACCTTTTGAAGAAGTTTTCTACTGCAATGAACTGGGGTGTGTGTATAGAAATGCCCTTCTGGGGATGAAATCCACACTCCTCAGGTGTTCATCAAAGACCCTGTTCTTGTAGCAGCTAAAGAAGATTCTCTATTCATTCAAGCATGGGGGTGGGGGCTGAGTTTTGTGCCCGCTGCTCCTGCAAAGTTCAACAAAGTGACAAGAGTGATCTCTAACTACAAGAGGTGTCCACAGATTTACAGCCCAGGATAAACTGATTGGAAGTAGTGCCTGAGAATAGACTCCCCTCACATACTCTAAGAAGGGATATAACAAGAGTAAAAAACATCTGACGTGTTTAAAAATGTTCAAGTTCACACATTAAACACTGAGGGTATGCCTAGAAGATTTAATGTACATTTAATGTGTATTAATATAAACCTATTACATATTTATTATTCATTATCATTGGGCATGTCTACATGTGTGCATTTACTATGCAGTAACCTAAGCTATTGTACAGTAACTAAAAATTACTGTGCTGCACAGGTGTGTGTTTACATGTGTGCGCTTGTACTGCACAGTAACTGTGGTGACTTATGCAGGCTTGGGCATAAATTTGCTATTAGTTACAGTTAGTTAATTTGCCCAGTTAGTTACTATGCAGTAACACGTGTGTAGACGCATTACAGTGCAGTAACACTGTGTGTGTGGACTGACTTGGGACTAACTTTACTCCCAAGTCAGTCCAAACACAGTGCTACTGTGCTTTAACACCTGCACATATAGACTCTGGACTAAATCCGCTTACTGCGCAGTAAAATTAATGTGCAGTAAATGCACATGTAGATGCACCCATTGCTTCCCTAAAATAGGTTCCAGTATCTACAGACCAAATGCTTCTGTCCTCTCCGACCTCTCCCTCATCCATACATGCCTTTGGGTGCAGAAATTTAAACAAATCCAAACTGTCACAGCCATATAATTTTGTAACCAGTTGCTAAAAAGTACTTTGCTAGAAATGGTCAGAATCCTTCCTTCCTTAGAAAAGTGCCCTTTTTTCTACAATTGTTTTTTTAAAAATATTTATTTTTCCAATATGTGACCAAAATCTGAAAACCAAACAATAAGAAATAATTCACTTTATCTCACTGCCTCTGCCTTTCCTCCTCTTTCCCATTATTTTCTTGCCCCTTTCCTTCCTCTTTTCTTTTTTCCATTTAGCCAGGGTGGAAGACAGGAAAGAAAGGCAGGAGAAAAGGGGCCATACAAAGGGAAAGGAGGAGGGCCCCCCTCCCCCCCAGCCTAGTAAATACTGCCAGTCATTACTCTCCACAGCTGAATTAAAACGTCAGCCCTACCTTTGTCAATCTACCAAGCCAGACGCTCCTAACAAGGTCAACTTTTAAAATCATTTTTCATTTTAATTTTAAATACTGTATTTCAGGTTTTGAGTGAAGATTACTGGATTAACAGTTTAAATTTAAAAAAAGAGAGAGAGAGAATATGTGTGTGCAGTGTAGCGCTCTCTCTCTCTCTCTCTCTCACTCACTCTCAAATGCCCGGATGGCTAAATACATAGTAGATAGATTGAGTCATTCTCCCTATATAATCATACTAGGAAGGACAGGGAAATAGATAAAGCAGTAGTGTATCCAAGCCCTGCTTAATTTAACACTGTTTAAACAAAATCGAACCAAACAAAAAACCTTAGAAGGAAAGGAAGATTCTTTCTAATGGCATCTTGCAGTTTCATGATGCACATCAGAGATTAATGCATCTGGAAGGGAGCAAGGGAGTGCTTTTAAAAGCTTCCCTTAGGGAACAATCTCTAGAGACCTTTTTTCTTTTTTTAAACTCTGTGGTGTTTCCTACAAGTATGGACACTGTTGACATGCAGGGATTTTTTAGCGTTCTTTTTTTTGCAGGTGGGGGTGCTTCAAACCACCCATAATATGAAAAGGTGAACAAAATGTGAGTACCAAGGCTGGAATACTGCTCTGTAAGGATATAAACAGACATCACACTTGTCCTAGAAGAATGCCTTTTGTCCCAGGATCCTAAAAACATACAAGCTCATGGTCCTGCTTTGAGTCTGTCTGAAGGACAGACTCTTGTTTGGTTTTCAGATTTTGGTCACATATTGGAAAATAAATATTTTTTTTTTTAAAAATTGTAGAAAAAAGGGCACTTTTCTAAGGAAGAAAGGAAGGATTCTGACCATTTCTAGCAAAGTACTTTTTAGCAACTTATATGTTTGATAAAACATGCTAATGTTTCTTCCTGGGAGGTGACTGTGTGCTTCTGCAGGGTTACTGTGGGTCACTCCTAGGACAAGCTGGGCAGTCTGTGTACTCTTGCGCTCTCGCCACCTAGCAGAGGAGAAGCAGCAATGCAGCTTGGATGGGTGAGGTGTGCAAATGACTGTACTGTGCCTGTTTTGATCTAGGTCAGATCCTGGGACAGGTGGGCCCATATCAAATGAAATGTATTTTTACAGCCTAACATAGAGAAGAATGCAAGACCGTCAGCTGACTTCAGTGAAACTGCACTGTTTTACATTAGCTGAGGACCTGACCTAGAGTTTTTAAAGACCATATTTTGACAGACCAATATAAGGCTGAGGAAGAGGGTGGCAGGGAGGGGGACAACACCCCAAAAGAGAGGGCATTCCGGAGTACATTCATTAATTGCTAATGGCCACAAGAGCTCTTTAAGAAACAAGTGGGGAGCTGACACAAACTTTCACATTCCAAGCTGAAATCTTTACAAGTTAAGAGTTCCATTAAAGAATCAAATGCTCTGCAACTGGCATTCAGGTAACGGGCTGTAAGTATAGGTTATAGCAGTGCTCTAACCACAGGTTCTGGTGCTCCGGTGAGCCACCTTCATGCACAAGGCAATATGCCATACCACAAGAATAGAAACATGATGAATGTGAGCAGTCATATCGAGAAAGCTATCACAGAAGAGCTACCAAAGTCATATGGGAGAAATTACCTCTTATACCAACATCAGTCTAAGTGTGTGGATTTTTAAACAGAACACATGACAAACTTTTGTCTGATATTTGTTACATTTTAGTAATAGTTACAAAAAATGCTTGGACTTCCCAGACTGAAAATGTCTTTCCTTTATTTTTAAGTAGAAAAGAAGATTGCTGACAGTGAGGATCTGTGGGTGCCTATGCACATGCTCATGTCGGAGCAGACTTGATTACTCGAGTCTGCTGCAGTGTTCTAATCAGAACGCCCCAGTGTGCCACAGCATCTCATGTATTCAGTGCCCTGTGGTGCCCTTTTGAACCAGTGGTGGGGGTGCTTTAACTAAAGCTTGTTCAATGAGCTTTAGTTAAAGCGTTCCTTCCAGCCACCAGTTTGGAAAGTGGGATGCTGAATACACGAGACACTGCAGGCATTTTAATTAGAGCGGCTCCTGAGAGCCACTCTAACTAAAACACCCCCATCCCCCAACCCGGAGCATGTGTATAGGCACCCTGTGTGAACCAAAAAATACTTCCAAAACCTTTCACTTGATTTTTTGACCCAAACTAGTCTTAACAAATCAGGTTCCCCTATTTATCAAATTTTGGGGTATTGCTGCATTTTCAGGAACAGAGATACTAAAATGCCATGCAAAAAAGCCCTGTAATTTTTATATATAGCAGTGTCATTCTCTCCTGAAGATACACTTTTTTGAGACTATTCATAAACTGTCAGCTGCCTGGAAAGTTTTCTTCCCAGGTTCTCAAACTTACCTCCTTTTCATGTCCTTGTGACGAGGTATTTAGCAGAACTCACAGATTTCACTGGAATTTGACAGGCTGCGCCATAATAGCTTCTACCATGGCCTTAAACTTGTGACTTCTGGGCTGTTAATAATAGACCTTAGCAGCCATGTCACCCCTGCCCCAGTTCTTGAACTGACGTTTAAAATAAATCTGGTTAATGAAGTAGTTTATGTTTGGCTAGGACTCAGCCCGTACTGTACCTACTAATATGTACATGCAAATACATATTTGATAATAGATAAATATGTGGCTTCTTGATTTCCATTCACACTTGTCTATTTGACCATGGATGACATGTGTGCAATGTTAGATCCATGTTTGAAAATGCCCTCCTTAGTGGGCATGTCTATAAAAGATCCTTACTGAGCATGGGCCTAATAACACAGTGCAGTAGAGTATCATGGCAAAAATTGTGGTAATAGCCTACAGCACCGTGTTATTAGGCTAATGCACAGTAAGCATCAGTAAATAACTGTGCACCAGTGCTACTGCACAGTCACTCTAGGTACTGTGCATTTATTCAGTACTTCATCAAGGAAATACTAAACTAAATGTGCAGTATCTATTCAAAGAACCTTGCCTGCCAGTATCTAAGGTGAATTAATGAACATATAGACATACCCAGTATGTATGTAGGGGATTGGGACATTTAACTGGGATGTGCTCTGTTGTTTTTGTTACCCATTTAAGTAAGAGCTCCCTCATAAAACAATGCTGAACAGTATTGCATTCAAGGGGTCAATACAAGTAACCATACAATCTCAATTCATGATAGGAATCATCTTTTAAGGCACCATAAGCATGGCAGGACAAATTGTGAGCTGGTCAAATTCTATTTGTTTCAGTAGGGAACACATCAACATACATTAGTCAATAAAGCCAAATTCTACTTTGATTTGCACCTTATTTAATCCCAATTATTTCTATGAGGTTCCACAAGGTAGAAGCTAGGGCAAGAGGCTGTACAGGAGGGACAGGATAGGAAAGAGAGATGGG
>NW_017729034.1:56287609-56300344 GCF_001723915.1 Gavialis gangeticus
AGGTCCCTTCCGACCCTAGAAATTATGAAACTATGAAATTAAGAATGTGCCCTCAGTATAAAGCTCAGAATGATTAATCTACTAAAACCTTGAACAGATACTTTTCAGTGTGTGTGTACAGCTACATTGGAAATTATGCATGCTGCCAATGTAATTAGAACTTCTTTTAATACATCTGACATACCAGCTTCTTTTTTGATTCATTGATGTACTTACTGCCCTTAACATAAAATCAAAATGATAGAAATATGTCAAGTTTCAGAAGGAAAAAAACCCCAGGAGTAAATTTATGTCAGAAAATAACTGCAAGAACTCTTGCAGGAGGGTATTATTGGGCCTGAGACTGATTGTGAAAGACAGGGAAGGATTATCAAATCCCAAGGAAGGGAAGGGATTATTGAAATAAAACCTGTAAAATAAAACAATCTGGAAAATATAAATTTGTTTGTATTTTATTTTTACTGGCTACATTTTACTCCAGGCCTCTCCCTGGCTTCTCATAAACTGCGGTGACATCAATTGGTGGAGACACAGAGGATTAACTTGCAGACAGTCGGTTGCAAACTACTGTCACTCTGTAACAGTTGAAGCAGATAACTCAGCTTTTATGTAGGGCAAGTGGTAGGGAAATGTGTCACTTTTTTCACTGCTTCCTTTGTATGGGTAAAATGAGATACAAGAGCAGTTGACGTCCTAACCCTCTTCCCCCTTCAAACATCAGGAACGCAGGAGATTGGGAAGGCAGCACAGGCAGCACATGAACAGAGAGCAGAAAACAGAGCAGCGGGTTGGGCAGGGAGCACAGGGTAAGGAACAGAAAGCAGAGCAGGAGATTGGGCAGGGGAGAGGGATTGGAATGGCACTCAGGAAAGGTGTGGGACTTAATTTGTGGCATACCAGCCAAAAAGTTTGTCCTCCTCTCTATTAATGCAATACACTGGTTGATGAGAGCTCATAATTTGTTTTTGGTTAATGAAGCTCGTATTTGCTTTACTAAACCTTTTTCATACCATGTGAGCATCTACTTAGCAATAAGCAAATACCCCAGCTTGCATCCTAAACCCAGTATAAATTCTGGGATGGAGTTTGTATATTGGCAGGAGGGGGAGGTGTTGATCCTGACTGAACAAAAATTCCACTCTTTAATCAGGAAGGCATTTTCCCAGGTCATTATAAAGTTTGCTTTCTTGATCCATTAACTCACTTGGGAAAAAAAGTAGAAAAGAGTGACATGGATGTTGGCTCTTACCAGGTAATACCCTGACTGGAGAGTAATAGGGACATGATTTTAAACTGCACCATGATCCTTGTAGCAGTGTAAGAGAAGCCATGACCCTCCTTGAGGGAATACCTCCTATGGCAGGAGCTAGAGGTTCCTTCATAGATCTAGTGCAGGGCTCGGCAATCTGTGGCACATGAAGCCATTTTGCTTGACATGCCACAGTCAGCCTGGGCTCTAGGCAAGCCCCTGCCTCCAGCCACAGAGCCCAGGATGCTCACAGCAGGCAGTGGGGAGGCTAAAAGCAGTTGCACCAGGGTCCATGAACCCCCAGCCTGGCTCATTGGTGGTGGCAGGTGCACATGTGCATCAGGGCAGACAGTGGGGTATGGACTGGGTCAAGGATCACTGCACTGCTGTGGTTATTCCCTCTTTCCTACAGCCTCAAGTGGTTCTGAGAAGTTAGGTTCAACAGCTTAAATCTAGTAGCTCTTGACTTTTCCTATACTGTGGACCACAATACCACCAATCCATAAAGAAAAGTATATTGGACATGCCCCACAAAACCTACTGATGATCCCCCTTGCAGGTTGGGTAGCCATGCTTTAATAGGTATCGAAGCCAGACTGGCCTTCCAGAGGGGTGCCCCAGAAGGGGTTTGAAAAGACTACTCAAAGCTTCCTTTGCCTTTTTCCCTTTTCTTGGGCCCAGACACAGGAATGGAACAACTCACACCTAACCCTTCAGTCTAGTGGATCACATTATGTCCATTCAAATGACTCGATCTCTTTGCCATGTTTTTATTTCTTTTTAAAGCAGGAATATAAATTAATCCTCTCCAAAGATATCAAAACCAAGAAACATTTAAGTAGCACTTCCTGCCCAGTGTGAAATACAAATTCTTTTCATCATGGAAACCTGGGTAAGTTAGACAACAGCATACTGAAACAGGGTAGACAATGGAATTGTATGTGATCAAACGTGACTTTCACTTTTAGTTAAGATAACAAAGTACCTGAATTGAGGAAGCTGATGGTAACCCATCGACTAGCTGCTCAAAGGAACACAAACATTTCCCCATTAATTTAGAACACCAAGAAGAGTCTAAGCAGTCTGACTGCAGAAAGCCTATAACTAGGGATCAAAGCCTGTAACTGTTCTATCTGAATGTCCAGGAAGGAAATACTGGGATCACCTGGAATCTCTCTGTGCCTTCCATCTCCCCTCCCCTCACATTGTACTGCCTGACAAGCCTGTCCAAACTTCACATGCACATGCATTAGATCCAAAAAAGCCTATCTTCCCTCTCAATGCAAGCAGAAAGCCAAAATGCAGGGTCCTGTGAGCAGCTCCAGTTACTTCTTAGCTGTTTACTTACAAAGAATATGTGAAGTCCTGTCTTCTTTAACCCATGGGGACTCAACCTGTGTGGCCATTTGGGCTGGGGAGTTAAAGGCGGCTGGACACGATGCTAGCCACATCACTCCCTTGTGAGCCACTGGCTACAGTAACTGGTATGTTTTAGTTGTGTTATCCTTATAGGCCTTTAGACTCAGGGTGATTTCTCTTGTCTACTTCCCAATAGTACAGTAGTTCTTAACCTTTTTAGATTCAAGGCACCTCACATTGTACTCAAGGCATCCACCAGAAAATGCCAGCTCTTATCTCTCAGTTGTTTTTTGACCATGTAAAAATAATAGAGGAATTCTTCTGTTGCAAAGAATTCAGAAAGGCCACACCAAGTCAGAATGCTTATGACACTGTAGATTCCTATTCAAAATCTCTGGTTTATCTTGCAATTTGTGTATAGATATTTGCATACCTAGCAGTGGTAAAATTGAGCAACCCTGCATCACCCTTAAAAGGATCTCACAGCAACCCAGGGTGCATCACCACCTTAATTATGGAGCATCAGTTATACACACCAGCCTTAGCCAGGTTTTACCCAGCCTACACCACTGCCATATAAAGAATGTTCAGGATACAAAGTCAAGCACTAAAAGTTCGGCTATGCCAGAATTCATATTGCCAGGACAACCTTAATTCAGCCCCTCTGTGTATATACGTTATGATACTGTCTAGTTATACTCTCTCGCTGTTCCTCCACATCCCCTGGGTCCTGCAACCCCCTTCTCTCCCTGTCCCCAGTTGCAGAATCCCCGTGTCATGAGTAGAAATGGAGACTTCAGCTGCCAAACTTAAAGAAATCCCTACTGAGCAGGTATGAATTGAAGATTTTCAGTAGCTCCAAATTTGGCCAGATTATGGGAAAAATCTCTGGGGAATGACCACTTCTGACAGCACAGCAATCCCCCTGCCAAATTTCAGGTCCTTGTTCCTAGGTATGGAGGCCTCAATGAAATAGCTGGGAGATCGCTGTTAATATGAGCAAAACAAAGCTTTTGGTTTTTTCCCCCTAAATTTATTCAAGTAGCAAGTGAACTATTTTAGTTGAAACTTAAAAAAAATGATTCAGTCTGAGGCAGATAATCAGTATGGAACATTTCAGGCTTTTTTATAAGGGGAAGTTTTGGGCAAGTCTCATCTGTGATAAACATGTAGTACTACAGGAGTGATAACTCTAGTTATTTAAAGGACTCTCTCCTTTGGCTTATCCTAACAGCGGAGCCAGAATCCCTTCGAGGAAATGTCTATGGCAGTGGCTTGCAAATGGTGTTCTGTGGAACTCTGAGGTTCCATAACAGGTCACCAGGGACCCTTCAAAGGGCCTGGGGGTAATGGCAGAGTGAGCCAAGAGGTGGTGCGCCACCATTGCCAGGCTGGGTCTTTTGGATAAGGTAGGGGTTCCTCGGCAGAAGAAATTATATGAAAGGGTTCTGTGACTTTAGCAAGTTTGAAAACTGGTGGTCTACAGAACAGAATAGGGGCAAAGCCATTAGGGTTCAATAAGTTGATAAAACTGGTAAATCCAGATTTTCCGCTGGTTTAAAATGATGCATCTTCACTGCAGTTATGCCAGGTTTGCTAGCAAAAAAAAATGACCTATAGAATTTAAGAGAGACTCTTTTCTAGGCTTTGTGCACAATGCTATAACATTCCATGGCAGGCACATCATTCTCTATTACTTTAAAATGATTCATTAAGCCCATAGAAAGGTTATCATTTTCTGCTAAATTCTAGAGGATTTCCCAGTATCTGTGATGCTTCACTCTAATGCATTCTTGGCTATCACCAGCAATCTTGGAAACAGCAAAAAGCCTTTACAGCAGCTACAAAAAAGTTTTTAAAAGTTAGTTTAGGTTTATTATTAGCCCGAGTGCCTCCTGCAGTCCGATTAGCATATAGACACAGTACATACTTGATTCAATTCTTATGTTCCCTGTGCAAGTCAGTTTTGAAATCACACTGTTCACTCAACCTTACCCTTCCCGTTAGCTTATGCTTAACATTATCACATAGGAGAGATTTATGGGGAGGAGGTTGTTTGCAGAAAGATTTCTTGCCTGGGAACTTGGATGTATATTTAGGTTGCATTGGCGGGGAAAAAGTGCCTTTCCCTGACCAAGTAATTTTTTCTACTTAAAAATAGTGTCTGGCCCAATTAAACTAACTTTGTACTACCTACTCTTTGTAGGTATATAAAGGACATGGATTTCATTTCACTTTAGCCTAATCTAAAAATAGTATCTTGGCTTCATTGGTGCCGGAGGGTGTGCACTCACACTTTGAAGTAACCCATTTTTGGTTCAGGTATTTACTGATAGCCTCCTACGTGCTGGTGAGTCAGATAAGCTCTTCCTGCCCTCTCTTCTAAGAAAGTGTTATCTTCTTTTTAAAAAGCTGTTTACAATTCCTTTGGCTCTTTTAAAGTGAATATAGTGCTGGTTCTTGGGCTGATATTAGTAGGGGACTTTACAATTGATTTCATTGTGGCTTTTGGATCAGGCCCTAAGAGAGCCACAGGGAAGGGTGTCCTCTGCTTTGGAACAGAGCAGACACCAGCAGCATGAGAAGCAGCTTAATAAGCTTTTCCATGCCACTGTGCCTCACCTATGACCTACATGAACCTTGTCTCAGCGTGAGAGGATGGATCAAGTTTATACCAGGGGTCAAACAATCTATGGCCTGTGGGCTGGATCCAGCTTGCCAAGTGATTTCATCTGGCTTGCAAATCCTGGATACCAGCAGCCTTTCACTAGCAGACCATTTTAATAGCTCTTGAGTGATGGGAGTGGGGCTTCTGTGACACTTGGTGGCAGATAGGTTGCATACACAGCAATGCATGCACACACAGCGATGCACACACAGCAACAGCAGGGGGAAATGGCAGCAGCAGCCTGGTTGGAAGCCCCAAACCCCAGACCAAGCTGTGCTACTCCTAAGAGGTTGCTGATCCCTGGTTTATGCAGCTTTTCAGGGTACGGCCTTCCTGCTGAAGTTCCCAATTATAAATGGTTAGATGGACACCTGTCTCTTAGGGATAGGATGGTGACCACCATTCAAGTCAAACAAGATCCTGCATAGGAATCTATCCATGCCAGATGGGTCTGGTTAGGAACCATTAACTTTAGAGGCCTGTAGTCCATTATCACCTATTTGAAATCTCTAGACACCCAACTTCATGCCTTTACTGGGGGAGGGGGAGTTCACATTTTATTGCTGTAATACATTAGTTCAGTTTTTTTTTAAAGCACCCAAGATGAGAAAAATGTGGTCAGAAAGAGGAAGGTTTTCAGCGTTGCAAATGCAACAACTTTGCATTTATGAACAATGTGATTTCCATCAATGCATGTGTCTCTGTGCAGAGAGTAGTGAAAGTCTGGACTACGTAAATCACAGATCAATAGAGACCACAGTGTGCTCTTACTCATTAGCATTCTGGGAGCTGGGAGTACAGAGATGATATCAAACACCAGCCCCCTGTTCCACTAAAGAGAGTCCACTGATAGGGTATCCACTGCCAACAGTGAGTCATTCATCACTGTGTCCGGGTTTCACAACAACATGATTCACTGTTTGCGAAGTAAAGTTCCAATGACAAACATTACTGTCTTTCAGCACTGCAAGCTTCATTGCAACATCCAGCATATATTACAGCCTAGACTGTAAATCAACAGGGCTACATGCACCTTCCTAGAACTTCTACCCATGACCTAGACAGAATATCTAAATTGAGTGTGTTGGTATATACTGCAACCTTTAACATGTTCTTTCACCAAGGAGCAAATTCAGCCTGAGTATTGTAAGCAAGTGCAACTCCCATGAAAACCCACCAGAGCTATGCCAGTTTAAAGCAGCAGTGAATTTGAACCAGGCATTCCCTGTCACGATCACCTGCTTTACAAGTCAGAAGATGATTTTTCTAACAGCCATCCTTGCCAAATCACCCTGGGAATTAGAGAAAAAATGGAGGTATGTCTTTCCTGCATCTTCAGTTACCAGCAGCAGCAATAAAGATGCTGCAAGCTGACAGTTTTGCCAACGTTGCAGAAAACATAATAGAATTCACTTTGCTTTCACCTAGCTGAATTGTTTCTGTCTCGCTAACCGGAATGAAAACTAGATTTTGTCAGTACATATGTAGTCTCTCAAGGGAAAGATCTACTGATTAAGAAAGTGCTATTATTACAAAGGGCAGCTCCTACAGCCTTCTACCTGTTGACAGAGGGTCCTGGACTCAGCAGAATCCAATGCAGTTCTGCTGCACTCAGGGAGGCAACATTCTAACTTTATAAAAGCCTAAGTTTGTTTGTCTGTCTGTCCGTAACACTTTATTTGCGCTCTGATTGGCTAATGGAAACAGTGTGGGGGAGCACCAAGCATGGGGGAGCACCACCATGATTCTGAAGCTGCACTGATGACCAGACAGAGGGTGGGGAGAGGCTGCAAGAGGCAGAACAGTGGCAGCATGAGGCATTAGGTGGTAGCACTCCATCCCCTCCCCGCCCCCCGACATTCTTGACATGCAATTGGCTAGTTCTAATATTATAAAAGCCTTAGTGTGTCTGTCTTTCTGTCCATAATGCTTTATTTGCAGTCTGATCGGCTGTCTCAGCAGCCCATCAGAGTGCTCTACACAGATAGAGACAGATGGCAGAGTGCCACCATGACAGTGGGGACTGAGGGGCTGAAGGAGAAGAGGGCGAAGCCAGCAAAGCTGGCCTTGCCCTCCTCCCCTGCTCTTTGGAGGCAAAGGGGGTTGGCAGGGACCGAAGCACCACCATAATGGAGGGGACAGAGCAGGGGGCAAGGCCAGCAGTGCTAGCCTCACCCCCCTGAGTCTGCTTCTTGGAGCCGGGGGCCAGCACCCCCTCCCCAGCAACAGCCAGCAGGGAGGTGAGGCAGCGGGGAACAGGGAAGGGGGGGTTACCGGTAGATGCACCCTGCCGCAGCCACAACCGCCGCTGCAGTCACAGGCCCCAGCCCCAAGCAGCAAAGAGGAGGAGTGGAGGGGCCCTGGCCTGAGCCCCAAGCAGTAGGGGGAGGTGGGGAGCAGCCCCAGCCCTGGCCTGAAGGGGACGCAGGAAACGGCCCAAGCCCTAGCTTGAAGTGGTTGAGGGAGGCTTCGGCCCAAAGCAACAGGGAGGAGGCAGGGAGTGGCCCTGGCCTGAGGTGGGGGGGCCAGACACAGGCCTCTGTCCCCACCCCCTGTCATCATTCTTGACAGGCATTTTGCTAGTCAGGTTACAAGAGTTATGAAGGAGGAGGACTGGGGCCATGACCTGTGGATCTATTATTTCATAGGTTCCCAAGCCACCAACCTCTGCAAAGAGGGGAATCAGGAGTGGACAGGCCCCAGGAATGTCAGAAGACAGTCTAGGGAGGATCTGGGAGGGGAGTTGTTTCTTCCTGATCAAGCTATCATGAAATCTTTCTGCTCTGAGCCTGGATTCTTGGGTTTAATGCAGGGTGAAAGATTTAGCTGTTCCTCAGTTCCCAAGACCATTCCTTAAATTGTTTGCAGCAGTTATGGTCACTGTAACAGTCTTATTGACTTTCCTGCAGCCACATGGGCAGATCTAGAATTTTGAAAAGGGGGGTGCAGGTGGTGAGGTGCATCATTGCCTATAAAACAACACACATTTTTCTAGTTAAAAATAAATTAGAATCTTTATTAATATGCTAGGGGATTAGAGTTGTATTGAGATTGAAGAAAAAAAAATATAACTTCATTGTTGTTCAACTTTGGGTAGAGCAAGAATCAAATAGGGGTTCAACTGTTACCAGTGTCATACAGCAAAACAGTGGGTTTAAATGTTGGCCTCTTCCCCTACAGGCCATGAACAGAGTGATCTGGAGTGAAAAAGTCCAAAGGAAAAATGGGGAGGGGCTAGGGGTTGAAAGGTCAAGTAACCTAGTAGATTTTTAATTACTTTTTTTTGACAGAAAGGTAGGATTTACACATTTAAGGACAGATCCAAAGCTGGCATTAATCAGCCTAGATCTCTTGAAGTCTGTGGTGCCAAACTAATCTCTATTCAAGCTGAGGATCTTGAGTTTAAGGTTTCTCATGTGTGGGGAAATGTCCAGGTTTACAAGCAACTCTGTGACCTTGTTAAAATTAATAAAAAGATTATTCTGTTATTGATATCCATCACTTGGTTCTCTACATTGTCCAATGTACAGGTGAAGCATGGGGCAAGTCCATGATTTTTTGTATGCTATAGTCCATGATTTTTTGTATGCAGTAGATTTATGAAGTGAAGTTCGTATGCTTGTCTACAAAAGGTGTTTTGTAAGGTCCCTTTGAGGATTAGAACTGAGAGATGGAGAGAGAGTGATTGTCTTGTGAGAAGTGTGCACCCACAGGTAATTGGATATTTTTCTTTGATGGATTTTCAGTGTGCAGTCATTCTGATATGCAGTTGTTTGGTTTCTCCTACATATTTTCCATCTGGGCATTTGGTGCACTGGATGAGATATATTATATTTCAGGAGGTGCAGGTTCTGTTTCATAGATTTCGTAAACATTATGGCTGGAAGGGACCTCACAAGATCATTGGGTCCAGCCCCCTGCCCAAGGGGCAGGAAGTCAGCAAGATAGACATCCAAGTGCGTCTTAAAGGTGTCCAGAGTAGGTGCTTGCACCACTTCTGGGGGAGTCTATCCTAGCCTCTCAGGACTCAGATGGTAAAGAAGTTTGTTCTTATGTCCAGCCTAAAACAGTCTTCCTGGAGTTTGTGACCATTAGACCTTGTCTTCCCTTGGGGTGCCCTGGTAAACAGATGTTCTCCCAGTTTCTGATGCACACCCCTTACATACTTACAGGTTGCCACCAAGTCTCCCCGGGCCTTCATTTCTCTAGGCTGAAGAGTCCCATGCCTCTCAACCTCTGCTCATAAGGCCTGTTCTCTTGTCCTCTAATCATGTACATGGCTCTCCTCTGGACTCTCTCAAGCTTCTCCACATCCTTTCTAAAGTGTAGAGCCCAGAACTGGATGCAGTATTGCAGCTGCAGCCTCACCAAGGCCAAGTAAAGCAGGAGGATGACTTCCTGAGTCTTGCCTGAGATGCATTGGTAGATGCAAGCCAGGGTTTTATTTGCTTTGCTGGCTGCGGCATCGCACTGGTGGCTCATGTTCAATCTTGTGGTCAATCATGACCCCCAAGTCTCTTTCGGTCATGGTGCTAGTAAGTGTAGCACTGCCGAGCCTATAAGTATGATGTGGATTCCCCACCCCGCACCCGAGATGCAGCACATTGCATTTCTCCATGTTGAATGCCATCAGGTTTTGATTCGCCCACCCTGTGAGCCTGTCCAGGTCAGCCTGAATCACCAGCCTACCCTCTAGTGTGACCACACTTCCCCATAATTTGGTATAATCAGCAAACTTAGCCAGTCCACTTCCGATACCTGAATCCAGATCATTTCTAAGGTGTGGAGTGTTATTGGGTGAATGGTGGAGATGTATTGGCAGGTTTTACATTTCTTGTCCTGGCATGGTCTGGATCTATTTGGTGTGCTTTGGGCCATACGAAGTTTGCTTTGGTAATCATGTTAGTGAGGTTTGGTGCTTGTTTAAAGGTTAGGATAGGTGGTTCTTGAAAGATCTCTTTAAAACTGGGTCTTCTTCTAGTGTGGTTGCAATTGTTTGAGGATTTTCCTTATAGGTTCCAGGGAAGGATGGTATGCCATAACTAACAGTATGCAATTCAGGGGGATTTTCTTTTTGTACCACAGCAATTCTTCATGTGGTATCCAGGTAGCTCTTTCAAAAGTATGATCTCTCTCCCTGGAGAAGTGTCCTTGTTGAGTGAAAGCCCTTTTGGAGTTTGTGAGGTGATGATTGTGGGTCTCCTCTTCAATGCAAATTTGGTGGTATTGGAAAGCTTGGCTGTATATTACAGCTTTTTTGGTGAGTCTGGGATGATTGCTGGTTCTGTGTAGGTATATATCTTGGTTTGTGGGTTTCTTGTATATGGTGGTCTGTATTTTACCATTCTGGATATTGATCATGCTGTCTAAAAGGAAATGTTGGTGCTGGAGTATTCAAGAGAGAGTCTGATGGAAGGGTGATGATTGTTGAATATGTGATGGAAATCAATTAAAGACTGCAGGGTTTTGGTCCAAATTTTGAAGATGTCATCTACATATCTTAGGTACAGCATGGGTTTGATGGTGCAGTTCTTGAGGAATTCTTCCAGGTGGGCCACAAAAAGTTGCCATCGTGTGGGGCCATTTCAGTGCCCAGAGCTCTGCCCATGATCTGGAGGAAGTGTTGGTTGTTGAAACTGAAGTTGTTGTGTGGGAGAATGAAGTGTATAAGTTCAGTAATATCTTGAGGCCTGTACTCAGAGTTGTAATTTTGTTCTTGTAGATATGTAAGGTAGGCTTGGGTGCCATCCAGCTGTGGCATACTGGTATATAAGATGATAACATCTATGGTGTCTAGGTGAGTATTGCTGGAAAGGTGGTCTGTGTTTTGAAGTTTTTGCAGAAAGTTTGTTGTGTCTTGGATAAAACTTGGTTATTGGGTGACAAGAGGTTTTAGGATGGATTTGATGAAACTGTAAGTCTGCCTGGGTTCCCTTGTTTATGGATTTTAGAGAGCATGTAAAAAGTCCCTGGATTGTGTAGTGGAGAGATCAGGGTCTGAAGTTTTTCTTGTAGTTCAGATGGAAATGATATGATGGTGGTTTTGAGTTTTGAGGTAAAAAGGGGAGCTGGAGCTTCCTCTAGTTTTTTGTAGTAGGTGGTGTCAAAGACTTGTCTGTTGGCTTCTTTTATGTAGTTTTCACAATTAAGGATAACTATAGCTCCTCCTTTATCTGCTGATTTTACTACTATCTGGTGGTTGGATCTTAGAGATTCTATGGCCCTTCTCTCTGACAGGGAGAGGTTGTTATAGCAATGTTTGTTGTTGAGTATTTCATGGTTCATTCCTTCTCTGAAGCAGTCAATATAGTGGTCAAAGTTTGAATTTTGTCTACTGTAAGGTGTCCAATCTGATGGGTTTTTGGATTTTTTGGCATTAATCTTTTAGTCAATGTTGTCACAGGATGAAGTGTAGTTGAAAGTGGATTTGTTTTGGTTGTGGAAATATTCCTTAAGATGGAGGCATCAGAAAAATTCTTCTAGTTCTCCACATTGTAGTACCTTATCAAGGTATTTTTCTGAATAGAAATTAAGGCCTTCAGAGAGGACATATTTTTCAGCTTTGGTAAGTGTGTGCATGGAGAAATTGATATTTGAGGATTGATTCCTTCAGTTTCATCAAGTATGAGGTTGGAATGTTGTAAGGAGTTGGTGTTGTATCTCTGATGGTTGTCTGGAGGTTGGGAAAATTGTTCCTATAGTAATTGGTTCCATTTCTTTTGTCTACTTTTGTAACACACAATCGTCTGACCTTAGTTTTAAAGTCACAAAAAGCAATGAGGAAGAGGAGGACCCATCCACTTCTTAAAATAACTGTTTTTCAGGACTCCAGCAGAGTTGAATAGGATGGCATTTAGAAGCATAAGGCTATTTAAGAACTTAATAGGGTGAATAGATCTGGCCTCAGTTGTCTTTTACTGGATGTTAAGGACCTGTTGCATTTTTGTTTGGAATATAGTAAATTATTGACAGTAAAGTATTGTAAACAAAATATACCCTAACTCAGTAATATGAATAAATGTGGGACGGAGCCTGTTCCTAGACAAGATATTAGCCTGGATGTCCTGGCCAAATTCCAAGTGGGGTAATTATACTCTTTCTGTATATCCCCTTGTGTTTCAATGGCAGATGCTATTCTTCATTTCTCCTCCTAAAAGCTACTGGGTGCGTCTACACAAGACACTGAGTAGCCATAGTAACAAGCTACAGTGCTGTAGCTCATTGCTGTGGCAATGTAGCGTCAGCAGGCACAAACAGTAACCACAACTACAGGAGGCCTGAAATGCCTCTACACTAATGCCTGTAGCATGGGGAACAAGCAGGAGGAACTCGCCCTCCTACTGGCTGACACCAGCCCGGACATTGTGGGGATTACGGAGACTTGGTGGGACTCCAAGCATGATTGGGCGGTGAATGTCGAGGGCTATAGGCTGTACAGGAGGGACAGGATAGGAAAGAG
>NW_017729034.1:56301159-56307600 GCF_001723915.1 Gavialis gangeticus
GCTACTTCATGGTCAGGGCGGCTAGGGTCTGGAACCAGCTTCCAAGTGAGGTGGTGCAGGCTCCCACCCTGGGGGTTTTTAAGAGGAGGTTGGATGACCACCTTACTGGGGTCGTTTGACCCCAGTGCTCTTCCTGCCATGGCAGGGGGTCAGACTAGATGATCTGCTCAGGTCCCTTCCGACCCTAGAAACTATGAAACTATGAAACCATGACTCCACCACTATTGAGCAGTAGGGTCAGAAATGACCCACGTGACACCAGGACTGCGCAGTTCCAGCAGTTACTGCACATTTAGTACTTGCTAAAGTAAGTACTAAATGACTGTGTAGTAACAACTGCACAGTTGGGTGCACATGTAGATGTGCCCACTGGGCATGTCTACACATGAATTTACACATGCCTAAACTTAATGTGCCTTACCCTAAGGCGCATTAAGGCAATTTAGGTGCACATTTACACTTGGACGCCTTATGGTGTCTTAACATGGCTCGCTGGGCAGCCTGCCCTTGTCAGCACCCTGGACAGCCTCTGGAAGCCCGCAGCAGCATAGCTGGGTGGGGCAACCCAGTGTCAGCCAAGGTGGTGGGAGCCTGCAGTCCCCCCAGCCATGGTCAGCCCAGTCCCAACCCTGGCTCTAACCCTATCCCCATGTTCCTGCCTCCCCACCATCAAATGAGAGTGGGCCACAGCTGAGCTTATGGGGCCCCATGCTGCTGCTGAGCATTGCCAAGAAAAAGATGCAGTGGGTAAGCGGTGGTGCCAGCAGCAGTGGTCTCTATTGGTATACAATAAGTTGGCAGAGGGGTCAGGAGGTGTGAGGGCTCCTGTCAAAGCACAAGGGAAAGCCCTCCCCATGCATGATTCCCTGCAGGATGGGCAGGGCCTTTGCTAGCAGCTCAACCATGCCTCTTCCTCAGGGTGAGTTTGCTGGCCTGGCAATGCAGCCCTGCAGGGGTGGGATGCCTTGCTGCCTGCTCAGGATTCAGGTGCCCTTAGAAGCCCATGCTGGGGCACACACCTGGTACAGTAGACAGGCTGGGACTGTGTATGCTCCCAACACTTGACACCGTTTCCCCTGGTCAACCCACCTCCATCCTGGGCAGGTGCCTGGCCTCCATGCCAGACACTGCAGGTAGGAGAGGCAGTGTCAGCTCCTGGCAAAACTACACAGTCAGTGCAACACGGGTTCATTGATGATGATGATGATGATACTACCATAGGTTCACAGCAGATGAATAAAATGATAGGCCATAAAAATTCAGATCCAGATTACAAAGAGCACTCCCCAAAATTCATAGATAGGGATTGCAGCTGAGATTTTCAGTTAGGCCCCTTTCCAATGCATGCTATGTCCTGTCCTGTCTACCCCACTCCATTTTACTGTCACATATACACAAGGAAGCAAAACAAGGCAGACAGAATAAGTATAATTGACATACACCTACAGACTCAGAAGCTGTGCCTAACACTCACTTAAGAGCTTGTCACATAATGGCTTGTCATAATGTAATCAATAAGCAACACATTAGTTCTGATCATTCTGTTCAGTATATCAACTCATAATTGTCCAGGCCATTGTCTGGGCTGCTAGCCAGTATTGTGTGGGCTTTTTGTTATACCTTTCCCCTTCTTCAAGCTTTACCAAAGACCTAATGTTCTTGGCTCATCAGAATGGTGAGAAAAATCAAAAGAAGGAAACAGAATGAGGGAAGTAAGCTTCTATGCACTAAGTATTCTATAACACTTGTTGTTCCTATAGAGATGGGTTTGGTGTAAGAATCTAAGCAGAACAAAAGTCATCATCATTGGCAGCCATCAGTCTTGGGAGACCGTGGATACTGCACCTTTGGTGGGCTATCAGGTACCACCAGAGCTTCTTCAGTGGCTGAGTCCAATGTGTAACAGACAGACCCTCTGGCAAGCTGCATGTACAAACTGAGTTGAACTTGCACTGGCATGCTGAGTACTGTTTTGTCTTGTCTGCCTCTGATGCCTCTTCCTTAGCTCATCATTGACCCTCTGCGTCTCAAAACGACATAAGCTGTGCTTCACGGTGGTTTTCCACTTGCAGTGGTCCGAACCAACTGATTCCCAGCATTGGCCATCAATGCACAGCTCACAAAGTTTTTTCTTGTAGACGTCAGCAAAATGGGGTTTGGGTCATCCTAGTTGACGTTTGCCAATGCTCACCATAGAGTCTGTCCTTAGGGATTCAGCCTTGTCACAAAACAAAAGAGAACAACAGGCATAGTTGTAAAATAAACAAGCTGCCATGTCAGTAAGAAATCTACATGGTCATCCAGGTATACCAGTGAGCCCGTTTGAAGAATCCAAACTGTCTTTGACATCTACTCTTGCAACTGGTGGATGGAATATCCAACCTAGTTAGGAGGAAGAAAAAGGTCTTTAAAAGAACTGCTAGACCAGCTAACCACAAAAATTATACACAAGCTTTGTAGCAGAAAGACTATGGCAGTCTATGGGAAACATGCCTAGGACAAAGCAGACCAGTATGGATTCACTGTGCATATTCCACACTTGATTCCCATGCAAAGTCCCCTGACACCAACCAGATTTTTATTATATTCTTTTAATAAATCAAATACTTTAGTTGTTGAATGATTTTTGTATTATTAGATTAGCAATACAGCTGATGATAAAATACCTAGTGAATATTATACATTTATTTAACATCCTCAAGTATAATATGGTATTTAATCATTAAATAGGTCAGTCTTACCTTGTTAGGTCCCACCTCAGTGTGTAGATGGTATTTCAGTCTCCAGGTCCAGTCAAGTCTTGACCTCTCAGCTGAGCTTGCCAATGAGGATGCAAATTCGTATTAGTTATGAGCTGGTTTTTTTGGTGGCCTGTCTGCTGCAAAATGCACTCAAGCAACCATTCATTTTGCATAGGCCATCAGACAGCTATCAGACTGAAACAACTTTCAGAGTCAGCTGGATTGGTTAGACTAAATTCTTTAGGTCAGAGCCTGTGTGTGTGTTACTTGATTTGTACAGTACCTTGCACAGTAGAAGCACAATCCTGTTTGGGGCATACTAGTATTACTGAAAAACAAACCAATCATCATAATAATGCAGATGGTATAGAGTTATATGGCTGTAGGGAATCAGGTAACCCACCATCCATCATTCTTCCAATGTCATCAATTCTGTCTCCACAGAATTTTTAAGCTCTGTTAAAAAGCCAGCTGTATAAAAGTGTATGTAGTCAATACCTGACTGGAAAGCATTTACACTTTAATGAATACACACCTTTATACCTACTAGTTTGTATAATGAGAGAGACTGGTTTAACGCTGCCTGTAGCTGTCAAGGTAAATTTAAAGGATTTCTTCATACGGGGGTTCTCCTGACCATGACATTGAACATGTCCTTTGATAGAGTGGAAGCAAAGTTAGTATTCAGCTGACTGTGCTGCTGCAGCTTCAGTCTTATCTAATTATATTCCTCAAAGTGAGCTATTTACCACATATTTACATAACTTGCCTTCCCTCCCTCTCTCTCTAGTTACATCTACTTCTGCTGCTCAGCTGTTCTATCATTTGGCCACAAAGGCACCAGTTTGCTAATCTAGTTTCATGGTCTGATAGACCTGGGCACTGATCAGTTTGCTTCCAAGGTATTAGTATGAGCAGGAAGATAGCTGTGATCCCTACTGACAATTCAGACTAATAGGATTACTCTTCCTATGCCTCAACCAGATTGTCACAGTATCATCATGCAATAGTCTGCAATAAATCCTGTTCCCAGAAATTTAAAGCCCACAGCCTCTAGATCCAAAGCCACATTAGCTTTGCAATGATTAATTGGCTGACAATACAGTTCTTACATGCAAAATTAAAAATTAAAATGTACTGGCAAAACGTAACCTGCCTCCAAAGCTAATGGGTTCTTTGTGTAAACATTCAACATTACACAGGCTACAAGGTTAGAACATAAATGCTGAGTTTAAAAAGACCTACTGTAAAATGCAAAATTCAGGAGACTTATGCGATTGCCAGAAACCAGATTATGCAATATCCTTTAATCTATAAGAAACAAGATGAAGGAGTGGGGAGAGAGGAGGAGAAACAGGGGATGAGACAGAGATGGGGAAAGAACATCATTCTAAATCTTGGCGTCATGATGAGCTTCAAAGGCAAAACTTTGTTTCCTGCTAGGAGGGAAAAGAAGTGACCAGAGGGAAGTGGAGGGAGGCCAATTTCACCAGCTCTTCAATCTTTTCCAGACATAAACGGCCCTGTCCTTTAGGTATCTAGCTCTTTTGCTGCATGTTAAACTAATAACAAAAGGCAGCTGTGTATGGAACTGAAAGGCACATTAGGACCAGAATAAACAAGGGGATCCAGAGCACCTTTTTGCTTGATCTGACAAAAAAATCCAAGCCCACTAAACTGTGAAGAGTAAGTGTTGTAGAAAGGCTGGGATTGAGTCAGACTGGAAAAGAACGTGATGTGTGAGGAGTTATCAATGTTCATTTTTCTCATAATAAGTATATAAAAGCATGGGCAGATCCAGGATTTTGTAAAGGAGGGTATTGGAGTAGCAACCAGCACTGCTTTGGTGGCTGCACTCCCACTTCCACCCCCACCTTCTCCCTACCCAATACTGGGGTGGGCAGACTACACTGCAGGAGCAGCAGCCAGAAACTTTTTTAATGTCCCTGAATCAGGTAAGGTTCTCCCCCTGGCCCACTCTTGGTACCCCTTTCCTTCCTGCTGTGCTGAGCAGAACCCCCGCTGCCTTCCCATTTCCCCCTCCGCTGCTGCTGCTGTCTCTGGCTGCGCCAGGAGCAGAGGGAGCTCTAGAGTTGCTCCTGCCCTGCTCCAGCTGGTCTGCATGGGGAGCCAAGCTCAGCCAGGGACAGCAGCCGGGGCAATGGAGGGCAGGTTCCTCATCCCTGTGTCTGGTCCCAGGCTGGTAGGGCAGACCCATTGGGATACAACAGGGAGGAGGAATTGATCTACTACCCCTATCCCTAGCTGAGCCTAGCTCCCCATGCAGCCTAGCTGGGGTGGGGCAGGAACAGCGCTGGAGCTTCCCCCACACTCAGGATATCCTGAGACACAGTAGCAGTGGCAAGTACAGGTAGTGGAAGAATAGGAGAGGAGGAGAAAGGGATGAGCATGGAGGGAAAGGGGGAAGGATTCTTACCTGTTTTGGTGACTTAAACAAGTCCCCAGCTGCTGCTCCCACAAGGTGGTCTGAAAAGGAGGAGACGACCATGTCACTGCACCCTATCTAGATCTACCCCCACAAAGATCTCAAGCAACTTTGCCATAAATTAATACCAACACATAAAAAAAGGTTTTTGGTAGCTGTGTCACATCCCAAAGTTAGAAAATAATTAACCAAGGAAGGAACCAAAATCCAACCAGTACATGCTATGCCATGAATACCAGCTAGAAAAAACTCTCTCACCAGGAGGGTAGTAAAACACTGGAATAGGTTACCCAGAGAGGTCATGGAGTAATCCCTGGAGGTTTTTAAGGCCAGCCTGACAAAGCCTTGGCTTGGATGATCTAGTTGGGGATGGTCCTGCTTTGAACAGGAGGTTGGACTAGATGACCTCCTGAAGTCTCTTCCAACCCTAATTTTCTATGATTTTCTTATTGTATCCCTCCCTCCCCAAGTGCTTGGGCAAATACTGTAGGCATTATAGCCTGTCCTGAAAAGGAAGAGATAAATGCTACTGCAGACCAGGATGGAGTACATTTTAACACCAAGGACCCCAAATGGACACTGCCTTGCTAGTAGTTTCCCTCTTTTAATGTACTAAGAGGGTTTTAGTTCCAGCACTTTGGCTAAGAAGGTGTGGAAAAATCACATGAAGAAAGGATAGTGGCTGATGGATTACATGGCCTCCTGTACCAGATAACTCCATACTATTTGCATCATGATTATGAATTGTTTGTTTTTCAGGAACAACAGTAGGCCCCAAACAGGATCCAATTTTCACTGTGCAAGGTACTGTTCAAACCAAGTAACATACACACACAAACTTTAACCCAAAGAACTGAGTCTAACCAATCCAGCTGACTCTGAAAGTTGTTTCATAGATTCATAGATGTTAGGGTTGGAAGGGACCTCAACAGAACATCGAGTCCGACCCCCTGCATAGACAGGAAAGTGCTGGGTTCAGATGACCCCAGCCAGATGCCTATCTAACCTCCTCTTGAAGACCCCCAGAGTAAGGGAGAGCACCACCTCTCTTGGGAGCCCATTCCAGACCTTGGCCACTCTAACTGTGCAAAAGTTCCTCCTAATGTCCAGTCTAAATCTGCTCTCTGCTAGCTTATGGCCATTATTTCTTGTGACCCCCAGGGGCACCTTGCTGAGTAGGGCCTCACCAATTCCCTTCTGCGCCCCCATGATGAATTTATAGGCAGCCACAAGGTCGCCCCTCAACCTTCTCTT
>NW_017729034.1:56312600-56315507 GCF_001723915.1 Gavialis gangeticus
TTCCGTGCTACCAAGCAGGCCATTTCCTAGGCAGTAGGTGTGCTGGACATTTTTCCTCCCTAGGAGCAGCACTTTGCATTTCCCCTTGTTAAATTGCATTCTATTGTTTTCTGCCCATTTGTCTAACCTGTCCAGGTCTGCCAGCAGTTGTTCCCTGCCCTCTGGTGTGTCCACTTCTCCCCACAGTTTTGTATCATCCGCAAACTTGGACAGAGTACACTTCACTCCCTTGTCCAAGTCACCGATGAAGACATTGAAGAGTATCAGTCCAAGGACCGAGCCCTGCAGGACCCCACTGCCCACTCTCTTCCAGGTTGATACCAACCCATCTACCACCACTCTTTGGGTACAACCCTCTAGCCAATTTGCCACCCACTCGACTGTGTAATCATCTAAGTCACAGCCTCTTAACTTGTTCACCAGTATGGGGTAAAAGAGACTAGTTTAGTCAGGCATGATCTACCTGCTATGAACCTGCTCTGGTTTCCCCTCAGCATAATTTTTCCTGCTGGGCTCTCACATATATGAGCCTTAATAATCTTTTCAAAGACTTTGCCAAGGATGAAGGTGAGACTGACTGGCCTATATTTGCCTGGATCCTCCTTCCTCCCCTTCTTGAAAATAGGGACCACATTGGCCCTTTTCTAGTCCTCCGGGACCTGGCCCGTGTGCCACGAGTGCTCAAATATTCTTGCCAGTGGCTGTGCAATGACATCAGCCAGTGCCTTCAGTACCCTTGGATAGAGCTCATCCAGGCCTGCCGACTTAAACACATCCAGTCCTTCCAAGTGACTCTGCACCATCTCAGGGTCAACACTTGGTAGTCTGGCGCTGAGCTGTTGCCTTTCTACAATCCCATTGTGAGACTTGCCTTGCCCCCTGTTTAGGAAGACTGAGGCAAAGAACTCATAGAGGAGTTCAGCCTTGTCCTCCCTGTCTGTCACCAATTGCTCTTGCCCATTCAGTAGTGGTCCTATACCACCCTGGGCCTTCCTTGTACTCCCTATATACCTGAAAAACAATGTTGTTATCCTTAACTTAGGATGCTATCCTCAGCTCCATGGTAGCTTTGGCCTTTCTAACTGCCTCCCTACAACTGCGAACTGAGGAGGCATACTCCTCTTTAGTAATCTCTCCCTGTTTCCACTGCTTATATGACCCCCTTTTTGCCCTTAGGCTGCTCTGGATTTCTCTGGTCAGCCAAGGAAGCCTCTTGGCCCCTTCACCCCTTTTTCCCCGCATCGGGATCATCTCCCTCTGTGCCCGAAGGATCGCTTCCTTAAGGCACAACCGCCCTTCCTGGGCTCCCATCTCACCAAATCTCTTACTCTGCAGTGTGTCATTGACTAAATGCCGGAGTTCGTTGAAGTCAGTCTTCAGTCTGAGAGCTGTCTGATGGCCTATGCAAATTGAATTGCATGAATTGCTTACTGCCACCCATGCCCCCCCACCCCAATCAAAGGCCCCAGGGAGCAGCCCCCAGCAGCAGATACCTCCAAGCAGGTCTGTGTACAGTCCCCAGCTACCCACGCTCCTCTAGGCAGGCAGGTGAAGCCCCTCCCCCACACAGGGGTGGGGCGGGGTGGGATGGAGCAGACGCTGGCCCGGGGCTTTGCACCCCCCAGCTGGGAGGTGCATGCTATAGATTAACTGTTTAATTGATATAATTAGAGGAGGTTAAATGGATACTTCTCTTAACAATGTTTACATCCCTAATAAGTATCTAGTCATGTGCAGTTTGTAAACACACTTTATACAAATGGTGACTGTCAGAAAAAAGAAATGTTAGACATCCTACTAAACACTTGATAGAGTGCTGGAATGATGTCTTCCCTTGGGACTATCTGTTGATCCCTAAAGGCAGAACCTCACTGCACCAAACACTGGCACTTAACTTTCAAAATGTAGGAGGGAGTGGTCAGTCTGTGAAACTACCTAACTTCCAGTAGCCTAACTTCCAATCAAAGTCCAACTGCTGGAAAACAAGTGTATTTAACTTTACAAACTGAGCTAGGGGCCACCCAAAATAATCATATAGTCACCACACTGGTGAAGCTTAATTAGCCCTCAATCTTGCATTAACAGCATGAGCATGTCTAGGATCTTTGTTGGATGACATCTCAGCTGGCTGATTACAATCATTGGAACAGAGATTTAGTACACTTATCCCATCCATATGGCATTTTCCTGCCTAGTCTTCCATATTTCCTTTGCTTCATTTGTTATTTTTTAAAGTTTAACCTTTCTAAGCCATACAAAAGAATATGTACTTTTATGTCAGCTTGCTCCTCTAAACATTCAATTAACCTGTCAAGTGCCGATACCTCTTCTTCATGGGAAATTCCATGGCAGGTTCCACCTCTTCCTGCTTTTCACTTTTTTTCTTTTTTAAGTGGTGCTGGAGGCAACAACTTCTGCCTTTGTTTGTAAGCAAGGTAATCATTATTACCTTCCTCATGTAATTACCAGTTTCTGCTTGATTCCTAAAAAGGAACTGTGTTCATACAGGTTTGGGTTACAACATGGCATGCACTGTATTGCAGCTACACGCTGCATATCTGGCCACAAGAGTCACATTTGCATGAGTTACATGATTTATATGCTGGGTTTTTTTATTTTTAGACAGATAATGTATTCCAGTGGATTTAGTGAGAGCCTGGAAGAGAGGAGACATGAGTTCTGTTACCCACCTCTACAATTTTCATCCTAGTAAGTCTTTCAACCTCCCTTGGGTTTTCCATTTGTACAAAAATGTGTAGTTTAGTGAAGCATTAAATATTATACTATCCTATGGTCCTCATCCATGTGGGAACCAATGATGTGGCCCAGAGTAGTCCGGACCAGATCATGGATGACTACATGGTTCTGGAGGCCAAGCTTAGAGAGTTGGGGGCCCAGGTGGTCTTT
>NW_017729034.1:56320507-56320758 GCF_001723915.1 Gavialis gangeticus
GAGTAGTCCGGACCAGATCATGGATGACTACATGGTTCTGGAGGCCAAGCTTAGAGAGTTGGGGGCCCAGGTGGTCTTTTTGTCCCTCCTCCCAGTTAGTGGAGGCCGTCAGTGGCACAGCGCATGCATCCGTGAGGTAAGCTGGCGCCTCCGGAGTTGGTGTCGTCACGCCGGATTTGGCGTCCTGGACCACGACCTGCACTTCAGAGCAGAGGGCATCCTGGGACGTGATGGTCTCCATCTCTCCCCCA
>NW_017729034.1:56320769-56321763 GCF_001723915.1 Gavialis gangeticus
TCTAGGTCCCTTCCGACTCATTGATTCTATGATTCTATCCAAATGTAAATTTTCTGTGGAGAGTAGCAAATATTCATATTTGCATCAAATCTTAGTTTCACAAATGTGAAGGGTTGGAAAAAATTTCATTCAACTCACCTTATCCAATGAATTATGAGCACAGTGCAGAGGCTGAATATTTAAAAGTGCTGAGAGCCCAAGTCCTCTGCAGCATTTTCATGCCTCATTGAGGAGCACAAATTTCACTGAAAGTCAATGAGACTCGTGCACCTATGTTACATAAACATTTCTGAAAATCTCACCTGATATCAAACATAAGATGCAAGAGTGGATGGCAGCAGATGGTTTGATAAGATGGAAACAAAAAAATCATCCATGCTTGCTGTCATGGGTTATGCTGTCATGTTATTACTTAACTCCTCATAAAGAAATATATCTCACTTAACTTCTAAATAATTAAAAGGTATTTGGCCCCATTCTGATCTTACTCCAATTTTGTAATTTGTACCATTGTTCATGCCTGTTTGTCACAGGTGTAAAATGCAACTAAATCAGAATGGTAATGTTTTATAGCCATTTTGCACAAGAGTAAGGGATAATACAAGGTCTAAGAAAGAGAAGGATCACTAGAAAGACTTCATTGGGGATGCTCCCAGTTTACATTGAGAAAAGTCGGTGCCAGAGTCTCAGCTTAAAGAGAGCCATCTGATTTTAATCTCAGGTACAAATCAGGAATACCTCCACTGAAATCAACAGTCACACAGATGGAAAGCTGATGCAAATCCAGAATCAAATCTAAATTCTACTTTGGAATGGCACCCAACAAAGCAGAAGTAGCAACAGCTCAAATTCCCAATGCGCTGATATGCTGTCACAGTTTTTCAGCAGATCTGCCTGGTACATTGGGTTCAAGTTATTTAATAAAACTTTGAAAGTAGACATGTCAAATATGTGCATGTACTGTTGCAGAACTTGTTAAAAAGCCAGCCAGCCA
>NW_017729034.1:56326763-56336841 GCF_001723915.1 Gavialis gangeticus
GTGCGTTTGAAGCAAAAGCTACATCCGTTTTCAGTGTACGGATGATTGATCAGTTTCCCATCAGCTATAGTATGTAAGGTCATGCACACATGAAAGGGCTAACCTCTGGGAAGTCAAGCAATCCCCATTTTTAAAAAGTCATGACACATCCAAGCCCCTTAGGTTGTGATGTCCTGCCCCAACCAAAGTTAATTTACCCCTAGATGAATCAAAAGGAATTCTTCCATGTTTCAAATGTCATGGGTTAGCATTTTTGTGTACATACCTATTGCTTGGGTCTCCTAAGATGGATGAGCTGGCTAGTTTCTCCTCCAAGCCAGCCAGACCTGCTGACAGTTGGAAGAAACTCAAAGCGTGGCACCAAGGCTCCTGAATGCAGAGGGAGGCAGAGAGGACCATTAGGTAGTTAAAAGAGCTGGCACAGCAGAGTCTGGCAATAAACAAAATTGCCATGGCTACTGCCATGGGGGATCTGGACCTGATAATGGGTCATATCACATGTGATCAAGTAGCAGATGTAGTGTGCCATGCTGAATTTTATGATACACGAGTCCATGCTGATGGAGTCTATAAACAGGTTCCAACATTCAGCCTCCCTCTGCACTGCTGATCTCATCCAGCCAATACCACTGGAGCCCAGCAGAGATCCATTTGTCACCACTACTAAACCTAGGAAGGAACTCACGCTAGGAAAAAACAGACATGAGCAGGTAGGGTGGCCATCATAGAGGACATTCCTGTTTTCTGCTACTCTGTCTTTTATTGATACAAAACCCAATGCCATTATGTCCCCTATTTTTGTTTTGAAGAGAAAAATAGAGGACATAAAGGCATCAGATTTCATATCAACAAAGGACAAGTGGACCGTCCTCTACGACGGCCACCATATGAGCAGGTCCTCCCAGGCTGGCAGAGAGGCTGGAAGCCCCCAGCTGCTTTCAACTCCCACACCAACCTGAGGCCATCGCAGGGGTTCTGTTCTTGCATGGGGAAGGAGTTCTCTCCTCTGCTCCTTGAGCTCAGCCTAGCATGCAGATTGCACATCCCCTGAGACCTGCCAAATTTGCACTGATGCCTCTTCTTGCACTTGTATGAAGTTTGCTCTACTTCCTCCCCTTCACCTTTGCCCCATGTTGTTTTGTATTTGTTGACATCCCGATTGAGAAGCCCTGTGCTTGTTTGCGCTGTTTGGTTTTGCACTTCTTTTCCAATAAACGATTTGTTTGCGTTCAAAAGCTGCGTTGTTCATTTCATCTAGCAAACACAAGAGTCACTTGATGAAAGAGATTCCCAGAGAGTAGCTAGCTCAGAGCATTCATAGCAGAGAGACCCCATGCATCTTCACTGCTGAGAATTTAAGGGCGCAGCTCCCTGCACAGAAGAGAGAGATTTCATATGCCAGAGATGCCTGATTATAATAATATTCATAAAGATAAGCACAAAAGGCAAGGACATCCATAAAAGCAGAAAGACTGCAGGCCCTCTCTGCCCAAGCAGGCCAGTGGGTCTGTACCCACAGAGGATTTGAACCTGTTTCTTAAACGTGGCCTCCTGTACCTTGCATTTAATATTCATGGGATAAACAGCACGTTACTGTTTCCGCTTCATTGGGAGCAAGGAAGTATGTTAGAACCTAGGGCAGCATCTATCTCACTGAGCCATATACCCTCTGGCTTTTATGTTTCCTCCTGGCCCCACATATCTTCCTCACTTGGCTGCCTGGAAGGCCAGCTGTAAGGGGAGGGCTAATGAGGGCTTTGAGCACCACTGGGAAGTATGAGACAGAGATTCAAACCCCCTCTAGGTGAGGGGGAGCCTCAACCCTGGGTCCACTGCTCCCTAGACATATGCATTAACCAATAGGCTACTCAGCTAGTATAAAGAAAGTGCTCCTCACCCTTTATGGCTTTCCTAAAACTAAAACTTCGGGACTTACCTGACTTCATGCATATACCTCAGGATTCTGTTTTTCTGTGCAGCTGCCCAGCTGAAGTGAAGGCCTACTCAGCCTCTTATACTCCCTGCTCAAAGTACTTTGCCACTTATCCAGTGCTATACATGGGGCGGGAATTCCGTCTGGTCCCCTGCTGGTGATCACTTTCTGCTGTGAAACTTGAACTGAGATTGCTGTTATCACAGCATGCCTTATATTATTGCTTTTCAAAAATTCCTAGCCATAGTATTTGACTTGATGACCTTCTGAAACCACGAATTCGAACAGGTCGCAATGCCAGAAGGCTGCAAAAAGCAGTATTTCCTGTACTACATTCTCCATTCACCAGCTGTTAATTTAATCAAATTCCTACACTATGAGTGAAGGTATACAGAAGGATCTGATTGGTTTTCACTATTGCCCTCATGGAAAGGCCAGATCTGACCTTGACTCAAAGTTTGTGAGTTCAGCGGGGTGCCACAGGGAACAAAATAGCTCAGGTGTAATTTTGGAAGTACAGTACACTCAAAATTCAGAGACTATTCCCCTTAAACCCTGAATACTTAATGTCAGACTCCTGTATCCACAGAAGGAAGAGAAATCATGCCCTCTGTCAGAGTAATTATTTATCTCAAGTATCAACTGTGCTGGAAAAGCTACATTACATAAGGTTTGTAGGGTTGGAATTCATTGTACACTGGAGACAATAGTTAATCTATAGCACGCTCTGCCTTGCAATCTTCTGCACTCTGACTCAACCCATACTACAATCCCTCCACTCTGGCAACACAAGTGATGTTTGACTTTTTATACACAGAAGAAACCAAGTGAAGAAGGAGTTGAATGCTTCTTGGGCTTCACTGCATTCACCAATGAAATACAGTAATTTGGAGGATGAAATGCAGTCTCTTACAATGTACAGCAACATTACATAACCGTTTAGATTAGGAAAAAAAATAAATAGCGTCCAATTGCAATGGTAGATGAAATTTAAGCAAGCAACACATAATTATGCCAAATGGAATCAGGGCAGGACACATGCAATCTGAGCTTATAAAGTCACAGGTACTCTGATAGCTTGGTCATACACCATGTCTGGAAGATGGTACCTTACTAGCAAAGTGTCCTCAACCCCATCTTGGAGCAGGGGTGACTGGTGCCTCCTGAGTCTGGGGGGGGCACAATTTGTGGGTAGGCCCAGGGGCAGGGCAAAAGCCCCATATCCACTCCTACACTTCTGTGCCATGGCTGAGTGCCCCCTCCCCCACCAACATGCCACCAGCCTGTGCAGCAAAAAATACTTCCCCGTCCTGAGCAGTGCCAAGATGGCCAACCTTGGGGGGCACATGCCCCCCTGCGCCCCGTGCCCCAGTACCAGTCACCTGTGTCTTGGAATATTTAATCAGTACTGCCTCAGAATCCCACTTGCAGGGGAATTTATTTTACTTTGTCTAGACCTTCTAGTATTCATTGGAGCTCTGCATATCCCCCAACCAGTAAGAGCAGACAAGATCAGGAGGAGACTATCAATAGAGGATGTGTAGGTCTTTATTCTTGCTGTTCCCACTATAACACACAAAGAAGTCATAGACTAAGGATGGGATTCTCAAAAGTACTTTGCTACCATTAAAGTCAGTGCCAAAATTTCTAGTGGTCTTTAGTGAGAACCAAGTTAGGCCAATGCTGTGGGCTTTTGAAAATTCCATGTAAAAACAGTAAGTGATATTGTGCATCTACCAGTGAAATTAATAAAGTTAGTCCCATAATTATGGTTAATCCCTTTATTGAGTGCATTGCCATCACATAATGATTCCCTAAGGCTGTTGGGCCCCTAAGCTACTATTATCATTCATTAACACATACAGCTAGTTCATTGTTTGCTTTGCTGGAGAAGTGGTAGGTCTCTTTTAACATGGGGGCACACTACTTATTACAACATATGCAAACACTACATAGGAACCACGTGATATTGTATTTTGCTGTTAACATAAATCAACTCCTTAATTCTCATCACGTCTCAGTAAGGAAAGCAATCCGTTATGATTATTTATTATTCAGACATGTATGCTGCAAAAGCTGCTAGAGTTCCCCCTTGTGCTGAGCTTGGTACAAATGTTTAAAAAAGGATGGTTCCTTGCTCCTCAAATTTTACAGTCCCCTCATCTGCATTTAACAGGTTGGGAAACCAGGATAGGATGGTTTGGATAGGGCTGATCCTTCCTCAGGGAGAGGGCTGGACTAGATAACCTCTGGAGGTCCCTTCCAGCCCGGCCTCTGTATGATAGAGATGATAATGGTGGGGCCACAACTAAGATACAAGCATTGCTGGATCGCAGGCTTGTGCTCACTGCCCTGTTTGCTTTTTGCTAAGGATTTCACAGTTGCAGGAAATTTACAATTCAGTTTCCTGCATGCAGGAATTTACCGAAGGGAAACATTCCCATCCCCTATCTGTCGCTCTCATCACTTTCTACCCCACTGGCTTTCTCTTTCTCCTGTAATTTGCATCTCAGTTTTTTGAGGATGTGAGAAAAACAAATACAATTAAAGCACTTCTGATGGCAAATCAAACAGCATTTCTTCATTGAGGCAAAGCGTATCACCTTGTCTTGGATCACACTGTGGCCGATTGCACTGTAACCTCACCTCCTTTCTGTCCCATTATATGGACACCTGCCATACTATAGCTGGAGAACACAGCCATTGCTCCCTGTTACCATCAGCTGTAGCAGGCATTCCAAATGGTGGGGGCAGGGAAGTTGTGGCCCTGAATTTACCCCCTGTGCTAGTTGAAGATAGGGGAGAGCACACACTTTACCCTGGGGGCCAGAGCTCTCGTTGCAAGGAGAGTCCTCCTTGGAGAATCCCCAGAGGAATGCCAGCTGGAATTCCTCCTGGACTCTCACTGCTGTCTGGCCATTGTCACAAAGATACGTCTGGCAGGCAGAGTATACCCTGTCGTGTACATCTTAATGTGTTAATTCTGCATAATGTCTTTGCCTCATTATCCATTTAGAAAGCTAAAACTCTTCTAGCCAAATGATGAGAAAGCAGCACATGGTTCCTATATTAATACCACATTCAGATGATCTCCTTCCAGCTGCCGTTTCTCTCTCAGATTCCTCTTAAGTGGCTCAGGTGTCTCTCTCAATCCTACAAATCCCTCTTTCCTGTCAAGGTGTTCCAGTCAAACAAACTGTACCGCAGCAGATTAAAGCAGAGAGCTGGGTTATGGTTTTTCCCATGAAAAACGGGACGCTAGGAAACAGGTCTCTGCAGGCAGTCACCTTTCTCTCACCCTGTGACTGCTTCCTAAATACCAAATGCTCCTGAGCAAATTCTGCTTTCAGCTACAGCAGAGTGACTCCCCTTCAGGGGAATGGTGGGCCAGGACTCATCTGAGTTGGATTCAGTTCCCAGCTCTGCCACAGATTCCTTTGAAAACAGTACTTAATCTCTCTGCAATGAGACTCTCACAGGGAAAAATAAGGAAAATAATACTTCTCTCTGCTATGACCGTGAGCTCTTTGACTAAGTACAGACAGTCAAAAAACCTGAGGCTGAATTGATTCAGTCTCTGCAGGTTAGTCTAAACTGCAGAAACTAAACTGAGAAACAATTGGACACGCATTCACTTTTGATCCACAAAATGCAGCTACATGCCTGCAGTGGCTCAGGCCAGAAGACAGGGGGTGCTACAGCATGGCTGTCTGGCATGTAGCCAGCCTGGGCTGTATGTTCACTTCCTCTTCCCACTGCACCCAAAGCCTCTGGGATTTGCAGTCCAGAATTACAACAGCAGGACTCCAGAGGTTTGCTCATCACCTCCTCCTCCTGCTTCCAGGTGCCTCTGGGATTTATAGTCCACAATTGTAGCCAGCGCGCAGTTTCAGTAAGTTTAGCAGGGCAGAGCAGCTCTGTACTTGGGGGAAGTGAGGGTTTAACCCCCTACCTGGCCCCAGATCTGAACTGGGGTTTGCCTGGGGGGCAGTCCCTGCCTCTTCCCTCTCCCCCCCACCAACCCTTCTCTACTGGAGCAGACCGTACAGCCCAGTCCAGGGCTGGAAAGCATGCTAGGGGACTCTAATTTAATTTAAACCAGGAAGGAGTCTGGGACAGAGGTTTCATAAACCAGTTTGACCCAAATCAGTTAAGTCTCATACTACATTCAGCCAAGGGTATCTTAAACCAGTTTCAGCCATTTTGAAACTAGTTTACGTGCACAGAACTTCTGCTCTGTTACAGGTTTAAACCAGTTTCTGATCACTTAAACCAGCTTATGGGTAACTTATGTCCCTACCCAAGAAACACTTCCTTAGAGCATTCTGTAATCTGTACAGCACCCAACACTATGGCTCTGAGGAAACAATAAGTCATAATAATCTACTCAAGCCCCTGCTCTCTTCTCTCCTACTTCCAAATGCAAGTAAACCCTACGGAAGTCATTGGGCCTGCCTCTGCATTTTTACAACCCTGTAAGGCCACTGACTTAAAAGGAGTTGATTGCTTCAGCTGTATCTGTGATACAAGAGAACCTGTTGCCAGACATCACCTGGTCCTCATAAAAGGTCATTGGGGTACAGCCACCTCAGCTGCAGTGCTGCTCCTTTCTCCAGGACAATAGTTGTCAACCTTTTTTTTAGGCTTGAAGCACCCTTAGACAGATTCACAGCACCCTTCAGAAAATGCCAGCTCTTAAGGTTTTGCTCTTTTTTGCCTACAGAAAAATAATACAGCAATTTTTGTGTTGCAAAGAACTCAGAAAGGCTATAACTATGGGTTGCTATTTGAAATCTCTGGGTTTATCTTGTTAATTATGACTGTAAACCTAACACTGGGTGGCATCCTGCAGTATCCTTGAAAGGATCTAAAGGCACCTCAAGATGCTGTAGCACCCTGGCCGAGAATCACTGCTCCAGGATCTCCTAGTGGGCTCTCTGCTGGTTTGGAGAGCCCAGGTGGGGAGATGGGGGCAGCAGAGGATAGACCACGGAAAAGAAGGGCAGGCTGAATGGAGTTGCCCCAGAAAATGTAAAAAGGCTGTATATATATATATTCTCTTGTGTCCCATAACCTCTGCAGCAAGGATCCCTCTTCTCAGGGGATTCCCAAGGCATATGTGCCCAGCAGAGACCCTCAGAATGCCACACCACTGGAACTAGAGGGACCCAGAGTTCAGCGGTACAGGGCCTGCACCCCAACAGCTGTGATCACTTTCTAATAGCTTTGAGTGCCTGGGATTTATGGACTTGTCCACTGACTAAGGCAACACTGCCCTCAAACCCGGCTGCATTGTCAGAGAGAAATCTCTGCAAGGAAAGCCTGCTTGAGTGCTCCTCTCCTTTAGCCTTCACAGGAAAAGGAGACAGACCTGTGCTTTCTCATTTACCCAAAAGTAAATCTGGAATAATTCCACTGACTCCCACTGAACACTGAGTGAGAGAGAACAGAATTTGGCCCTACAGGCTGAGGCTCAGATCCTCCAAGGTATTTAGGCAGCTTGCTCCCACTGAAATCAAATGGAATAGAGATGCCTGTACATGGTAAATTTAGCCTGCTCTAAAGTAGTGTCCCCAAGCTCTCAGCACAGGCTGCCTCCTAAACCAGAAACTACTAGTAGTCAGCCATTGATCCTTCTCGATCATGGTGTATGCATGAACAGTGACCAGGACCACTGACATGTATACGTAGGCAGGAGTATGGAGGAGTGGAGCCTGCCTGGACCTTCCATCCCCTCTTTAGACTATTGAGACAGAATCCAAATGCCGGACCAAGTCCTGACATTTAGTGCCTCAATGGCTGTAGCCATCTGCACACCCAGGAATCAAATGCAGATCTCCCATGTGACAGATAAGTTTTCTACCACTGAAACACAACAGCAGGTAAACCAGAAGCAGTACAGCAGTATCCATGCAACACCACAAATGGGGTAGTTAGCTTGGGAGCAGGCTAAACAGTCCTGACACTCAACTATTCTAATTAACCAAGCCACGGATGGAGCAATGCTGTTTTCAGCTTAACAAGCAGCTCATCTAGAGCAGCATAGTGCATTTGAGAGAGCCCCTACAGTAAACACGGCCTAAAAACCTTTGAGGATTCAGGCCTTACTCCATATTTGGACCAATGCAACTGCTAGCAATGACCTAGTTTGCTTTTTATGACCATTCACTGAGTTATTTCAGAGGCTATTTAATTACTACTCATGGCCAAAGCTGACTCTCACAAATGCAAATGCAACTCCCACTAAAGTCAGCTGGAGTGACATATGCCCATCCAGGGGCAGAACTTGGCCTTAGGTATCAGGGATGAATGGTTCTAGGGGTGGATCCAGGAGGAATGCAGTCAGGCATTTGCACCCCACTTTCATTCCTAGTTCACTCAAAAGTTTGAATTGCCTGGCAGTGGCAGCAGCATTATTATTCAGGCAGCACTGAGGGAATTAATTGACTTCATAGCTCATTATAATTTATTTGATTTATCCTAAACTCTTCATTCCACAGGTGTTAATGATCCTTTTTAATGGTCTTCAATGGTTCTATTAATCAAGCTATGCTTCCTGCTGCAATTCTGCTGTCTGTAGCTGCTCCTATTTCATAGCCCTGCAGACTGGTTTTAACTCTAGCTAGAAATAATAACTCAGGTATGGAAATATTCAGTAAAGCACTGGATGCACTGACAACATGCTCAGGAAGGCTAGATTATTTACAAATCTGAAGGAGATATACATTTAATTCTAATGACTACAGAAATAATGAAACAACACCTTTTGATTATTTCGCCTATTTTTTTATGTTTTTATACATAATATATAATATAGCAGATTGATGCACATGCCAAGAAAGTTTTCTCTTTTGGTTTGTTCTTAAACTGAATAACATAGCCCTAGGCCCCTACCGTACTTTTCGTTTCTTTTTTAACTGATGAAAAATGAGTATTGTGAGGATATACCACACCATCTCCACCCCTCTTTTTGAAGTCCTGGACTTGCCTGTGAACATTTCTATCAAAGTATAAATCAGAATTGAAATTTGTGGAATGCCAAATCTTTAGAAGCTAAAGTCACAGTGGAGGCATTTATGTTTTCTACACTTCCTCCTTCCCATATACTCTAGGACAGATCTATGAACATGCCATGGTGGTGACAACAAGCCTGATACCCCCCTTGTTGACATCCATTTTGGGTGCAGAGAAGAGTGTAGCTCCCAGCTGTAACTCGGAACGATTTCTGCAAAATGTTCTGAGTTACAACATTACTCCAAACCAAACAGAAGTTCACTCTTGGTTCCAGGGGGTGAAGAAAATCTAGCTGCTGGTTGGGAGCGGCTATGGTGTTCAATGAAGGCTGGCTTGAAAAGTCCCATGAGTGCTCTATGACACTTGACATACTGCTTCCCCACCTCCTGTTCCCCACAGATTCCATGGCCTAACTATAGGCTGTAGAAGAAAGGCTGATCGCTTTTGCCTGACATTTCCCCTTCTCCAGAGACAAACTCTACTTCTTTCTCATCTTAAGGAATGGCAGTAGGAACTAAAATAATTGGTTTTGGGAAAAATAACTGCAGCCAGAAACCACACCTAAAATATATGCTTGACTTCAGTCATTCTTATAGGGGTCCATATGTTAATTTATAAAGTGAGGAAGACTAATTCTCTCCACAGTAGGAACTGTGTGAAAGTACATGGTCCATGGTCCGTGCTACATGGGAGGTCAGGCTAGATGAACATAGTGTATCCTTCTGGCCTTAAAAATCCCAATAGTGACAGGGCAGATGGTTTCATGCTTTCATAGTTTCTAGGGTTGGAAGGGACCTGAGTAGATCATCTAGTCCAACCCCCTGCCATGGCAGGAAAGAGCACTGGGGTCAAATGACCCCAGCAAGGTATACATCTAGCCTCCTCTTAAAGACCCCCAGGGTAGGAGCCAGCACCACTTCCCTTGGAAGCTGGTTCCAGACCCTAGCCGCCCTGACCGTGAAGTAGCGCCTCCTGATGTCTAGTCTGAATCTACCCTCTGCCAGCTTGTGACCGTTATTCCTGGTCACTCCTAGTAGTGCTTGGGGGAACAGGGACTTCCCCAGTGCCTGCTGGTCCCCTCTGACTAGTTTGTAACAGGCCACTAGATCCCCCCTCAGCCTTCTCTTGTGG
>NW_017729034.1:56341841-56353231 GCF_001723915.1 Gavialis gangeticus
AAAATGACCTGTCCACCACCACTCTCTGGGTTCGGCCCTCCAGCCAGTTGGCGACCCAATTGACTGTGTGGGTGTCGACACCACAGCCCCCCAGTTTCTTAATGAGAGTGGGGTGAGAGACAGTGTCGAAGTCTTCCTGGACTTTCGGAAGGCCTATGTCCACTGCTACCCCTGCATCTAAGGATTTGGTGACCTCATCATAGAAGGCCACCAGGTTGGTCTGACAGGACCCGCCGCTAATGAAACCATGTTGGTTGCCCCTAAGCATAATCTTCCCTGCTGGCCCCTCATGGATATGCGCCAGAATAATTTTCTCAAAAAGCTTGCCCAGGATCGAGGTAAGACTAACTAGCCTGTAGTTTCCCGGGTCCTTCTTCCTCCCCTTTTTGAAGATGGGAACCACATTGGCTCTCTTCCAGCCTTCTGGCACCACACCAGAGCACCACGAGTGCTCGTAAAGCCGTGTCAGGGGTCCTGCAATGACCTCAGCCAATTCCTTCAGTACTGTAGGGTGGAGATCATCTGGACCAGCTGATTTGAATACATCCAGTCCTTCCAGAAGTTCCCTGACTAGTTCCTCACTAACCCTTGACCTAGGTGCGCCTCCTTTGGGATCTAAGGGGGGCCCAGAGGGGGGGTGACTGTTCCGGTCCCTGCTTAGGAAAATGGAGGCAAAGAAATCATTAGAAATGGTAGAGATGCTTGGTCTATGGTTCAGCATAGCAGATTTCCTTGGGCCTGTGGGTTTGTCTCTTCAGAAAAGCCAACTGCTACCTGTTGCCTCATGGGAGAAGGTTGCCTCAGGTGTCAGAAGTTCATAGGGGTTATATCTGCATCTCAGTCCAAAGATATGAGTGAACTCCTGTAGACCTATCTCAACCAGATTTAAGCTAGCTTGCCTGGGTGCTGCTAGCAGTGCAACTGTGGCAGCATAAGGTTCAGCAGGGTCTACAAAACCCACACTGGACCCTACGTGAATACTGGAGCTATATCAAGTTACACAGAATGAGCATCTGATTCAGCTTCAGAGGGGTTAGGAGAGTTGCAAGCCCCCCCCCCAAAGCTGTCAATAAAAGAGTGGGTTTAGTGCTTTGAAAAGATCTTCCCACCCCCTGCACTCCCAGCAAAGGTACTACGATACTATGTCTTCTAAAACCTTGTTCTCCTCACCCCCCTCCACTTCTCATCTTTCATTTAAATAACTCAAACCTTTAGGAAAATCTTTAACTGCTGAAAGTTCTTTAGAATAACCTGACCATCTATGCACATTGATACTCCTAGTAGACTCAAATGCTACATTGACAAAGCCACCCAGTTGACAATGGAAAGCTTGTTACGGTCGCTCCATGCCATGACTTTAGCTTCGTGCAAATCACTTATTTGCTCTGGGTCTGCAAGGCCTATACAGCTTCATTCTTAACCCTAAGAGTAATTTGGTATACACATTGTAACATGGATGAAAGAAACTCCAGGAAACAGCATGCTGAGATGTAAGGTTTCTCTGGCTTCCAATCAACCCCCCTGAAAGGGAAAGGCTAAAGACCAAATTCTAATTATAAAAGCAGATTTGCAGTCATTCCCAGTTATGTCAAGCTCTTCATCAGAAACTAGCCTGTTATAAAATGAAAGTGCCATCTTACACTCAGTTCATATGTTGCTACCATGATGTTATAATAGATGTACCATACAAAAAGGGTATGCTGTGGCTGCATAGATGAGCACTCGCATATCAGGAAATGACAGTTTTAATACAACACACCCTTCCTTAGCTGATATGAGAAGGCCTGACTATCTCATTGCCATGGTTTTATACCTGAGTAATTCCATTGATTTTAATGTATTTGAAACCAGCCAAGTCCAATCTGGAAAAAAAAAGAGGCTAATTTTGACAATGAGAGTAATTAACCATTGGAACAGGATTTATTTATGCAATAAATCCTTCACCACATGGAGACTTTGAATCAAGATGGAGAGTCTTTCTAAAACAATTTCCAAAATTGTAGCTCAACTACAAGTCTGGGGGCTCGACAAAAGAATCACTGGATGAAAGAATATTATCTGTGGTACACAGAAAAGATGAATGCAGTGGTTCCTTCCAATCTTCAAATCTCCAAGATCTATGAAACCATAATAGTAGTTCCACAGCCCTTCCTATTCCACTGACATTTGTAGTACACTTTAGCCTACAGCTAGTTTAGCCACAAGTCAGCACATAGACAAGCACAGCCTTCCTGAGGGGCCCCAGCTGTCACTGCCCAGGTCCTTTCACAGCATCTGATGAGGTGAGCTTCAACTCACGAAAGCTTATGCAATACACCTCTGATTTAGTTAGTCTATAAGGTGCAAATCTACCCTGATTTCTTTCTCTTGCACAGTCACTTACATCTGTACAAAGAGGTGACATTTTATACACAGTTGGCACTCACTCTGCAAATGGCTACAAGTAGTGCAAAGCAGGAGAAAGAGGGAATGAGAAAAATAGCCTCTGAGATAGTTATTTCCCTGCTAAATTGCAACTTGTGGGGAAATATGCAACACTGGTTCTGTTAGTGGCACAGTTATTTGTATAGTAACAATCATAAAGGGGTCAGCAGTAATATTTTTACATGCTCCTCTTACTCAAAAACCAAAACCTTTTTTTTTGGACAAACTTTCAAAACAATTTGCTGACAGGCAAAAACTAAGCCTGGAGAATTCAGCAAGTTAAAAGTTTCATAAATGTGTAAACTAATAAAACAGAGGTTAGAATGGAAAAGCCTCTGCAACTTTAGCTGTGGTGGAAGCAGGAGTCAGGTCAAGATTGCAAAGGAAAGGGCAGTCTGCCTCTTGCTCATCAAATTAGAGTCTGAATTGCTTATGGGACCTTTTGACACTCCAGCTCCCCTACAGACAGCCAGTTCAAGGGATTAGTTGTCCCTACTCGAATATTTTTCACTTGTCAGTCTTCTTTCTCTCTGGCTATATTTAACATTTAAAGTATCTCTTGGGGCTGCTTTGGTGCCCAAAGTTTCTGGTGAACCTTAAGATGAGGCTGAAGGCTAACATACTTGAGTAGACTTCTGAAAAATTTTTTTTAAATATGTTAGAAAAAAGTGATATAACAAACTGCTTCTTAAAAACTTTACCCTCACTAACTGTGAATGTTTCTCTGATGTCTTTAACTTCCTTTTTCAGTTCTCTTATGGGTAAACATAGCGTTAGTCTGCAAATTTGCCCACTGGAGATAGAAGAAGTGACAGACTTAAATTACTGCAAGTGAAATTTAATTTGGCTATCAGGAGAAAAAAATCCTAGTGGTAAGGACAGTTAAACACCAGAATGGATTAGTTAGGGAGGCTGCAGAATCTCTATCCCTGGAGATTTTTATGAGTAGGTTAGAGAAACATCTGTTAGGAATGGTTTAAGTATACTTGATCCCACCCTGGGACGGGGGGATGAACTGGTTGGCTTCTCATGTTCCCTTCCAGCTCTCTTTTCTATGATGGCATATTTTCCCATTTATATTACTTACCATCTACTTCTTTGTTATGTATGACTTTTTTATTTCTAACTGTTGCCTTCATTTGCGCACTAAACCTAAAGACGCTGTTTGTAGTCAGTTGGCATGTCTACAGTAGCCTAATAATACTGCACACTAACATGTCACAGCACATACAGTGCTAATATGCTACTGCGCAGTAGCATCACTAAAAAGGGGTGCACCAGTGCTACTGCACAGTAACACCAGTTACTGTGCATTTCTTTAGTACTTGATTATTCAAGTGCTAAATTTAATGAACAGTAACTTGGCACATTACTGAACATGTAGACATGCCCAGTGACATTCTGAACCTAAAACTAGGAGCAGAATTGTGTCTAGAGAGTTTGGGTCAGAAGTAACTCTTGGGCCAAAAGCACAGGGGATCTGAATAATACCAAATAACTAATGCATATTATGAATTGCGTGCTTCAGCTCAATATTCCAATTTTGCCAGAGCCTAATGGAAGTCAGCATTCTAAAATTCCAACTAAATGTAGAACCTCTGGATTTAAAATTTAGCAAAATGTCATTTCTCACCTCTAATTTCTGATTACCCCACCCGTAAAATACTGTGCTGACTCCCTTATGATTAAGACGAGATGTACTTACACAGGCCAAGACGCTTGCTAAGGATTTGTATGTGAGCTGCACATGAGCTGTGGCTTTCGAGCTAGTTGCTAGAGTCCCAAGTTACAGAATATCATCTTCCCACATTACAGCTAGGCAAAGCTGCCAACAGTCCAGTGATAGATGCCATATAAAAATCTTTGGGGAGAGATGGATTAGATCAGATATGAATGCCAGCACTGAGGTGCTTTGGCCAATCAATCTGCAATAAAGTGTGGGAAAAGAGCAGCCTGGCCTTACTTCTCTTGAAGTCAATGGAGCATTCTGTGGGTGACTTCAGCAGGAGGAAGGATTGGGCCTCTCTGTTTGTTTATCTGCCATAATGGAGACATTGTTGAAATACTTGTAAAACTGTGAACAGTAGGAAATGTCCCCTCCCTCTCCCTCAGAGCAGAGAAACCATAGTAACAACAGGGGGGAAAAGAGGGCCCTGGTCTGACAATTTGTTTTCAGTGACCTGCCAGCTTTATTTCAAAACAGTCTTTCTCCTATTCACAGCACACTGTACAAGTACAGCAAACTCTCCATTTTCATCCCTGGGAACTTTGTCCAGGAGAGTTCAAGGCATCCTCATCTGCAAGGCGTGATCCAAGTATCTGCTACACAGCCTATATCAAAGACATGTCAGGCTCCATGCTCTAATATTGGTAAGAGTTAGTTACAAGCATTGCCGGTGCAGCTCCCAGGAGAAGTATTCTTTCTGAGCAGGGAGACACAGGACTGGATATCGACTGAACTGGCAAATAGGTTTAGCTACTGATTAAATAGGTGAAGAAATAGTTCCAGGAGCTCCTGTAAGTAAGTTGCAGTTCTCCCTGACCAAAAAAGGGATTGTTACAGAGTTAACTTACTGCTCCCTGGTTTCCACTCTCCCCTGTTCAGGGAGCAGCACACTACCCACCCTACCAGAGCAGTGCAGCCAAGCCCCCAGATGGTAGACAGCATGTGTGCTGACAAGCAGGGGTCTGAGCACACTCTCTCCATGCCAGAGGCATAATCTGCTGGGCAGAACATGCGCCAGCTCTGAATCCTAGTTTGGATACATGCCACAAGGCTGCCGCACAAGAAGAAAGGGGAATGGAAGAGGAACGATAAGGAGCTGCATAGCTAGTTAAGCTTTCCATCACAGCACAGGGCTGAGCTCAGCTCTTGTGTGGGCCTGGTCTGGAAGGGCAATGAAGAGAATTGGTACCTTCTTACTCACAGACCTGCTCTGGGGTGAAACTCAACCCCTATACACTCAGCCAGCCCAAGACCTACACACTACTCCAGTGCCCTGTAAGCCTCTTTTGACTCTCAGAACTTCTTCAGGACCCTACCCAGAAGGGGAGGTTCACATGTAGCAGACCTTCTCGCTGCCCTACCTCCCTTGCTCAAACCTGACCTCCAAAAACCAAAAACACCTTCACTTTCCTCCTCTTCTTCCCCTCTGGAGGAATGGAGGGGAGGAATACACAGGAGGCAGAAGAGCCACTTCCACAAAGGATGAGTTCCCCCATACACAAGTAATCATGACACATAAGCAAGATCTTACCCCCACCCCAGGAAAAACGGCACCATTAGATTTTTGCACCCTGTGCAGGTTTCTCTCAACACCCCTCCCTCCTTGGCAGGGCATCTCAACTACATAAGTAAATAGTCCTCCTTCAGTGACAATGGTTTGTTTCCATTTAGGGAACCAGTGCAATAAAAGGAAGTCCAAGCTATCTCAGAGTGGTAGTGTTTTGCACCATACAGACATGCCCTAAGGGTTATCCTGTGGGGATGTCTGCAAGTGATGTCTGGCAGCGCGCAGAGATACTGGTTTGTAAACCAAGTGCACTGCAGCCACATTTATATGGTGCTGTACCTGTCCTAATTAGCATGCTTAGAAGTGGCGCTAATTGTCCCATGTGCAGCACCATGAGAACACAGCTACACTGCTGCTGGGCTGGAAGCAAGTATAACTGCACCCCCAGTGGCTTTGCATCCTGCACTGCTGCATGTCTCTTACTGCCCATGGGATGGCTCTGCCCTCATGGCTCAGTCCATCTCCTTCTCCAACACCTACCCATTTGGGTGCAACTGCCACTAGGTCCAGCCCAGCTGGTGGAGATGCCCTTGGACTTTCTCATTTTCTATATGTTCCCTGCTGCGTCTGCTGAGGCCAGGGTGTTTGCTTGAAGCAGGGGCTCTAAAGTACTGTTTCTTCAGCAGCTGCTGAGGTCTCTCCAACATTTTTCCCTCTCTCTCCTTTTTCTTTCCATCCTTCTTTCTTTCCCTCCTGCCCTGTGTCTTTATTTCTTCCCCTCAGGGATCCTTTTGCTATGTTGGGGCCCCATAACACCATGCATAAAGGACTGAGTTTTTCTCCTTCTCTTCTCACTTTTATTTCTCTTGACACTGCTATATCCAGAAAACAGGATTTGGACAAGCAACCAGCTGCTGCAGCTAACCCAGCTCCCACTGCTTTTCAGGTAAGGGTATGGGAGAAAAAGAGCCCCTGCCATTAAAGAGTCAAATTCTCTAGCCAAAGAATTTCACTGTCACTTACAGGTGATCTTTGTTCCTCAGCCTGCAACTGACTGCATAGTCAGTTCTCCTTCAACTCCGGATGTATTTGATACCCCTGCTTTAAGGCCCTTTTGTATCATTTAAACTTACGCCATGTAAACTGGCCCAAGTGGATTGAAGCATCTGGCTATTATGGTCTGTCTACACCAAAACAGCAGGGTGGTAGCTCATGCCACTGAGGAAATAAGCTCTGCCCACCTGCTCCTGTGTGGTATGTGTCAACCCCAGAAATGAGGCACTGAGGACACTCTGATAGAGGTGCTCACTGCTTGGGAGCATAGCAGGAGCCCAGGAGTTGAGCACAGTGCTAGGGGCTTCCCTCCAGGCATCTTCACCACCACATTTCTAGGGTTCCAGGAGCAGCAGGCAGGGCTTATTCCTTCAGCCATGTGACTGAACTATCTGCTGCTGACAGGCAGACATCCCCTTAGACAGTTGCATGGAAGATGTTGATCAATTTACAGTTTATAAATTAAAAAATGGTAAATTTACAAAGGGTGAATTTAGAAGAATACTGTACCATGTCTGCTTGGATTTGGATAGTGCCATAAGACATTGCATCCATGTAAAAGTGAATTTCTCCAGCTGGGTTTGGGCCTGGTAATTATGGCAGCTGGTTAGATAATGGCCTGGTAGATTTCTCATAGATGGAGAAATGTTTGTGAGGACCAACATACATCCACATACTTCAGATCTATATTCAAGCTTTTCCAGAGCTCAGGGATGTTCAGCTCTAGGTGATGTTCAGGCTCAGCTCTTAGGTTAGTTTTAAAACATCCATATTTGGCTGTTATTTCCAGTGTGATACAAATGCCAGGACCAGTAGATGTTTCAATATTCAAATAATAATTTGGCAATTGCCCTACCCTAGAATGAACAAATGCTGAGGCCAAAGATAATTCCTTATTTCATATTAATAGTAAGTCGTTAGTTTTTAGAGGGAAAAAAAAGGGGGAAGGTGGGAAATAAACCAAGGTGCACACATAAAATCCAGGCTGTCATACTGAGAAGAGATGCGTTGTTTTTAAAAATGCCGTTTCTGCATTCTCACTGAATGACTGAAACAATTTTGTTTAATTAGGCTTTTGATTAATTAATTTAATCAGTCACCATCAGGGGAAGGAACTATGACGGATTTTATGGAAGCTCTGTTGTGCTGATTCAAGTATTCTAGCTCGATTTAAATGTTGCTTGAGGGGCTTAGTTACAGTAATGATAAATGCTTCATAAATTGCTAAACACTTTACATTAACCAGGTTTCATCTCAGCTAAAGCAGCGTAAATGCAGAGGAACTACAGTGACTCCAAATCAAAATTAAACTCTCAAAGCTGGTAGGTCTTTATCCAAGTAATAAGAAGAGGTTAGATCCTCAACTAGTATATAAACTTCAGTAGCCTTGACCAGATTTCCACCTTCTTTCAGTAAAAGTGTTATTGTAGCTGTGATGGTCCAACAATTGTGCAAGAAGCAAGGCTTTCTTAGGGTGATATCTTTAATTGGACCAACTATATCCAATAAAGAGGGAAAGTTTCACTGACCACAATGTTTCAAGGGTGTTGGTCATAACCATGTAGGTCTAAGGACATAGGCAGACAAGATTCTTTGGATAAATCAGATATCTTTTATGAGACCAACTGTGCAGTCTCATCGGTGCACAGTTATTTTGTGGTGCTTACTGCGCATTAGTCTAATAAAAACAGTGCTAATAGCCTACTGCACTGTTTTAATTGCCACGCTAGTGAGCAGTGTAATTAGGCTAATGCGCAGTAAGTTTCTTGTGTAGATGTGCCCAATGATGGGCCCAGGATCATCAGAAACCAGGCACAGCTGATGAACTCAGACTGGTGGGATGGGTAAAGTGGCACACGGGAACGGGGGGTTGCAGCCAGCCAGGAGCAGGGGGGTGGTTTGCAGCCTCCCTGCTCCCAGCTGGAGTGCCCGGCTGGCTGCAAAACCTTCCCTCCGCCCCCACTCCCGTGTGCTGCTCCACCTGCCCCACCAGTCTGAGTTCACCAGCCGTGCCTGCCAGGAACATGGCCTCCTTCCAGCTCCCTCTGCAGCACAGCTTTTAGGCAGTTCCCTGCAAATGTATAAATATCACTTTGCTTTCCTCTTCTTTGCCAGATGCCCTAGTGAACTGAAGTTACATTGCTGGCTTCTTTGAGTTTTCCTACTAGTTCTATAATCAACCGTCAGAGTATTTGTATCATACAAAATGAAGCTTGGAAGGGACCTCAGGAGCTCATCTAGTCCAACCCCCCTGCTCAAAGCAGGACCATCCCCAACTAGATCATCCCAGCCAAGGTTTTGTCTAGCAGGGGCTTAAAAACCTCCAAGGATGGGGATTCCACCACCTCTCTAGGTAACCTGTTCCAATGTTTTATTACCCACCTAGTGAGAAAATTCTTCCTAATATCTAAACTAAATTTCCCTTGCTGCAACTTGAGCCCATTGCTCCTTGTTCTGTCATCTGCCACCACTGAGAACAGTCTAGCTTCATCCTCTTTTGAACCCAACTTCAGGCTGCTATTAAATCTCCTCTGTCCTCTCTTCTCCAAACTAAATAAGCCCAGTTCCCTCAGTCTGTCCTCAGAAGTCATGAGTCCCAGCCCCCTCACCATTTTCACTGCCCTATACTGGCTTCTCTCCAATTTGTCCGCATCCTTTCTGTAGTGGGGGGCCCAAAACTGAACATAGTACTCCAGATGTGGTTTCACCAGTGCCAAATAGAGGGGCATAATCATTTTCCTGGACCTACTGGCAACACCTACCAATGCAGCCCAGTATGCCGTTAGCCTTCTTGGCAACTAGGGCACACTGCTGCCTCATATTCATCTTACTGTCCACTGTAACCCCCAGGTCCTTCTCTGCAGAGCTGCTGCCCAGCAGTCAGCCCCCAGCCTGTACTGGTGCATGGGATTGTTCCATCCTAAGTGTAGGACTTTGCACTTGTCCTTGTTGAGCCTCATGAGATTCCTTTTGGTCCAATCCTCCAACTTGTCTAGGTCACTCTGAATCCTAGCCCTACCCTTCAGCATATTTACTACTCCCCCAGCTTGGTGTCATCTGCAAACTTTCTGAGGGTGCACTTTAGGCCATCTTCCAGGTTGTTGATGGAGACATTGAACAAAAAACTGTCCCCAGGACCAACCCGTGGGGCACTCCACTTAATAGTGGCTGCCAACTAGACATTGAGCCATTGATTACTACTCTCTGAGCCCGATGCTCCAGCCAGTTTTCCATCTACCTTACATTTATCCAACCCATACTTCCTTAGCTTGCCTGCAAGAATGTTGTGGGAGACTGTATCAAAAGGCTTGCTAAAAATCAAGGTATACCACATCCACTGGCCTCCCCACATCCACGGAGCCAGTCAACTCATCATAGAAGCCAATCAGGTTGGCCAGGCATGACTTGCCCCTGGTGAATCCATGGTGACTGTTCCTAAATCACCTTTTTCTCCTCCAAGTGCTTAGAAACGGATTTTTCCAGGGACCAAAGGTGAGGTTGACTGATCTGTAGTTCCCTGGATCCTCCTTTTTCCCTTTCTTAAATATGGGCATTATGTTTGCCCTTTTCCAATCATCCAGGACCTCTCCTGATCGCCATGACTTTTCAAAAACGATGGCCAGTGGCTCTGCAATCACATCAGCCAACTCCCTCAGCACCCTCAGGTGCATCCCATCCAGCCCCATGGACTTGTGTATGTCCAACTTTTCTAAAAAATCCCTAATCTGTTCTTTTGCCACTGTTAGCTGCTCACCTTCTCCCAAACTGTGCTGCCCAGTGCAGTAGGCCAGGAGCTGACCTTGCCTGTGAAGACCAAGGCAAAGAAAGACATTGAGCACTTCCACCTTTTCTGCATCCTCTGTCACAAGGTTGCCTCCCCCATTCCCTTGACCCACACTTTTCCTAATCCTCCTCTTGCTACTGTAGAAACCTTTCTTGCAGCTAGCAAGGGATGTGAAGGGCAACAAATCCAATCGTGTTTTGGCTTTTCTGACTTCATCCCTGCATGCCTGAGCAATGCTCTTATACTCTTCCCTAGTTATTTGTCCAGGTTTCCATTTGTTATAAGCTTCCTTTTTGTGATTTAATTTACTGAAGAGAGTTCCCTGCTAAACCAAGCTGGTCTTCTGCCATATTCCTAGTCTTTCTGCGCATCCAGGTAGTTTGTTCCTGCACTCTCAGTAAGGCTTCTTTAAGGCTCTCCTGGACTCCTCTCCCCCTCAAACTAGCTTCCCAAGGAATTCTGCCCATGAGTTCCCTGAGTGAATCAAAGTCTGCTTTTCTGAAGTCTAGGGTCCTTATTCTGCTTCTCTCCATCCTTTCTTTCCTCAGGATCCTGAATTCAGTCATCTTGTGGTCACACTGCTGCTCAAGTTGCCATTCCTAGGCAATGCATAGGGGTGATACTCAGGGGCATATGCCCCCTCTGAGATTGGCCACCACCAAAGCCGCTGGTGGCTTCTGTGGGCAATTGCCACTTGCCACCCCCCCCACCCCCACCACTGTTCCTGGTGTCTGCGGGCAGTTGCCGCTCCCCCTCCCCCTTCCACTGACACCACCACCAGTGTCTGCGGGTAGTCCCCGCTTGCTGCTAATGTTGCTGCCTACAAAATGGTGCCCGCCCCCCAGTCTCAGGAGGCACCAGTCATTCATGTTGCCATCCACTGCTGTATTCCCTGC
>NW_017729034.1:56358231-56378961 GCF_001723915.1 Gavialis gangeticus
CCTAATCCTCCTCTTGCTACTGTAGAAACCTTTCTTGCAGCTAGCAAGGGATGTGAAGGGCAACAAATCCAATCGTGTTTTGGCTTTTCTGACTTCATCCCTGCATGCCTGAGCAATGCTCTTATACTCTTCCCTAGTTATTTGTCCAGGTTTCCATTTGTTATAAGCTTCCTTTTTGTGATTTAATTTACTGAAGAGAGTTCCCTGCTAAACCAAGCTGGTCTTCTGCCATATTCCTAGTCTTTCTGCGCATCCAGGTAGTTTGTTCCTGCACTCTCAGTAAGGCTTCTTTAAGGCTCTCCTGGACTCCTCTCCCCCTCAAACTAGCTTCCCAAGGAATTCTGCCCATGAGTTCCCTGAGTGAATCAAAGTCTGCTTTTCTGAAGTCTAGGGTCCTTATTCTGCTTCTCTCCATCCTTTCTTTCCTCAGGATCCTGAATTCAGTCATCTTGTGGTCACACTGCTGCTCAAGTTGCCATTCCTAGGCAATGCATAGGGGTGATACTCAGGGGCATATGCCCCCTCTGAGATTGGCCACCACCAAAGCCGCTGGTGGCTTCTGTGGGCAATTGCCACTTGCCACCCCCCCCACCCCCACCACTGTTCCTGGTGTCTGCGGGCAGTTGCCGCTCCCCCTCCCCCTTCCACTGACACCACCACCAGTGTCTGCGGGTAGTCCCCGCTTGCTGCTAATGTTGCTGCCTACAAAATGGTGCCCGCCCCCCAGTCTCAGGAGGCACCAGTCATTCATGTTGCCATCCACTGCTGTATTCCCTGCCAATTCTTTCCTGTTTATGAGCAGCAGTTCGAGAAGAGCATGGCCCCTAGTTGGCTACTCCAGCACTTGAACTAGGAAGTTGTCCCCAACACTCTCCAAAAATTGCTTGGATTGCCTGTGCACTACTCTATGGCCCTCCCAGCAGATGTCAGGGTGATTGAAGTACCCCATGAGAACCAGGGCTTGTGATTGGGAAACTTCTGCTAGCTGTTTGAAGGAAGCCTCATCCGCTACTTCCTCTTGGTCTGGTGGTCTGTAGCAAGCCCCGCCCACAACATCACCCTTGTTTCTCTCCCCTCTGACCTTAACCCAGAGCTTTCAACAGGCCTAACTCCAGTTTCATACTGGAGCTCTGAGTCATCATATGGCTCTTTTCCATGAAGTGCAACTCCTCCTCTTCTCCCTTGCCTGCCCTTCCTGAATAGTTTGTACCCATCCATGACAGTGCTCCAGGCATGCAAGCCATCCCACCATGTCCCCGTTATTCCAATCATGTCACAGTTCCTTGACTGTGCAAGGACTTCCAGTTCTTCCCACTTGTTTCCCAGGCTCTGTGCATTCATGTCCAGGCACCCAAAGTAACTAGTTGATTGCCCTGATTTCTCAGGAAGTATGAGAACACCTCTCCTGTTGCCCCCTCCTGCTTGGTCTTCCTCCAGGTCTTCCACTTACCTCAGGGCTTTGGCCTCCATCACCCTAGAAAACCTAGTTAAAAGCCCTCCTCACTTGGTTAGTGAGCCTGTCTGCAAAGACGCTCTTCCCTTTCTTTGTCAGGTGGACCCCATCTCTTTCCAGCAATCCTTCTTCTTGGAACAATATCCCATGGTTGGAGAAGCCAAAGCTCTGCTAGTGAGTCCACTTGCACAGCCAGGTGTTGATGTGCAGGATGCACCTGCTCCTGCCTGGGCCTTTTCCCTTGACCAGAAGGATCAATGAAAACATGACCTGAGCTTCAGACCCCTTCACCCTTGCACCCAGAGCCCTGTTGTCACTTTTGATATGCTCAGAGTCTCCCCTGACAGTATCATTGGTACTTACATGGATGAGCAACATGGGGTAGTAGTCAGAGGGCCGGATGAGCCTCCATAGTCTCTCTGTGACATCTTGGATCTGGGCTCTGAAGAAGCAGCAGACTTCCTGAGATAACAGGTTAGGTTGGCAGATGGCTCCCTCTGTCCCCTGTAGAAGGGAGTCTTCAACTACCACCACCAGCTGCTTCTTCTTGGTGGCCGTCATCTCGATCCTTCCCACTGTGGTGAGGCCTGGCCTGTCTTCCTTTCCAATAGAACATGCTCCTCCCTCTCTGTTGTTAGGGCTGCATATCTGTTCTCCAGACAAACCAGTGCAGGTGGAGATGAAGATCTCTGCTTGCTGCCAGAAGTCACAAGCCTCCAGCTTCCACCCTCTTCCATGTCCTCTCTCTTCTCTAGCACTGCCTCTGGCATTTCTTCTGCCACAGTCCCAGAAGTCTCCTCCAGCATCACATTGATGAACATCTCATGGTGGAGGATGCTTCGGAACCTTGCCACCTTCTCCAGTAGTTCTCTTCCCTGTTTCCTGAGACACCACCAGAAGGCCCCACTCACATCATAGGCACTCCCCAACCTGGCCATCACTGGAAGGAACCTGCAAGCCGCAGTCCCCATAGCACCAAACTTGGACCTGGGTGGAAGCCTCAATGGTAAGTAGTCCTGCCTGGACAGAAACCTCACAGGTGCAAGCAGAAGCAGTGGCAGTGTATCTGGCATTGCAATGTCCTCCAGCCATTTCCCTGGCATTCTCAATCTGCCTTCTCTCTCTTACTGCTCTTCTTCCAAACACACCGTCCCTAGCAAACTCACCTGGAAGCTGGCCTGTTTACTGCTTATTGGCCCCAAAAGGGTCCTTTTTTCCTTGCTTCCTCACACCAAGCTGAAAGGCGGTGGGGGGAACAACTGGCCTGAAAACTGTTTGCAACCCTGTTCGTTGTCTCCCTGGTCACCTGGGGAATCTCCTTTTATACCCTGCTGGGCCTAGACCAGCTCCGCCCCCTCATTTGTGCTTCTGTCAGGCCCAGGCAGCAATCAGCAATCACCTAGTCAGCAAGCCTCCCAGTTTCTGAGAGCACATGCCCCAAACACACACTACCCACCAAATAAACACTCAGCAAACCAAAGGCACAGGCAGCTGCATCACTTCCCTGGGCAGGCTCTGGTGCCTGGCTTCTCTTCCCCTTCCTCCTCCGGCCCTTAGCAACTGCCTGTAAACTGCTTACCTTATTTACAGCCCCTGTTTGCTGGCTCCCTGGTCACTGGGGTTCATAGTGGTTCTCTCTATCTCCTACTTTGTTCATGTTCAGTACCATTTATTCTATTTGTTTTCTTGCCTCTCCTCTTACCTAGCTCCTGGCTTGTTCGCAGCCTTCCTTCACTTCTTTCAATCATGCTTATAATCTCTTTATTCCCTCAAATCGCTCTAAGCAGGGTCACACAAATTTGGTCTTACTTCCTACTGTGCAGGTGTTAAGAATTGTACTCTGGGTGATAAATTCAGGCTTCCCATTCAATTAAATACATAAAAGGGGTCTCTTGGTATGAACTTTCATCCTCCTGGTAGGCTCTTACCTGTTTTAAGTCATTTGTAATATCTCAGGCTCAAGAAAAAACATAAATGGTTTTATATCCATTTTTTAAAAATCAAATAGATATGTTAAAGCTTAGGATGCCACTTCCACTGAACAAGAATCAGATTTGTTTTGCTTAAGGGGGAGTTTTGACATTTTAAACTTTCTACTGATGCAGGACAAAACCAAAAAATTCATTTCAGGCATCCATTCCAATCCAAATGTTATTGTAGTATAGCATGCTTTTAAAATTGAATTGAAAAGTGATTTCAGAATAGAAAAATCTTCCTTTTTCACTCACAGAAGCTATAGGGCTGAAAGGGTCTTCTAATACAACCTGCTGCATAAATGAAGACTATGCTAACACCGATAAATATTTATCCAGCTTCTGCTAGAAAGCCTCCAATGAAGATTCCACAACTTCCCTAGACAGCCTGTGACACTGTCCTACTGTTCCATAACGACTGAAATATTATTCTTTGTGCTTATTGCAATGTGTCTTTCCCCTTTTCATTTGAACATGATTTTCACTGAAGCCAGGCATGTTTTCATAAAACATTCTTACTTGGAGAAACTGGCACTTTCCAACCACAAAAAAACATTTCACCAGAAAATTTTCAACCAGCTATAGGTGTTACTCCCATATCAACTCACCCATTTTACACATGTCCCTCTTCCTCATTACTCTCCCAATTATACTCCTTCCAATATTTCTCCTTTCTTTTAATACCTCTTATTAATACTGCTCCCAATAATACATGGTAAGCCTGATCCAAAGCCAAGTGAGGCTGATGCAAAGACTCCCAGTGTCTTCAGTGGATTTGGAATTATGATAGGTGTTAGGGTTGCAGATTCTGGCCCAGAAGATCATGTTCACTTATTAGGTTTCTTAAAATTAAATGTACATACATAACTGTTGTAACACCAGAGCAATTCTTCTCTCCTCCTTGAAGGAGGGGGAAAACACTGGCAAACCACCTTTACTGAGGAGAAAGTCAGGAAATAAACATTGTGCAATATTTTTATGTTGTGTTGAAGCAACTGGCTGTTGCTAAAACATGTTTATTTTTTCCCCTGGAAAAACAGAGATGCATAGGTCCCAGCCCTGAAATCCTTCTGAGTAACTATTTCTCACATGAAAATTCTCATTGAATGGAAGTATTTGCATGGGTAAAGTTAATGAGTAAAGTGGCTCATTTATTTAAAGTTACTTGTGTGTATTTACATGATAAGCACAGATAATTGTCCAACTGCTGTATACTATGGGATGTATCCCAATACCCTTATTTGTAGTGAGTAATGCCTAAGTTTGCAACTGGTCCTAAATTGACATATCTGAGGAAGAAAATACTACATAGAGGCCACGTTTACACACGTGCTTTACTGCAAAGTAGGCTAATTAGCTGTGGAGGAAAGCAACACCATCTATACAGGCCACAGTAAACTAATTGTCACAGTAAAATAACGCTGTCGGGGACAGTACTGTCTTATGCAGGTTAATTTAATACAGTTAAATGCACATGTAGACACAGATTGAGGGTGTAAATTGTACCTGGTCAGCCCAGGCAGCAGAGGCCCAGATTCCTGCCTGTTACCTAGCCACATGGCTCCTCATGTTCAGCATGATTATGCCCCAACCAGCCCTGACACAGCCCAACACCACCATCCAGAGCCTGAAGCTGACCACCCCTGCCCCCCCAGTCCTTTGCCAGCCCAGATCTACTCCACCCCAGCTCAAATTGCTGCTGTCCTGAGCACATGTGTAGATGCTGCATCTGGGAGTAGTTTATTCCAGCTCAAACTGGTCCAGAGTTTATGCTTCATATTAATTGCGTATGTAGGTGTACCCAAAGTGAATAAGGCTGGCAGAATTAGACAGCATATATTGATCTTTTAGACAATTTTGGATTCTTATACATATTCCTATAGCATTATTGTTAAATTGCAGGAAAACCCTAGCTTATAACAAATAGCCATAGATACCAATAAATAAAACAACTATGGAGTTTTTCAACCGAGATGCTTGTGAGATACAACTTGAAAGAAGAAAGACTTTTCAAACAGCAAACCACACCTCATTTTTTCAAAGAACCTGATATCTGATTTATCTAAAATTTTCCAAAGGAAAATTCTTTTCTGGTGAGAGAGTGCACATGAAAAATGTCAGAGGAGAGGAAAGTTCTTCATAAAAAGTAAGAAGTGGAGGCAGGGAAAGGGGGGAAAATTCAGATTTATAATGGTAACAGAGATATCTCCATGATGTCTGTTGCAATACATTTATTACCAGAAAATATGGATCCTTAAACTAACTCCTGGAGGAAATAAGATGCCCAAATGTTTCTACTATATATTACCCTTATTCCCACAACTTTTCACTGAATGAATCATATGTAATGAGTTGTTTTCTCATTTTCCCTTCCTTGTATTTTAATCAAACATAATGGGTGTGGTCACCTGGTAGGATCATGGGTTCCCATGCAACAGGTAAAACAGCTATAGTTCAGGTGTGAACCTTTTTTACAAGTGAAAATAACCATACAAGGGGAAAAGAAGTGAAGAATTGGGCTTTATTTCTAAACGGTCTCTCTCCTGCAACTTCTCCATAATATGCCATACTTTAGAGCAGTGCCACAAACTGTGGAATATTTGCCCAGTGATCATCATAGTGCATGATGGATGTAACAATAATCCAGGTGAACATGAATGTGAGTCCAGTGTGTGAAAGTTCATTATTTTGCATCATAATAAGTAACAGAAGTTCAGCTCTTCTGATATAACTCTGTAGTCTGATCGTATCACAAAACAAATAGTGATAGGGGAATGGATCAATAGGTTTATGAGTCAACCATCCTTGCACTTTCTCACTGGATCAATTATAACTAGACCTGGATGAGTATTACTTGTCAAATACATTATTCAGCAAACGGTATTCATTGCACATGTTATTTGGCTAATAATTTCTGCAGTGTTCTACCAGCTCTTTAGCTGTTTGTTGAATAATTGATGAGATGAGGAAAGGCAAAATTCACTGAATAATTTATACAATGAATAATTGCTTCCAATATTTGACTAGCTCCAATTAGAAAGCTTTTTGTGGTAGATTACACACACACATACATACACACAGTCAGAGAGCCCAATTCTAAACACACATGAGATTTGCAAGTGCTAAACCACTGAATTCAGTAAATTTACTCCTGACTTACAGAAGCATGAATGAGATCAAAACAAGCCTGGTGGATGTAGTGAAGAGATGAATCTGCACCACAACTTTTTGATTTGGCAGAAGGTAGAGCAAAGTGGCACCTTAGGCCATGTCCACCTGAGCGTGGACATTTGGTTCCCCAGAGACAACTAGCGGTGGCACACCTTGTGCCACCGCTAGTTGTCCCCAGGGAATGCTTGTGCTATGCACTATCTGGCATGTGGCAGGTGACCCCAGGTGGGGTAAGGGAGGCTGGGACCAGCACTGGGCTGGCCCCAGCAGCCTTTCCTTGGGTCCTGGGGGTCTCCTGGGGCTGCAGCAGTGGTGATGCTGCCTCTCAGAGCCTGGATGGCAGCCAGAGCATGGCTCCAGCTGGCCAGAATCCAATTTTGAGCAGCGCACACTGCCCCTGCATGCACTGCTCTGCCTTTTTTTTTTTGGGGGGGGGGGGGGTAACTCCTGGGTATCCAAGGGTCAAAAACACCCCCAGTGCTGCTCCCTTGCAGCGTGGAGAACAACTGAACATGTCGGTGGCACCACATACTGCACAGCCGTGCTCATCTGGACATGGCCTTAGAAACTAGCTGGTTCAGGGAGACATGAGCCTTTGTAGTTGACAGCCTACTGCATCAGATGCTATGAGTGGACTTGTAGAAAGACTTTGCAAAAAATCTGATCTGAATCTGAACTTCTCCAAGGTTCAAGCTAGCTTTAACTTTGCCCTTCCCGTATGTGGGATATAATTTGTGGTCTCATAAAGAGGAATACTTATCTGGGTTGATAAGTTAACCAACCAGAAGTAAATAAACATGCACAACACATGCTAAAGTAGGCAGAAAGCAGAAATACTGTGGAGTTCAGCCATCCATTCATTATTCCTACCTTCCACAGGAAACAGTGGAAGATATGTGATGGTTTTGTTGCATTCTGACATGGCCTCAACTTTTAGTTTTTTTCTGGAATATCACCTGTGAATCGGGTGTTTGTATGAATGAGGAAAACAGGAATGAGGAATATTACCACAGTACTTCCATTGTTGTGAAACGTAGGTTTTTGAGCAGCAAAAATTATACCCATTTTGCTATGGGGCTCTGACCATCACATATGCAGTAGGATAGCTCTTCTGCCCTGCTCCTGCATTTTCCCTGAAGAATTTCCAATTAACTGCCTTAAAATTTCAACTTTTCCCCATCTTGGGCAAGGTACATATGCTCCCAGTAAGAGAGAAATCTTCACTGACCACAATGAGTAGCCAAAGACATGCTGGGATCTCCCGCTGGCGGCCAGATTTTTCACACATACATTGTGGATAGGTATTGCAGCTAAACTGTAAGCTTTATTTCACAGCCTTTTTCAGGACTACTTCCACATGGAGCCTAATAAACGTCTCACCTCCTTGTAGGCTGGTTCCTCTAGGTCAGAGTTGGGGTCACCGGTAGGGCAGTACTGATGCTGCAGCTGTTTCCACCATACCTGACCATATGGATAAACAAAGGACTACAATTTGAACAAGATAACCTTTGTGATAACCTTGTACATGTTGGCACAAACAATGGGCAGTATCAGAACCTAGCAGGACAAAGAGGAAGCTATATGTACGGTGGCACATTCAGTAGTATGCATATTAGAGCTGAAGTCAGGCTACCAGATTCAGATCTAGATGTCAATCGCCCTGCCATACAGGGAATAGGCATTAGTTTAGGTATCATGAGATGCTTATCAAATAAAAGAACTGGCCAAGATAGTCCAGCCACAAATGTGTTTCTCAAACTGAATTTTTTCCCCCAGTCATTTCTTGTCAGCCTATATTTAAATAACTGGACAAAATAAATAGAAGAGGTTTAAACAAACAAAACAAAATGCCTTCCTAAAGTAGAACAAAAATCTATAACTGATTCAAGGCTTCTGCATTAGTTTGCTCCATACTACTATCAGTTATTTCCCCACCTGCTTCTATTTCTATAGGGTTCCCTTTAGTTCCCAATTGCTCATGGGGTAGTGGCCCTGGTTACAGAGTTAATCTAGAGCATCCTGAATAACCTAAGTCTGGTTCCCTGAATATGAATACTCACTCAAAGGATGTTTCCAGGATCATCTAAATCTCCATGAAAGGCTGCTGCTAGGCCTCACATAAAGAGAGCTTTAGATAAAGATTGCTGGTGCTTTTGGTTAATAAAAGTCATTCTGAAAGTATTTCCTTTCATGTATGACATTTCTTTTTCATCCCTTTATATACGATGTGCTAGTCTGAAAGCAGTTCATCTCCAATTTAATAATCCCCTATGTGTCTTGTACATACAGTGTGTTGGGTTCCTAGAGGGTTTAAGAATAAATTATTCATCTCTGCTTGTCTGAATTCTAAGGACAGATTCTCAAGGGAAGGAGAGACCAGTGGTTCACATGCTAACCTAAAATGTGGGAGACCAGGACCTTCAAAGACTGTCTGCCACAAACTGTGACCCCTGAGGAAAGTAACATGGACCCAAATACAGATACATAAAATGTACGCATCTCAACAATTAAAAATATGGATCTGACCCTAGGAGGGGGATTCAGAGAAGCAGAGTTCCACACCTAGGCTCTCTGTACAGTCAATAAAGAAACTTAGACACCTTTGATCAGTGACTGAGAGCACAGATACCAAGCAGGTACTCACCTCGGCTAACAGCTACAGCTTGGCAGTACAGACTAGTCCTTATGGTCCTCCTCTGGGAGGGAACAGATCTGGATTTCCATCCCTGCTCCTTGAACTGTTTGTGTATCTTACATTAGACAGGCATTGGACACAAATCAGAAGTAACCTCAGTACCAGAGGCAGGAATGTGGGATCGCACCTTCCCAGGGGAGTGCCCGCACCCCACTGGCCTTCAAAGGCACATTCCCTCTTGCATGTTTTTCTTCTAGACCCATGAATCTTGCATTCAGGGACATAGTGGCCCAACTTCAACAGGAGTAGAGGGTGCCCTCATAAAAATACCCGCTGTATCATATAGCCTGGGGGTTAGGACAATTTTCTGGTAAGTAGGAGATGCAGGTTTGAATCTCCTCACACAGATGAAGGTGTAGATCTCAGGCTTCCCACTTCCTGGCAAGAGCCCTCACCACTGGACTATTATGTGGGTGCAACCACTGTTATGGGCCCTGTTTCTGAGTGAAAGTGATTGTGGCCACTGCACCTTGGGCTAGATGCAGTAGTGTTGGTTTTACATTGGCCCTCTGCATGCATATTATAATCAGACTTTAGAGGGACTTAGGTGCTCTAGTCTGCCTCATATCTGGACCTAGCTGCTCAGACTTGGTCAGAGCACCTAAGTCAGAGCAGTCACTTTCAGACAGTCACAGAAGCTCAGGTTTTGGCACATACCTGATTTGGAGGCCAGGCTTGTGGTCCTAAATGTAAGTGCCTGCAGAGTTTTATGGGTACATGAGGGGAGCCATTCTGTATTATCTGTTGCACCTCAAGTGCCTAAATCAGTGGTTCTCAGCCCTTTTAGTTACGGCCCCCCTCCACCATGTTCTGGAATTTGGTGGCACCCCTGGTTGAGAACCACTGCTGCGCTGCCTCTGCTGCCATCAGAGGTTCTCAACCATGATCGCTGCCACACATTCCTGCCTGTATTTGGGTTTTCTGATACATCTAAAATAGGCAGAAGCAGAGGCATAAATAATGAGTGTTGTGCCCTGGATAAAACTCTCCTGTGCCAGTGGTGGGAGAGGTGTGTGTGGAAAGAGTGTGATCTTACCTGATCTGGGTGTCCCCAGCTCCTCCAGCCAGACAGTGCAAAAGGTTGCTCCAGCCCAGCCTGGGTCCCCTGACATAGTGCAAACAGCTGGGGTGGTGTGGGCTCTAAGGTGCATGGTTAACAACCCAGAGGTCACAAATTCAAGGCCATAGCAGAAGTGCTCACAACATGGCCCTATCATATTCCAGTGAATCTGCAAAGTCTGCTTAATATCTTGTCACAAGGACATGGGAAAGGAAGGTGAAAACAGCTGTTCCACAGCCCAGCTTGACCCCTCCAGGTGGCCAGTGCAAAGGGTTGTTGCCAAAGCCCATACTCTTACCACAGCCCTTCCCAGTACACCCTGACATACTCCTCCTGGAAACAGAGGGACCTGGGGCAGTTTCATATGCCTAGTCCACCTCTGTTCTGAGAGGAGTGTATGGGATCAGACTAGGAAGGACTGCAGGAAGAGCATGGGCTTCAGCTAGAGCTGCTTCCCAATCTGCCTCCATAGGAGGCATGTGGGATGGGACTTTTCAGCTTGGCTGTGGAAGCACTCACATTATAGCACCTTGGAAGGGGGCTTGTGTTACACCGGTTGAGAACCGCTGGCCTAAATTCTGCCAAAATCTCATTAAGACACCTAGTTTGTCCCCCTAGGTTTTACCTTCTGGGTCTCAGGTCTTCATTTATAAAATGGGCATGATAGTACTTCCTTATTTCACTAGCATTTTGTGTGAAGATACTAAAGAGATACAACAGATACTTGGATATTCAGTTATGGAGGCATATAAATAATACCTTCCAAAGAAAAGGAAAAGCAATTCAAAGAGGGAAGTGGTCTAATGTGGTCATAATCAAAGCCTGCTGCCACACTACTAACCACTTTGTGAGGCCAAGGTACTCCTCCTGGGAATATAAATAAACTAAACAGATTTTGTTTGGTGGTAATGTCATTTATCATTCATTTGCAATCTCAGAGTCAACACCAAAATCACTGTTACAGTCATCCTTTGTATTGGCAGGAGCTGGCCACAACCAAGGATTAAAATGTTCATCAAATTCAGAAGATGGAAGGAATTTTTCCCCCATGACACATTGGTAGTCACAGCTGGAGGTGCTTCATTGAACCAGGATCATCTGTTTGTTTCAGGTGGATGTAACTTGATTTAATCAGAGTTTCCTGCAACTGGTAAGGTCAAGCACTGTGGACTGGGCTGTTTTCTGTCTTCTGTGGTTTTCATGCTATATTATGATTACATCTAATGACTTAACTATGCACTCACAATGTTGCCAAGCTCAATCAGAGCTTTGTGTTGGATTCCCAGCTGATCATTTTGTCATAAAGCAAGAACTCTGGCCACTTCAGGCTTGGATAATGTAAATAATCACTGTTTTAAATAGCTGAGTTTATTTGTGAGAGCGCCCAAAATGGGTATGACAGCAGTGTCAGCAACTAAATTACCACCAACTAATTGGGCCCAAAGAAAGTCTAGGGCCTGAAATGTCTCTTCCTATTTCATGAAGAGTAACTGAGAAAGAAAAAAGCACACTAGACCCATGTGCATTGGTTTTAGTACTGCTTAGATCACTCAGATTTCCTCCCAGCTTCTGAAAAATGGGAAGGTACTGATTCCCTTTTTATGCCCAGAGCCCTTCCCCTCCTCTCCACCCCCCCGCCCCCCCGGGTTTGGGGTTTGAGATTTTACTCTTCATTTGACTTGAAAATAAATGTGCTAGGCACTGCTTCTTAATTTAGTTCAACTTCCCCTCTCTCTGTTTTCCATGAACGTTGTGTCAATACAGGCAATACTGTTCAGCAGTTCTGGGCACTTTCTTGGCACAAACTGATGATCCTGACTGACCATAAAAAAGAGAGATGCAAAAGTACTAAGTGAGGTCTGATGTATTTATAAAAAACCCTACATTATTTGCCAGTGATGGTCCAAAATACTGTGTTGCACAACTGCATCCAGGCAGAATTTCCATTCAGAGCTGACTGGCACAGGTACAAAAGCTTTGCACCCACCCTTAATTATGAAGATTGATGATTGTAGTATTTTGCAAGGTTACAGTATTATAACAGCAGCACTTTGGACCAGTAGGATTTATAACTCTTTTTAAATACGAAAAATTAAAAGCTGGCAGGCCAATATTTTTGTAGGCCGCTGGGGTCTTCAATTCTCTTTTTAGAGTTAAATGAAAATTATTTACTGTACAACCTCAGCTACTTGAAGGTCTAAGGTGATACCTGAAACCTTCAGATAATCAGGGAGACCAACTCAACAGGAAATGAAGGCTGTGTGTTCCAAGCTGAACAGCTGATGATAGACAGCTGGCCAGACTGCCTATGAGTTATTGGCTCTGCCTTTTCACACTTCTGAAGCTTAGCATCTTCCAAGATCTGCATATCTGCAGATTGGGATTTGTGGAGTTGCTAAAATCAACTCCTTGGGCATACACAGACAAAACTCTCCGCTAACAAGAGAGCAGTTGGTTAGCTTCTAGTGCATTAGCACCAGTAGCGTTCTAGCTAAACAGCACATAGTTCAGCACAGGTTAACCACATATGAATACATCCTGCTTCTTGGGTGGGCTTTGCAGTCCATATTGGTCTCCTCTCCATCCCACCATGGTAGTCAAGTATGGGTATCCAAAATAGCTAGTTAAAGCCAACCCGAGTATGTCTATGATAACACAATAGTGACTGCAGTGAACACCTACCTTCAGCCAGGATAAAAGGGACCCTCTCTTAAGAGAAAGTCAGCAGTGGTTTGGGAGAACCATCCTGAAACACAGGACCCCTGAATCAGCTCTGCTGAGCTCAGAACGGTTACTCCTGTGGAAAAACATTGCAAGTGAAAAGAACATCTACTGCTTTAAATTGGGAATTAGTGAAGAGCATGGCCTGCTCTACACGTTTCTGTATCACTTTAACCAGGCTGGCTTGAAACTGGTTTATAGTTATATTAACCCCCCAAAATGGACACAGCAATACCAGATGGAGCTGCTTATACTGACATAAGATTACTCCCATATATATAATAGTAGGAATAACACTGTAAGTGTAAATAAGCATAAATCAGCTAGACTTACTAAACAACTTACTAAACAACTGGTACAACTGTGTCCACACTGGGTGGTGTATAGTTTATCTAATGGGGGTAGAAATGATACCTCTAAGTGAAATAGTCATATTGGTACAAAAACTATCTGTGTGATTGTAATGCTAGCAGAAAAAAAGCAAAGCATTACCTCACTAGAGTATTAATCCATTGGATTTCTTCACTCCTCATTGCCTGACAGTATGGTTAGGGAAAAGGGAACCACATCCTTTTCCTTAATGTGCTAAAACCAAATGTTTTCAGTCACTCAAGGCATGGAAGCCATCGTGTGTCTTGTGGTAAGCACACAACAAACAATTCCAGCAGGAGGGATCTGTAGAAACTGTGGGTATGACTACCACAGTGCCCGCTCCAGAAACCTAATTACAGACTGGGCTAAGTAGCAAGAGCTCAGAAATCACTCGGATACTTCCCTCAGCTTGGCAGCTAGGTGAGGCATGAAAAGACACATCTGCTTACACAGTCATATGCTCTGAACCCAGTGGCTCATCCAGTATGATTCAGCATTGCAAACTGCAATCCCGAATGCCTCAAAGGCTATCCTTTGCTATTACAGTGGACTTAGCTTTGCCACTGCAGAAGGAACGTCCTGCTTTTTATTAACTGACTTTTTAAACTTATAATTCCATCCAGAAGAGCTGGATCATGGATCACGCACGTACAGCCACACACACACTCATTTACAACTTATTTTACAATTGTTAGTGAGTAAAGCTTCTGCAAGAGTCCATTTTTGCTTCATTTTCTCTTACATGCCATGTGAAAAGGAGAGGGATTTTACACCATCTGCTCAGACCTGTTACACAACAAACCACTGGGAATCATTCAAAAAAGATTTTTTTTTTAAAGAGAAGGGAAAACCCTGTTTATTGACCTTTGTGAAATTAATTGCTTACCTATCCCACTCTTGGTAATAAGAGATCACGTGACAAAAAGCCACCATCTCAGCTGGCACCGTACTTGGGGATCCTAGCAGAGATATCAGTGACTGAATGAACCTGAACTGTGACTGGAAACGGTCCCACCCTGTCTGGATGGGGTGACATGGGTGGGGAAGGTTGCATTGCCTTCACCCATGCTTTATCTGATCAGTGGGTAAATACCGGACTCCAGACTTTGTGGCTATGAGCTCAGCAGCTTTTCCCAGTACAGCATTTACTTAGGAAGAAAGTGACTTCTACCCCACAGTCTTAAGACATGCAAACTGTTATGTACATTCTTTCCAAAATATGCGGGCTCCTTTTTTGATCCAATAGCAAGAGACCTGGTGCTCCAGGTTGAAGAGCTTACAATTTAAATCCAGTGATTTTTAACCAGGGTACTGCAGCACCCTGGGTGCCTTCAGATCCTTTTAGGGGTGCCACATGATGTTAGCACCCTGAAGTGTGCAACCATGCTTCTTAAGATAAACCATAACCAAAACAGGAAGCCATAGTGTGAAAAATATTTTGACCAGCTGTGGTCTTCTTGCATTCTTTATAACAGAAAGACTGCTCTATTCTTTTCTGTAGTCAATAAAAGAGTGAAAACTAAAAGCTGATGTTTTTTAAGGAGTACCTTGAATCTAATGAGGCCAAGAATCATTGGTCTAAAATTTCAGATGCAACACATATGAGAAACAACCTTTAACATGGAAATAAGGGGATTGGAAACGAAGTTAAAAAGATAAGAACTTGTGGTTACTTAGTACTGTTATATTCATGTCTTTGTTGTTTCACTGAAGACAGACCTATAAATACATGTATACATTCTGTGTGTTTGGGGATGTACAAACTAATCGTGCCATATGTGCATATTTGCAAAACTGAAGGCCTGAAAACATTCAGGGGACATGTCTGAAAACTCAGCAGTTGCCGTGGTACTGAATATTCCTGTATTTAAAATGGCAGAAACCACTGCAGTACAATCACTGCAGAATGACAAACGATGAGTGGGTAACAGTGGCCATTGTTGTATCGGTGAAGATTTATAAATATAGTACAATGCACAGAGTAGACACAGTGTGAAAATCTGTAACATCTGCCATTACCTAGTCAATGGTGAACAATGCAAAAGAACTGATTTCTTTTGAAAAAGCAAGGTATAATAGTAGATAATGTGGATTTCAAAATTACTACAGTCACCTTCACTTTGGTGAATTTCACTCTTAGGACTAAATATTATTTCAGCTTCAAAAGCCTAAGTGGAACTTACATAGCCACCTAACAGCTATTTTTGGCAATTACATATAGTTTGGATTCCATTTCCACCTAGGGAAAAGGGGGAAAGAGACTCAATCTGCTCTCAAAATCCTGAGATCTTTGACCCTGCTCCCATCCTAGCAAAAGAGATAACCACAGCTCACCAAAAATTAACTAAGAGTTCAGCACTAGTTATAACTAGAGCAAACCTTATTTGCTCTTTTCATTTCTCTGTTACTGTCGCTTCTCCTGCCAGTAACAAAGGACAGGATCGCTTTGAGGACATATAACTTCACAGATGTCAGTGCATGTATGCATCTGTCTTTATTGTTGTCCAGTTAAAATAGGTGTGTTTATTTTTTTTAAATTAAAAAAGTAAAACCAAAAAATATAGATGTGTAAGGAACAGGTTCTCTTATTTTAACTTAATGTTTTAAATGGAGCTAGTGGACAAGAGGGGCTTCTGGGTTACTATTATGTTTGTTATTTGTGTAAATGTCATGGCATTTAGCAACAAAATGAATTCAGTCATGTCACTGCTGCTGTAACTATACATACCTGCTGTATCAGGGGCTATTATTTCAGACATTAGACCATGTAATCATTTCCTTTGTTCACAAGATTAAGGCTAGAAAAGAGAATATTATCTCCTTAGTCAAATGCAATGTACATGCAAAGCCACTTCTAGCCATTTCTTCCTAAAGCTGCAAAGTGCTTAGTGATACTGGATTCCATGAGTGAATTTTCCCATTTGTGCAGGATACCAAAGCCTTTAGTCATGGCTCTAGCACCTATCATCAAACTAGACCCCACTTCTGCAGAAGAGCAGCTGCCTGGCCATTGTTCTGACTTGATATTCAGGCAGCATTTGGTCTTGTTCTTCTCACTCTCACCCGCTCTCCCCCTTCCTGTATGCTGAAGTCATCCAGCAAATGGTGATTTCCACTGCCTGATACCAGCTAGCACATTGTACTGAGTCAGCAAGGGGTCAGCTCTAATGTGAACTTCCAGAGCATTTATTCCAGCCAGGGAGGTGGGGGAAGGGGGTGGGGACAAAGGGAATCAAAGGCAGAGGCATTCCAGTAAGGCTTTTGCTGCTTTTTCCATTTTAACAGGAACTGTGTTTTCTTATTCATCATAACAAACCTGAAGGCTTCAAGTTAGGACTTGTCCTTGCTTCCAGTAAAATCAGTGGGAATTTTCCCTTCAACCTCAGTGGGAGTAAGAGTAGACAGACAGGGCATGTCTATATGTGTCGCTATGGCGACATTGTTACTGCACTGTGATTTAGTACTTCCTTTTGGAAGTACTAAATGATGGTGCAGTAACAACCTAAACTGTGCCATGTGTGTGGCGCATGGTTATTTTTAGCAGCTACTCTCCCGCTATACCGGGGGAGCGCATCACTACAGCAAAGTAGCTGCTGGTCACATGTAGTCCCTGTGGACACTACGTCACTGTAGCACATTGCTATGGTGATGTAGTGTCACGTGTAGATGTGCCCACAGACACCTAAACAGGGCCTAGGAGGAAATGTAGCACCTAACTCACAAAGTGACCCAGATCCACCCTGTCCCAGCAGCCGCAAAACAGCTTAGGCACATCAGTTCAGTTGGCACCTCCATCTTGCTCTGAAAAGACCCCTCAGGGCCTGGACTATGGCTATGCCACAAGTTCACGTCTCGCAAAAGAATCACATTCCTCCTGTCCTGCTCCAGGAGTGGTTTATGAATTTCACACAGAGGAAAAAAGATCAGAAATAACCCTGCTGTAGTGGCACTGGGGGTCAGAAGTGGTGGGATCTGCCCCTGGTGACCTCTCAGTCTCCGCCTGTGGGTCTCTCCTTTTTTATTCATTTGCTATGCCTTTGATGACACTTTAAGAGAAAAAAGAGTTGAGGGAATTGCCCACACCCCAGGGTCTCACTGGTCGGGCCTACTCATCCACAAAACATCTCTGTTTATGTTGTATCCTATTGGCTATCCATGGCCTCTGACATCCCCTCTAGCCACATCCATGCCTCACAGGTGTTAACAATCAATCGGTTCAGTGGGCCTTCAGCCCTAGACTCTTCCTTCGCCATGTCAGGTATATAAGCTTCTGATCAGTCTCTGCCCCTCCCAGGACTATGGCCCTTGGCCCTTGCCTCCACCCTTTCTGGCTGCACCCCTCTGACCCTAGTCTCTGCCATTTGTGGGGCCACGGGTTCCTGACCCTGGCTCCACCTCACTCTGGTGTTGGGCCTCTGGCCCGATCTCAGTCTCTTCCCCACTTCTTGTCCTGCTGGGGTCCTGACCCTGGCTCTCCCCCTCTTGGGGTATACTGTTGCTTGGGCCCCATACATGACAGACTCAAGCTTGGTCATGCACCTGGGCACTATTGGGACCTCCTCCTCCCCTTATCAGCCTCAAACCCCATCCACCAGCGCAAATCAGAACAGAAAAGTTCAGCTATAACTAAAATCAAGCACTCTGGCTGCATGAGGAAGTTCAGCTCACAGTTTCTGATCACGTTCCTGGATCTGTTGCCTTACTGGTTCACAACAAGCAACAACCAATCAGTCCATCAAGCATCTCAACCAGTCTCTCTGGCATCTGAATCTGGATTATTGTATCCTTTTTGGCCTGGACAGTTGTCACTTTGCTCTCTTCAAGTTCATCCAAAATGCTGCGGCTAAATGAGGTTCCGGCCTCGTTGCTTTGATAGCATCACACTACTCTTCGCATTACTTTTGCTCCAGCACAGTGAGCACAGGATTTTCCTTGAAGTGAAAACCAATGATAACTTAGCCATACTTACCTCATACATGGACACTACCGTCACTTATACCAGCACTGCCAGCCTTTGCTGTCCACCACTCATCTTCCCCTCCTTTGCCATAATGTAAACAGGTTTTTACTTGTGCAAAGCTTGATTGTTTCACCATGGCCTCATCTTTCCACCTCCTTGCTTCTGTTTATCCATGCCTCCATGGTATTTTGCTAGGAGATTGTAAGCTCTCTCAGGAAAGATCTATTTTTACACACACGCACACACGCGCGCGCGCGCGCACACACACACACACACACTTGCCCTTCTCTAGTAATAAATGCAGACAGAAGCACCCAAAGCACTTCTGTTCTCAAGTTTTCCCTTTTTCATCATCCATCTGACTCTCCTCATATTTTTCTTACTAACACTCCACTTTTCTCTTCTTCCTCCTTCCTCATCTCCACAGCCTCTCTTCTCACTTTCCCCAGGTCATATTTAGCATAAAATAACATCACTGTTCTCTTTTCATATAAACTGAGCATAGTCTCACCAAGCGGAGCCTGAGCCATTAGTCATGTGAGGAAGAAGACTTGGAAAACAATGTAAAGATCTAAATGAAAAATCTCCTTATGGAAAAGATCCTATTGAATAGCAAATGATAATCTCTGTACAGGTCTTTGAACTATCCTGTAGAATTTAACAAAGAATTATATCCCCATTATAGAATTTTACAAAATGTTTTTAAAAAAATCTACCTGAAGATGTCATTCTGTACTATATCTTATTGGCTTTACAGCAATGTTTAAGGAATCCTACTGGCTTCATCCTTATTCAATTCAGTAGGATTTTTCCAAGCTCAAGTAAGAATTTAATGTTCAGGAAAAAGGCAGAAGAGTATAATGAAATAAATAATTATAGTTATTTTTTATAACTGCTGAAAAATATTGTACAGGAGACAATAATAACCTTACTTTAGTCACAGAACAAATAGATGATATCAAATTCTGAATAACTTTACTGTCCCTTGGGCCATGTTTTGTACTAGTTTCCTTCAAAGCTACTATAGCCAGTTTATGAAAACACACAGTAAAATATAACCTGAACAATTTTGTTACTTTTGCTGCTGTTATTCGTCTAAAAAAAGAAGGCTTAAAAATATTTCAAGTGATGTAAGATTCTCTTGTGTTTTACAATGTACTGCTGAATGTACTGCTGAAAATGTATATGTAAAGAGATAAATTATTTATATATATTTTGTACAGTACCTTGTAATTTCCTTTATGGAAAAGTTCCATAGAATTTAACAGTGAAAAATACCCCTTTGAAATCAACTTGGAAAGGTTATATAATTCATTATTATTTAAATCAACCTAGAAATGTAATTCTGATTAAATTTTCTATGTTCTTTTAAAAATTATGATGATAAAATAATATTTCCTATTACACTCTATCAGTTTTAAACTGTTTCTGTAAAACCATCTTCTTCTGATGCTTTTTTATTTCATTGTCACTAAATTATATAATGTTTTTTCTTAAGGGCTATTATTATTTATTATATATGTAACTTCACAAAGAAGCATGAGGCTTACAAGAGAAAAAAGGGTCAGCTCCTACTCCAGGCCTGTATGCCCTTGCTCATGAGTAACCATTTTGCCACCTTTTCCATGGAGTCAGTAGGACTGCTCAGACACAGAAAAATTATAGGATCAAACCAGAAGTTTAGATATAACATATTGGGGGCATCTACATATGTGCTTTACTGAGAGTTGACTAATTAGCTCCACAGTAAAGAGTCACTGTAAACATGTGTGGCGCTATTAGGCCAGAGTAAACTAATTAACTCTGCCATAGGATAATACTGCCTAACCCAAATACTATCTTACGACAGAGTTATTTACTCCACTGCAACACATGCGTAGATGGGCTGGCTGAGGCACAAGGGTGCTTCAGTGCAAGGGCCCCAAATTTAGCCCCAACCAAACCTTGTAGGGACACTCATTTGTCCCCTAGTTTTAGATTCAGGGTTAGTGGAGAAGTGGGGGGGAGGGGGGAATAAGACAGTACACTTTTCAGACAAGATCCCTGGATGTTCTTAAACCCCAGTCAACTGCTTTCCCCAATCCCAGCTGGGTGCCCATAGGCAAAGGGAGAAAAAATTATTTGGGGGGGCTGAGCATGTGCGCGCATGCATGCAAGCCTTCTCCCTCTGCCCCCCCCCGCACCCCTGCCCAGCAGGTAAGTCTCTGGGGGAAGGGGCAGGGGGAGGGGCAGGGGAAGAGGGCTAGAGGGGAGGTCAAGGTCGCCCTGGTGAGGGAGGGAGTGGGGCAGAGGCAGGGACAGGGGCTGGGGTGAATGGGGCCCCAG
>NW_017729034.1:56383961-56395166 GCF_001723915.1 Gavialis gangeticus
TAGGGAGGGAGTGGGGCAGAGGCAGGGACAGGGGCTGGGGTGAATGGGGCCCCAGGCCAGGTGGTGTGGCGTGGCACTGCTTCTGGGCCAGCTGCAGCAGGGAGCAAAGCCCAGCACGCAGTGGCAGTCACCTCTGCCCCATGCAGAGATTGGGGGGGCACGTGCCCCCCCGGGCCTCTGCCAGGGTGCACACAGTGGCAGGACCCCCTCCCCCAATGCCCCTGGACAAGCTTCCCAGGCTCATGTTTTCCCACGACCCAGCCCGGCCAGGACCCTGCTCATCCCAGCCACTGCCCCATGTGTGTGGGGGGCTGAGCCCTATTAGCCCTGGTCTTCCATCTCCTATGTTGGTGCCCATCCTTCCTGGACTCTCATGAGCTTTTCAGAAGCTGTGGCTCTTCCCAGCTAGAGTGTGGCCACATCCCCAGACTGCCAAGTTCCTCTACCTTGGCCCCTCTGGAGTCTCTCTGTGGTGCTGCTCCCTTCTGGCTTCATAGAATTTTCTTCAACTAGCTGTTCCTGGCCACCTAGCCAGGCCTGAGACTGCCAAGACTCTTTTCTGCCTTCAGGAGCCCCTCAAGCCCATTCACCATGAATAAGAAGATAGGATCTGAACATATACTTGAGGACAAAGGAGAAAAGGGCCCAATCACTCAGGGCTGAGTGGCTATCACAGCCTATAATATCCAGTGTCATTTTTCTGTAAACAGTGAATGTACTGGTGCTGTGAGAAAGCACATGAGCAAGCAGAAACAATTGTCAGTGACACCAAAAGTGGATAATAGGAAGTTGGCAACATATTTCACAATTAAAGACACTCCTGAGGAGACTAGGGCTACTGTTGTTGAAGCAGTTATGCAGCAGTGCATCACCAGCTAAGCTTATAGATTCAGAGATTCAGAGATGCTAGGGTTGGAAGGGACCTCAAAGGATCATTGCATCCAACACCCTGCCCATGGCAAGAAAAAGTGCTGGGGTCATGTGACCCAAGCCAGGTGCTTGTCCAGTCTCCTCTTGAAGACCCCCAAGGCTCTTCAAATAGCTTGTTCCTTAATGGGGGATAAAGTGGTCTCCTCAAGTACTTTAAAATTCAAAAGTTGAGTCAATAAGTTCATTGTAGGAGGACAAAATCTGAGAGCACTGTTGAAAATGTTTTGACACCCCATTCAGTTGAGCTATGGTTGGATGAGTACAATGACAATAAATCATTTTCCATAGTTGCTAACACTTCAGATAAGGGAAACATTACACGATATTTCTTTCCTGCCCAGTCATAGTGGAGAAGGCTTGCTTGATTTTTACAAAGACTGAAAAATCAGCCAATGCTATCAGTAACAAAATACATGCAATTGTGAATGACAAGGGCAGGCAGATGGAAAACTAGTGTCTTTTGTAGCTGACAATGCATCAGTTAATTATGGGGAAACTCATTCCATATTTTGCATTTTAAAAGCATCACTGCTAACTTGCTGAAAGCAAACTGTAATGCCAGTGTGCTGAGTAATACAACCAGACAGGGATGTAAGCAAATGAATCTGACAATCTAGATTTATAATGAAATTTCAAACTCTACTAAAGTGAAAGAATATCACGAACACTTTGCATTCATGGAGAAAGCATAGAGCAGTCTTCAGGGAAGTGGCTATTGCTTCTTTCATTCACTGAAAGTTTTTTGAAAAGCTGGATCACTGTGAAAATATGTTTCATTATGCAAAGGGAAGAAAACATGCAGTCACTAATCTGTAGTTTCATTACTAACAAGAATGTGAGAGGACATGTAACAAATATCTATTTTTTCCTTAATGCTATTTGTACTTTTAGCACAAGGTACTTGAAAGTAATGTAACTCAGGCCAGAGTTGTATGAAGTGTGATGGAGAATTGGAAAGGCAATCTGAAGAACAAGCTATGAGACAACTTCTTTGGCTCACATTGACCCAGAATTTGAAGTAGTTGCCTATCACTCTTGAAACTGTATTTAAATCAGATGCCTTGAAGAGGTACAAGAAAAGTATTAACCACTAATATAATGGCTCCTTTTTTAAATGAGGTCTTTTAAACAATCATTACAGCTTACTCTGCACATTCATTTCACATTTGAGGACCTGATGGATTCTGTCAAGATGGCAGAAATGTAACAGAATTGGATGGAGAAGCATTGTACAGCGAATTTTGTGTGCTCCATGACGCAATGTCAAAGGTCCAGGACAGAACAAATACATCGCAAGTAAGTCAATTTCTTCTCCAACTCCAAGTGTCCTGCTCTTCAAAAGAAAATAGGAAGCATGTTCTACATTATGAAAACTCTTTGGATACATAACAGAAACAGGATGAGAGCTGACCTTGTCAAGTGTTTAAATTATCCTCAGGAATACATGCAGGGAGTTCCAAGAATTCATCCTTGGAAAAAAGGATGTCTTGACAGCAGCAGAGAGCAACAAAAACTATATAAGGAGTACTTCAGCCTGTATACCCACAACAGCTTAAGAGACAAGCATAAGAACTCTATTATCTACCAATATTACTGGATTGTATATTTATCTTTACAGACCCTATTAAGAAACATTCTGTGGTGCCTTTCCCTACTTTAGCAAAAAAAAAGATGGCAACCCTACCAGTTACCCATCCGAGAACAGGTACGGTGATGGGTTTCAGAACGCAGTGGCCATCTACTCGAATAGAAATACCACTGGACAATGGGTTGGCTGAAATGGAAAGAAACAGTTTGTTCCAGCCTTTCTGCAAAGAGCTAGAGTTCAAAAAGTGGAAAAGTTCCCAAAATGCTGAACAAGGAATCCAAGGTGTTGAATATGCTCTTTAAAAACCAGAGAAGCTAACTGAGTCAGGGAGATGGTCACAGCCACACCGGAAGCATGAGCTAAAGTCAGAGAGAGGCAGACATTGTTATAGCCGGATTGGGGCTGCTGAACTGTAGCAACCGATAAGGTCAGAGCAGGCTGACTTGGAGAAAGAGAGATGTATCTTGGATATTGCAGAGAGAGCTACAGTTAGCTCTGCCAGTATGGGTTCTAGTACCTTTGCTAAACCCTTCTAACCTCAGGACCCTACACAGCATATTCCAGTTGACTGATAAATGCTGACTTCTTTTGAAAAAGCTGCCTGTGACCAAGCAAATCCATGCTATGGCAGGAAAATTCCTCCATGCATTTTGTAGATCTGATGCTTTTTTATACTGTTGGGTTTTGTGACAATCTGATCGCAATAGCACAAAAATCAGATGTAATGTCATATATCTTACTGTTGTACTTTTGGGTCGGCGAGTTTACTGATCCACCTTTGGAACCAATTATAATTATGGCCATAAGGAAAACAGCTCCCTGTGGCTCAAACTTATGATGAGCTATGCAAGGCCCTGATTCTGCAGTGATTCATGCTGTGTGTTTAATTTTATACACAGTGGGCACATCCACACGAGATGTTTTCCTGTGCAGTAGAGCTAATTACTGCACAGTAAGCATCTGTGTCTACATGTGCGGATGCTTACTGCAGAGTAATTGGCTCTAATCACGAGTAAATTTGCTACCTGCAAATGCAAGTAGCAAATTTACTCAAGATTACTTACTGCACAGTAGCGTATGCGTAGACGCCTGACCAGGAGCAAATATACTCCCAGTCAGCTGGGCAGCAGGGGGTTAGGAGATTGCTCCCTGCCACCAGGAGCTACCTGCTGCCAGGGCAGGCTCTGCCACTGGACTACGGACAGACATTCAAAAAGCTGAAGCCTGAACTGATTCAACCTTTGCAGGTTAGTCTAACCTGCCTAGACTGAACTGGTTTGTAACAAAATAAACATGCTCTCTGGACTGAGACAATGCAGGCACATGCCTGCAGATGCTCAGGCCAGGAGCAGGGGGGTGGTGCTAGAGCTGGCCCTTGCTTACAGGGAAGCTGTGCTGGGGGGGCATGGCCAACCCAGGCTGAATTGGCCAGAGAGGGGTTTAATTCCCCCTCCCTGTGCCACCGGCTGGGATTACAGCTTGGTCTTCCTGTACTCCCCCCTCTTTGCTGCAGCAGGGGGGCACCATGGCCCTCTACCCCACTGGCAGCTGGGTGGCTCCCTGGCTGGAATAGGCCCCTGGCTGTCCCCCATCCCTGCCCCACCCCAGGGGCCCTGCCTGGCCATGCCCACTCCCTCCCTGCCCCACAGTGCAGCCACACCAGGAAGCCGTGACAGGCCAGGCATTCACTGCTTGCTGCTCCAGCTGCTGGGCAGGGTTGGGGCAAGCCCCACTGCTTGTTCTCTCTCAGGGCAAGATACCAAGGTAGCTTATTCAGCCCCCATTATTCCGGAGCTTCAGGTATGGCCCAACTAGGCAGACCCTGTGGCCAGAGGCTGAATAAGTCCCTTCCTGCCAGGAAGGGGGTTGCTCCAAGCACAGAGGGGCCACTCGCACTGCAGCCGCATCTGCCCAGCCGGGTCTGCCTGGCCCAACCACTGCTGCCCTGTGCTCGGAGACAGCTCCCTGCTGGCAAGAGAGGGCTTATTCAGCACTGTCTCTGAGCACAGGACAGCTGTGGCTGCGCCAAGTAGACCCCACTGGGCAGACCTGGCTGCAGTGCAAGTGGCCTCTCTTGTGCTTAGAGCAAGCCCCTCCCGGCAGGAAGGAGCTTATTCAGCTGCTGGCCATGGGGTCTGCCCGGCCATGCTGCAGCTGAAGCTTGGGGGAGGGAATAATAGTGGCTGAATAAGCCCCCTCAGTGTCTTGCCCCAGCACAGAATGAGCAGCTCAGGTCCCAGCCGGTAGCACAGGGAGGGGGATTAAACCCCTCTCTGGCCAGACCCCTGCTCCTGGCTGTCTCTTCTCAGGCTGCAGAGCAGAAGGGCAGAGCCAGCCTGGCTGGGCTGGAGCAGAGAGTCTTGCACAGAGATCATGCTGGGAATCTGCGGGTCTCTGATTTAACTCAAACCAGCAAAGGGTCTGGGATAGACAATGCATAAACCGGTTTGAGCCAAACCAGTTAAGTCTGATACTACATTCAACCAGGTTTATCTCAAACTGGTTTCAGCCATTTTCAAACTGGTTTATGTGCACTGAATTTCTGTTCTGTTACAGGTTTAAACCAATTTTTGATCACTTAAACCAAGTTATGTGTAATGTCTGTCCCTGGCCCTGAAGCCTGGGTAGGAACATAGTCCCCCTGCCCCAGCACCAGGGAGGTCCCAGCCCCCACTCCAGGATTGCAGGGCTAGGGCTCGGAGATCCTTATCTCCCAGCTGAAGCCCTGCATTCGGGGGGTCAGCCCTGGAAGAATCTCCCAGCTCTGGCCTCACAATGGCAGAGCTGGTGCTGGGAGAAAAGAATCTCTCAATGCTGGCCTCAAGACTGTGGAGCTGCTGCTGGGAGAGAAGAATCTCCCATGGCTGCGGAGCTGGGCTGAGAGATAAGTATCTCCCAACCCCAGGCCCACAACTGCAGAGCACGGGCTGGGAGCTGCCAGGGCAGGAGGACATTGTTCCTGCCTGGGCTCCAAGGGTGGAGCCCACCCCAGCAGCAGGCAGCTACTGGGGACAGGAAACAATGCTCCAGCCCCTACCAGGAGAAAGCTGTTTCTGGCCCCTGGGCTAGCACCCAGGGGGAACCTAGAGCTCCCCCTGGCTGTTGCAGGGGCCTGTTGCAGGGCCGCAGGAAGCAGGAGCTGTCTGCTGCTAGGAGCAGCAAATCTTCTCCCGCATCCCTGCACGTATAGACACGTGCCTTACTCTCAAGTAGTTTACTTGAGAGTAAACTGCTCCTGGACTGTTTGCATGTGTAATCATGCCTAGTGAGTAGTTCCGTTTATTTCAGGAAATTACTGATACAATAGTTCACTTGATTTTCTGATCTGCAGAGACTCTAGTACTTTAAATTAAGTTTACTAGGGCAGTGAGTGCTCACCACATCTTCAAATCAAACCCACAGCCTGGAAAGTTAAACAGGTTCATTGCAAGGAACTTTGGACAGAGAACCAAAATTACTAGTCTGCATTGTGTGGAAGGAATGAGAAAACAATGTTGTAAAACAAACATATATAGACTAAGCAGCTATGTGGGTCAGGGTAGCCACATATATAGGTAAACAGTCTAAGATACAACTGAAATGGTTTAATATTAATTAAATGTGTCCAGTATTCTATACAAATGTATATGCATATGGCGATTTTTTCAGGATCAGGGTCTATGAATGTATCAAGCCAATACATAGTCATCTTCAGAGGGAAGGTGATACCAAACTGCATAGGACTACTTGCATAAAGTCTGCCTAAGAGGAATTATGCTTCTGATGATCTGTCGCCATTAGGTTTCAGAGCTAACTGCTTTTTGGTATGAAGGGGGACAGTTTGCACCTCTGAGAACTGTTCTGTCAGGTTGCCTGCAAACTGAGGAGACCAGCAGGTGATACCCATTCAGTTTATATCAAGAAGATTTTCTTTGCAACCATAACTGCTAGAAACTATGTTCTTAAAATGGAAGCTGAGAATCTGCAGCACAGTTCTACAAGGAGAAGATTCTGTAGCAATTTGATTTATAGTTTTCAAACATTGCAGATAGAATTCTTCTTCCTTTGTTTGTGCTCCCCATATAGCCTACATTGAATGATGTATCTATCTGGTATATTACATATCCTTCAGCTCCTCTCCAAATGAGCCTAGAAAATACTGAAAAAAGAGGAACACAATATATTTGTACTGATAGCAGCTGCAAAAGGTTGCACTGGCATTTTGCTTTAGAGACAAATAAAATCAAAAGGTTGTGCAAGTAACTACGCAACCTATAATATTCCAGCCACAAATAAACCACCACACTCATGTAATGCTACAAGTGTTGAAAGAAATGGTAATAGATTCCTTGGAAAGATATTGTGATAGAAATATTCCTATGAGGTGATATTAGCACCTGGTGCTCTGACTAATAAGAAATGGCTGTGATGTGTGTGAGTCCTATTTACTTGTTGATACCAACTGGAAGAGACGGAATTTCATTTTGTCACTTCATGAGCTCAAATTGAGGAAAGGTTACAAATTACACTATTGACAAGTCTTACAATGTAACTGAAAGTCTTACAATATTTAGTATTCCCTCTTTAAAGCTCTAGTTCCTGGAGTCTTGTGATTCTGCAAAGCTGAGAAACTTCAGGTTTGAAGTTGCAAGCCATCATGGCTGCTGAGAAAAAATGTAAAATCTGGCCCAAAGACTTGCAAAGCAAATTGTAAATTTAAAAACAAACAAAAAACAAACAAAAAACCCAAAACAAAACAAAAAAAACCCTTTTTTAAAAGAAAAGGCTGATAATTTTTAAGCCTGTCTCATGATTCTGGGGCCTTGACTCCAGATTTTCAAATGTGTAGATTTGACAGTGCTGAAACCACATATATTCTTCTCCCTGTCAGTGGAACATCATAAAGCTATATTTTGCAAGCATTCAATTACAGAATGACAAAACTATTTGAATTTGTTTAAAAGATGGCTTCAAACGTTTTGTTCAGCCCAGTGGTCTTGTAACACATCCAGGAGGAACTCAAGAAAGCAGCCAGGTTTTTCTCCTACTAGCTGCTGGGATTTCTGTCATGTTGGCTGTGTAGGCAGCCCGGCTGCCTCTCTTCTTCCATCCTCCATGCCCCCGCTTTCTGACTCTCAACCATGAGGGACTGCTGAAAACAACAGAAAGGAGAAAGAGGAAGATGCAGTGGGCAGTAGCATACTAGCTGAGAGGGAAAAGGATGGGCCAAGATTAGGAACAGAGAAATATAACCAAGGCAGGGGTAGGATATTGACCCCCATTCCCCCATTAACCTCCAAAGGCACCTAGAATCTGATTTCCATTTTAGAAGCTCTCTTTCCCAACAACAGAGGCACCAGGAGTAGGATATGAAAAATAGTCCCAATGATGTTTTATAAATTTTTTACAAATTCCCTAAAATAGCTGTTTGTTACATGTGTTAAATAAACATAATGTTGGGTGAAATACAAGGCTTTCCTCAGAATCTGAAGCAGCTATATTGCTAGTGCATGGCTCCCTATTTTAGATTACTCTTCTCTCTTTCACAGCCTTGCATTTATGTCTTTGGGGCAAAGTATATGCACCCTTTCCTCAACCTGATTAGCGTCATCCAAACTCTCTCGCTTGGCATCATGCACAGAGCTCAGTGACAGCTTTCCTGGCTAATGGTCAAGGACCTGCTCCTTCTGTAGCACCTTGCCTCATAGGTGATGTGTTGCCTCAGTGTAACGCAACACATCACCTCATCAGAATGAAAATAGCTTTGGACTGATTACCGGGGGTTAGACATGGGCAATTGCTGAGAACTCTGCACTTTGCTCTCCCAGTGCTTGTAGTACTTTGTCTTACAAACCAGGGATTAAGTAATGTGTTTGTTATCAGACTATCAGCGAAATGTAAGTCTCTATAAAATTCAGGACAGCAAGAATCATATAAGACCTGATTTGCCTCCTTCAAGCCCACAGAGTTTATGTTTGGGAGCAGATGTGCTCTATCTGTCATGCATCAGAGCCCTTCAACCACTACCTTTTGAAATGGGCCCCTGGCTGTCCAGCCTCTCTCATGCTGCTGGCAATTGTCTGTCCAGAAAATTGATACCAGCTTAGTTAGTAACTTCTAGCATTAAAGAGTCTCTAACTGAAGGGTGATTAGGCTGCCTCAGATCTCTGTTTTGTAGAGAGCCCTCCTGATTTATGAGATTGGAAATAGCGCCTGCTGGTGCTCCATCAGTCATGGGCTATGTGGTTTGTTATGGAAGGTTGTAAGTAGTGAAACATCATAAGAAACCATGTGGGTATAATTTATGCTGCTCCTTTTTCCTACTATGTGGTCACTAAAGACCCCTGAAGGTTCCCTGGGATGTCTGATCTTGTCAGCATATAAAGCTTGGGGCTAGTTATGGAAGAAGGTATTTCTCTTCTCCCACTGCTGTCCTGTGGTATGGGGCAGACTTATCCTGCCCTCAACTATACACCCTTTTGTATTTGAGAGAGCAGTGATTCTTACTTGACAATGATCCTACCCTAAAGTAGTCACCCATTACTCCCCAAAATCTCTAGGATATCCAAATCCAGATCAACAGCTAAAAGTTCCCCTCAAGACATCTAAGGTAACTCAGAATGGTCTCTGGGACAGGAAATAGCAGGATCCTTTCCCAAATCTTAACTAAGGTTTATAGATAGCAATGCACTGGATTTCATGTGTATTCATTCATAATTCTTTGAAAGCCTTTCATGTCACCCTTGTGTTAAGACTACAGGTTAAATCTGATTCTCCTTTCACCACAGAGAATGTTAGGAGTAACTCCAGAAAAAATTATAGAATTGCACCATTGTAAAAGCAGCATAAGCAAAAACAAAAAATAAGATCCTGCTTCTTAGTGGCACTAGAAAATTTACTTTCTTTTCCCCAAAAAAAGAGAGATTTTTTTCCTTTTTTCTTCCATTTCTCTCACTAGTTTTTTGTTTTGCCCTTAACATCATTAGCATAATCTAAATACAAATATCAAATATCCTCAAGTATGTGGAACACTTGCAATATGAAGGATGAATAATTTACAAGTACCTGGACCTGTATACATCTCTAATAACACACCACACACAGCAGACTTGATTCTCTTCACATACTGATGTAAATCAGAGAAAAAACCATTGTCAAAGGAGTTATGTTAGCAGAAAAGCAGTGAGAGACCAGAATGAAACCTAACGTGCATCTATGATTATAAAAACACAAGTGTTTCCTTCCTATTTTATCTCATTTATATCGTTTGCAAGCAATATGCCAAGTTGCCCAGGGATGTAAGGTTAACACCTATACCTATATATATAATACCTAATAGTAAATCGCACAAAGCACACAGCATCAGCATCCTTGGAGAGTTAGTGACAACTACAGAAGACTAAAGAATGCTGTTCATCTTACTTTCATCTGGGATTTCCAACCTCTTCTTCATTTCTGTCTCCTTTTTCTGGAACAGCTGTGTTACTCAACAGCAAATATTTTTATCAGCTAGCTACATACACAAGATGCTAGACTTTCATTCTTAGCAACCTTGTTTCCCTAAAGGCTTTCACCTTGAAATGTCACTTGTATGTGCAGCTCTCCTGTTTGGTCATTTGCTGAAGCATTTCTTGCTGTACATACAGCTCAACACTCAGGTCTCCTGGGCAATCTATTTTTACTGAATTATATAAACTACTGTGTATTTATTTCTCTTGCACAGCATTGGATATAAGTTTCTCTATGATTCTGCTCAGGGATAATTCATTACTATATTTGTTTTTTCTATGAAGAAGAAAAATAATGAGCACAAGTTTTAATTTGTGTGTGCCCAAGCTGTGAAGTTCTTATCAAAGCAAAACTTCTGGAGCCAGATTCTCCTGCTATTGGGTCCTTTACACCAACCCAGCAGTGACAGAGGCCTGAATGTTGATGTACACATTTAAGACCTGTTTACACTGGCAGAATATTGTAAAGGGGCCCTTCCTATACTTAAAAAATACATATCCTCAGGCGTTTTGTCTTCAAGATTTGGTGCAAAATGTTTTTTATCCCATAGTATTTTGCAATTTTAAGTAAATTATTAAAACAGACGTAGAAGCGGTTTTGATAGTCAGCCCCTGTGGCAACTAAAGCAATAGCTATTAGATAACAACAGAAACACCATGAAAAAACTCAGACCTGAAGATGAAGAATATCTTTCCCATTGATCTAAAGAGGCAATTTTTGGTAGGTAGTCTGTAATTTTTCAAGCTAAAATGTAACTAGGATTCTAGGGATAATAGCTCTACTTTTATTAAAAAGAATCACTAACTCTTGAATAACCAAAAGCAACCCTTAATTACCCCTTGATTTGGGGTAGGCTGTTGTAAATGGAAAAGTACAACCTGCTAGGCAACCAACACCACTTTGGGTATGTACAGACATTGGAGGAGGTTAGGGGGAGGTTAGATCAGGTTAAAAATGGCCCAATCAAAGGTACATTGGGATGGGGGAAGCTAGTGCGGAGGACTTGGGGAGTTGAGGGTCTAGCAGGGCTCACGGGGGAGGCTAGGGCATATGGGGGGCTAGTGGGGTCCACACGGGGGTTGGGAGAATTGGGGGAGATTAGTGGGGTCTGCTGGGGGTGTATTGGGGGTTCAGGGAGGCCTGCAGGGTCCTCCGATTGTTCATAGAATCATAGAATCATAGAAGTCGGGTCGGAAGGG
>NW_017729034.1:56395177-56395490 GCF_001723915.1 Gavialis gangeticus
TCTCCCCACGGCCCCCTTGTATCTTGACCCAGAACACTTCTGCTTGCCCCTCTGACCCCTTTTTGCTGGCAGAGGATGTGTATTGCTCCCTGACATACAGCGCCGCACCCCCACCTTTCCTTCCTTCTCTATCCTGCCTGTAAAGCCTATAGCCCCTAATGCTAACTGCCCAGTCATGGGATGAATCCCACCACATTTCTGTAAGCCCTATTATGTCTGGGTCTGAACTGGCTATTCTGAGGCCAAGTTCCTCCTGTTTATTCCCCATACTACGAGCATTGGTATATAGGCATTTAAGGCCCTGCCTAGCTGC
>NW_017729034.1:56400490-56409219 GCF_001723915.1 Gavialis gangeticus
CATGTGCCACCCCCCGATTTGGGAGACTGTTTGGACCTCTGTTTCTTACCTGGGCACTCCTTGCATTTGTCACCTGTCTTGCTCGGGTGGGGCCCAGGAGGGTTTGGTGGGACTGGGTGGGGGGTTGGCAGAACAGGAGAGGCTCTCTGATCCCACCAAATCCCTCTTGACCCCCTAAACCTCCCCCACAATGCTGCTGAACTGCCCCCAATCCCACAGACTGCTCCCAGGGCCTGTTTTACTAGTGTTCACCGGTCCCAGGAACCTGAATGAAATAAGTTGGGGAGGGGGAGGGGGAGGGGCAGGCAGATAGGGGGCCTCCCTTCCCCTCTCCACCCCACCCCCAGGAGAACTTGGTAGAATTGGGAAGGCTCTCTCCTCCCCCCCAGATCAGGGGTCATTTTTAGCCTCTCAACCCTGCCCCAAACCCAAATGAACAAGGCTCCCCAGATGAACAACCCCTCCAATCCCACCCACCACTCCCCTACCCTGACTTACTTCCAGTGACTCCCAACACCAGCAAACACCAGTAAAACTGGCACCAGGAGTGGCTTGCAGAATCAGGGGGATTGGCAGGCTTGGGATGGGGGTCAGGCTGGACTGAGGGTTGGGAAGGGGCTGGGAGAAAGAAGGGTATTGGAAAAGTATAGCTCTAGGGCTGGGGCTGGTGGCTGGGACTTTCCGGTCCTGGGGCTGCACTGGGAATGTGTACAGAAGTTCAATTAGATCAGTCTTGTTAACCCCATCTAAGTTAACCTACCTCTGAGGTATATTTAGCTAAGTTTAGGTCGGCTATTTTTAGACCAGTCTACCCTTCCTGTATAGTTCGCATTTGGATTGACCCAATTAGGGATCTAAGTGTAGCGTCTGCACTGGGGAAAACTAAGTTAGATTAGGTGGACATTTTTAATGTTATCTAACCTCCCCCTAACGAATGTCTGTACCTAGCCTTTTTGTATTTATATAGTGTTCAACTCCAAGACTTCGTTGGAGGTGTCCCATCCAAGTAGCAATCCAGACCTACTCCATTTAATTTAAGAGAGCTGACAGGCTCATAGCACAAGGACATGGAGCTATATACCTGGCAAAGTAATGAAGTATTTGAATTTTAGCATTTACAGGTTTTTTAGCAATATTTAACATGTGTGTCATGAAACAGTGTTCAGGTCCTTTTCAATTCATTACTACACCAAGAATGTTTGATTGTGTCCTCGTCTGAGCCTCGTATCTGGACCATATTTCATTAGAAAATACTTTCCAATCAGACCTTCTGAAAGAAATTTGATAAAGTATTATAAAATCCTTCACTATAATTCCATGAATATCTATGGAGTTACACTAATATAAAACTAGTTCTAATGGAGTGGAGAATCAGGCACTGAATTCTAACTTTGCATGGATCTGAGGGGAAAAAAGAAAACAAAAAAAACCCAAAACAGGGTCTGTTTGGACGTCTAGCAACTGCTGAAGTTACACAAGACATGATAAGAGACATCAAACTTAATCTGGTCAGGCATAAATCTATCACCTTCAGGGGACAAGAAGGAATTCATTTTTCCTGTACAGCAGTGCATGAATGGATTGGACATATGAATTATGTGGGTTGGGGTGGGGGTCTTCTTCCTTTGAGAACACAAGGGCATTGTCCATTGCCTGAGGCAGTGCACCAGACCTGATGGACCAATAGTTTGATCTGGGCTGGCAAATCCTATTTTGCCAAAGGGAAAACAGATACTTCAGTTAAGAACAGTGTCATCCGTCATAGCACAGAATCTGCCTCATCTAAATCTGGCAGTTCTGATTGTGACTAATTTATAACTTGAGTATAGCTTTTGCAGACAGTGAGACTTGATTAGCATTTGTTACTGTAGACCTATTCAGATAGTACCTGGGACTGAAATATGACTACTGGGAGTAGATTCAATAGTGGTTCATTTAAGGTTACCTGGTAAATTTTATGTGACACAGCTAGTGCTCTCACCTCATTACTTTTGCTCTACGAGAAGGTGCTTTTAAAAGTCTACCTAGTTGAGTGTTCAATGTAAAATGACATGTAGATGAGAGTCAGTTTTTAGATGTCTAAAGATCAGAGAGCAAGAGTTTTTTATGACCTGTTACATCTGACTTTAACGACCACCTATAATACATCAATGCCAAGACTGAACCCTGGATCTTCAATGTAGACTGCTATCACTTCAGCTATCAGGCTAATCATTTCATGTGAAAACTGTACTAGTGTGTGGGATGGGGGAGATGTACACATTTGAGAGAAGCACAAAGGAAAGAGCAGGAAAGAAGTAACAAAAAGTCTTCCGAATGCTTTTGGGGGATATTCTTCCTGATATCAGCAAAAACCTAGTGGAGCAATTTATCTGCCAATCTTTTCACATCATATGTATCACTGCTATCCCCATGCCATGAGTTAAGATTTTTGCCTATTATTAACTTTTAAACCTTGAGTGCATGAGAAAGTTTTGCACATTATATCAAGATAGTACTATAGTATTATACACCTCCATTTGGAAACTTATTTTAGTATAAGTGTGACTTTGTTTGGTTTAGTTTAAATTCCTTCTCAAGTGACATAAGCTGAACTAAAAAGACTGTCTTTTAATGGCAAATAATAATGTCCACGTAGAGACATAAACTACTGTTGCTACATTAGTTTAAAATGTACACCCTTAAGTTATACCAAAAATGTTCCTGTGTAAATAATAGGGCTATGTGAAACAGTACCATTCTGCGTTGACTTTCATTTTGACGTTTCAATGGAAGAGTGTTTCATTTTGAGTTTTGTTTCATTTTGAAAACACTGTTCCATTTTGTTTTGCTGAAACAGTTTCAATGCTGTTTTGATGTTTCGCCCATAGGCTATTCCGCACCCAGCGCCAGGAAGATCAGTGCTGCTGCTGGCCCCAGGCAGCAGCACCAGCCTCCTGTCATCCGGCAGGCAGATCAGGGGCCCACACCCCCAGGAGAAGTCTGGCACAGCCCCTGCAGCCCTCCTGGGGGTGTGGGAAAGCCCCTGATCTGCTTGCTAAATGGCAGGAGGCTGCTGTTGCTGGCTGGGACCAGCACTAAAGCCAAGTAAGCCTGGCTTTGAAACACAAAACATTTCAAAACTGTCAAAGCATTTTGAGTGCCCTTGTTTCATTTCAAAGCTGTTTTATAGGTTTTTGTTTTGTTTCAGTTTCACTGTTTTGAGCTCAAAACACATCGAAACAGCTTCAAAATGAAACACCAGGAGAAATGTTACACAGCCCTAGTGAATAAGATCCGATTTACTTTTAAACAAGAGAATTCCATTTTGAAGAGCAACAGAGTCAGTTCCTGCAAAACAGAAAGACAGTTCCTGTAAAGAGGTCTATTAAGCAACCCAAAAGGACAAATGGGAGTTACGACCCAGATTTTACATGCCTTTTTTTAAAGTACTGGCCTTGCAAATGTGTTTCAGTTGTCCTTTGTACTACTTACCTTAAACCTCTAAAGCTCCTGATGACCTTTACCTCTTAGGAATATGACAGTGCAAAGCTGATTGCTATCTCCCTAGCACTGCTGTTTCTTTCTGAAACAGTGCCATCTAGTGTTAATTTGGAAATGACACTGAATTAATTCCAAATACAAGGGTTTAGTAAGATTTTTTTTAAAGATTTTGTATGTACTTTTGAGCATTTTCTGAGCCTTTCTGACTTAATCCTTCTCTTTTGTTGCTCTTGCTTTTGATTACTGAAAATCGTCAGTAGTATCCCTACCACTTTGCAAAGATAAGACCAGCTCACTCTCCTGATACTGAGTCTGTGGGAGAAAGATTGAGTCAGAACAGAATCCCCTCCCTGCAATTCTGCAGGAACTCTTAGGTTAAACTCCAGACACTTGAGTCTCTTGGGAGACCCTGAGGCATTGGGCCCCGGGTAAAGCTGCTGTCCATTGTATCCTCCCCTTTCAAGCCCCATATTGATTTCCCTCGCAGAATAGTCTTCCGTATCACAAACCTTTTCTGGCCGGCAAGTAGAGTGGAAATATGGCTTCCAGGGTAGCTGTGTTGCCATGACAGTAGGACTCTCTACATATATATCAAGACATGCAGTGTTCCTCCTTGGGCCTTTTAAAATAAAGGATCCCTTCAAGTCTATCAACCCCTTCGGTTAGAGTAGTTAAGGCACACCAGTTTCTGTAGCCAACAGCACATAAGGAATGATGTTGCTAGCAGTACAGAGAAAGATAGTTAGCCCCATTAGCCTGAAGAGGAAGGGCAGGGCTGGGAGAGACAAGCAAGCAAAGAACCCATAGGAACAAAGGGGTCACCCAAAAGCTAATCCAGGTAATGGGATAAGAATCCATAGTCCCTGTTCAGACCATGATTATCACAGTCCAGTATGTGGACGATCTCTTGTTTCACAATTTTCTTTTCAAATTGGGGTTGAAATTTTCACTGTCTGAGAGCAGCAATCCTGTGGAATGGAATAGCCAGGGAGGTTAAAGTGTTCCACCACCGGCCCTTGTTTCCTTCTGTAGTTGGTGCTGGAGCAGTATTCCTTCATTCCTACACACTGGGTGCATCTAAACATCCTTTCAGAAGTACTAAAGCACAGCTCAGTACAGGCAGTTACTGCGCTGTACACAAGTAAATTTTGCCACTATGTTGCTGTAGCAGTGTGCTATACCCAGGGAGCGCACCACTACAGCGACATAGCTGCCAATCATGTATAGACACATATGATTGCTATGTCACTGTAGCGTGCTGTATAGTGACATAGTGCATTGCTATGTCACTGTAGGGCGATGTGTAGGTGCACCCATAGAGATATTCCTGTCTGTCCAACGTAGACAGCAGAGGGGCACAGAAAGCAGGTGATGGCATATATGATGTTAGTAGAGTGGCAGGTGAATGGACCTCAAATGTAGTTATACTTCTGGTTATTCAGACCAGTGGTGATGTGGTCTGTATTGAAGTGGGGGCATAGGAAGCATTTGGGTCCACTACAAGGCCTGGTGCCTTGGTGAGGATGGGAGTGAGTTAATCTGTTGCTTGAGAGGTGCCATTTGAGGTTTGTGGAGCTGCCTATAACCCAAGACAGGTTGTCCCTCAGGGCTACCTTGAGACGACTACTGTTTTTCAGAAGCAGTTGGAGGTCATTAATGATGTGCCTAGAGTGCTCAAGCTGGGAGCTGTAGGTGACAACCAGCAGGATTCAGTTGTCCTTGTCCTGGAGTTGGTATTGTAGTAGGTCAGTGCAAGGTCCAAGACTGGTTTTGTTGATTTGAGTGGCTAAAGTTTGGGGAGTGCATTGTAACTGAGGAATCCCTGCTCCTGATCTTTAAAGTGTACATCCTGGTTGGTGGGCTCAGAACTGATACAGCTGTAATGTAAAGCTTGGCTATAGACACTGGATCTAGTATGTACTCAGAGTGAAAGCTGGTGACATGAATGTAGGTGCGGCAGTTATTTGGTTTCCACTACAATATGGAAGTGATGTAGCTATTGCAAACCTTCAATGTAGTGTCTAGGAATTAATTTACTGGGTGGAGTATTCCAGAGCTACCTTGAGGGAAGGGTGGAAGTTGTTAAAGTCCTGGTAAAATTTCTCTAGAGATTCCTTCCCATGTGTCCTTATTGTGAAGATGTCATCAGTGTATGTGAGGTATACCAGAGAGGTGAGAGGACAGCTGTGGAGAAACAGACTTCAAGGTCTGTCATACATATGTTGGCATATTGGGGACACATATGGAGGCCCATTGTTAGTGTTTTCTGGAAGTTTGCCTGTTGACCCCAGTTTCTTTAAGAAATCTGTGGTGTCTTTCAAACAGCTGGCAGCCCCAGTGGCACGTGAGAATAGGATAAAGTAAACATAGCCAGAAACTTCCTCCATGATGGTATCAGTGCCAGAGGTTTATGGGTCTTGAGAAATAAGCAAGTTGCCTGGCCTTTTTGCAGGATTTAGGTGCTAAAGTTACCACACTACACTTCTACATTGCCCTACGCAACAGCCTGAATTCTACAAAGGCAATGACATTCCTTATGCATTTCCAGTTTCACCCTGTGCATCTAAACTTTTTCTGCCATGCATATGCAGAAGTGACCTATCACCTATGTATCTAATTCAATTTACACTCCACTCTGATCCAACTTTGCCATAGGGGCATATACATTTCATGAAAATCCTCTCAAACTGTACTTAACCAAAACAATTAGCAATTGGCATTGCTCACACAGTGGTGCTCACATCTTGCCTAAGAGCCAAGCAGTTAAAGATATGAAAGACCCAAGTCTTAAGCCCACCTCCCTCTGAAGGATCTGAATCTAGATTATCCAGGTCAGTGCCCTAGTTAGCAGGACTGGGAACACCCAGGTCTCCTTGTGATGAAACTAAGCTGCCAGGTAGCTAAGACGGAAAGAGTCATGGGACCAAAAAAGAACAAGCAAAAAGCCTGACTGTTATCCAGAGACATGAATACTGTCCTGGAAAATAAGAAGGTCTTGTTTCCAATTTTGTTTATGCATTTTTCATTAAACAGTCATTGGAAAATCTGCTTAAACAGAACTGGAAGCAGGGAGTTACCATATGTTACACTGATGCTGCTGTGTATTAGGTTGATACAATTGTTCAGGTAGATATTTCCCTAGAGAAGTCCTGAATGCCACTAAAACATCACTCTCTCATGTTGGCAGGGTCAAGCAGAATTGTGACAGGCAGAAGCTAAGTTAAAGACAATATAGCATCTGGCCTCTGGGGCTTTCTGGTTTTTTCATAGGTTCCTCTTGCAGAGGTCATGATTTGGCTCACAAGACTCATGTTTCCACGCTCATGAGTTCTAAGAAATGTACACTTTTGATGCTAGCAATACCAACTTCAATAATGAGAATCAGATCGGAAAAGGCATTCATTTATGGGTCAAAATAGCTTTTAGTGCTTAATGCTGGAAAGAAACATTCATTCAACATTGCAGCATATTTTAAAGGAATGTCCACATCAGCTCTGACCAGAAATGGAGACTAATTGAGAGACAAACAGCAGGGGATCATTACAGGGAAAATCATGTCATTTTGTCAGCATGTGATATAAAGACCTGGGAGTGTGGAGTCCACCATGTGTGAACTGAAGAAACATGGAGGAGGGAGTACCAACCTAAGACCACATAGCACAGCAACTGCAGAAAAAGGCTTTAAATAGTATACTAATAAATTATGATTGTTACTGATGATAAAGACTGAGTTTCCCTTTTAAACAACTTTGATATGTTCTTTCAGATAAGAACCACATTTTCTGCATCCTTTTCTGTATAAACAGTCAGGAAAGCAACATCCTAAATGTTTATTAAATATTCTTATTATATATCAGATACTTTAAAATGTGTGTAACATTATTATAATAACTTGGACTTTTGCTTTAACAAGCTCCTGTTATAACACATCACATATTCAACCTTTCCTTAACCAGAACATTTCTTAAATTTGAACCATGTTTATGTCCTATGGCTTAAAGGAATTAATAACCCTTAGTTCCTTCTCAAGTTTTGCATCTCAATGGTGTTAATATCATTGAAGCATTTTGAAGAAATAAGGGTGAGCTACAGTCTGGTATGTCTAACAAGACAGGCCCTATATGCTGTGTGCTGCTCTCTCTCATTGTTTTTTTTTTCTTAATTCTCTCCCTACAAAAACAGAAACTCATGTAAAGCTTGAAGGATTGACAAATCTTGAAGAATGCACTTTTTCTAACTGCACACCTACTATGACACAATAAACTAACCCTCCAGGATTCTTGATGTGGACTTACTTCATCTTTGCAAACTAAATGAAAACAGCAGTGCTCAGCTTCATTGCATGATAATGAAAGAATTGAAATCAGTTCTGCAGCTTCTGAACATCTCAGCAGTCCTTACTCAAATGTAGACTCCCACTGAAGTCAATGGTGATTGCTCACCTGGATCAGGACTATATATAAGAACAGTCATCCTGGCAGTTGGCAGGATCTGCTCCTTTAATGCATATAGTTAAGAGCACAAGTCAACAAAGCTTGAGCAGACATAGTTAGCTTTAAGCCTTTAAATGAAGGACAGTGTCTTCACTGCAGAGTTCTCTTGAGTACTGAAATGCAGCTACTGACCCCCATCTGCAAGCCTTCATGGTACAGAGGTTCAGGTAGCCCATGCCAATCTAGTTGCATCCACACTGAAACTGCAGTTGCTAGTGTAGCTAGGAGGCATATCCCAAAGTTATTAGTGCCTCCCTAACCTGAGCCTTTCTAGAAAAGGCTTTGTGGTGTGTTGTGAGAAAACTTGCCTGTCTTTCCCAAACCCCTATGCAGATTTGCTCTTAGATCACCAGGACAGTTCAAAGGCACTTCTGGCTCTTCATGCTCCTTTGTTCTGCTCTTTCCAGCTGGTGGGCAATGGGCACTGACCCAGCCAACTTTTGGCTGCCTTGTTACCACAGCTGGATGCATATAGAGGGTATGGGCAATACTGGAAGGCATTTCATAGATGCTCGTGACCTAGAGAAGGTAGCAGGGAAGGCAGCAGTTAGATCACATTGTCTAAATGCTGACATACCAGATGTTTGATACAGTCCCTCATATGTATACCAGCACTTCTGGCACTGGACTGCAGGCACAATGCTATGAAAGCACAAGGTTGGCAAGTGAACTGCCAATGCTGTGGACATGATTAATAGGGCTGTGGAAAATGGCACCGTTCTACTTCAACTTCCATTTCGATGTTTTGACGGA
>NW_017729034.1:56414219-56421547 GCF_001723915.1 Gavialis gangeticus
CACAATGCTATGAAAGCACAAGGTTGGCAAGTGAACTGCCAATGCTGTGGACATGATTAATAGGGCTGTGGAAAATGGCACCGTTCTACTTCAACTTCCATTTCGATGTTTTGACGGAAGGAACAGTGTGTCATTTCGAATTTCATTTTGATTCAAAACCACTGTTCTATTTCATTCCATCAAAACAGCTTCGCTGTTTCAACACTGTCGATGTTTTGCCCAGAAGCTATAATGGAGAAGCATGAAACAGCCTATAAATTTGTCATTTCTTGCCTGATCTGGATGAAACCTGCAGGGACAGTAGCCCCTTCTCAGGCCATGAAGCTGGCCAAGTTTCAAGGAGATGGGTGCACGGGTTTCTGGGAAACTGCACCTCAGGCTGCTGACAAGCAAAGCTCGTGATATGTGGCTGTATGTGTGTTTTCCATCCCTCCCCCAGAGCACTGGGATTGGAAGGGACCTCAGGGAAGGATCAGTCACCGGCCAGCTACACACTCAATATGAGAGCAGTCCTTCTCCCCACTTCCCCCTCCCTCTCTTTACTTTTTGTTTCCCTAAAGACAAGCCCAACTTGAAAGTTTCAAAACATTTTGAAGCTCAAAACATTTTGAATTACCTCATTTTGTTTCAAGAGTTTTTCAAAACCCTCTATTTCATTGTTTCAAGTTCAAAACAAGTCGAAACAGTGTCAAAATGAAATAGCAGGCAAAGCTTTGCACAGCCTTAATGGTTAATACACTTTTATTCAGGGGTGGTAAACAAAACCAATATGCCCTAAATCACAGGTACCTTTGAGAGAATGAACTTCCTTGGGGGCCACCTCTCAGGCTAGGGACAGACATTACACTTAAACCAGTTTAAGTGATCAGAAACTGGTTTAAACCTGTAACAGAACATAAGTTCAGTGCACATAAGTGACGGAAACTGGTTCAAGATAAATCTGGTTAAATGTCAAACTTAACTGATTTATGTCAAATTAATTTAGCCAATGTCTGTCCCAGACCCCTTCCTGGTTTAAGTTTAACCAAAGTCCCCCAGCATCACAGATGCTTTACAGCCCTGGGCTGGGCTGTCTGCTCCAGAGAGTAGGGCTGGGCCCACCCCTTTCCTCCCTAGCCAGAGCTCCAGAAGAGAAGGCAGGCACAGAAGCATCTATCTGGTTTCCCCCTGCCCTCCTCCCCCTTGCTGCTCAAGCTGGGATCCTGCCCCTCCCTCCCACCTCCCACAGCACAGACCCCAGCTACATAGACCCTAGGCATGTGGTATGGTAGCTAAAGCTGAAAGGTGGCGGTGCGTGTGCATGTGCTTGTGCATGTCCAATTTCACTGAGACAGGACAAAGGCATACAGGACAGTGTCTGCTTAGGGTTTTTTGGAGCTAATCAACAGGTCATCTGGTAATGTCCCTCTGTTCCTTCTTTGGAAAAAGCTGTTTAAAAAGAGCTTAAACTAATGAGAGAGGCTTTTGTTTTCTTGATGGGCTGCTAAATACTCTGTTATCAACTTCCTGCTGGCTCCCTCGCTTGTCAGGTTTGCTGCAGACTGTATGAAGAAGCAGGGAGAAGGAGATTGAAAAGCTCAGTATCATCAACAGATGTATACATTGCACACACACCTCCCCCAGCCCCTTTGTCTCAGGGTGCTAGCCGGGGATTGGGGGTTGGCAACACTCCCACCCCTGGAGCAGCGAGCAGGGAAAAGCCCAAAACTGTTCAGGTAGGGTGGTGGTTTAAACCCTTCCCTAATCAGAGCACCCTGACAGGGCCTGGCCCTGCCCCGCCCCCCCTCAGCCCAGGACTGAGCAAGGGAAGGGAAGGCTGCTCTAGTGCCCCCTGGCTTCTAGCCTGAGCCACTGCAGGCATGTGCCTGCATTTCCTCAGTCCAGAGGGAATGTCTGTACACTAGCAAATCAGTTCAACCTAAGCAGGTTAAACTAACCTGCAAAGATTGAATCAATTCAGGCTCCAGCTTTTTGAATGCCTCTCCCTAACCTCAGGCTGAATCCTGGAACCTGGGGCCTCAGCCTGGCAGCGTCCTGTTCATCCAGGCTTGCCCACCCCATGGCTAGTCATGCAGACTGGTGAAGTCTGGCCTGCAGCCTCTGGTAGAACTTAGTCCTCAGCTCACTCCCTGTCACCCATCTCACTAGTAATGGAACTCCAGTTCAGTGCTATGTGAGCCCTGGCACATAGCATTCTGTGAGCCCACCAAGTGGTTCAGAGCTCACACAACTCCTGAACTGTCCAGGACATGGAGCGTGGAGAAGAATCTAATGGCAACAGTAATGGTGATAGAGCTGGCACTATTGCAGGGTAAGCAGCAGCAGTGCATATCACTCCCTGTGCTGTTGCTGGCCCTCTTCCCTCCTACTTCGGTTATTTCTGAGGTAACTCCAAAACTACTTCATCCTCTCATTCCATGTCCCTCTTCTCTTTCTTCATCTCTGTGTCCAGCTCCTCCTGCTGGGACCAAACATACTGTTCTGATCTGCATTCAGAGTTACATGCATTGAATGCACCTTATGCATTTTTCCCCTGACAGAAGCTAAGGACCTTCTATTCAAACCAGATGCATAGAAGGTCCTAACCAGGCAAGGCAAGAGGACTTCTCTTTTGGGTTTTTCTTCATCGAAGCAAGGCCACAAGTTGTTGTTGCTATGTACTGGGATGCCATTTCATTTCTACATCTTTGCCTAATGAGCAGTGTAACTTGGGCACCACCTTTTGGGAGAAGGGGCACAAAAATAGCTGTGATTGCACCACTGGGATCAGCACTGGGGCAGCTGATGCTGCCCTAGATGTTGTGTGGCTGCCCTGGGCATGGAACTGGTGCCTAGAGGGTTGCCAGCCTACCAAGAACCTGTGGTAAATAGTTCAGATTTAATTCAGTTAGAAAAAAATAACTTCAGTGCTCAGAACTGCCCAGCTACACCTTTGATTTTAACCCTCTTTCAGACAGGATTAGTCTTGGAAGTTGTTAATCTCCTGGAAATTCCCAGTTGGAAGAAGAAAGACTTTTTTCCAGGCTTGTGGTAAAAAACCATCTGTTTATGGAATGGAGATATTTCATTGCCTGCTGACTGGTCAGAAAACCAGGGTATGAAGACAGCTAATAAGTTGTAAGGGGGCACTAGAGGTTTACTATAACAGGAGGGCCTCCTCAGATCCAATTTACCTTCAGCCCACCCACCTGCTCCTGGGCCAACCGCCCGCCTTCTCTCCTGCCATGCCTTGTTATTAATTAATGATCTTAATTAGGAAGGAGGCTGCCCATTTTCTTGCCCCGATGCCAGGGGGCACTATCTACAACTCCATTCCTCCCCTACACCACAGCCCATGCCTTGCAGATGGCATCCAGATGTTACTCTCACTGGCCCCACCCTGGGCCCCAGACTTCTCCAATCAGGACCCCTCTAAGATCTCTCCATTCTGGCAGCCTACCCCACTTTCATTCAGGCTATTTTCCCCTCTCAGGTATAGTCCCCCTGGGACCTTTGGCCATACAGGCCCTGGCATCACCTCCAAGGCCAGCCAGAAACCCCAGGCCCTCTTAGCTCTGGGCATCCTTTGTGGTAGGCCCCTGGCCCTTTTGACCATCCTGGTCCTGGCCCCAGCATTGACCAGTTGAGGGTACTCTCTCTATCAGGTCTGAGTCTCTAGCCCCACGCTCTCTCCTGGGGTCTGCCCTCCGGACCCTAGTAGCAGGTGACCCACCCAGTTGTGGGGGCTGGGGTTAAGGCACCCCAACCCACCTTTCACTGGGGTGGTAACTGGCCTGGCATTTCCTGGGGGCTCCCGCACCACTGAGAGCCCCACCAGGCCACCCACTCCCAGGAGGGTGCAGTTTTAGGTCATGCCCAGGACCAGGACCAGGACCCTCCTAGCCATCCCCTCCAGCTCCTCCCTTACCTCCAGGTTGCTTCAAGCAGCCTTGCAGCCAGGCAATGTTGGTGCCTGACCAGCTAGCTGGCTGGCAAATGCACTGCTTATATAGGCAGCCCTGAATTTAAAATGGCCGCCACAATCAGGCACTTGCTGGCTGCTTGGCTCAAGGCCTTTAAAGTGGCATGTACAAACAGTGCCCTGCCACATTTACCCTGCCCAGAAAATTTCAATGACCATTTTGAGTTTTGCATGCAAAAAGGTCTTGAGCATCAACAGAAATAGGGGACACAAGTGGATGGTTCTGGGCTGACACTACAAGGTTCCCAGCCCATCTTGCCACTGGGCTCCAACCTCTTCACCCTCACTTCCAAGCTCTCTCTCTTTCCTGCTACTACTTGATGTTATAGGTTCATAGAGAGGCTGCCCCAGGAGGCAAAAGTGGGGTTTGAGTGGGCCCTTGTCTGAACTCAGGCCCTTCTGGGCCTCAGCTCACTTTTACTCTGGCTGGGTCCTGCAGCCCGGGCTCCACTGCACCAGGACCCTAGGTTTTCAGGCCCTGGCTCCAGCTAAGCTTTCTGTAGGCTTGTGGCCACGTGGCCCCTACTTACCCCCCACCCTTTGTGGGCATGGGGTTTACTCTTCCCCCAGTCTTGTGGCCAGACACACAGTCCTCTGACACACCAGAGTCCTCCCTGTTGCAACAAAGCTGGGCTACTGCCCACACACAATACCCCAGGACTCCAGCCTCCTAGAAGTACTATAAACTGGCTGCCTTTGCTGCACCTCAGTGGCCTCCAATTCACCCCTTTCAACCACCCCAGACCTCTGGTTCAAACATAAATCAAAATATGAGCATCCACTCTCAAGCACTGAGCTTCCCAAATGTAGACTTCCCTGTCAAGGTTAATTCTCCCCCTGGGGTAACACAAATGCAAAAGTGCAAAGTACTTATCTCATGTTGCTTGCAACGTAGGGTCTCCTCCACCCTTCTGTGGTACACAGTCCTTGTCCTCAGGCTGTCTAGACTGGCTCTCCCCTGGACCTCTGCCTCCAGCAGCTCCCACAAACCAAGATGCCTCTCTGGCATAAGCCCAGGGTTTTTGAACCTTTCCCCAAGGCAGCTATGGTGGGCAGCCATCTTATTTAGATCCCTTTTACCATTAAGTCTGTTCAAAGGGGCTGGGCTGGCTAGCGGGCCCTGGACTCCCTTCCCCATCTCAGTAATGGAAGAATTCAGGTTGATGTTAATAGGATGCTGAATTAGGATTCAGAAGCTTGCTAACAGCAAACTGCCTCTTCTGGCTCTCTCCAGGTCAGACAGTGTACTATGACAGAGATTACCAGGAGACCAACATACCAACTGCACTGAGAGTCTTTATTCAGTTATTACAGCTGCCGGAACTTTTGGTGCAGGCTGTGTAGGACAATGGTGTTGCAGTAGTGCCAAAATAACAATATAGCTGTGGAGCAGTATGATAGACTCATAAGCTGCACATGTTCACATATTCACTCATGCTTGCTAAACTTGTAGTCCTGGCTTTGAGTTACTGCTTTAACGATAAACAATGCAACCATTGTTAGAAAAGACCACTAGTTGCATGTTTAGTTTTTTCTTTTTTTCTTGGATTACAAAGTGGTGGGATGGGAAGGAGGCCAGAGAACAGCATGGATTTTGTCCTCAATCCACCCCTTAGCTTGTAATATCCTCCAGAACAATAACTGCATCAGTCACAGTCCAGGAAGCCCTCCTGGTTCTGCTGCAGTTGTCCCCTACAACAGTAATAAAAATAGCATCAACCGCTTACCAGACTGCAGGTTGGAGCCCAGTGGCAAGATGGGCTGGGAACCTTGTAGTGTCAGCCCAGAACCATCCACTTGTGTACCCTATTTCTGTTGATGCTCAAGGACTTTTTGCATGCAAAATTCAAAATGGTCATTGAAATTTTCTGAGCAGGGTAAATATGGCAGGGCACTGTTTGTACATGCCACTTTAAAGGCCTTGAGCCAAGCAGCCAGCAGGTGCCTGATTGTGGCGGCCATTTTAGATTCAGGGCTGCCTATATAAGCAGTGCATTTTCCTGCCAGCTAGCTGGTCAAGCACTAACATTGCCTGGCTGCTTGAAGCAACCTGGAGGTAAGAGAGGAGCTGGAGGGGATGGCTGGGAGGGTCCTGGTCCAGTGCCAATCCTCAAACAGTCTCAGCAGACTGTTCCAGGATGTCTGCCAGGCCATCTGGTCTCACGTCCAGGGCTTGCTTCAGTGCCATTCCCAGTTCCTCTGCCCTGGTCCAAAAATCAGGCAGTTCCATCTCAGAAATCTCTCGTGCTGGACTATGAAGTCTGCATTCAGGACAATGCCAACTACCCAGTCAATTTTTTCATGGTAGGGATAGGCAGGAAGATGGTGGATATGCAATTGGTGACAATGTCTTTTGCTTTGCTGAAGGCACCCTGGAGGTTGTTCATTCTATCATGATATGGAGCTGCTATTAGCTTGAATACCACCCCACCACTGCTATCTTTGAGATGCTTTTTACTAATTTTGGGTGCACTTGTACTAGAGGGTTCTGCTTGGCATTATCCTCCAGCCAACTAGGATCACCCTGAAACAGGACTGCATCTTCCCTCATGGCTCAGGATGTGATGAGTCATGCAGAAATGGAGCAGACCACATAGAATGAAAGGTTTAAATGTTGACTGGGGGTATATAAACCAGCAGGTAGTTTCTGAGGCATGTAGGTGAGTTCAAATGAGCAAATGGAAGATCCAAAAATATAACCCTGGGGATCTGTAGGAAAGCATGGGAAGACTCACAAAACATGACCACTGAAGAACTCAAGCTGTAGCTGCATCCCTGTTGCAAGATCAGCAGGGCAGGGGGCCCTTGCAGCAAATCCACAATGCAATCTAGATCCCAGCTTAAGAAATAAACATAAGCAAATAGGTGTAAGGCAGGGACAGGCAACCCCTGGCATGGATGCCAGTGTGGCCCATAAAGGCATTTTGCCTGGCATTTATGCCTCTGGGCAGATGGTGGAGAAGGGGCAGGTCTGTGCTGCCACAAGAAGGAACAGACCCCTCATGGTTCCCACGCCATTCGTCCCTAGCACAAAAGTGTCTTATGAGTTGAGGTTGCAGGTGTTTTTGGTACTCCACCCAAGAATGTTGCCTACCTCTGGTGTAAGGGTTTTATGAATGGATGGCTAAGTGGGTTTGCTTACAACCTGGAGAGAAATCCAAATTTCCTTCATGGCTGTGATGAATATGGACATATTTAAGCACTGGCTTAAAGTTAAGCATATGCTTAAATGCTTTGTACTACAGGGAGAGCTGGGGAGGCAGGAGTACCCAAAAATCCCCCTGGCTCACCAAGGGTGCACGGGAATGCCTGATTACCAAAAAGGCAGCGTACACCCGGTGGAAGGGGGATGCTATCTCCAAAGAGG
>NW_017729034.1:56421558-56422780 GCF_001723915.1 Gavialis gangeticus
GGGCAGCACCAGCCACTTCCCAGTGGAGGGGCTGAGGTGTGCTAGACAGAAAATTGGGGTGCTGCACTATACATCTTCTGTCCAAACATACTTTTGCTTTTTTTAACAATACCCACTTAAACATGTGTTGTATCTATGTTAACTGCAAAAAAGGAATAAAAATATATACTGTATGCAAACAGATCGGTCCAGGCTGTGCGCGGGAGTCGGGCAGACTCAGCTGTGTGGGGCGGGTGACAGCAGCCCAGGAATGAGGCAGGGGGCTTAGACAGGGGCAGCACTGGGAGGAGGGCTATGGGGGAGGCTAAGGCTAATTTTGGGGTGTCTATAGCCCACCCCCCAAGCCTCTTCCTAGCACTGTCCCTGTACAGGGGGCCAAAGAAAAACATTTTTTGAGGGCTCAGGCATTTCCCTTGGATTGTAAGCTTCTTACTAAATTTAATTCTCTCTGTCAATGTAAAAATAGGTCCAGAATGACTCTGAGAGGCCCAAAGCCCGACCCACATATCAGACGCAGGTGCAAATATGAAAATGGAAGTTACTGTACAGCAATTTATTTGGACCGATATTGGAGCTGCTCTATATTGAATGTGAAGAAAGTTTCCTCTTTTATACATGATTAGCCCATATTGTTAAATCCAATATCAAATCACTTCTCACAGAAAATTATTCATAGATTCATAGATTATAGAGTTGGAAGGGACTCAATGGATCATCATGTCCGACCCTCTGCCCCTGGCAGGAAAGAAGACCGAGGCCTCCTCTTAAAAACCTTAGGTGACAGCACCACCTCTCTTAGAAGCCCATAACAGACTCTGGCCACCCTTACTGTAAAAAAATTCTTCCTAATGTCTAACCTAAATCTACTCTCCACTAGTTTGCACCCATTATTCCTAGTTACTCCCTGAGGTGCTCTGGTAAACAGCGCATCCCCAATTCCCTGCTCTCCTCCCCTGATCAATTTATAGGCGGCCACAAGGTCACCCCTCTGCTGTCTCTTGTATAGGCTGAAGAGATCCAGATCTCTCAACTTCTCCTCGCAGGGTCTTTCATGGAGACCACTAATCATGCAAGTGGCCCTCCTCTGAACCCTCTCCAGATTCTCCGCATCCCTCTTGAAGTGCGGCGCCCAAAACTGGACACAGTACTCCAACTGCAGCCTGACTAGTGCTGCACAGAGGGGGAGCATCACCTCCCTCAATCTGTTGGTCATGCATCTGCT
>NW_017729034.1:56427780-56434857 GCF_001723915.1 Gavialis gangeticus
CCTCTTGAAGTGCGGCGCCCAAAACTGGACACAGTACTCCAACTGCAGCCTGACTAGTGCTGCACAGAGGGGGAGCATCACCTCCCTCAATCTGTTGGTCATGCATCTGCTTATGCCAGGCTATACCAAGGAATAAGGCCATTCAAAATCTCTCAGAAATTTTGCTGGATGATGTGGATTTGGAGAAGCCTATGGGATATTTGTTTAAGCAAATGATAAAGTGTAACAGGCTCGGGGTATCTGATTTCCCCAGCATCTGATGCCCACTTGTGGTCAGACTTACCTGCCAGGGCTCCCCAGCCTCCTCCACTTTCTGTCTCTTTCTTGCCATGACTTGACCTTAGTATATATTTAAGGAGAGGCTGCCTCCAGAGGCCAGGGTGGATTCTTCTTTAGTGTCTTCTCCTCTTGGTCTAGTCCTAGGGGTTATTCCCTGTTACCCCAGTCCTCAGGGCTACTCCACCCAAACTCAAGTGGGTGTATTTCCCATTTAAGATGGCCCTAGTCATCCCCCAGGGGCTGTATTGTGGCCTCCATCTGCCCCCATAATCATACCCATGCCTTGTAGATAACTCTCAATTGCCACTTGGAGGGGACCTCGGAGCCCCAACCAACACTGGGCCCCCAAACATCAGGCCCCCAAAACCCTTGGTTGGTCTTCAGCCTTCTCAGCTTTGGCCCTTTTTTATCAGGCTGAGCTTCCCTCAGCCCAGGTCTACTGCCTTGAACCCTGGCCTCCTGGGCCTCAGCCCCACACAACCATGACTAAAGATGGTCTCAAAACCCAGAGCACTCCGGCACCCTGCTCTGTGGCCTCCAGACCTCCCCTACAGCCAACACCCAGTCCTCCCATGTCAAACTCAAATACAGAAAAGATAACTGGAACACAAAGAGTTAACCATCTACTTCCACCTCATCCTAAAGTCCCCTCAGGCCCATAACCATTGCCACAGTCATAAGGGGCTGATTTGATTTCCCCAGGCTCAGGGTACCTCCTTCTCCCTGACAGCCAGCTCTGTTCTCTACTTCCTCTGCAGCCTGCAGACATGGACTGCCTGCCCTAGTCCAAAGACTGGGTTTATATGCAGCTAAACACTGCCCTTTTCAACCACCTGACAGCTGCCCTTGGCGATGTACCCAACGGTTCCTATTCAGCCTAAACGGGCTGCTTGGATGTCCCTGTCGCACAGCCCTCTTTAGGTGCTTAGAAGTCCCAGGTGCCGAGGTCTGGGTTTCTGCTGGTGCTGGTGGCTACAGTAGTCTGCCCCTGTGGCCAGAAAAGTCCTGCTTCCCTGAGGCCCCCACTCTTCCCTCCCTCTCCCCCTCACCCTGTAGTTAACAGTGTTGGGGTTCTCTGTTACACCAAGTCTTAGAGGAAAGGACAAAAAGTCACTAACAGACAACTGAGGAATAAGTTGTCCACTGGGGAAGTGTCTTCCTAACCCCAGTCAGTTAGTACATAAATTAGGCCAGGAAACATGAGGATTTATATCTCATTAGCCTATCTAATGTGATTTGGATGTTTGCATTACCTACATAAATGTCTAATCCTTTTTTGGACCCTCCTGAATTCTTAGCCTCAATTATGGCCAGATTCTGATATGCCAGGGCCAACTTGTGCTTGTCAGTTAGTTTATAGCAGAGGTGGCCAACATGTGGCATGCATACCACTAGTGGCATGGGCAGCTTCTGTATGTAGCTCATGGCAGATCAGGGAGAAAGCAGGAAACAGAGCAAGAGATCAGGCAAGGGAAGAAGATCAAATTGGCACTTGGGGAGAATGCACGGCTTAATCTGTGGCATGTTTGCCAAAAAGGTTGGCCTCCTCTGGTTTATGGCATCTGAAAAGCTGAATTAATCAGCTACACAGAGATTGTCCAGATAACAGAGAGTTTGCATAATATGTAAATGTCACATCCTTTCTGCTCCGACATCCTAAAGCTGTTATACAAGATGTACAGCCACTAGACATTTATTTATGCCTTGGCAATAAATAGCTGTCACGCTAAAGCCAGCTTCTGCTTCTTTTTTGGGACTCGTGTGCCATAAAAGGGACAGAACAGAGACCAGGATCTAACCTGGAGAGTGAAGTTCTGTGACTAAAAGGGGGTATGAAATTGTATAGCTCCATGCATGAATGATGCATGCCCCCAGCAGCTAAGGGGGCATGGCAGCGGCAGGAGAGCAGCAGCAGTAAGTGGGAGCTCACGCAGATACCACCAGCACTGTTGGCATCGGGGTGGGGGAGGGTGGCGAGCGCCAACCAGGGGCTATCGACTACCTGCAGACACTGCCGGCAGTGGTGGCAGTGGCCAGTGCGGATTGCTGACTGCCTGCAACCGCTGCCAATGGTGTCGGCATGGGAGTGAGGGGGTGGTGGCAAGCGGTGACTGCCCACAGGCACTGCCGACAGTTTTGGCAGCACCTTTTTGTAGGGGGTGGACTGCCACACTCAGGGGGTGCACGTGCACCCATGTGCACCCCCTACACATTGCCCCTAGCTCCATGCATACCTTCAGCCACTACAATTGCAGGAGAATTTAGGACAAAACACATGTAAACAGATAGCAAGATATCTACATGCTCATTTGCACAGAGGGACCGTTAGAGCTACTAGTGGAAGAAAATTAGCCAGAAACTGACCTGGATGGTGAGAGGTAAGAAAGGGAAAAGAAGAAAGCAGTGTATGAGATCAAGAAGGGAGAGCTGTTGGAAGATGAAGTACTGTTGGAAGTACCGTGTTGGTTGCAAGCAAGAAAGAAAGAAGCTTCAGAAAAGGAGAAAGAGAAAAACCTCTGATCTGCCTAGATAAGCTTTGGACCAGCAGCTAAATTTTGGAAGGATTTCTGCAAATTAAGGCATCTGATATTCATTCATCACCACTATAATTTATTAGTACAAGACTTTGCCATGCATCTGAAAGTGGAATAAATAGTGTAATTGCTCCTCCAACTCTGGATGAGTCTTGGCATCCTCAGGAGTTCCAAAACCCTGGCGCACATACACATACATGCAGCCAAAGGTGTCTATTCAAAACTAACTTGAAATCCCAAGAAGTCCACAGATTACAGAACAGGCAGTGAAAGTCAATCTACACAGACCAGCTGATATTAAACATCTATTGCTGCCAGGCTCTTGGCATCTCTCTCTCCTTGCCACTGAATACCAAGCAGGAATATTCCATACACCCATCCTATTAGCAAATCTGCACACCTTTAGTCTCATGGGGCATTTTTACACATGCTCCGGGAGGTATGGGGGGCACTTTAATTAGTGAGCTGCGCTAAATAAAAATGCCCAACTGTAACGTGCCCACACTGAAAAAATGGTGGCAGTACACTTTTAACTAAAGTTCATTTGACAAGCTTTAGTTCAAAGCTCCCCACCACCATTTTTCAGCATGGGGATGCTGATACACATGACACTAGAGTCTGCTGGAGCACATTAATTTCCATGCTCGATTTCAAGTACCTTGGAGCAGGCTTCCTGCACGTGTGTAGGAGCCTACAGAGACTTCCAACAACAGCTTTCCAGTGACAAAGGACAGTAATGGCACAACAACAGTATGCTACAAGAATAAAGAAGGGTCTTTCCAAATGAGATCATGGCATTGACATTATTGCACCCTTGGGAGCCAGCTGAAACCACCCAGCTTATTTCATTTTAAAATCATAGGTTCCTTCATTCCCAGTGGTGAGCAACCAGTTTTCTTCTCCACAAATAATTCAGCCTCCCAGCCTATTCACTATTTCATTTGTCATCTCCAACTCAATGTGTCACAGTTCATTTCTCACACTATCTCCACACCAGTCTGGAAAATATCTTTCCTTTACTTATTACACAATATTTGCTAATTCTTCAGTTTCAAGATCAAAGCAGTTGGAATCACTCCAGGAAATGATTTTCTAGCCTGTGGCTGTGTATCAGCTATAGGTCAGGAAAAGTTTCAAGATCAAATGCTGGCTTTGCTAAGTAAGACTTTGCAAAAGTTAGCGAACATTTCAACACCAGAGAGAAAAAACAAAGAGAAGATTCCAGATTTAAAAACAAATCCAGGATTTAAGATTTGTAATGAGACACAACCAATTCTCTTTTTAACTTTGCCAAAAACGTGCTCAAAGGAACAAGGAAGTTAATAGGAAACATGTTTTCCTAAAGGCCCAGGCCAGCTATGATTATAGTCAATGAAAAGATCTTCAGTGGTTTTGATAGGATTTGGATCAGACCCAAAATGCACCCACATTTGTTGACTGGGAAACTGATTAGAGCAAACCATTCAAAGAGAGCATTTTGGGGAGAGAATGTTAGGTCAAAATTATATCTAGGTCATATCTGGATCTGAACTTCCCCAAAGGTGTTTTGAGCCTTTGCAAACATCTGGATCCAGACTCACACTTCTGTCCAGCCCAGAGTCTTTTGAATTTGAGATTCTGACTGCAGTTCATCTTTAGTGTAAATAAGAATCCAGCAAGACAGTTTCTCTCCCAGAATCTAGATTCTGTTTGCCCATCCTGCCCATGAAAAAACCCACAAACCTGGACCAATTCCCAAACTCAGCATCCAGGCTCATGACTGAGAATCTCCCTTATTGAGTTTGGACTCTAATTCCTCACAGTTAAAAATCATTTGGATGATCTGAGCCAAGAAAATAAAATTAAACAGCCTCCAAATGCCAGCTTAGTGCTAATGAAATCAAGAAGCTGTATTATTAAAAGTCACTGCTGCTTTCATTTTGTCATGGCATGTGCCAACTTACTTTATGTATCGGTTAGCTAAACTAGGGCCTTCTAACTTTTAAGGAGCAGAGGGATGTGCCCCCCACTGGCTGTGCCAACAGGAGCTGTGCAGTGTACAGACCATACAAAAGCAAGCCATGAGTCCCCAGGACCGCACGCTACATGGGCGCCCTTCCACCATACCATGTGGGGATGCCTAAGGCTACAGGTTCCCCTAACATTGCAGGTGTAGCTCCATTCTGTCTAGCTCCAGCCCCTGGGGACAAGCAGGAAATGGAAGCCAAAGGAGAGAGGTTGAGCCCTGAAACCCCCACTGCTGCTGCAGCCAGAGTGATGGAGAGAGTGGAAGCTGGGTGGGAGCCCAGAGGCTGCAAGTTAACCCCTTGCAGGTGACCAGTTTGACTACCCTGAGCTAAAGAATGATAACCTTGCTACCCTTGCATTTCAGATGATAGTGAAGGTATGTTAGAAGAGACCAAAACTAAGAGTCTCTTCTTTTGCAAGAAGTATTCTTGCTGTCATTCAATCCGCATAGACTACTGCACTGGCATGTGTTTCAACCTTTCTCTGTCACCTAGACCAAACTGCAATGTTTTTCCAGTTCACACAAGTTCAGATAAGGATCTGGTGGTTCATACATTAAGAGAGACCTATCAAATACACAATGTGCTCCAGAACTTGTAGAGACCCAAAAGCAAAATATGGCTCAGAGTATGGGAACTGCATCCAGTGTGAGAAGGAAATAGGCCTTCCAAGTGAGGCACCCCTGAAAACATTGATATATAACTCTCTTCCTTTCCATAAAGTAAAATAACAAATGATATTTACAATGCTGAAAAAGCTTGCTCCTTGCCAAAGTTAAGATTTAGCCAATGATTTGCACTCTATTTATCTAAAGTGGATAAATAAGCTGATGTCAGAGTAAAGGTCAATGGAATATTTGTCTTAACCCTAAGTTACACAACAGTGTGTGAGTGTGCAGACATTACTTCATAATAACTATCTCTGCTTTGTGTTTTATGAACATTAAGTTCTTAACAACCCACATGTGAATACTCCTCCTTTTGATTTTTAAAAGGGTAAAGAGCAAATTTCCAGAGATCCCACTCCAAAATGTAGCCATGTAAAGTTGTTATGGAAAGATGGAACCCAGCTAAATATCACATCTTATCAAGAACAAGTTTAAATATTCAGAAAATAAAATCTGAAAAGGGAAAAACCTGTAGCCAGGGTAATTCTGAGAAGTAAATATAGATAGATAGATAGATAGATAGATAGATAGATAGATAGATAGATAGATAAAACCCTCAGGTTGGATGTATTTTTTGTAGGGATTCATCCAATTATTTAGACACAATATTGGAGAGGGAGGATATTTACCCAGGTGCAAAAGATAACTTGGAGCTTTGGTGTGAGGCAGCAACAAATATCAAAAAGTGTGAAATCAGGCCATAAAAGAATCCTTTCCGTAAAACAATTCCATTATAACTCTACTGAGTAACTACTGAACCCAACAGACTTACATGAAGTGATATATACAGGTATAATCAGAGCTGACCTGAGCAGGGTGCGGGGCCTGGGGCAAATCAGCCAATGTGGGGCCCCACCCCCACTCTGATCTGGGCCTCGGACCTGAAGAAGCTGCTGCCACCAATGGCAGCAGCAGCATCAGTGGTGGTGGGGTAGTGAGCAGCTGGATGCAGAGAAGCTGCTCCGCCCAGCTCTGTGCTGCTGCTGCTCTGCCCTGCTCTGCAGGGCCACCCAAAGCACAGGGCCCAGGGCGGTTGCCCTGATTTGCCCCCCACCCCCAGGGTATAATTGAGAGATGAAACTGAAACACAACCATACTAGGCACTGTACAAAATAAGGTAACTTGGGGCATTTATAGATGTGGTCTGAGGGGGGAGGGTCGGGGGAGGCCCAAATTATTAGAGCAGCTCCAAGAGCTGCTTTAATTAAAGCACCCGGAGCATCCCGTGTATCAGAGGCCCCATGCTGAAAAATGGTGGCAGGGGCACTTTAACTAAAGCTTGTTCAACGAGCTTTAGTTATAGCACCCCCACCACCATTTTTCAGTATGGGGATGCTGATACATGTGATGCTGGAGTCTGCTAGAGCATGGTAATTACCATGCCCCAGCAGACTTGATTTGCTCTGACGTGTTGCAAATACAGCACATTGGAGCAGCCTCTCTGCATGTGTATAGGTGCCCTGGAATTTTATTTTTTGACCAACAGGGGCACTATGTCTTCAGACTATCCACCCATAAGACAAGGGGTAGATGATATATAACCCACAACCAGCTTTGAAGTGATCTGGTAGAAGTGAAAGGTAGAAACTG
>NW_017729034.1:56435459-56472708 GCF_001723915.1 Gavialis gangeticus
CCCCCCCCCCCATAAGGGATGAGAACCCTCCCATGGGATGGTCGGCCCCCAGCCTTCCCTGCACCTTTCTAAGCAGCCTAGGCAACGGCAGTGGTGACTTCCTCCAGCTGCTGCTGCCACAGACTCCTACCCCCTGAAGAGTCAAAGTATAATTCAAACCCTGGAGTAGTGGTTCTTATTGTTATAGATGAGAGAGAATCAGAAGCTGAAAACAAAACCCCTGTGGATTTAGGGTGGTTGGAGTCAAATCCCAGAATTGGTACCTATGTGTATGGCCTTTGATCAGCATTATATTTAAACCAGAAGCAGATCTAATTTCTATTTTCAAATGGAGTAAGAGGTATAAATTCAAATTCTATCAGGTAGACAAGGGAATTGAACCCTGCTCTACCACACCCTAAGTGAGTGCCCGAACTACTAGAATACTGGGAAGAATACTGTGAAGGAAAAGCCACCACCATTTTTGTGGCTCTAGGCCAACATTTGGTTGCAGATGACAAAACAAGGAGCAATGGTCTCAAGTTACAGCAAGGGAAATTTAGGTTAGATATTAGAAAGAACTTTCTCACAAGGAGGGTAGTAAAACACTGGAATGGGTTCCCCAGAGAGGTGGTAGAATCTCCATCCTTGGAGGTTTTTAAGACCTGGCTAGACAAAGCCTTGGCTGGGATGATATAATCCTAATTTTCTATTATTCTGTTTCCTTTATTTCAGTTACAGATGCCTGAAAATTAAGCACATTTTTTTTCAAACAGAACATTTTGTTCAAATAATTTTGGTCTTCCATTTTGGTGAGTAAATAACAACAAAACTGAGGCCAATTTAACCATTTTATATTTAAATTTATTTTCAGTGGATGAACCAAAAAATCAATTATTTGCACAGCCCTACTACCATTATAGTTAATAGAAGTTTTGCTATTGATTGAAATGGAGCAGGCGCAGGCCCTAAAAACCCTGTTAAAGGTCCAATTCTTCCATAATGCCTAGAAAAAACTCATTAAGTCACTCATGTATTTATTTCATGAATATATGTGCATCACAAATCTTCATCAGAAAAAGAAAATGCACTGTATCAATTACTGGTGATGAATTATTCATCCAGCTCTATTAAATGCAACATTCTAACATTAACTCTTAATTTACTAGATTCTCAATTTTGTCTTAATACTGCTTAACAGCTAGAGCTAAATGTGCAAGGATTTTTCTTTAAAAACAACTAATTTTCAGCTTCTTTTTTAGCTTTGTATAGCAAAATCTTTCCAGGTTGAATAGTTATATATAGCCTCAGCCAGAAAAGAATGTTTTGCACCATTTGGTAAAGCAATAATCCTATCATGCAGAAATGTAAGATTTAGTTTGACTTGAATACTGCTGGATGTTAATAACAGATAAAAAGTTTAAGAATTCTTGTATTAGAAGCTCTAATTTATTTTATGCAAAACCAAATTGAAATACAGACTTTGTTGCATGCAGCTAATTACGATTTCATAAACCAAAGACAAGGAAGGACAATTAGACCACATAGTCTGTTTTCTTGTATAATGCAAGACATTAACTTCATCCAGTTGCCCCAGTAGCCAGAATTAATTGCTTAATCTGATTCATTAGGTGCCCTGGGTGTTTGTAATCTTAAAGAGAGGCTGAGGGAACTAGGCTTATTTAGTCTGGAGACTAAATCTAGAAGACTAAGGGCAGATTTAATAGCAACCTTCAATCAGTGGCAACACATTGGGGGTGCACAGGGGTGCATGCGCATCCCCTGAGAGTGCCAGTGCACACCCTGTCAGGCCACGCTCCCTGCTCAGGCAATGGGAAGTGGGGGCAGGAGGAAGCACTGGTGCCCCCCCTGTGAGCACCGGCTGGGGAGTGCAAGCACCAGGTGTAGGCTGCTTTCAGGAGCAGTGTGGTATGGGGGTACTCCCCCGTGCGGTCAGTGAGATTCGCTGCGGGGGACCATCCCCAGTTGGTGTGATCAGCCATAGGGGGAACCCCCCCCCAGACACTGACTGGTCACTGTGGGGGGAAGGTGACCCCACCCGTCCTAAGGTGGTGCCAGTCACCCATGCCTTCAATTACCTGAAGGGGGGTTCAAAAGAGGATGGAGCTAGACAGTTCTCAGTGGTGGCAGATGACAGAACAAGGAGCAATGGTCTCAAGTTGCAGCAAGGGAAGTTTAGGTTGGATATTAGGAAACACTTTCTCACTAGGAATAAAGTATTGGAACAGATTTACACAGAGAGGTTGTGAACTCTCCATCCTTGGAGGTTTTTAAGACCTGGCTAGACAAAGCCTTGGCTGGGATGATCTAGTTGGAGATGGTCCTGCTTTGAGCAGGGGTTTGGACTAGATGATCACCTGAGGTCCCTTCCAACCCTAATTTTCTATGATTCTATGATTAAGGCTCCTGTACTAACAAGGAAGTGATAAGGTGAGAGATGAACAAAGCTGGCTGTTGATCTCTGCTATATGCCACCGCGGATGAGAAAAAAACAGACATACAAGGTTCCTGCCAATCTGACATGGCAGAACATTCCTTCCCAATCCTGCTAATGAGTTTGACCCTCATCATATAGCACAGTTCTTAATCTTGATAAACTCAATGCATCTCTTGATAGACTTGAGGCATCTCTCAATAGGCTCAAGGTACCCCTTGGAAAATGCCAGCTCTTAGCTGTCACTTACTTTTTGACTACAGAAAAATAACAGAGCAACTCTTCTGTTGCAAAGAACTCAGAAAGACCACAACAGGTTGGAATATTTTTAATATTATGGATTTCTATTTAAAATCCCTGGGTTTATTTTGTGAACCATGTTTCCACACCTAACAGTGCTAACATTGCATAGCACCTCACAGCACTCTTGAAAGGATCTCAAGGAACCCCAGAATGCTGTGGCACACTGGTTGAGAATTACTGATTGTAACAGGGGACCTTTATCGGCCCCTGTTAAGAAGAAGAAATGCACTGAGTTTAATTGCTGGAGGCAGACACGTGGCCCACATCGCAGCCGGATGACATCATTCCACTTCAGACCATTTTAAAGGCAGCTGAGACCAGCAGCACAACGGACGTCCCTGACTGGTCCAGATGGTTGGAAGGACCTATAAAAAGGTAACAATAGAAAAAGTGGGGTGCCCCCAGAGAGGGGACTGTGCAACTGAGAAGGTTGTAACAGTCTACATGGAGGTGTAGAACTCAACTGACTCAGATGGCTGTAGATCTGTGGCAGTGCAGGCATATGACTCCAATGTAGTTGGAAGGTGATGGAGAGAAGGTACCATGGGTTAGGCAACCAGCGGTAAGAGGGATAGAAAGCAATGTGAGAGGGCCATCCTGGTGTTGGTGGCCCTGCTACCTTGATGGATAACAAGAGGAGTGAGAGGATCTGGGGTGGTAGAGATCCTTTCTCCCCCCTAAGGACTACTGAGGACCTGGTTGCAGGAACTCGGAGATAAGGGTATAGAGTGAACTGTTACCAAGACAATAGAATGGAATAGACTGTACTGTTGCCATAATGATAGAGAGAGCGGCTGGCTGAACAAACCCACTAAGGCTGCAAGCTGGGTGAGTTCAAAGCCCTCTGAAAGACAGACATTGAAATATGGATTGGCTGGGCATGGACAGAGTATAAAGGGTGGTGAACCCCTGAGACAGAGGTCTGTACACCGCACACCTCTTGTCTCACATGAGCCATTGATTTTCTTTCTTTTGGTACATTCTTTACTTTGTGGCAGGCCAGTAGGGGGTGCTCCTTCATTGTGCCACCCACCTCACTGTGCCCAACCACCTTCCAGGCTCTGAGTGCCTCCCTGGGGGCACCTTACGTCTGACCGACCCCCTTCCTGGAGCACACCCGCTGGCCTGGGGGTTCCACTGCCACCACCCAGGGCTCTGGACTGATTCTGGCTCTGAGCACCCTGGGAAACACAGGCCTAGTAGTCCTCAAGGGTATTTGATTCACTTCAAGAAGTCAGGATGTTTCCCTCAGTCAGAAGTTCAAGTAGTGGTCTCCCTTAGTCAGCCGAACCAAGGGGACCACAAGGCATAATCTAGACCCACTCTCAATAAGTCTCCCACACTAGGTACAAAGTGGTTTACTTTATTGGTTACAGAGGGTAGGGTTAGAATAGGGTACAGGGTAGAGCAATGTCAGAGAAATCCCAGAGAGCAAACTCCCGTGGCTGGGTAGCCTTTGATCATGCATCTGAGTTACTGCAAACTATATATCTAGTTGGATCTCAGGTAGCTTACTCACAAGTACATCCAGAGGCAGTTGGAGATTCCCTCTGGAGGCAGGCAGTTCCTTGATCATGAATTTTGAGAGAGAGCAAGTTTCAGATGGTACAGCTCGTCTCTGTCTCTGAGTCTCCCTCATAGCTGCTGCCCCCTCCTGGGCAGTCCTTAACTTATATAGCCCTTGTAACCTCATTTACCTGGTCCAATGGAGGCCAGCACCTGTTAGCTGTCAGCCAACCCATTTGAAATACATCACTAGCTGCCGGGCAGACTCTAGCCCACCAGGGAGCAAGTCCCTCACCCAGGTATGTGATACCAGTCACGTAGGCAGAGGGAGCAGGTTTCCCCCCTCTCTCAGGAATGTATCCAGCTCAGGTTACCCAAAGAGATAGGGTAAAGGTGTGTCTCCTCTGCTGGGCCCATCCTAATCCAATTGTCACAGAGCAGAGTTTTTGGGGAGAAACAAAGGTGGCCTTCTGCCACAACTTTCTCCCATAAAGGCATGGCAGGAAAGTCCAAGAAGGGACAGCCATCAGGGTGAGCACTAAAGATTAAGAAGGTGCCGCCTATAACACTAACATAGCATGTCACTAGCCAAATGTAGATTCTCTGTACAAATTCACAGCTCTTTGTACAAGGTTTTCTCCAATAACAGCCACCCATGGAATATACCCAACAACATTCTCCTGGGAAAAAACATCCAAAATAAACCCAAATAGAATACAACGAGGAAGGGTGGAAAGTATAGTCCATTCTTATTTGAATCAATGTGAATCTCATTTATGTACAGGTAGGTACTAATTCTCGTATAAAAGTAGGTAATAAATGCATAGCTAGGCATATTATATTAATCACAGGTTCTGCACAAGAATTATTTTAACTACTTTGTGAAGAAAATTCATTGGGTTTATGACATTATAGGAATTTCCATTAAGATGTGCCGATGATGTTGGTTTATATTTAAAGACTTTATGTAGATCTAAATCTGATTTCTAGCATTTGTCCATGTTACACCTCTCCTGTTACCACATTACACTTGTCCTGTGTCCACGTGACAAAAACTGCCATTAAGCTAGCTAAATAGTGTCTGTGTATCCACATTGTCAACTGATTTTATCATTTTAGATTTTTTTTTTATCATGGTAATTTTAAACACCTCTGACATGTTTTATTTTTAGCTTCTCAATTTCTTCCATGAGGGTTTTTTTATCGTTTTAAATTTTCAATGTGGATCTGATTTACACCCAAAAATGTGATTTTCCCTGCTTTGCAACTATTATACCACCAGGTGCCACTTGGGTTCACTCAGTAATTCATGGAAATCCATTGAATCTCTATTGTAATACTTCAACAGGACTCCAGGGGCTAATCTTGCAAATTTTTACTGGTGATTTAGTTCAAGGTTCAGATTAATGAAAAATACAACTTTTTTGGATTCCAAAAAAAATTGTTCCCTGTGTTCACACGAACTTTGTGTTATGGGTCAGGCACTTCAAGACTGAGGCTAATTAAAATTACTTTTTGTTGGACTGGGTTTTTCATTTTTGGTTTGGCAGGGCTGGGTGGGGGTGGTCAGAAGTGAAGGGGACCAGCAGGGCTGAGAGGGTAGGGGTAACCTGGGTGGTAAATGTAACCCGAGTGGTACTCAGACGAGGTACCCCCTCTCCAATGGAAGGGATTTAGCAGATGTTAGTGCGCTATGGGAGGGGTAGCTGCTTATGGGGAAGCAGCTCTCCTCCTATCCCCTATAGAATAGAGCTGAGACCAATTGGAATTTAAACACATGTGGATTTAATAGGGAAAGAACAGGGTGGAATGTAACATATTTGCAGGGGACAAGGGGACCCTGGGAGACAATGGTACCCCCCGCTCCAGGCATCTGGGGGCGGGGGGGGAACCAGGGGAGCAGAGGGGAGTCAAAGGGACTTTAGGTGAATATATGCATATGACAGAGACAAATCAACAACAGACTGGAGGCACAGGGTTCACAAAATATAAGATGCAGGATTTCCCAAAATATGAGGAGCAGCAGATCCCACAAAATTTGAGGCATAGGCACTCCAGTGAGGGGAACCCACTCCCCAGTGGGGATTCCCTTTTGCAAGTAACTCAACCCTCTGGTACCCTGGCCAGAAATTGAACCCAGATCTCTCACATGACAGACAGAAAACTATACCACTGACCTATCAATGCCTGGGCTGCTAGCTTCAATCCCAGGCTCTAGTGCCTCTAGGATCCTCCATGTGCTGTCTGCACACTGAGCTGCCTGGCTTCATGCCAGAGTAAGGTCAGAAAGAACCCAAGCTGCTGTCTGCAGCTTGGGTCTTTGATCCCTCCAGGACCCACCGCACACTGCTTCTGGGAGGGTAGGGGGCTGCGGATCAGGAGTGAAGGGCACAGGCAGTGTATGGTGTGGGCGGTGCTAAACTGTTATATGTGGCCATTTCACCCAGCTCTGGGGTGTATCTCAGCCCTCCCCACACACTGTTATATGCAGCTGTTATACCCCACAGCTGGGCTCACCTCTGCCCTCTCCACGCACTGTTATATGCAAACATTACACCCCAGAGCTAGGGCCACTCCGCACCATGTCGCTGGCACTAGGGACTCTCCTGGACACCCCTGACCATGTGGGCTTGCCCAAGAAGGATTTCCAGCTGTCATCCTAGCCCAAAAAACAGGTCTTTATTCAAGCCCATATACTTAGTATAGTGTGCATGGGGGGCTGTGAGTTGACATCCTGGCATGAACAAACAGCACTTTGAGCCCAGCAAGACTCTAGTCAGAGATGTCTTAGAGAATCCCCCAGTGGCATAGAGTCATGGTATGGGGGGCCTAAGAAGGATTTCCATCTCTAATCCCAGCCCAAAGTAAATTCCTTATTGGAGCCCATATACTTATTACAGTGTGCATGGGGGGCTGTCAATCAAGCCATGCTTTGGGCCATGCGAGACTCTGGTCAGAGGTATCCAGGAAATTCCCGTGGTGGTACACAGGCATGGTGAATGTAGGATATTAATTTACATATTATTTGGTAAATATGCATAGCTAATGAAATTCTCTCTCTTTAGAATGTGTAATTCATTAATAAGAAGCTTTTATGGGGTATAGATTAGCTTTGAAAAAGGACCTGGGAACCAGGAATAAGGACCTGGGACTTAAAGGAACAAACTGCAGCCTCATGAACCATAGCATGTAGCTTTGGTGTTGGCTGCCCCAAAACAGTGGCTGATGAGAAGGCCAGTCACTGCCAGCCAGGAGTCCCTGCCCCACACCACCACAAGCAATGGGGAGAAAGGGAAGCCCCTATGTGGTGCAGATGTTCCTTGACCTTCAGTAGAGGCAGGCAGTTTGAAATTCAGGAAGCAAACCCTAACCTGAGTGCCCCAAAACAGTGGGGGGTCAGAGCAAGCCACTCACTGCAAGCAGGGTGTCCTCCACAGCCCCAGGCCCAGGCAGAGCAGGGACTGGCAGGGAATTTTGCAAGTGAAATGTTCCTGGGAACTCAGAAATGTGTTGGGTGGGTGACTGATGAACAGAGCAAATAAAGTGCATGGCTTGCCAAGTGCAAGTCACAGCTAAACAGGCTTTTACCAATTCTGGAAGAAAACCCTAACATGTAGCAGTGGGTACATGTGGTACGTGTTGGGTAGCTCTGGGTAATTAATCATGGAATAGGCCCTTGGCATACCAGAAGGTAATGCAGGAATGGGGATTTGTCTCTATGAACTGCTTGCTAGGGCATGGCTTCCTCTATTCCTAATGGGGCAAGCAACAAGAAAACAATAATGCTGGCCCTAGAACAGTCACATTTATAGGAAACTATAGGGTTTATTGAACTGGGCTGGTGTCTGTTCAAACTCCTGGAAAGCCAGGTTTGGAGTCTGCCTCAAGGCACAGACTGATGAGAGCTGTAACCTGAGCTGCGGGGGAACCTGAATTGATATGCAAATACTGTGAAATGCGGATAGGACACTGCACTGTCCGATTTCAAGTCTCCCCCCAAAAAGCAGACCCGGGGTCCCTGGACTCTGCAGCATGACATGATAAAATCATGTCTAACTATAAAAATCAAAAAATAAAATAAAATTGCTCAATCAAAAAAAACATGGTCACTGATTTCTCATGCTTTGGGGTGCCTCTCACTTCCAACCTGCAGTCCCTGCCCCACCCCAGTGCTGCCACTGCTCTTCACTCCCAACCCACAGCCTCTACCCCCCAGCCCTGTCCATCTGGAGCCTGAGGGCCCCAGCGAAAAAGAAGCTTCATTGGAGCACTGTTAATGCAGACAAAGCAATTCAAAGGGGGTCTGAGTTTTTGGTTGTAGCCATGTTGGTCTAAGGACATAGGCAGTCAAGGTTCTTTGGGAAGATGTGGTATCTTTTATTAGACCAACTGAGTAGTTGGAAAAAAGTTCTTGGCAAGCTTTCGGGTGCAGTTGTCCTTCTCCAGGCATGGGGAGTTTATGTTGTTCTGAGACTCCAAGAAATGAAAGAAGCTAAAAGTGTGGCAGGATGTCAGTAAAAATGTAAATAGGGTTGACACTCCAGGACTTGGCCATAGTCACTCAACTGGTTTTATAGGTTCTGTTGAGGAATCAAGGTAATGGTCTCGGGGGCGGGGAGTGGGAAATGGTCCTCTCCAGTCCTACAGGTAGCACAGTATACAACAATCACACAGAAAACATGATCATGCTTTACAGCCAAGCCACTGCCCCCTAGCCCTCACTCCCCTCACTCCTGCTGGGGTGGCCTTAGCTCTGGGATGTAAGAGCTCCATATAACAGTGTATGGGGAAAGCTGAGAGACACCCCAGGGCTGGGTGCAACGGACACATACAAAATTTCATCACAGCCATCACCATATATTTTTATACGTAGCCATTACAACCGAGAGCTGGGTGCATTGCAGGACCCAAGCCTCTCCAAGAGTGCGAGACTCTCCTCTCCCTGCAATGGCCTGGGGGTTGTGGCACGAGCATGTGGGGGATTGGTGGTTTGCATAGGCAGCACCCCGTACCCTCCCAGCCCTGCCTGTGTCCCTCACTCTGAACCTGAAGCCCCCTGCCCCACCACCCCTGCCAGCACCTCTTATTCCTAGCTAATCTACAGCCCCCCCAGCCCAGCTGGTGCCCCTCACTCCTGACCCACAGCACCCTGCACTCCCAGAAAGAGGCAGCCGTATGACTGTCAGGTAGAGCAATGGCAAGCAGAGGATGGTCAAAGGAGGATAGGGACATGCTGCTGGGGACAAAAATAGGCTTAGAAGGAACAGGACTACCAGAGCAGAGGGGCAAGCTTGGGGGTAGAGGACAGGAGGGGAAACAAGTATTGAAATGATCTGGTTGTAGGCTGGGGCAATATGACTGCAGGTGATAAAGATCTGCCAATGCAGCAGTTAAAAGACTGACATGCAAATAGACTAAGTGATAAGAAAATTCCTCTCATTGAGCCTGGGCTGTTTTTTTTCTTCACCTCAACCCACACCATGCCCCTGCCATGGGGGGGTGGGGGTGTTAGCTCATGGCCACTGTGTGGTGATGGGGGGGCAGGGGGAGAGGGAGTTGGAGTAGGCTGATTAGGCCCCCCAGCCCCACTTTGGGTGAAGCTGTCCTGAGCATGAGGATCCCTGATACCCAAGGAATCTTAATCAACCTCGATAAGAACCCCAGGGCACCCCCACAATGGTTCTCAGCTTTGGAAAAAATCCTGCTTTGTGACATGAGGATACAAACAACAGACAGGAGGCACAGGATTCTTTCTGGTTTACATAAAAATTTCGGTAGTAATGTTTCCATTCAGGCTGTAGCCTGGATACATGATACCCAGATGCCAACATACAGGGAGGTGGCGGGGTGGGAAGGCAGCCAGACCTTTTGTGTACCCTTGTGTAGCCCTAAGTGTACCCCACACCCAGCGCCCGGTGCAACAAGCGTGCAGAAAAAGTAGAGGGCAGAACTGCTTTGGGTCCAGGCTTGGGTAGGGGGGCAGCACCTTCGGGAGGCCTGCCATACAGACCCCTAATGCCAATCTAGACTTGTGAGGGGGAGGCAGGCAGGCTCACTCTTGCGGACCTTTGCACGAAAAGATTTCCCTCCCCAACCAGCAGTGCCCCATGCAACAAGCAACAATAGCTCAAAAAAAAAAAGCAGGAGGCTTTGCAGGGGAGGCAGGCAGCGCTGCCTATTGAACTCAACCTCCCCACAAAAAATGCGTGTCTCTCAAGCAAAACCACCAAAAATTCCCCCCCAAAAAACAACCTGGCATGACCTAAGAAAATAAACCAACCAAACTATCAAATCTTGTCCTAAAACACTACCTGGCAGTAAAGTAGTACTGAAAGAACAGGAGGGTAAAATTGTTCTGATGTGCCCCCTACCACACTTTACTAGTTGTAGTATAATAAGCCATTGTGTGGTAAATCATGTCCACATTACTTATTTAGCCATCTTAAACTAAGCAAGAAAAATTAAACCAGGAACATTTTTAGCCACTAAATGCCAAGTACATATACAAGGACCCATAGTACAGTTTCAACAGGGATAGCAGGTCTAAGTTGATACAGAGCATAATCCTGATCCAAATGTCAAATCCTTCTGTGCAGTCAGTGATCTGCAGAGATTGCGCAACAGCCATCAATTTAACATACATCAAGACGTCACCCAGTCCTCTTCCTTAATGCAAGAGGTGACCTATACTGATTTTTTACATTTTATTGTTTGAATTAATCATGTTCATAGTTGATATTAATATACAAGGAGAGCTCCCAGAGATAAACTGACAACACACTGCAAATAGATATTTGCACTGAATTCTGATCACAGTCATCTATGCAGACAGAGACTTGCATCCTGTATTGTTACCTATGACTTTTTGTGTCTGTACAGCTACATTTTTTTTCCTCATTATCCATCAAGGCATGTACAATCTCTTGTGTTCTACTGTCTTTGATAAAAAAGCATCTTATACCCTACTGCTGTCCTGTGCATGGGCTGTAGTACCCATTCCTCAGAATAAGTGTACAATTTACCATGAACAACACGTGCCCCTGGCAGCTGGGAAGGCACGGTAGCGGTGGGAGTGTGGTGGTGATGGCAGGACCACGGCGGTGGTAAGTGGGAGCTCCTGCAGACGCCGTTGGTGCTGTCAGCAGTGGGAGGGTGGCGAGCAGCAACTTCCCATAGGCACCGTCGACAGTGTCCCTGCATGCACCCCCACCCCGTATGTGTTGCCCCTGCAATTTACACTGTGGACTCAGCAGGATTTTCTTTCTTATTCAGTTTCTTCTCAGTGCTACTGACTGACATTGACTTGACCTTACATAGAACAGTCTGAACTGCACTGGCACACATAAATTTCTTACTTATTAAAAGGAAAGATTTAAAGATTTCCAAGTTGCCTGCTGCAAGACAACATGTGCATTTGGCAAATGTAATTACTAATAATCTCTTCCCCCTGCTGCTTATACATGCAGTTTCTAGCCTAAGGCCAACAGGTGTGATCAAAAGTAAAAAGGCATGTGATGCTAATATCTATACCCAGGATGTGTGCAGAGACCTCCCTGCAGTTAAGATGTCACTTGCTAGGTTATGTGGGCAGTTATTACTATAACCTTCAGCTACTTGGCAGCTATGTCCATGGCATGGATCTGATCAGCTTGTGTGCAGGCACAATGCCATTCTAACAGATGGGCAAGGTTACAAGTATCCAAGTCTGTGCACCATCTTATTTTGATGGACACCACGCACTCTTCCAGGAATATCTAAGTGCTATCCATCCTAAACTGCAGCACTAACAACTACATCAAGGTGCTATTGATAATTCAACTCAGAGAGCAATTAAAAAAATATTGTATGCTAAGGCCCCAGCAGTCATGCTCATCTTAAGGCACCTTTGAACTGATGGAGAGGTACAAGAGGGCCTTAGTGGAAATGAGAATCAGACCACTTAGCTGTGGAATGCAAGATTAGTAATACTATGAATCAGGAGTGTTCCATTTTTTTGTTACCAAGTGTGTTGATACAGAATGCGAAAGAGTGATTCCTTAACTGTTGGCGAGGGAATTTGCCCCTGTTGAAGGTCTCTGTGATAGCCAGTGGAAAAGAGCATTATGAAAATACATACCCCTGCTTAATCCACTTGCTAGACATATATTTAGGTGAAAAGATCCTAAAAGGCTTCCTTGGCTCAAACCTGCTTCATAGTATTACCAGTGAGGAAACCTGTTCTGCATAAATATTATGTTGTGCAAAGAGTTAAAAACAGCTAGAGCATTGGTGGTTCAATGATAGCAGTCTCATCTGCCACAGGGGAGGCCTGGGTTCAATTCCTGGCCAATGCAAGTTGCTTTTTAGGATGTGCATTTTAATGAGGTTATTTGAGCCTAGCTGTCTTTCCTGCCCAGAGCAGGGGGACTGGACCTGATGATCTCATGAGGTCTCTTCCTGCCCTCTAAAGTTCTGTGAATCTGTAAATCTGTCTGCAGTATAGTATTGTATACACTACTCGGTATACAAATTGTATTGAAAAACAAACCATTTGATTCAGTATATACCCAATATGACAGTAATATTAGATTATATTGTATGGTGTTGCTGGTCTAATATACACCACAATCATGAAAACAAATCTACAAAAGAGCCATGCACCAGTATGGAGACACTTTCAAGCCAGGGACCATAGTATTGGTCCCTGACAGAATTTCACTGAAAACCTTTTCAGGTTCATGGCCATTCATTTTGAATATATATATATATTTAATTTTTTTTAGATGGGGACTGCCATCTTGGTGCCCTGTTATAGTGGGGAGTACCCCAAGAACTTCTATAGGGGTGACAAGACTCCCCAGAAGTCCCCAAGGGTGGGACATGGAAGCAGGTGCTCTCTCTGGGAGTGGAAACTTACTGGGAAAGATGCCAGTGGCATAGTCTGGAGAGTTCCTGGCACCACAGCTCCCCCACTTTATCAGCTCATGCCAGATCTGGGTTGGCCAGTGCACAGTGAACCACATCATAAAGATGGACCCTGCACTGGCTGAAGTTAGAACACAGGCCTAGGAGCACAGCTGCGGGGGCATTGACCCGCACCACAGACTGCCCTGGCAGGAGTGAAGGAAGTAAAATGGAGCCTGCTCTTCTGATCTGAGGCTTGAAGGAGCCTCAGCACCGAAGGACCAGATCCATGCTGCAGAGGAGCTGACAGCATGACACGGAGGCCCCAAGAGACATATTTTTTTTCACTGCACCAGCGACAGCAGTGAACTGAGTCCATTCCGGATGGGGCTACAAGGCCCTCTGGTCACATTAAGGGTTAGCAACACTAGATGAGAAAAAATTAAGGACTTGGCAGACTATCCCTGATGGCCATTGTCATAGAACCCCATAGAACTGTGATAAGGGGGATGTCAAATATCGAGTAAGAAACATAGACACAGGAAGTGTGATATGCCGAATCCATAGCCTGCCCCCTGAGGGGGACTGTCACTAAATTTCTGAAAACACCTACCAGGGCTGAAGCCCAACTATTTGCCCAACTGGGAAGACAGTGCCATCCCACCATCCGATGGCGCACAGCCTAGATGTGGTTGGCATAAGATCTGGTTGGCATAAGGATGGGGTCTAAGGGGGAGGTAAAGCCCCAAGAAACAACAAGATGCTTGTGAGGGCAGGTGTAAACCATCGAGGATCCTCCCCTCTTATTTAAAAGATGCAGGCAAGACAGAGGGCATGCCCTGCTAACAAAAGCCAGCAAGGTCAAGCCATCGGGCCCCAAGAACTGCTGCCCAACAGTTCAGAGCCTTAGACCTCAACAGCAGACTCAAATGAGGCATGGCTATCTAAATGCCTGCTCCAAATCAGCACCTGGAGCTGGTGTCCTGATCACTCTCCCCTCCCGAGTACAATTCTGGTAAAATAGCCAAAGAAAAATGATAATATGGCAGTAAAAATGATTTTTATGACCTGGGCCAAAAATCACTTCTAGGGACCATGAGCTATGTATTATCTATCTATCTGTCTAGATAGATAGATAGATAGATATACACACAGCCAAGACCACATGCTACCTTCCAATACAATTATAAAATTCCCACTGAAGTCATACGAAGTTGTGCGGGCACATATAAAAACATAATCTGGCCTTAAGTTTTTACTATTACATTTTGTTTTAAATTCATCATTATTTCAAAAGTTACATAAAGCTAAAAAAAAAGGACAGTTTTCAGGGATATAGTTATATGATTACAGCAATGAGGAAAAGTGCCAGACTTTATGACAATAGAATCATAGAAAATTAGGGTTGGAAGGGACCTCAGGATGTCATCTAGTCCAACCTCCTGCTCAAAGTAGGATTATCCCCAACTAGATCATCCCAGCCAAGGCTTTTTAAAACTTCCAAGGATGGCGAGTCCACAACCTCTTTGGGTTACCTGTTCCAGTGTTTTACTACCCTCCTAGTGAGATTGCATTTCCTAATATCCAGCCTAAACTTCCCTTGCTGCAACTTGGGGCCATTGGTCCTTGTTCTGTTATCTGCCACCACTAAGAACAATCTAGCTCCATCCTCGTTTGAACTCTCCTTCAGGTAGATGAAAGCTGCTATTAAGTCCCCTCTCAGTCTCCTCTTCTCTAGACTAAATAAGCCCAGTTCCCTCAGCCTCTCCTCAGAAATCATATGCTCCAGCCCCCCCAACATTTTTGTTGCCCTCCACTGGACTGTCTCCAATTTGTCCACATCCTTTCGTTAGTGGGGGGTACAAAACTGGACACAGTACTTCAGATGTGGCCTCACCAGTGCCCAATAGAGGGAAAGAATCACTTACCTTGATCTGCTGGCAGTGCTTCTACCGATGCAGCCCAGTATGCCATTTGCCTTCTTCACAACAAGAGCACACTGTTGGCTCCTATTCAGCTTATTGTCCACTTATTTAGCCTAGAGAAGAGAAGACCAAGGGGGAATTTAATAGCAGCCTTCAACTGCCTGAAGGGGGGTTCAAAAGAGGACGGAGCTAGGCTGTTCTCAGTAATGGCAGATGACAGAACAAGGAGCAAGGTCTCAAGTTGCAGCAAGGGAAGTTTAGATTAGATATTAGGAAGAATTTTCTCACTAGAATGATAGTAAAACACTGGAACAGGTTACCCAGAGAAGTTGTGGAACCTCTGTCCTTGGATGCTTTTAAGACCCAGCTAGACAAAGTTTTGGCTGGGATGATCTAGTTGGGGATGGCCTTGCTTTGAGCAGGGGGTTGGACTAGATGACCTCCTGAGGTCCGTTTCAACCCTAATTTTCTATGAGTTGATGACTGATTCTATGTAACCCCTGGGTCCTTTTTTGCAGAGCTGCTTTTTAGCCAGTCAGGCCCCAGGCTGTACCAGTGCATGGGATTGTTTTGTCCTAAGTGCAGGACTTTGTACTTCTCATTATTGAACTTCATGAGATTTCTTTTGGTCCAATCCTCCAATTTGTTGAGGTCTCTCTGAATCCTAGCCCTACCCTCCAGTGCATCTACCTCTCCCCACAGCTTGGTGTCATGTTCATACTTGCTGAGGGTGCACTCTATGCCATCTTCCAAGTCACTGATGAAGATATCGAACAAAATCAGCTCCAGGACTGACCCCTTTTCTAAGTAGTCCTTAACCTGTTCTTTCACCACTGTTGGCTGCTCACCTGCTCCCCAAACTGTGCTGCCTAGTGCAGTAGTCTGGGAGCTGAACTTGCCTGTGAAGACTGAGGTGAAAAAGACATGGAGTACTTCAGCTTTTTCTGCATCCTCTGTAATTAGGATGCCTCCCCCATTTACTAAAGGACCCACACTTTCCCTGATCCTCTTCTTGTTGTAGAAACCCTTTGTTACCCTTCATGTCCCTTGCTAGCTGCAACTCCAATTGTGCTCTGGCCGTCCTGACTTCATCCCTGTATACCTGAGCAATATTTTTATACTCCTCCCTAGTTGTTTGTGCAAGTTTCCACTTCTTATAAGCTTCCTTCTTGTGTTCCCTGCTAAGCCAGGCTGGTCTACTGCCATACTTGCTAGTCTTCCTGCACAGCAGGATGGTTTGTTCCTGCGCTCACAGTAAGGCTTCTTTAAAGTACAGCCAGCTCTCCTAAACTCCTCTGCCCCTCAGCCTGGCTTCCCAGGGGATCCTGACCATGAATTCCATGAGTAAATCAAAGTCTGCTTTCCTGAAGTCCAAGGTCCTTACTCTGCCGCTCTCCATCCTTTCTTTCCTCGGTATCCTGAACTCAATCATCTCATGGTCACTGCTGCCCAAGTTGCCATCCACTAGTATATTCCCCACCACTAGGCTTGGAAATTCAATGCATCCACAAAATGAGTTCAGATAATAATAAGCAGCAATGAAACCCAAGGCACTGCATTGTAGTCATGGTCTGGCATGTAAGCAATTCATCCCTTTCCTATTGCTCTGTTAAAATTACCACCACAGATGCTAGTGCTGATTGGGACTGCACATTATGACACCTGTATGATAGGAAAAGGACTGCAACTTTTTTCCACATAGAGGTAAAATAATGATCCACTGAACTATTTAAAGCAAGTCTTCTCACACCTCTTCCAAATTGTGCACCACATCTTCCTATAAAGAAAGTTCCATAGAACTTCCTCCCCTCCTTCCTTTTGTGACCACTTTGGTGGCAGTTGTAGTAATTGTTCAAACAGGAAAGTAATATTAGGACAATATGGAATGTATTGTAAGCTTTCCTTAATGATCTACTGGCTGAAAACAGAAAATAGGACCATGACCATGTCACCAGGCCAGAACTGGCCCATGGAGCCTTTTGATCCAGCCTGCAGAGCCATGGCTTTGGCGCCATTAGGCAGTGGGGGCTTGGCCTGTACCATTCTGCAGCCAGGCAGCAGGGACTTTAATGGAAGGGAAGCTTTGCTCACAGTGTACTGCAGCTGGACAGCAGGAAGAAGGTGGCAACGGTAACTCAGTCCTAGTACCTCAGACCTGAGCTGGGTCATTCGGGCCTGCAGCTGGAAAACATTACTAACCACTGCTCTTGTGGATGGCCTGCATGCACCTTGTAGGGCTCCAGTGCATCCTGGACCACAGTCTGAGAATTACTGAACTAAACTCTATAAGGTGTCTCTTTAACCAAATGTGGTTGTAGAGAGAGAGACAGGTCAAAAGTCCAACTGCAATCAGATTCATGTCAGAAAGCAACTCCAAAGTTAAAACTGACATTAAGGACCAGATTTTTAAACATTTTTAAGAGCCTCAAGAGGCCTGAAACCCTAAAAAGATTGGACATTTACATACCATTCTGATGGGATGAAGAACTATGAACGGCAGACCTTGGAGCCACAATACATTTGACCTTCTGCTGACTATGAGAACTCCAGCACCGCATCCTAAGCAGGAAAAAAATTGCAGGGATCAGCTAGCATCAAGTGCAGTCAGTGTTACATTTGAATCAACTGATGGTCAGAAAGTTCTGACATTGAATCATGAACATTATGTTACTTCTTTCATAAACTGCATCCAGTTGATCAGACTTTTGTTACATAACCTGCCTCTGAATACCTTAAAACGGCAGGATGAGTTTTTTGTTGTACTGAAGGCCTTGAGTGTTCCCTAGAAATCTATTAGCAAACCTTTTATTTCAAGAAGGCAGTAATAAAAATACGAAGCTTCAGCTATTTCCAACTGTTTAAAATGAATAAACGCAGCTTGCTATATCCCATTATAGCTCTGTATCATTAGCACAACAGTTAACTGGTGTCACCATGAGGCTAACTTGACAACTACATGTTGATGTTTCCACTATAGTTATTCTAGGCAGTGCCTATTTTTTTTAACTTTCCATAATGTGACATATTTGTTAAAGTGATCGGTAATTTGGGGTGTCTCAATATTTAGATGTCCATCTTGAAATACTTAAACGATTTCCAGGAGGTAGGAGATTAGCACTTTTAGATATTCAGGTCCCTTTAAACTGCTGGCTGTTTTTGAAAGTTCAGGACTATTCCTTTATTTTATACTGCAGGCACAACTGCTAGAAGCTTTCAATGGGAGCTGAATGTGTGAGTTAAGAGCAAGGATGTGGCCTTTTGTGAAGGCTGAAGGAAACACTGCAACAATATAAACATGAGGATGGGCACTCAGTGACATTCAGTGCAAGTAGAGTACCTACCTCCCTGAGGCTCTTTTGAATGTCTCTGCTGTAATATTTCATTTGGACTTTATATATTTAATTTGGACCCTGAGACAAAATCATCACTGCTTCAAATTCAGCAGCTTCTATGCTAGATTCCCTCCATCCTTCAACATCAAGCACAAGAACCAGGAAAATATGACAGGGAGGGGGGATTTTTGCATACTTTCCCGCAGTTCTGGAGCATCTGGGAAGAGCTGTGTGTAATATATAGACCAGGGTTATTAAAACCACACACACACACACAGAAATTGATTTCAGTGCCTTCATTATAGATTTTTAGTGCCACCTTCAGGCTAACCCAAGAATTATTCTAGAACTTTCCTTTTTTTTTTCTTCCTTAAAGGAAAATTTTTCATGTTCCAGGTCAAATTAGCCAGATCAGGTCCAAATCTGTTTGAATCATTCAAAAACCATATGTGGCCCTGCAACCAGTAAATATCCTCCACCCCCACCTGGGGCTTCAGATACTTCCAAATCCTTTGGCAGGCATCCTACATGCAAGCCCAAGCCTGGAGGCTTGGGGTTCAGATGTCCCTGAGTTTTTCTTGCCCTCAACTGTGTGGCCACAGGAGCAAGCTAGGAGGAGTCTCCCATTTCCAGAAAGTCAGTGAGATCCTCCCACTGAAAGCTGGTCAGTGGGAAGCTAACTATGAGGATCTTGTAGCGAGTCCTTTCCACAAGCAGACAAGGATGCAACCCTCCACTACACAGTGCCATTTTAATTGTATTACCTTGGTCAGGGTATTTCCCCTGCCAGGTAAGAGCTTCCACCTGAGTGTCACTGCATTCCAAGCCTAGCGTGAAACCCCAAAGCTTATCGTAGATATGGACCTAAACAAGATTCCCCAATCTGAATTTTACAAGTATATACAAGTACTAAATGACTGTGGAGAAACCAGAGTTACTGCACAGTAGCGTCTCCAAACAGTTTATTGGTGATGCTGACTGCACAGTAGCTCATTACTACTGTTCAGTAGCTCATTACTACTGTGCAGCAGTGTCACATCATGCTTCATGCCATACGACGCTACTGTGCAGTAGTAATCAAGCTACTGAGCAGTCAGGTTCTCATGTAGACGTGGCCCGTTTCTCACTTGGTCTTCAACAAAACCTTCCCACTTACCTTTTTTTCTGATCACTATTAATAAATACCTTGCCATGTTTAACCTGTTTTTGTGGTTTAGTGATAGAATCCTTATCTGCCATGTGGGAGACCTGGGTTTGATACCCAAATGTGCATATAACTACAACCATTTATACACTGAATGTCTGTACCCTATTTGGCCTTTGGGTACTGTCTCTGTGGTCTAAAGTGGGGGACAGATGCTATGGGCAGCCTCTCCTCCTCTGTATTTCTGCCTAGGCAGATGCATTGAAGGTCCTGGTGATCTCTCACAGCATACATCATGATCAAGAAGGATCAATTGTTGACTACTTCTGCCATGTTTAAAGCACTTTAATGAAGCTCCCTACTTCTTGCACCAGCCTCTTGAGCAATAGGACCTCACCTGGGGACAACTTAATTTCTGCATTTTAGACCCCCTTAAACAGTGCATATCAGGGCTGGGATAGTTATACAAATCTACCCATACTACTTATGAATTTGGGTTAATATTATGAAATCGTATAATTGTTACTATAAAAATGGCTGGATCATAAATATTTCTTTCAATGTGTATTCAACTTGCTAAGTTTTTGATTGTAGCCATGTTGGTCTAAGGACATAGGCAGGCAAGGCTCTTTGGGTAGATGTGATATATTTTATTAGATCAACTAAATAGCTGGAAAAAAGTTCTTTGCAAGCTTCTGGGTTCAATCACCCTTCTTCAGGCACAGGGAGTCTCTGAGATGCCAGTCTTAGAACAGCAGAGACTCCCTGTGCCTGAAGAAGGGTGATTGCAAACATTGTTATCCAGCAGACTAGGAGTAATTACGTACACTTAACATATGTGCTTTGGCCAACAATAGATATGGTAAGTAGGTAGCTGAGACTGGAGGAGGTAGTTTTTCCTGCCCTCAGAATTGGGCAGGGGTTGGAAGGAATAGAAATTAACAGCAACAAGTCAAAGGAGTTTTAAATGAGTCATAGGAAATGACTGGGGAGAGAAGAACAGTGTTGGATGAGAGCTGGAAAAAAGAAAGAGATGGGCAAGCTATTTTAGCAGGCTGGACCTCATTTATTTGATAGTATTAATTTAGATCAGAGTAAAAATTATAAGCTTTTTACCTGGGAGTGTTCATAAATGAAGAGGGCCTGCATTCAGGAAGTCTTCTGTTTTTTAATGATCTTTTGAATTTTCTTAGCTTGCATGAAGGTCTGTGTAAAAACTATCTATACCCTTAGGCTTACAGGCCATGAGGCTTAGACCTTAATGAGACTCTAGGAAAGGGACTGCTATACCTGTGGTAGTTGGGAGTCTGATGGCCAGAGCAATACCCTGACATCAGAGACTTGGGGCCTGGGCTTCAGCTCCATAGAATCATAAAAAATGAGACTTGTAAGGGACCTAAGGTCATCTAGCCCAACCCAACCCCGTGCTCAAAACAGGACCATCCCTAACCAGATCATCCCAGCCAAAGCTTTGTTCATCCAGGTCTTAAAAACCTCCAAGGATGGAGATTCCACAACCTCTCTGGCTAACCTGTTCCAGTGTTTTAGTATCCTCCTAGTGAGAAAATTCTTGCCATATAACCTAAATTTCCTATGCTGCAACTTGAGACTATTGTTCCTTGTTCTGTCATCTGCCATCACTGAGAACAGTCTATTTCCATCCTCTTTCGAACCCCCCCTACAGGTAGTTGAAGACTTCCATTAAGTCCCCTCTCAGTCTTCTCTTCTCTAGATTAAATAAGTCCAGTTCCCTCAGCCTCTCCTCATAAGTCACATGTTCCATCCCCCTAATCATTTTTCCTTGCCCTCCACTGGACTCTTTCCAATTTGTTCACATCCTTTCTGTAGTGGGGGCCCAAAGCTGAACACAATACCCCAGATGTGGCCTCACCAGTGATGAACAGAGAGAAATAATCACTTCACTTGATCTGCTGGGAACACTCCTACTGATGCAGCCCAGTATGCTATTAGCCTTCTTGGCAACAAGGGCAAACTGTTGGTTTATATTCTGTCCTAAGTGCAGAACTTTGCACTTGTCCTTGTTGAATCTTGTGAGATTTCTTTTGGTCAAATCCTCCAATTTGTCAAGGTCTCTGAATCCTAGCCCTACTCTCCAGCATATCTGCTACTCCCTCCAGTTTGGTGTCATCTTCAAATTTGCTGAGGATGCACTCCATGAACAAAATTGACCCCGGGACAACCCCTGGGGCACTCTGCTTGATACCGGCTACCAACTAGACATTTAGTCATTGATTACTACCCTCTGAACCCAATGATCCAGCCAGTTTTCTATCCACCTGATAGTCCATTCTTCCAACTCAGATTTCTTTTGCTGGGCTGCAGGAATGTTGTGGGAAACCATATCAAAAGCCTTGCTAAAGTCAAGGTACACCACATCCACTGGTCTCCCCGCATCCACAGAACCAGTCATCGCACCATAGAAGGCAATCAGGCTGGTCAGGCATGATTTGCCCCTGGTGAATCCATGTTGACTGTTCCTAATCACCTTTTTCTCCTCCAAGTGCTTACGAACGGATTCCTTGAGGATCTGCTCTATGATCTTTCCAGGGTCTGAGGTAAAGCTGGCTGGTCTGTAGTTTCCTGGACCCTCCTTTTCCCCTTTCTTAAATAAGGGCACTATGTTTGCCCTTTTCCAATCATCTGGGACCCCCCACCCCCTTCCACCAAGCCCCGCTGGACTGCCGATCATTCAGGGGCTGTCTATAACCTCAATTATCCCTTTGATACCCTAAGTCCCACTACCAGTGCTCTACCTGAGCCTGCTCATTCTGGCCTCCCCAGGAAGGAAGGGAAGCAAACCCCAGTGGCCCTAGGTTCCAGCCCCTCCAGCAAAGGGGTGCACCTGGGCACCCCTTGGATGGAGCCTGGCTAAGGGGGCCATTAGTTCTGAGACCCCCTTGCTCCCTATTTGTTTCTAAACGAGGAACGGGCAGCAAAAAACAAAGAAAAAAAAGTCTGTTTTTCCAGTTCATTGGTGCAAACACATGTCAATCATTTATCCTCCCAATTCTATTGGCTGTGCCTAGAGGTAAGGCGGTGCAAAGCCAGGAGGATCAAGGTTCCCACCCAGTGAAGGAAGAGGAAAAGTAGCCATTTTGTGGTGGCCCCGCCCCTTGCTGCTGATTGGTTAAGGGGGCAGCAGTCCCACGTCACTTCTGATTTGTGGAAGAAGGTGCAGCCCTCACTCCTGATTGGTGGAGGGGGGGGGGCACCCTCACTATGGGAGCACTGTATCTTGGGGTTGAGTGAGTGGCCATGCGAAGCCTGGTCTGGGCTAGTTATTGTCTCCCTGGCATGGATTGGCCCTGGGGGTGAGGACTAGGGCGCTACACAGTAGCAGAGCCCATATCACATCCCCAAGCTGGCAACTAGCCCGCACCACCCTGCACGGGCCTCACTGCAGCAGGTTGGTGGCTTTCACAGTACTGCGCATGCGCAGCAAGCCACTGAGCCCTGTTCGCCTTCAGAGTACTTGGGACGCGGGTGACGTCAGGAATGGAACCTGAGGGGAGGCGAGGCGTTGCCCCGCAGTGTCACGCGCTACCCCCGTGACCGATACCGGGGGGCGGCGGGGAGCCGCCATGACAAGCTCCAGCAGGCTCCTCCCCGGGCACATCAAAAGCCAACTGCGCGGCGCTCACGTCGCACGCCAATACATTTCACCAGCGGAACGTCCGCGTGCGCACACACTCCTCCCCAACTGCCCAGTCCGTCAAATGCCGCACGTGCGCTTTGTTTTGGTGGCTGGGGGTGGGGAGGCGGCAACGCGCAGGCGCAGACGCGTAGCTCCGCCCCGAGGGGAGAGGCGGGAGCGCGCAGGCGCAGACACGCGGCCGTTGCTGCGGCGGTTGGCCCGGCTGAGGCGGCTGCAGTGGGTAGGGGTCGGTGTGCGCTGCTGGGATTCGTCCCGCGGGCAGCAGCAGCAGCCCGAGGCGGTGGGGTCTGGCCCCGCCATGTCGCAGACTGCCATGTCCGAGACCTACGGTAGGAGGGGCCGCGTCTCCCTGAGCGCGTGAGGCGGGGGCTGCGGCTCGGGGCAGTGCCCTGCTCCCCCTTGGGCCTGGGGCCAGGCCTGCCGCCCCGGGGGGGTGACGCGAGTCCCTGTCTTAGCCCCGCTGGCATAGGGCTGGTCCTGCCTCGGGCAGGATTGGGCTGGAGGTCCCTTCCCGCCCCGCTTCTCTGTGATTCTTCGGCACCTGTCGTCTCGGCTTCTGGGTATCGGCTTCGATACCTGCAGGCTCAGTAACCCCGGTGCATGGCACGGGGCTGTACTCAGTGTGGCCAAGGCAGATTTGAGGACTTTGGGAGAGGGTCATTAGACCCCTGCAGGGGGCAGGAAGGGGTGGCCGTGGCTACTAGATGTACAGAGGCTTGTGCAACGTGAGGATGGCAGGGGCTGGACCCTGCTTTATTTTCTTTCTCTTCTTTTTTTGCTGCCTGCCCCTGATCAGTACATGAGGGCGTGAGCACAGCACTGGTGCTGCAGCTGCTCCTCTGGGAACTTGGATGCCAGCAGCCTGCTCCAGGAGCATGGGAGGAGTGGGAGAATACACCAAGTTTAAAAAAAAATGGTGTCCACCTGTGGCAGTGTGGTGCTGGGGGGTGGGGTGCAAGGAATTGTGGTTTTCAGCTCGGCTCCTTCATCTGCTCCTCTCATACTCCCAGTAGTGGTAGGAGAGGATGCAGGGAACCGTTGGGACATGGGGAGGGGAGGCAGGCTCAGGATGCCTGGACTGTGAAGGAGACTGACTTGCCACCCCGTGTGGGCCAGGCACTGTGGTACTCCAGTTATGAGTCACAGTTTTAGCAGAACGTGACTATTCATTACTCACAGTGGAGCTCAGAAATCCCAATTAGGAGCAGAGTCTTATGGTGGTAGACAGCCTACAGATTTATGGAAAGATGTGATTCTTTTTCCCAGAAACATGAAAGATACAAGTAAGTACAGGAGGGCTTGAGGAAGGACAGAGAGAAGTGATACAATTTTCTATGTATCCCCATATTAAGTCAAATTAAGATAATCCAGTGCAGTATCATATTATAATATGGGCATGCTATTGAGTGACTGCTTGCTACCTGAAATAGCTTTGGTAATACGGACCTCTGAGGCAGAGTAGTAGTAGCATGGAGACCCTCTACTACCTCCCAGGAGTACTTTCTTCTCCAGAATATTTCTTGAGCTTGTGTAAATAAATGAGCCTTCATGCCCTACTGGCTGCTAACTGACGACATGGAAAAACCCCCCCAAAAATCCCAGCACTTTACTTTCAGCTTGGCTTATCCCCGCATGAAGCCCAGCGCGTGCCCGAAAGAGGCATTGTGTTAGTTTGACCCTGCTTGCCCAGCATCTATATAGATCAGGAGCTTCAGCAGGTCATTCTGGCACCTTTTACTTAATAGCTCATTCAATAAAAGGTTTATTCTCCCCAAACATATAACACTTCCACTTTGAGAATAGGACAGCCTTTCTGAGATTATGAATACCTCTTAGTTTTGGGAGGATGCAGTATAAGTTTCATTCAGAAGAGGTTAAACCTCTTTTTTTTTTTTTTTTTTGCACAGGTCTGAGAACAACCTTAATATGCCACCCACCTGACACTCCCAGAATAAACTGGGATGCCTCCCTAAGTCTTCAGCTCCCTCTCCACCTGTAATGTTATCTTGGAGCTTAGGTACTATAGGGTCAGAGTGGATCTCAAATGGGCTTTATTTGCCAATCTACATACTGTCTTGCAGATCTTTGAGCCACAGAAGTTAACTGGGGATAAATGATAGGCAGATATAACCTAAACAAATTCCTACAGTTTAGGGATATCTCCATGGCTGTGAGGCACAGCAGTAGAGGTAACAGCTGTGACTGTCAGCCATTGGGGTGATCTAGCTGGACAGTGATTTAAATTGGCAGCTTGGAGATGGTGGGGGGAGGGGAGACTGAAGAAAGCAGGAACCAATATATGCCAGGCCAACCAGGGCCAGACTTGTTTCCCAGGCTTATTATGTGATTTGTATGCCATAGTTTGGGTAGGGATGATTCTGCCTCAGGCAGGGGGTTGGACTAGATGACCTCCAGAGGTTCCTTTGAGCCCTACTTTTCTATGATTAATTGAAAAGTTAGCATCTTTCAGTCTTGTATTATTATACTGTGATGGTTTCAGGCTCACAAATGTTCTTATAGTTTGTATTAAGAGTATAAGAAATGCCATACTAGTCCATAGTAGAGGTCAATCTAGCCAATCAGTCTGGTCAGTTTCCTTCTGGCCTTGGCTAAGATATCCATCTACCTGATGAAGAGGAAGGACGTGTGGCCACAGGGGACCCTGGCAACAGCAGACCTGTCTTCGTTTCCCTTATTTATGCCCATCTCCAAGCAATATTTCACTGGGCAGCATCCAGTGGGTCCTTGGACGTCTTTTAAGACCTGTGAGCACTAGCTTTAGTTCTCTGCTCCATGTCTGCCTTTGGCACCCTAGTTATTAACATGTAGCCTTCACTGTCATTCCTGTTTTGTTGTTTGTTGTCTGAAGAAACTGTTTTTTTGCATGTTAAGTGGTCTCCTTCTAGCAACTAAAGACAACTTATGGTTTCTGGTAGACCTAGGCCCACTATCAAGGCATAACAAATAAGCTGGTCTCTCACAGGCACATCTACACATGAATTAATGCGTCATAGTTACTGCTCATTAAGTTTAGTACCTGTATTAATAGGTACTAACTCAGTGCGCAGTAACTGGAGCTACCGTGCAGTAGTATCAGCATATGCCTTTTTTAGCGATGCTAATGCACAGTAGAGCTGTGTGAAATAGCACTGTGTCGTTTTAACTTCCGTTTTGTTGTTTCGAAAGGGACAGTGTTTTGTTTCAGTGTTTCAAAGCACTGTTCCGTTTTGTTTCATCAAAACTGTTTCATCATTTCACCCATAGGCTATAATGGGGAATCATGAAAATGCCTATAACTTTGTCATTTCATGCCTGATTCAGATGAAAATTGCAAGCACTGGGTTCCTCTCTGCGTAGCCTGCACCGAGGACCAGAAATAATCCAGTGCTGGTACTGGCCCTAGCTGACAGCAGCAGCCTGCTGTCATCCCGCATGCAGATCTGGGGACATACACCCCCCCGGGAGGAGTCTGGCACAACCCTGCAGTCCTCCTGAGGGACACGGGCCTCCAGATCTGTGTGCTGGGTTTCAGCTGGCTGTCACTGCAGTTTCAGCGCTGTTGTTTTGAGCTCAAAATGCATTGAAACAGCTTAGAAACAAAACACCTGGCAAAATTTCTCAAAGCCCTAATGCACAGTAGATTAATTCTACTGCACATTAGTGCACTAGCATGGCTTTTGCTTTGATGTACTAGTGTGCAATAGAGTTAGTCTACTGCACATTTAGTATCTCTTGTAGACACACCCAGTGTGTGGCAGGAAGAGGATGCTAAGAAGTATTTAAGTAGGGCATATGCAGAAAGAGGCACTTCCTACAGCTCCCAGTGTTCAGTGACCTAAGAAATCCTGTGTTTGAAGTTCTATCCCTAACTATCATATTTAAAATAAAGTTGTCTAGTCCCCTTTTGACCCACCCCTAAAGGTGGTTAGCTGTCTTGTTACGAAATCAGGCAGAAGGTAGGTCAGGTGGAATCTTTGAGACTCACCAGTTCAGAAAGGCGTGAGCTTTCATAGGCAACAAGCTACTTCATCGGATATATCTAATAATAATAACAACAACCTGGCAAAATAAGTTGCTGCCTATGAAAACTCATGCTTCTCTGAACTGGTTAATCTCTAAGGTGCAACCCTGGCCCTCTCTTTTGGCACCTTTTTATTGAAATCTTGCACATAGGCTACATTTGAAAAAGCTAGTTTGTAAATACAATTCTGGGAATGTTTGATTACTGTAGTTAATTGTTATGATGATGTAGGTTATGCGGGTTCAGTTCAATTTTGAGTAAATCTGTTGTGACTTTAGAACAAAATTAATTGGTCGACATCTATCTTGTACAAAAACGTTGAATGCAACAATTTTTGTTGGCTGCAGATACTTGTTGGTATGAGCAAGATGGAAGATATTGTCAAGATTTCTCAGTGAATTAGTTGGCATAATTTTTGTTCTTGTTTTTGTTGCTCTTCAGGATTCTGTTTGCCTATTACCTGGGGCATCAGTGCTTGAAAGACTCTGTGGCAGTGATTCTGAACTGTTGTATATTGATTCTCACAGAACCAAGCTGTTGCACAATATTAGAACTGCTAGGTGTGTAAACACCTACGCATTTCTCAAGGTGGACTTGGAGATTTCAAATAGGATTCCATAGTGTCTAAAACATTCTGGCCTGTTCAGGTTCTTTGAAACATAAAAATAATAGAGCAATTCTTCTGTAGCCAAAAAGTAAGTGACAGCTAAGAGTTGGCATTTTCTAAGGAGTATCTTGTGTTTAAAAAGTTTGAAAAACACTGTTTTTTTGCTGTGGGGTAAATAGGTGAAGTTTTATCATGTGCCATCTGCTCTGCAGTAACCATCCAGGCACATATTCTTACCCCAGAGGAACAGGAGGCTAATCCATGATAATTTACCACCCTATCAGCAAAGTCTACATGGCTTTAGAGCAATTGATACTGTAAACTCTTTCACTCTGCCTCAAGACAAGAACATAGAGACACCTTATTTTCTTTCTTCTGGGAAAGGCTACTGTATGACAGTTTGGATTAATGCAAAACCAGCATTCTCTTATCTGAAACTGGTTAGGATAGGAAGCCAACTATGTAAGGGGGGGGTGTATGGCAAAATAATATTTTTGAGACTACAGGAAAACTTGACATGGTAGCATGGCAAAGGCTTTTAACATACGGAATAGCACTGAAGGAACAGACTTGTGTTGAAGAAAGGTATAGAGGGAATCAGTCAGTTTTTTAGACTTCAGTAGAGCTTATTGGAGCTTTGGAAAAAAAGAATGGGTAACTTGATATTGATGGAGATGGCAAATGGGAAGCTTTCTTTAATTTACAAGCAATGGCCTGTCATTGCATACAATATTAGTTGATCCTCTTCATTATCAGCTTCTGCTTTTCTAATTCATAATTAAAGCTGTTGGTCTCTTATCTTAACATAATGTTTGTGTAGGTATAGTAGCTTCTAAATTAAGAGTAACTTGAGTGACTGAAACCTTTGTACCATTCCATATCATATGTTTGGAAAATTGATGCATTAGAATTAAAACTGACCAATACATATTATGGCGTGCTTTGTCTGCATCCTTGTAGAAGGACATAAATGTACAATGAGTAGTGTTATGGAAACAGTATTTTTTTAAGATAAGAAAGTACTGTCAGCTTGCAAAATAAGTTTATAGTATCTGCCGTTGAATCTCTTCAGAGCATGTGGTTTTACGTTTCTGTCTTTTTGTAGAGTTTTTTCTGCTGTGTATAAGCCCCTCCCTGCCCACCCCCTCGAAAAGGGAACAAAACAACATTTAAAGTAAAGAGAAACTTCCAACTTTGTCTTTCTTTTTTTGCTTTAATACATGACTGCAAGTGTAGTAACTGAGATTTAGAAAGATGCCATCTACTTCTGAAGAAGTGCTTTTCCAAATTATAGGAATGAAAAGTCACAGAAGAGCTGTTTGTGTACTCTTGCTTAGGAATGTTGACCTTTTGCATTCATAACTAGTACAGTAAAAGCTGTGTTAACTGGCACACTCTACTAACCAGAATTTCCGGCTGGACATCAGGAGGGGGGAAGCTTGCACGTGGCGGCCGCTATGTACCACTCTGTGCTGTCGCCACGCCATGTGGCCGGAAACCCATGCCTCAGGTAACTGGCATTTTTAGATTACTGGCACCCCCCATTCCCCACTCATGCCTGATAACAGAACTTTTACTGTACTTGCCTATTAACATAGGTGAGCAAGATTCCAACTAGGATCAGTTTATGGCTGGTACTAGCTCAGACTATTCATACCTGCGTCTCAAGTTGCATACCAAATACACTAATTTTAGCTTGGCAGATTTCATTACTTTGAGATTGCTGTTTCTTAAAACCAGGGCCCAGCAGCCTTTTGCAGATGTAGGCCACAGCTTTCAACCTGGCTGGCACCATGGGCCAAGTGTCATTCCCCAACTGTGAGTGCAGGCTGCAGCCAGGAGAATAGCCTTCCACTATGGGCATTAGCACCTGCTTGGGGCAGATAGGCTGGCGATTAGCAAAACATGAACCAGATCAAATGGCTGGCAAGATCAGCATGCCCTTAGTAAATTGTGAATTGGATTAAGCAGTCTCTGGTCAGATGGAATCCATTTGTGGGCTGTATCTGGCCCACGGGCCATAGGTTTTCAGCCTTTGTCTTAGACTGGTATAATATAGAAAGTAAATAATGGAGTAGAAGTGGAATGGAGCACTTCACTTTGACAGGTGCATTTGATTGCCATTATATGCATGGTCTTATGAATTTTGCAGCGGTAGAATTTGCTTTGAAACTTTCCCCTTGCATCAATTAACCTACACAGTCTAAGAACATTAAGAGTCATGTGGATTTTTTGCTTTTAGATAACTTACAAATGAGGAGAAAAGTAGTGCTTTCTTTTGAAAAATCCAGGCTTCGGACTGTCTCAGACATCTTGGAAAAGTTTTAACCATCATGAACAGTTAATTATTTCACTATAAACTGTTTATATGTGCAGTTAATGTATTTCCCCTTGATCACAGGCTGCCTCCTATGCTTTTTCAAGTTTCAAAAATGCTAACAATTCTTTTTCCAGCTACTAAAAATTTAATATTTTCCTTAACAACTTGAAATCCAGCTCTGCATTATCAGAAGAATCTGTGATGCATAAGCAGCAAATTCAGTGTATTTTATATTGCCTCCCATATTTTTAATCAAAATAACACAAAAAAACCTGAGTGTTTGATTTTTAAACGTTGCTAGTGTAAAATGCAGTTTCTTACCAGTGGTACAAAAAACAAGGCTTTTCTGCAGATCGTTAGTTCAGGTTTATCATGGAATGTATGATTTATAATTAGATCTTGGTTAATGAAGATCACAGTGGCTGGATCCAGATGTGCAGGTGCACGTAGTTTGTGGTGCTGCAAACCTCTTTGCAGTGCCGTAAACTGCACAAGTTGCATCTTTAATCAGTGTATGGCAGAGCTAACTTGCAGCACTGGGGCAAAATTTGATACTGGGATTTTCTGCCAGGAAAAAACAAACAAACCCAACAACAAAAAAGTGGCAGACAGATGCAGAAATGGGGGTGCCCCTGTGCTGAGGCACATGGAGACAGCTGAGCAGCCAGCCCAAGGCTGCCTGCTTCCCTGTCTGGAGGCATGCTGCAGCCCAGGGAGCAGCTGGCTGGGGTGCAGGGAGTCTCAGTATGGAGGCTCCATAGTGATGGAGATGCGGAAGTAGACGGCCTTGGGCAGCCCAAGGCTGCCTGCTCCCCCAGGTGGCTGGGCACAGGATGCTTCAGTGCAGAGGATGTCTAGTCCCTACTGAACCACCTTGTGCCCCAGCCAGCCCGCCTCTGCAGCATTTGGAGCAGCAGGACAATGTGTTCCCTTTGCAAAGCATACAGACAGGTGCATACACTGTGGCATGAAGTAGCAGCACAGATTTGTGCTGCTACTATTTGTGCTGCTGGAAAGGCACACACCTGCTTGTGTGGATACAACCAGTGTGTCAAAATCAAGTAGTCCTGTGTGTGATGTCCTTGCAAAAATGCATGTTTCAAACATCCAATTCACAACCTAAAAATGGCAGAATATTTCATGTACTCAAGAAAGCCCATATTTCAATATTGCAGGCTGCGGTCATCATGCTCCTATGCTTTCATAATGTCAGATAAGCTAGTCAGCCATATTAGTGTTGTTCTCAACGTGCTAAGTGCTGTAATCAACATAGGAAAGACTGCTTCAACCTTGTCAGGGTGTATGCACTGTTTTAAAAATGGACTCTGCAAACATTTGCTCTTTCAGTTGGTTTCTTAGGCTATTTTATTGCAAATAATTATTTATATAGATAGTGGATATTACAGTAAAAGCCCTGTTATCTGGCACAAGTGGGGAATGGGGGGTGCCAAGTATCTAAAAATTCTGAGGATGGCTTTCTCGGTGGCAGTGCAGGGTGGACGTTTTGGCTGGACATGGAGCTGCAGCAGTGTAGGGTGGTGGGTGGCGGCAGCCGCATGCGAGCTTCCCCCCTCCCCCCCATCCAGCCAGAATTGCAGTTAATAGAATATTCTGGTTAGTAAAATGCTGGATAACGGCTTTTACTGTACATTTCTCTTCCAGTTATATTTGCTACTGATAACGTTGGAAAAATGTGTGAGTTTACACGAGTTCTTGTATAACCAAGGCAGCTCTGGAGACTATGGTGCAAGGGGAAGGTACCAAATGCAATAACATATTTTTAACAAAAATGCTGACTCAAAAGGTGTTTTTAATATTAGATTGGATTATTTTCCTACCTATCACTATCACTATATATGTAATGTAAATGAGATCCGAAGTGTACCTAAAGGAGTTAAGTATCTACTTGTCTTTGAAAACTGTGATTTTTCTAATCAGAACTCATACCTGGTTTTCACTATCGGATTTTGGTCAAACATGCTGGAACGAAGCTGGATTCTGTGGGAAGTGGAAGCAGGGAGGAGGAGGTTATTCTTAGTAAGGTGTAAAATATTTGGGGCACTTTTTTGTATTGCAAAGTATTGAATAAAAAGCTTTTTACCTTTTTACCACATAAAAGGTAAGCTTTGGTTGTAATCTTGAATAGTAAAATAACTGCCACACAAACAAAGGCCAACAAAAGTATGGTAGAAATCTTCAGGTTAAAAAAAATGTTGTGTAGTATCTTTCATAACTAGTAACTTTTTGTGTTATAAGAATATACTACCAACTATTTATATTATTCCTATTAACGCTTTAGACATAGTAGACTTGCATGCTCACTATTTAACCACAGTCCTTTCATCCCATAGAAACATAGTACACATGCAACTGTTTTGGTTTTTAGATTATTTTTGTTTATTGAACAAAAAATAGAAAAGCAAACAACTTTCATATGTCTTGGTTTCTGGGTTTTTCTTGAGGTTTTTCAATGTAATACTTGATTCTGAGACCTGGTCTTTTCCTCATTTAACATGGAAAGCCCCTTGTCATATTCCTAGCACAGGGGTTTTCAACCTTTTTCGGTTGGTGTACCCGCGGGTTGAGAAGCAGGGAATTCCCTGGCTGGTGGCTGAGGGGGAGAGGGTCCCCTGGCAGCTGATTGACAGGCAGGGGCGTCCCCCGGCAGCCAATCAATGAGCATCGGGGGTGAAACCAGGAGTGCTGCCAGCAGAACCGAAAGTGCCCCTGCTTCTCCGCACTGCTACTGCGTACCCCCTGGGGCCTTCCCAAGTACCCTCGGGTAAGTGTACCCCTAGTTGACAACCCCTGTCCTAGCATACTGGGCTGTGTTAGAAAGATACCTGATGCCTGAAAGGCAATTATAGTGAGCCTGCAGGGCTTTTCACTGTGGCTGTCCGGTGCAGGATTAGGAGCAATGAACTCAGGCCGCAGCAGAGGAAATTTAGGCTGGAGATCAGGAGTAACTTTCTGACTGTAAGAGTGGTAAAGCATTGGAGCAGGCTACCTAGAGAAGAGCAGGATGTCCAGTCACTTGGCCAGGATTATTTAGAGTCACTTAAGGATGATCTTGTATTGAGTGGAAGACTCAATTCGGTTACCTTGTGAGGTCTCTTCCAGCACTACTTTCTTACAATTCTAGGAGCATTGCTTTTAAGTCAAGGGAAGTTATTCTTTTTGTTTGTTCGGAACTGGTGAAGTCTTACCTGGAGCATTATGTCCAGTTGGGGCACTGCACATTAAGAGGTCTGTGGATAAATTAGGAAGAATCCAGCAGAGAGCCCAATTTCAACCTTTTGAAATAAGGTATGCACAACTGTATTATTTAAGGAGTGGGTAGGGAACAATGCAATTTTGTGTCTCTTTCCCTTTGAAAGCAGCAGAAAATAAAACATGGTTTCATTACTTTTGTCCACAGTGGCTGCTTCCAGACAAGCGTAGACATCTGGTTCTCAGGGAACAACTAGCAGCAGAACACCTTGTGCTGCTGGTTGTCCCTGGGGAACACCTGTGGCATGCAGCAGGTTGCCCCAGGTGGGATAGGGGAGGCTGGGACCAGCACAGTTGCTGGCCTCAGAAGCTGTACCTGGGGGCCAGGGAAGCTGCAGCTCCATTGTTGTTGGAGCCTGGCTGGCAGCTGGAGTGTGGCTCTGGCCAACAAAGCTCCATTTTTGGACAACGTGCACTGTCCCCTCATGCACCACCCCATTTTTTGGTGAAAGTTTTTTGGATTTTTTTTGTTTGACTTCTGGATTTCCAGGGGCCAAAAAAAAAAACCCACCATGCTGCCAGATAGCAGTGCAGGATATGCCTGAATCTGAGGTATGTGATGCTGCAGACTACATGACTGTGCTGGTTTGGACACGGCCATTACATGCCAGCTAAGCTGTGCTGACCAGTGCAGCGTTATGGGTGGAATCAAAGCTTTGCCAGTTCTTACCCACTGATGCCAGAAAAGGAATATCCCCAATGGCTGCTGCTTTTTCTCTCATGTACTGTTACTTCCCCCCACCCCCGAATCCCTCAAAAGGCCTGGTGAAGCGGATAGGTTATTTAGGATATGCAGGAGAATAAATGGGTTCCATATACTCTCTTACACTCTAGTACAGCCACAGAGCTGGGCTCCTTGTTGAACCTATCCTGTGTAGTTTTGTGGCTAGCTATAGCATTTCTTGACTACAACCATGGATTCTTAACACTCTTTAACCTGTGTTCATGGCTGGTGTGATGGCAGCAAATGTTTGTGGAGTGTCTAAATGACATACTCCTTTTCAGCTGCACTGCACAGAAGAAAACTGCAGAGTTTAAAAGAGAGACTTCTCTAGGGCAACAGCCTTGACAGCTAAGTGGAATGCTGGAACTCAAAGCTGCTTTGTCAGTTGGGTTGAGAGAAAACAAACCACAAAATGAAGTGACTTACAAGGCTTTTTGCTTTCATCTCTGTTTTGGGAAGAAGAGTCTAAGAGGAAAGTCGCATGCAATTAAGCCGCCCTACAAACACTACAGTCTCAGTTGCATTTGGTGCTCTGTGTTGCAAACAATTAACAAATAGAAAGTTTCCTTAAGTGCATTTGAGTACATGTTAAAATTACAGCCAGGCCAAGGGGACCCAGATGCAGTGCAGTTTTGTTGTTGTTATAGATAGGTTTCTGAATCATACTAAAGCTTTAGCATGGATCAGTATAGTTCAGGGACATCATTCAAAGTAAACCTTGCCAAAACTACAGAAATGGAGAAATCATAACTGTCAGTTGATATAGCTGTGCTGGTAGTTTAGAGTGAGTATTTTGAGAAGTTTGTGAGACTGGCAGAGTGAAAAGTAGTTAGACCCTCATTTTACCTGTTGCTTGGTGAATTAGTAAACCAGAAGGCTTTGCACTTAATAAATAGAACCTTTTTTAGTGCATAGTCTAACTACAAGATTTTCAGGTAACACAAATTATGGACACTTCATTAATGCAGCATTAGCTTCACTGTTAAAGCAGTTCATTTGCATCAAAGTTTGTTAGGCTACTAGTTAGAAATGTCTGGGGCCCCGGGCTGTCCAACCGGCAGCCTGCAGCACCCAGGCTCACAGTCTAGGCACTGCTCTCCACATTGCTCTCTTGCTGCTGCTGAAGTCTCCAGGTTCCACCTTCCTCTTCCTGCTTCTGCTTTTTACCCACACCCTGGGGGCAGCACAGCTCAGACTGAAGAACCAGGAGACCCAGAAACCCTCTATAGCATGGCAGGGCGGGGTCCACATTGTTGAGGGAGTTGGGGCCCCCAGCCAGTCAGAAGTTGGACAGCCCTGTCTTGTACCACATCCAAACTGCAAATCTACTTGGCCAAGCTGTGCCCTGAAAATGTCAGATGTACAGCTTCCTAAACTAGAAGCAGTGTAGCCATATCCATCTGTTGCTGTGGGTGGGTTAATTAGCACTGTCACTCACCAGTGCTTGTTAGCCCACCCTCTGGGTCACGTGTAGATGGTACTGCTTCCAGTTTGAGAGAGAGCCTTTATAGAGCAGAGCAGTTTGTTTAAGAGTAGTGCTGCTAAGAAAGGTGCATCTGTAGTCTAGACAGGGCCATTTTAATCAGCAAACTTGATCTAGTCAGCTGTTTAGATTACATGTTCCCTGCCTCAAAAAATGTGGGTGTTCGGCACAAGAAAATCCTAATCAGGATTGGGATTGTGCTAGTAGTGCTACTGTGATACAAATAATGACTGAGAGATGGCAAACATATAATCCCTGTGCTGCTATTTTAAGTGTATATTGTCAATTTAAAAAATATTTTCAGGTAGCTTTTCTTTCCAATTGCTACAAAGTAACTCTTACAATTAGTGAAAGTATTTTACGCAGTTCTTTCAAGCGTACTTCATGTGCTTGAGAATACTCACTATGCAATAGATCTTTCGCATAGTAACAAAATAAAGGCAAAATGTTTTTAAAGGAAATATTGTTCTCTGTGTGTTTAACTACAAAATCTAACAGGGAACCTGGCCAGATATGGTACCTGAAAATAATTTTAATTAAGTTTTTGGAACTGACTAAATTTCAAAAGGATTTTTAAAGAGATACTGTCATGTGTTATACATAGGAGAATGTAAGTTGAAATAAACTCTCTCTTTGTTATAACCTTTGTTCACAACTTTCTTTGGGGTTTTCTGACGGGGGGGTGGGGTTTGTGCAAGTGGAAAATCTTTTAAGTTTAGGACTTCGTCATGTGCAGTAACTAATACCATTTTGGGCTGTAAAAGGGGAAATTCAGTAGTTTTCAGAGTTCACTGAGTTTTTATGGTATATGTAATAGTTCCATAACAGTTGTGGTTTGTGAAGCCCTTCCTGGTGGCATAGAGCAGTACCTTTCAGACTTCCTCAAGTCACAGAGTACTTTCATATCACTTCTGCTATGGAACCCCTACCCTTTTCCTAAAGATTGATGCCAAGTGACCCAGCTCAGCAACGGTGGCTCATTGGCACCTGGCTGGCTCTGCTGTTATCCCCAGTCTCTCTGCAGAACCCCATATGACCTATCATGGAACTCCAGGGTTCTGCAAAACAGTTTTGAAAACAACTGTGTAGAAAATGAAGTGTTCTATGAAGGGCATCTATGGGTTATTTCAGAAGTTCAGACAAGAGGTGATGGCAGGTTGAATGACTTCTCAACCCATTAGAAAAGTTACTATCTAGAATACCCACCAATCAGAACAAAAAAACCCTTCTAACTAGTGATGCACCGATGCATTGGTCCTATATTGGATCAGCACCGATATAAGGAAAATTGAGAGTATCAGCAGTCAGCTTTTTTTGGCTCGTGGCCAATAATATGGCTGATTAAATGTTCCATGCATTTGCGCAGCTGTAACGCAGCATGCAGGTGGCCAGGAGCACAGCCCAGCAGTGTGGAGAGCGGCCAGTAAGTCTCTTGGGGAAGTGGGGGGGAGAGGGAAGGGACAGGGGGGTGTAGATCGAGGCCCCATGGGGAGGGAGGGAATGGGACTGGCCCTGGGGCAGGAGCAGATGCTGCCTAGCAGGGTGGGGCATGGGACATAGCTGCAGCTCGTCCAGGGGGAGCGGCTTCCACTGCTGTGCACACCCCAAGATTGGGGGGGGG
>NW_017729034.1:56472899-56484696 GCF_001723915.1 Gavialis gangeticus
TGGGGCGAGGACAGGATGCTGCTGAGAGTGGTACCAGGCTCTTCCCAGCAGGCAGTGGCAATGCTGGGTTGGGGGGCTGCAGCCACCCAAAAACTTGTGCAGTGCTGTTACGACCCACCCTGAGCACAGCCCAGCCCAGCGCCCTGCTGGGAAGAGCATCAGTGCACCCCTATTTCTAACAATTTCTTGCTGAAAAAGAATGAACAGTGGGGTGGGGGTGTGAAAGATAGCAGTAGTTTAGGAACAGAATGTAGTGAGAAGGAGTGGTTGTATATTCGTGAGCAAATCAAGGCTTTCAGAAAAGAGCAGAGAATAGAATTACATCAAATACCATATGTGACACCAGAAAGCAACACATGCAGATAACTAAAATGGTGTCAGAATTTCTTGGTAATATATAGTCACTGTAGAGATCAACAAATTCTGGTGGTAAAAGCCAGATAGAGCATTATGAATGCTGGGAACCTACAACACTGTTTTGTCCTCCTAGTGCCCTTTCAACAGAATTTTATACACAGCATGAAAAACTTTTGGTGCATTTACCATTGCTAGGAGACATTTAATGATGAGCTGTAATGCAGAATCATTCATGTCTGGAGCAGAAAGAACTAATGGCTTCAGTGTATGCATCAGCCTGGGAAAAAGTAATCTGTAAAAGAAGTAGCATATCTGGGACTTCTGATAGTGTATGGCATCTCTTTGCCTTGGTGTGTTAGCTATGGCCTGGTCATTTTTTTCCTACAGCCAACACCTGAATAACCTGTTTGACACTATCAGCACCACCCTCCACACCAAACAGTGAAGGAGTATGATGCAGTTCTTATCTTTACTCTCTTCACAATAGGATCCTACTGGTATTTGGACTCTGCTCTGTTAATGAAGGCTAAGCTACTGTACTTGAGCTTCTAGTTGGGGGTGGGGAGCAGGGCAGGCAGGAAGTGTGTAAGAGTTACCATGGAACAGCAGATGTATAATAAAGCCCTTGCCCTTTTTTCTCCTACCATAAGTTTTGTCCATATGTTAGTTTAGCTAATTGTGACCCAGTCATAATTGTAATGTATTAGGAGCCCTTGCAATTTTCTGTTCTCAGTAGTCATACTTAAATGCTTAGCTGAGTCGTAATATTTTTTTCACTTCTGTTTTAAGCAAAAAGTAGAAATTTTTATTAAAGGAAAGCATGAAGTTAGCTTGGACAAAATTCACATAACCAAAAATACAAATGGGCCTGTGGACCCCCCAAAAATATGACAGGATCTCCTAACTCCTCTTGCTTTGTCACTAAGGGCATTTATAGATGTGTTCCGGGAGGTTGGGGGAAGAGAGGGTGGGCTTTAATTAGCAGACCTCCGAGAGCCACGCTAATTAAAAGTGCCCATAGCATCGTGTGCATCAGTGTCCCCATGCTGAAAAATGGCGGCAGGGTGCTTTGAACTAAACCTTGTCAAACAGGCTTTAGTTTAAAGCACCTTGCCGCTACTTGCAGTGCAGGGACACTGATGCATGTGATGTTGGAGTCTGCTGGAGTATAGTAATTTCCATGCTCCAGCAGACTCGATTAATCAAGTCTACTCCGGCGTGCTGGAATTCCAGCACTGGAGCAGCCTCCCTGCATGTGTATAGAAGCCCCAAAGGGTCAGAAATGACTTGTTTTCAATTTTGTAGACCTTGACTTTGTTATGGCAAACACTGAACAGTCTTGAAATAAAAATGATTTAAAGCCTGTAAATACATACAAAAATATTGCAGTTGTTTCAAGCTTAGAAAATGATAGCAGTGTGGAATTAAGCAATTAACATAGAGGTTCTAAAACTACTGAGCAGAATCTGAAGAACATAAGAATGAAACTCCTGAAGTGTGTAGATTTTGTATGATCAGTTTTAATTTAAAAATGCATTGAAAGGACAGCTGTATTAGCTATAGCTTATGGTTTGTTTACACGAAGTCTAGTGTACATGCAGCTTACACTCGAGAAAAGATTGAAATCAGCTACCCAACCAAAATAAGTTACACTGGCAAAATGATCTTTTTTGCTGGTATAACTCCTACGTTTACACTAGTAATTCTGCCAGCATAATTTATATCAGCTAGGGAGGTAGTTTGTTCACAAATCTAACAGGTGTAATTATCCAAGAAAAGCTTTTAATAAGCATAGCCCTAGCCCAAGGTGTGCCTTCAGCTGTTTCATCATTATACCAGATATTGTAGTTCGGTGGTTCTCAAGGTTTTTAGACTCAAGGCACCCCTTGGAAAATGCCAGTTCTTGGTTTTCACTCATTGCTTGACGACAGAAAAATAATAGAACATTCTTTCTCTTGCAAAGAACCCAAGAATGTTTTTGACACTGAATTCAGATTTGAAATCTCCAAGTTCCTCTTCTCTTGTGAATCATGGGTAGATATTTGTACATCAAGCAGTGCTAATATTGTGTGACACCCCTGGCATCCTTGAAAAGATCTGACAGCACCCCGGGGTGCTGCAGCATTCTGATTTAAGAATTGCTGCTGTAGTATCATGATGGAGCTAGTGTGATCTGTATTGATGGTACATAAAAATTAGGACTGGAACAAATTCATGACAGTTATAAAAACTATATGCAGAATATCAGAATCTACTGCAAGTGGCATAAGGATATGAGGATGTCTGGAGGTGGTAGTGTCTAGTAATGCTTTTAACAAAAAAAGAAATTAAATTACATTTTTAAAACATTTAATTTATCATTGAAGTTTACATTATAAATATCTGTTAGGTGTATAATTCCTTACAAATTGCATCATGAATCTATCATACTTGAATTCAACGATATGCTGATTTGCAATATACTTCTGCCCTGGTGCTTCCTGAAATCTAACAATCCGTTTGTATATCTATTGTGTCTAATGTTGTTCAGCACTGAATTTTGCATGTCTTGAATTTTGCTCAGCACGATGAGTTTCTCAATATGGGGAAGGTGACAAATAAATCAATCAAATAAATAGTTCTAAACCTTGGAAGCAGTTTAAATGACAAAATATATTCAAACAACTAAGAAGTGTAGGCTTTTTTATTCTAAATAATCGCTTTTCATTATAGGAATTGATTCCTGTCTTTCAGCATGTGACTTTATCTTTGCTTTCATAGAAACAGGTCCTTGAGCCTATGTCGTGCCTTGTAGTATCTGAGGTATTTACACAAAATTAACTGTTCCAACCAGGAGATCTCACACCACCTTCAGCTGTCCTGTGAAATATGAATTTTCATTTCCACCTAGGAGAAATTTTACAATCTTTGCATTCTCCTATACCTAAGGAATGGTGTGCGCGCCCAAAAGCTTGGCAATAAAGTTGGGGGTTTTTTTGCAAATATCTAGTTGATCTAATAAAAGGTATCACCTCTGCCACAAGTTCTGATTCCTTGTGATAGCTGAACAATTTTAAAATGACTTTCAAATCATGTTTAGGGCTGTTAGATATTGGGACACCATTGAAAGGCCAGACCATACACTTTTGGAATGCTACAAGGCTACATACCATACTATATTGTACATACCTTTTTTTAATTGACCTTTCCATTAATTTATTTTGCTTTTTAACAGCATCTTATTCCTGTCATTCTACAACCCCCACCAGAAATGCCCACTTAGCTGTCTTCTAACTGTTGTCTTCAATACTTTATTGCCAACTTATTCCTTAGCTTAATCACTGTATTACTAAGACTATGGGCAGACAAAATTATACTGCTTTATGAGCTGAAGCCTCCCTCAGAAATGTGCATCAGCTGATCTGTTGTGATTATTTAATTTGTCTCCTTCCCCATAATAAGTTAAACCACAATAACTTATCCCTGGACAAAACATGAGGGTAACTATTGCAGTATATCTTCCAGTTACCCCACAACAGTCAACCAACAGAAGTTGCAATAGATTGACTGGCTTCTCCCCTGAAATTGTTTCATCTGTCCACACACTGAGTTTTCTCACTAAAATATGAGCTGACTGACTGAAGACTTTTCTCTCCATATTTGATCTTGTGAAAAAGTAAAAAGCAGATATTCAAAATAGCAAATGGCTTAAATGTTTGGCTCTTTTTTTTTTAATAGTTTCTTTTGTTTTCATTCTTCAGATTTTCTGTTTAAGTTCTTAGTCATTGGAAATGCTGGAACTGGCAAATCCTGTTTACTTCATCAGTTTATTGAGAAGAAATGTAAGTATACTTGAGGATAGTTAGTGCTTGACATTTTATCAGTACAGCATTTTAAACTAATGACTATCTATATTGATCTTAAGTCTTTGCTAGCTTCAACCACTTCTAGGCTGTAGTTAGCAAAATGTATTTCCACAATCTAGATGTGGATTTCCTGAGAAGTGTGTGGCTTGAGCCATGTTATAAAACTGCATAGTAGACTTAATCTCTGTAGTGTAGAACTTAATGTGTAGTCGTAGACCCTTTCTGCAAAGGCCTGGCAAGCCACACTAAAGCATGTTAATAATGAGTCATGTTTAAACAAATAGCTAACACATTTCTGATTGCAGCGTGGAGCTGGCTAAAACTCATCAGAATACATATTTCTTTGTATGCTTATGCAGAAGGCTCTCAAGTTATTTTACATATCTAAGTGGACAGATGAGGCAAAGAGAAGTACAGTAGTTGCCCAAAGATGCACAGGAAGCCTGTTAGTCAAGATCTATAATCCAGGTTCCCTAACTCTCAATATCAAAGTCATGAGACTTGGAAACCTAGAAACTCTGCTTTTCATGCTGAGTAATTGGCAATAGTTTTCTTTAAATCTGCCGAGTGTTTACGTGTTTGTTTTACATTTATGATGATAATTAAAAATAAATACCTAGGGTTCAGAAATACTTCATAGTAAGATGTGGGTGTACCTTGTACAGTTTGTGGCCAATGAATAAGCTATTTTAGCTCTTGGGTAGCCCAAGAACAGATGATATGCATTTATCAAGCAACCCTTACATGGCCCCATATTTGCACTATGAAGGTGATCATATATTTAAATATGAATGCATGTTTTACTGAATGTTTTGTAATATCAGTTGTGTGTATAGGTCCTCGGACTTATGAGACAATTGGTTCATGAAAACCGTATCTTAAGTTGAAACATTGTAACTTGGAATCAATTTTTCCCACAAAAAACAATGTTATAAATGGGGGATTGATACTGAAATGAGGCCCAATATCCTATTTTCACCAAAAATAACCCAGAATTTTGTACTCAATCAATTATAGATGAGTAATATAGCTACACTAATGTATTTATATTGTAAATAGCAATCATATTGATTTGGAAGGACTTCTTTGAAGTGACTTTGCTGGACTTCTTGAAGGACTCTTGGTTGGACTTCTTGAAGGGTTCTTGGCTGGAGTCTTCTGAGGAGTCTTGTCTGCAGGTTTTTCTGGAGTCTTGTCTGCTTTCTTAACAAAAGTGTCCAAGGAAGTTTGGACAGATGTTCTTCTGGGAGATAGGTGACGCAGCAGACTTTTTCAGTGACATGGCATGGCGTGGTGTAGGATCAAGCGTTGTAAAGTTGAAACTGCCATCAGAAAGTTGAAACAGGGTGTTAATTTATAAATGTTGTAACTTGAAACATTGTAAGTTGAAGACTGCCTGTACTTCTCTCCCTCCCCACCCCCCCCACCCCAAAAAAGAGCAATAGAGCCATAATATTTGTAGGCAGAACTGAGTTGGGTTTTTTTATGTTCTGCTGTTTGTATTGATTTTGCTTTAAAAATAGATCAAAGCTTTAGAAAACATGGTCTCCCAGACCATAACAAAACACTCCAAAACTTGCTAACAGAAATAGCTTTATTTAGTAGAGAAGACCTTTGTATTGATCTTGTCTACATAGGCACATTCAAATGACCTGGGAAAATGCTCTTGGGTTTATTATCCTGGTAGGCAAAACTTATCTGAAGATGCCTGAATAGACATTTGAATGCTGAGCCCCTGAAGAGCAGAGAGCTTTCTGTGCTGATACTGTGCAGCCACGGGGGCCCTGTGCTCATGTCTTGGCGTGCTAGTCAGACTCCCTTAGTATGCCTGGAGACAGAATGACAGCAGTGCGCAGGGCAGCCCTGGTTGGCTGACCCAGACTGCTCAGGGTTAACCTATGTCTCCCTGCAGCATAAATATGTTAACACCCAGGAGTGATTTAACCCTATTCGTCCTCAAGCTGTTTTTTGCCAGAAACTGCCTTTCTTTTTCTCTGGGAGAAAAATCCTGAGCATTTCTACAATTGTGGTTCCTCCTAGGGATGTGAAAGGTTAATCTTTTAACCGATAAGTGCAGTAATAACCAGTCAGCTTACTGGTTATCCTTGAGCTCCAGGCAGGCACAGTCTGGCAGGCAAGAGGAGAAGTGAAGCCTCACAGTGTCCCAGCAGGAACCAGAAGACAGAGGGCAGGAAGGCAGGGATGGGGACTAGTACTCATAGCCTAATAGGAAAACAGCTGCAGCCTCATGACTCAAATAAGCAGTTAGCTGCTCATTCATAGGTGCACCCTCCCTCCAAGTGCACACAGGATTGTCTAGCTAGGTTTGCCTTCTCCTCCTGTCCCCAAAGTCAATGGGCTCCCAGCAGCAGCTGTGTCCAAGCTACTGTGTTATTAGTTAAACATTTAACCTATGTAATTAGAGGAAGCTAAACAAATACATGTTTTTAAAACTATATTTACATTCCTAGTTCCTCCTGAGAGAGCAGTGACTTTCTCAGGAGAAACTGAATGTTTGTACATGGCCCTTGAGTTGTTAGTCAGGATGTACAAAAATGTTACAAGTATAAATTGGTAATACTGAAACAATATGTATGTATGATTTATGTATAATTAATTTTGTCCTTCTAGAAGTGTTTAGTTACTCTGCATGTTATGGTAATATTTTGAAAAATTGCTTTTGCCTAAATTTGAATATGCTTTGCAGAAATGATATACTCAACATTTACAGTAAATATTCATTACTCCCTTTAATAGTGCTTTATAGTGCTTTCACTATTTATGCTCCTTTTTTCCAAATGAATATATTTGAAATATTTAAATAGATAAAAAATTTAATCATGCACTTCATTTGTTCTCAAAATATTAAACTTGTTTCCCTTTCTATTTTAGTCAAAGATGACTCAAATCATACTATTGGAGTGGAATTTGGTTCAAAGATAATAAATGTAGGTGGTAAATATGTAAAATTGCAGATATGGGACACAGCAGGACAAGAGAGATTCAGGTATCTTTTTGTTTATTTATTCTGTGGTATTAAATTGGAACCTAGAGGTATTGGGGACTAGATTTATCTGTGATGTAAATAGGTACAGTTGCTAAGTCATCAATCAGCATTGTCTGCTTTACCGTGGTTAAATGGTCCGTATCCTCAGTTTGTTTAAACTGAGGTAACTATAGATTTCAGTGGAGCCAATACTGCCTTGTATCACCTGAGATGCTAGCTGTCTTATTATGGTATAGTTAGTTATCAAATTTAGTGCTCAAAATTTATGTTAAGAAAATATTTAGCATGAAGAAGAAGGTGCCAGGAAACTAGTCATGACAGAACATGCAATAAGACAGATCTCTGTCTCGATCCCAGTATAGTCTTTTGTGAAAGTAATCTGATTATTTAATATATCAGTATTCTAACAGTTATACTTAAATGTACCAGCTTCTTTATGAGAGGCAGTGCTATTCACTTGTATAAAACAAAACACCAACATATCTTTAACAATATGTTGCATTCATCTATTGTACCCTGTCAGTGGCAGATTCAGGAAATTGGGGCAGGTTGCGGCAGTATGGTCATACCCTTTTTCCACCACCCTTGCTGTCCCTAGTTGATGCAGGTGCAGAGAGAGTCTCAGAGCCACTTCTGCCCTGCTCTGGTCACAGGCTGTAGTTGCTGAAGGGTGCCAGGGACAGTGGTGATAGCAGGCAGGTTGCTGCTTCGTGCACCTGCTCCTAGCCACCCCGCTGCTCTGTCCGTTGCTGATGAGGACCAGATGCTTAAAGGAAGAACCCTCCTTTCCTTCCCCCCCATCCCCTGTGTCATTGCTTATCTCCAGCTGATGTGGAGCTGTGAGATGCAGATCCATTTCTACCCCACTCCGGATGTACTGTCAGGTAAGTAGGCTGGCCATATGGAAATTTTGGGAATCTGGGACACTGCCCCCCCTTCTCACCCCCCATGCTCTCACAAGTTGGTGGGGATAGAGGCTGCGTGCTAGGCAGGCAGTGGTACCCATCTGCCTGCCTGCAAGGTGCTCCACACCACTCCAGCCCCTGGCCAGACTGCGCCCTGTGCCCTTGTGTTTCCAGGACACCCATTATAATTCTCAATAGCCAGCCAGGAACCAGCATCTGAAATTTGGGACTGCCCCACTAAAATGGGACATATGGTAACAACAGGCTTGGTGGAGGAAAGTGGCAGCAGCAAGCAGGTTTCTTCATCCTGTTTCCTGCTTCTGTCCCCTCCCATGTGTCCCCTGTTCTCTGGGAATAGGCACTGGAAGGAGGAACCCACCTGCTGCCATTCCCACTGTTCCTAGCTGACACAGGCATGGTGGGGAGCCACTCTTGTTTTGCTCCAGCCACAGGCTGCAGGAAGCAGCTGGAGTATGGGACAGAACTGACTCTAGGGCTCCCGCCTGCTTATCAACCCAGGGACTACAGCAGAGGGTTGGTGGGTTTCTTCTTCCAGTGCCTGCTCTTTGCTCAGCTCTCCAGTGTCCCCTGGAGGCCTTGGCCACGTATAGTCTGAGGTGCTGTGTCATACCCCTCTTTAGGAAGTCCTGGATTTGCTCATATATCCAGTATATTTGGTCATGGATCAAACATCTACTTAATGCCTAATGTTTAAATGCACCTCTGTTCAAAGATGCTAAAAGATTGCCATATTATTCAAACGTAAAATGACCCCGATTATAAGACAATTTCCAATAATTAGATTCTGTATATGGAAAATTTGTAAAAATTACAGAATTTTTCAAGTATAGAATCTGACTATTGTAAGCTTGTCTTAAATTTGTCCCCTTCCTACTGCTACAACAGGGAGAATAAATGTGGAGAAGTCATGTAGCCCCATTAACCTCTTCCTTCCCTCCCCCGCTCCTTCCCCCTCCTTATTGTCAGGCCCGGCTCTCCCTGAGCACATGGAAATGAGGAACAAATTTGAAAAACTGACCTTGAAATAAATCGGTGATTTTTCTCCTTTGGGTTAAATCTCCACATTTCCCACAGCGGACGGAAAACCTGGATCCCTGTATAACCCGTTGACACTGTCAAGCATCTTTGCAACCCTGTTTTTTATCGTTGGGCCCACAAGTTTAAGAACTGCTGCAGTAGAGTAAAATGAATTTCCAATGTGATGGCCGCAGACTGTGAATGCTCCTTGGCAGACACTGCCTATTTTTAAAGTGAGGGTAAGAGGGGTGAGGAGCACTGTTGATTCATGTTAGATGAGTGAAACTGCCTTGGAATAGTAAAGTTACTCTCTCATAGCCAGGATACGTTGTTCAGGGCATATAAATCAAACCAGCACTTGAGACATCATTTGGTAATTGCTGCAGGTCATAAAATACAGGCAATTGGTGCTTCTGCCAAAATATACTGCTTAGTAAGTGGTCACCACTATTGTACAATAGTTTAGTTCCTAAGTGACTTCTACCTTAACACCAGGTAGAATACATCATCATAATCCAGTCTTTACATGGTAAAGGTATTGCAGAAATATAACTATGTAATTCCTTTTCAGGTCTGTAACAAGAAGTTACTATAGAGGTGCTGCAGGTGCTTTGCTTGTTTATGACATCACCAGGTAATAACAATGAACAACTGGTTCTTTTTTCACTTAAAGTTTGTATTATAGCAGACAGTGAAGATGTAGTTTGCATGCAAAGAATAGTGATGGGATTCTTCCAGGAAGGACTTCCACCATTACATGAGACCCCTGCCTGCCCTTTGAGGGGAGACGGCACTAGCTTGTGGTCAGTAGTGTCCAGTGCTACAAAAAAGTCCAGAAAAATGAGATTAAATGTGGTCCCTCCTGTACACTTATAAATCATCCATCTGTGTCAATGACTTCTTATTGTGCCATGTGTAAAAATACTGGCTTCAGTTCCAGGAACTTGTGGTTGCCATTTGGTTAACTGCTCTGTGACTTTGCTCAGAAATGGAAGGATTGTCCCTGTATAGTAATTTGCTTATGTATTTAGGGTGGCTTTCTTAACTTTTGGTTGGAATGAATAATGAGAGCAGAAGGAAAGATTTTCTCTGAAGTATTGGTTATTTTGGTTAGGAGTGGTGAATTATTCATGACCCTTCCACAAGTCAGAAAGAACATGGGTCGGATGAGGCTTTTTAGTGTGTCAGACTTAAGAGTGGGATGCGCTGAACTCTAGGAAAGTAGGTGAGCTCTTGCTGGTAGTTTTAAGTGGAGCTAACTCATCTGTTGAAGGTCATAGACATTTGGAATTGAAGAAGTGGTACAATGCCTTGGTTAGTTTCCAGGGAGAGGATTTGGCAGTTTAAGTGGAGACTGTAATGACAGTACTTTGGCCTGTAATGATGTCACTGAAGGCCTTAGTTTATCCTGTCTGTTTTTAGCCTTCTTTCACCATTTGTTTTCAAGTTTCTGCCTCTTCTTTCATCCTGGCCAGAGTATCAAAAAACCAAGGAGCATTGCTCAGGTCATGAATAAGAAAGAGCTTTTGGGGGATTTGATGGGTGAGGTTAATGTACTATGATGATGGTGATGATTTAGGTTTTTGAATCTGTGTCCTGAGAGTGGAATGTAGCCTGTTTAGTAATATATCGGAGTCCATGAGTGGAATCCAGGATCTGAGGTCAGTCTTTTTGCCTGGAAGCTGAAAGGCCTCTGATCATTGTATTGATGAGTTGAAGATCTGTCCATGGCAGTGGCTAGGTTGTGAGCCTAACGTCTAAGCCATAGAACTAATTTTTAAGATCATCATTGCAACAGCATTTTAGAATTGGTAAGCTGCAAGCGGTCACAACTAGCTCACTCCTTTATATTTTTTGTAACGGTATGGTTCTGCAACCTCATCTCAAGATGCTTTCTAAAGTAGCAGCTGAATTTTACATAAATCGTTAAATTAAGTCTGCTATTCTTTTCTCAAATCTCATGCACATGAGGTTGAAACAGTGGATGTGCTGTTGATGCAAAAAGGTCTTTTTCTGGCAAGACTAGCAAAAGAATTTAGAAAATCTCTCAATCTATTTGTTTGCTTTTGTGTGTAATAAAGAACAAGTATATTTTGAGAACTTTTCCCCTTCTAGTAGACACTGAGTCATACTTCATGGAAATTGACATGGCCTTAATGTCATGGTAAGGGGAAACTCACTTGCAAAGATCTGTAGATATTCAGGTTCTAGTTCTGCATTCACTTTGTTGCTCCGTGGAGCTAGTCATGTCAGATGCTGTCTGACGAAGCAGTACTCCAGTTTTTAATTGGTCTCTAATTCAGCTAAGACTCTTTCCCACCTTCATTTAATTTTGTTACTGCTATCAGAGTATCTTCTGAGTGGAATATGCAGAAACCATTGAAAGAAATGAAGTATTCAATTGTCTCTTCGCAGTTTTTACCTGTAAGTCTTTTCCTGTGCAAAGAAAGTAAATTATTGATGCGTGTAATTGAGTCGAAGGAAAAATTACTTGCCTAGGGTTGTGCATCAAAGAATAAAAATGAGGGCTGAACAAACAGTGCAGAAAATAGAACGCTCTGTATTTGAACTAAGTTCAGGTCAGGTCACAGCAAACCTTCCACACAAAACAATTAAAATCTCATTCTTGTCAAAAAGATCATGAA
>NW_017729034.1:56489696-56510650 GCF_001723915.1 Gavialis gangeticus
GCAGCCAAACCAGTGGCAGAGCCAAGAATAGAACTCCAGGCTCCTGAATTCCAGTCCAGTGCTCTCTCCACTAGGCAACACTAAAAATATCCATAATATAACAGAGTTATTGTTGTTACACAGCCGGGAAACTTACAATGCACTTACTAATTGGCTGACGGATGCAAGAATGTTAGCAAGTCAAAATATTGTGATAATACTGTGTGGAAACAAGAAGGATCTTGATGCAGATCGTGAAGTTACTTTCTTAGAAGCATCCAGATTTGCACAAGAAAATGGTAGGTGTTTTGTGCCTTTTAAAAAATCTAATATTGAAGTAACGTTTGTTTGTTTTTTCCTATTCCTCTAATGATACAGCTTTTGTGCATTTACATACTGCTCGTCTATGTGTACCTTACTAGTATTATCAATGTGATCCCTTTTCCCACCACTTCAACAGACAGATCTACCTGAAACTAGGGTAGAAAAGAAGGAAAGTTCCATGAAGCCACCTCATCAAGGATTCTCCTAGTCCTACTGTTTGCCATGTTGAGCAAAACTTTTCCATCCTTTCTCTCCATGCATAACTATGCCAATCAGTTGGAAGCAACTGGTTATAAATCAGTTCTAGAAATGCTACCTCCTTCAGTTCTCACGTAGCTTTTCTTTAAGATGGACCAGCCCTGACCACATCTACTCCCAGGGACTTTCTAAAGGAGTTTCTAACTGAAGAGGATAATCCACAGACTGTATTACCTGTTATCATTTGCATCTATTGGAGTAGGCAGAGAATGAAGGATCCTTCTAGTTTGTGTTATCACAGAGGCAGCCAGTTCTTGTCCACGTGGTAAGCGGCAAGATGCAGATCTGAAGGGATCCCTTTCTGCATGAATACTACTATTATCTGGCTTTCAAGTTGAGGCTTTTTCCAGCATATTCTTATTTGAGATTTAGGGGAAGTATTTTTCTTAAACTTCCCCCCCCCCCCAACTCCCCATGTATGATTTGAATATGGTTCAAATTAAACATATTGGGCCATGTCACACATATGTGGACACGAGTCTAGGAAATAAGCCCTTTTTATTTTCCTGACCAGTGAGAGGAAGACTATTGGATAACTTACCCTGTAAAGTAGAACACACAATTGGTGGTAATATGTAATACCTCTTGAACCTGGTGGCTGACTTTCAGGAGAATTTTGAATATAAAACTTTAGTTTCAAAGATGAATGGTATGGGGAAAGGGGGAGGACTTTACCTAGAAAGAATATATTACATTAGAGGACCAGATAAAGGTGAAGTTAGCTTACAGGTAACTGTCTTGCTGTCAGACTTGGTTTCTAGATCAAGTGATAGATATAGATGGGCATTCAATTAAAAAAAATAGTTAGGGGTGTCCAATATGGCTTAAATTAGCAGATAACTTTTTTCAGTAGATCATAATTTCTTCCTTTAGAAGTTAATGCTCAAAATAGTATTTCAGCCATGTTTTGTTCCTGTTCCATGCTTTGGGAGTGTTATCACAGCTCCAAGCAAAGTAGCAGTAAAAATTCAGTGGGTTTTTTGTTTAAACTGTTTACTAGAAAGCATTTATGCTGAATAACAGAATGGGAAAGTAGAGAGAGCCAAGATAAAACATAATCACTTAAAGCCTATACCTTTGGGAGCCTATATTAGTAAAACCCTGATAAATACATTTTTAAAACTATTTTTATCATGTATTCTGGTTATATTTTCATTTAATTCTGTTTGGATATTAAACTTAGATGGGCTTTTTCAGTTGACTTCATAGTCTGATTCTTGTGCGTTAGTATGGCACTGTAGCTTTTGGATTTCCAGCACTCTAAGGGCAGCATTTACATGTCAAACCAAAACAGTTTTACTGAAAACATTTTCATGTTTAGTATCATTTAGAGCAGGGCTGTAAAACCTGTGGCACAGGCAGCCTCTGTGTGGCATGTGGGAGAATGGGGAGAGGACAGGCAGCACAACAGCAGATAAGACAGGAAGCTAGGCAGCAAATTGGGCAGGGAGCACAGGCAGGGAGCAGAAAACAGAGCAGCTCATCAGGTAGAGAAAAAGGATCAGAGTAGGGGAAGATGCAGAGCTAACTTGTGGCATACCTTCCCAAAGGTTGGCTCCCACTGATAGAGCAGGGGGTGACAACCAGGGGCATGTGCCACAAGTGGCAGGGGCAGCCTGTGTGGGGGGCTTTCAGCGGATTGGAGAGAGGACAAGCAGCACAGTGGCATATAAGTTAGGAAAAAGAAATCAAAGCAACAGATCAGGCAGGGAGCAGAGGATAGCAAGGAAAAAAGAACAGGCAGGGAGCAGCAGGTTGGCTGGGGAAAGGGACTGGAGTGACATTTGGGGAGAGTGCAAGGCTAATTTGTGACACTCCTGACAAGAAGATTGGTCCCCCACTGATCTAGAGCTTCTGCTTTTAGCAGCGAACGTGGGGAACTACAGTTGTTGACACAGAATTTTCTTATTCCACCTACTGCAGCAGACTTTCAAAGTTTAACTTGAGATTTTATTTTTCTGACATCCAAATATAGAGCTGATGTTTCTGGAAACAAGTGCGCTAACAGGGGAGAATGTTGAAGAGGCCTTTGTACAGTGTGCAAGAAAAATACTCAATAAAATTGAATCAGGTAAATTAAAATTTAAGATACTGATTAAGCATATGTTTTCAGCTTTGGTTCTACAGTTTCCCTAAACTATCTAGCAGTAAGTGTTCAGTGTGAATGTACCAGTAAATCAAATAACTCTATGAAATTTTGTAATTGACTGAAAGAAAACACATAGTTAAACATTGTAACAGGCTAATCCATTTGTTTATCAGAACCTATATGATTCTTCAGACCACTTTTGCACCTCTTCTTTGTGTATGGGTGCAGAATAGTGTCAAAGGTATTAGCTAGATCATATATAAAGAGTATGAGGCTTTTGAGAGCACTTCTAGTAAGTGCCCATGTGACTTCTGGTTGAAGTCAATTCATTTTTAATTATTTTGGAACTGCAAAAACATGCTGCATGCTTCACAATATAAGTGGGCAGGTCTAGGTCAACAAGAGGCTTCTTTGTACTCTGACTTTGTCAGCAGAGTGGTTCTAGTTTCTAATCTGTTTCTAACTTTCAGCCTCTTTCATGTCTCAAAAAATTCCAATTCAGGAAAACTCAATCATGTATGGACACAGTTTAAAGTGTTTAATGCTAAGGAAATATTTGTATTTAAAACCTATTTAAAGAAATAGTGTACAACTTTTCTAAGTTATTTGCCTTTGTTTCTGGCATCTTGATTTCCTTTGTTTGAATATTAGTCTCTAAAATTGGAGAACGAAATTCAAACCAGAAAAAATTAATTTTTTTCATAAAATAGACAAAATACAAAAAGAACGCTTGTTGCAACCATTTGACTTGTTTAGGAGATGCACTGTGTTCTGGGTTGTATAATTAGAAACTGCTACAGAAGATTGAGAAGTTTACAATTTTATCAAAAGTAAACAAAATGTAATAATTTCTTGTAGAGATGGGATACTGTAAGGTAGGAAAATACAAATACAAATGAACAGTTTTATCTGACGTTACCAGTTTGCTTGGAATATATTTATGCATCCACACATGATCAACTCCATTTAAAAAAATTCTCATCAGGTGAACTGGATCCAGAAAGGATGGGCTCAGGTATTCAATATGGCGATGCTGCATTGAGACAGCTGAGATCACCACATAGAGCACAAGCCCAAAGTGCTCAAGAATGTGGATGTTAAGAAAACTGAACAACAAAGTCCTGAACGCTCATTTTAGATGCAAGAGGTAAGCCTCTTTGGTGGATTACCATACCTCATTTGATGCCTTAATACAGAGCCTTCCAATTTTGTGGTACTGAACTTTCACCAGAGCAAAATTGTAGAACAGGGTAGCATCCAGCAAAATAATAAATAAGGGCTTGCTTCCAGTGTTAGGTTTTGTTTTTTCTCCTAAGTAGAAACAATTTTCATGCTTCAGGCCCTTATTGAAATCTGAAATAATTTGCTTTTTATTTCATAGTATTTCTCAGAAAATCCAAAAAAGCTTATCTTTTGGCAAGTTCTGCTGTGAATCTTGTACCTTTTAAAAGATGCTGATGACTAGGGAAGAGCAGGCCGTTTTTACAATGTGATGACAAAATACTACCAGAAACGTAAATCCAAAATATATGGCGTAGCCCCATATATTATTAAAGGCTTTTCATAATCACACTCTAAAGAATGAGTGGTAAAGACTCATCCTGCTCTCAAAAAAATAATTAAAGTACAGTATTTGGTTCCAATCTTTGTTCTGCTCTCCCTACAAGGAAGACCAGCACTTAGTGTCTTGCATTGCTTCACGATATGAGCACAAGGGAAGGAAGAGGGCAAAAGGGAAGAAGCAGCACCAAGACTGTTCATAGCCTCTGGAGGAGAGACCTGTTTTCCAGAGATATCCAAAAGGCTGGAAGGGAGGGCTGGAGTGTTTCCTTCTAACTCTCCCGTTAGTAGTTGTGCGGGTGAGGATCAGAGGGACAGATTCCAGTAGAGATCTGCAGCTGGTTGCTTCTTGCAATAATGCTGGACTCTTTTTCCCAGTTTGTTGCTTTTAGCTGCTATGAAAAGAGGAGATTAAATGGGCTGTGTACAGCTGGCTGTACTCAGAACTAGAAAATTAGTGCTACTTCAGAACTGGAGAGGGAAACCTGCTGATACACCATCTGTCTCCTCTCCAGTACCACACAGGGGAAAGATAGGTTAGAAAATTCTGTTCTAGGGGTTAGAATATTATTTCAGCTAACAGTCTTCACCAGGAACACTTCCTTTTTTTTTTTTGTCTCAGTAGTCTCCTTCAGGTACCCAGGGATTTCATGAGGGACTTTTCATCTGGCCCTTTCAGTCAAGTTGATGTGGGTGGGTGACTTGCCCTAAAGACTAACCCTGGGTAGCAAATTTTCTTCTGTTGTTCTGCATCTGTTACCACCTACCTTGAGCATCCTGCTGTGCCTCCCTGTTGGTGACAATGCTGTTTAATTGTAAATGGCTACTGGGAATGACATTTTTTTTCTTTGCAAGGAATAAGACTGATCTTAAGAGTTAATGTGAAGCTAGGCTATAATAAAGCCTTCTGTTTACTGATTTGCAAAATAAACCTTCGTACCTAAAAGAGTTTGGCAACCTGTCACTGCAGAACTGAAGGAGACTGGCAAGGAGTAGCCTAAGGGAGATGGATTTTGTGTTTTACCTGCTTCATACTCTGGATTGAACAGGGCAGAAGCCAGGGTAAAGAAGGGAGAGGGCATCCATTTGGAGTCATTTTCACTTAATTATGGCACCAAACGAGCTTGCATGTGTATGGATCCAATTGTAGTATCTGTTCCTTAAGTATAAACTCTCTAAAATGTGCCCATCGGTAATTAAAGCTTTTCTGTGTTTTACAGCTGTCCGTGCAAATGGTGTTTGGAGAAACAGACTGACAAAGCTTGAAGGCTATGCAGTTTTTTAAAACATCTTCCCCACTGTATATAACCAGAACAGGCCACTGCTGGAAAAAGAGTACTGTAGGGTAATATGCAGAAGTGTGCACATGACACAGCAGACTGCAAAACAAACCTAACTATTCAGTGGACAATACTAAATTCATACCTGTAAACATTTTCTGTTACATTCTTTTGTCCCCTCAACTTCCCTTCAGAGTATTACTGTATCCTGTATATAATGTAACAGTAAATTTCCAAAGCATGATACACTTATGTATGATAGAATGTTGCACTAAAAGCAATTTAATATTTTATTTTTTTTATCATAACTAAAATTTAACTGTGAGGTAGGCTTTATCATGTTTGTGTTTATTGCACAATCAGTTGTATTTATGACCTGAAATACAAAGCCACTGGCATTGACTGTCAGTGATTTCGCCCCCGCCCCCACCTTCCTCACCCTCTCACCCTCCTTCACTCTGCCACTTCTACAAAGTGTTTACATGATCCATTCTGCAGTACAGTTAAGGACTGAAGTTTACGAATCCGTCATGTTTGGAAAGGACACTTTTAATAAAGTGCATCTGCCCTGTTTTCTGACAATTCTTAAATAAATGTATGTCAAAAAGTGTTCTGTAAAACTTTGTAGGTTAACAAGCGTTGCAGCTAAGTCCTTGAAATGACAGCTGTTTGACATTTAGATCTTGAGAGTTTCTTTTTCTTTTTTTCTGTGCTGGTTTGCTATGTTAGAAAGGGGGTCATGGAGATTGTCTGTCTGTGTGTTTTGCATCCCTGAATGTTTTCTGTCTATTCGGTTATTCTAGTGCAGTGGGATGACTTGGAGGACCATCATTGTAGGAGTTCTTTTTTGTGCCAATCCCCCTTGGTTACACTTCTTTCTTATACAAGGTATAATCATTAACTCAAGAGGCATAGCTGGGCAGTTCTGCTCCCTGGACGGCACATATGGCAGTAGCTGGGTTGCCACAGCCAGCAGTAGTGGTCACTTTTTGTGCTCCCCTCTGAAGTCGACACCCAGGGCTGGTACCCTGTTCACCACCCCGCACCCCCTTTAGCTATATTATTGGATTAACTAAGCAATCTACTGTAAAAAGAAGGCTGCTGAATCTGTATCTGCAGAGTTCAATCGGAAGCAAAGCGTTTCAAACATGCAATGCGTAAGAAGTAAAATCAATGACCCTGAATGTGTGAAGCTTTCAGATTATTAGGGTTCATTTTAAGATGCTTTTATGGTATTTGCCTATCATAAATACAAAAAGTATCACTCCACCTAGGCTCTTGTGATCCATCTTCTACATATTTCCCCTATCAGCATAGTATGGAGTGCCATCCTTCCTGTCTCCAGGCCCCACTGAAGCTACTTCATGATGTTGGGGATTCATTTTTATGAGAAGAGAGTGGCTGCATGTGGCGGTTGGGGTTTGTTTTTGTTTTATTCCCCCACTCCCTAATATCACCAGAGCATTCAACCTGATGGATTAGCTTTAACATGAAGGTGCTAAGCATTCCATGGAATATCCCTCCCACCCTTTTATGGTGGGAAAAGGATTTGTAGTAACAGTTGCCACTGGAAATTCTGTCGTCCTGGCATTTGAAGCTGTAATGAAGAGATAGGAAAGGGCTGCAGAGTCGGAAACAGCACAAATCCCTGACTGTCTACCTTACTATCTGGCTGGGGGTGTGCATGTTAGGAAGTGAGGGAAACTGCAGCTTTGTATTGCAAGTTAAGGACTTGTAGAACAGAGTGGGTATTTCTGGGCATGCTTAAAGGTGATGTGGAAAAGGGCACAGAGAGATCCTAACTATATTACTAAAAATCCAGAGTAACTGTATTGACCTAACTGGAAATGATGTCACTCGAGAAATTGGAACATGTGCAAAAAATGGTTCCACTCAGACAAGACACCTATATTGGAATTTCAAGGGCAAAGACTGCTTTGTTCTATGGTATATTTGACCTCTCTCTAATTAAGGGACATTTTGGGGTAGCATATATGTGTTTCAGGGCTAAAGCAGAATTGGTGCTATAGTTCCAGGGGCTGATGCTAGCACAAAAACAAAGCTAGAGTGTTTGGGGGATCTTATAATGTTGATGTAATGCTTGGATTAAATGGTCTTTCTAGGGCAAGAGACTTGTCAGTTTTCCGCCTACCAAAAAGTAGGCTGTGGGTCTCTCCAAATTAGCAGCAGCAGATCGAAAGAATTCAGTGTAAGCCCTTGTCAAAGATCTGTGCTGGAAAACCTAGCTTGCAGGCCAAAGCTTTTGATCAAGTCCCCTCTCTCCATATAATGGTCAGCATGCAATATTGGACTGGAATGCCTGCTGAATATGCTGTATGCAGTGTAGCATGCATGTTTGTTACACACTTGACCAGACCTGCTCCCAAGCAAAGTTCCTTTCCAGGTATAGTTTGACATGATTAAGCTGAGTAAGTGCTGTATTTACCAGAGTCTCAAGTAACTCCAGAGGAACTTATTTAATAAATATCTGCCTTGATCCCATCTCCTGGGTTGTGTTCCTTATTTAGCATCTGGAAGTGGCCATCTCCCCTGTTGCTCCATTTCTTCTCCCAGAATAGAGAAAGTAACTGGTACTTCAGACTCCCAGAACTAGGAGGGATTGGTACAATCCCAGATGTGAAAGACCCTGGCTGTAGCTTTGATTTTCGGTTTTTTATTACTATTATTTTTTAATCTCCTTTGGGAGCAAAGTCTGTCTGTGGGCCTTTCCCTATAAGAGCTTCCTGCCACTTTCTTGAAGATGGGAGAACTTCCTTTCCCTGTTTGTTCTGCAGCCTCTAGGCAAGAATGGATGTGGGGAAACATTTTGGCAAGTGTCAGGGTTTTGCCTTAGCATCACAAGTCACTTGTACACAGTGAGGAAGGGGAAGTTTGCCTATTCCTTAGCTCTGACATGTAGCACAAGCCAAGACCTGTCTTGCCAACATCACCATTCTTAAATATTATGGTGGTTATAGGGCATTTTGATTAAATAGTTATTCTCATTCTCAGTCCACTCACAGTTGATGGGTGGGAGAAAGTGTTGCTTACATAATAAACTTCTGTTTCACCTTCATGCTTCTGTCACCTTTGGTCTCTAGTTTTCATGTCTTCCCCTTCTCTTTCCTTCACTAATCTTTACTTTCCTCCTCTCTTACAACGTAATCATTCTCTGCATTTGCAAATGTGAGTTTTGTTTTCAAAATGATCTTAACAGGTGATCCAGCTTTAAATCTGGAATGGTAGAAACGGTGCCTCCTAATCTTCCCTCCAGTCCCGTGCATACAAGAGTAGCCATCGGTTATACCCATTCTGCTTGACAATTTTTGGTCATTTTTCTGGAATGAAAAATAAGCTAAGCACAGTTCTTCTTTGTACCAAGTGTCTTAATCTCATATATCCCTTTAAAAAGTAGTGTTAAAAAGTAGCTTTGTTACAATGAGTTCATTATATATACTTGATATCAACATCTAAGTGTTTCTAAAAATAAAGTGGATCCATGCAGCCTGAGCGCACATTAACAAAGTTAAAGTGCGTGATTTATCAAAGCTGTCAGATTACTGTGCTTCATATTTCACTTTAATAACATGTTGATAATAGGTTAAAATAACATTGTTTTATGCTGAATACAACCACCACTGGGGAAAAAAACTCCTCATGATGGAAGAGGTGTAGTTTATCATTGTGAAATGGTATGTGATCTAGACTCTTCAATTTTATGCCTGTAAGGCTAGAAATTTAATTTTTTACTGTTAATGGTTTATGCAATAAATAAAACCTTGGCAAATTTAAATGGTAAAATAATCCCCTCCCTTTGTATGTGTGTGCATTCCATCTACGAAGAAGTCCTTACTCTAATTGACTTACCAAAGCAAGATGGCCTAGCAAAGCTTTATAGAAACTATGCCAGGCAACTGAAGTCTAGACTGGGTTGTTCTTTACGGATGTTTTTAATTGTTCGAGTTGTTTTAAAGATTTAAATATTTTACAAAAGCCTTTGTCTTAACTTTTAATGAGTCTGTTGCTGGACTGTGCCAGTACATCTGACACTTGTATCTAATCTTGAATAAAGAACTCTCTGGATATCATGAGTGTTTACAGCACCTCTTATTTCTGGTATAACAGTCTTACCCCTTTCTTAAACTTTGGTGATCGTTTAATAATTGTTAGACCCTTCACAGTGATTTAATTCCTGCTAAAGGCATTGTGTACTCAGTGTTTGGCTACGTAAACACTAAACTGCTCTACAGAATCCAGAATTAAATCTGCTATTCCTGCTTGGGTTTTTGTTCCCAGTCTCTTCCTCCCCCCCCCCCCCCCCGTGTCTAGAATAGAAGCTTTCTTCTGCTATTCATATTCCAGTACTGGTGTGAATGTAAACAAAGCAAGCAAATAGTGAGGATGGATTTAGTTGATAAGTCTTCAAATACCTGAATGATAGTTATAAAGACTATGGGCATAGTCTGTGCCTCTGACTGCAGGAGATGAGACTAGTAGCAGTGGTCTCAAATTGGAGCAGGCATAATTTAGGGCCATGTTACAGGCTACCTTTAAACCTGGTAAAGACACTTAAAAAAAAAAACAAACAAAAAAAACAGGAGCATTCACCTGTTGAAGGGTGTTAACCTATCATAAGTACCCTTGATGTTTTAAAGATAAGCCACTTAGAATGAGTGTGTATCCTTAAAATATTTTCCCCCTGCCATTCTAGGTTATTGTTTGAATGGTCAGGGGAGGTAAAATGCTTTACTTTCATTCTGCCTGCATCCCAGGGTGTACAGCTCCCAGCCACTGCAGCCCTTCCCCTCCTCCAAAACTCTAGTGGTCTCCCTACTACAGGGGTGGGCAAAATGTGGCCTGTGGGCTGGATATGGCCCTCCAGGCCATTCTGTCCAGCCTGCAGGGCCCCTAAAAATTTAGAAAATATATATCTGCCCCTGGCTGCCTGTAATGTGGCCCTCGATGCCTTCCCAAAATGCAGTAAGTGGCCCTCCACCCAAAATAATTGCCTGCCCCTGCCCTACTACCTCTTCCGTGCTGAGAGCAGCCTCTCTGAGCAGCTTAATTGCAGAGAAACCATGGAGCTGTGGCAAACGTGCTTCTCTTGGCTGTGTGGCCCGGCTCAAACTGATGCTGCAGCAGGGGATAAAGCCTCAGCAGCTCCACTCCATACAGCTGCCTGGGCTCAATGATACCAGGGAGCCTAGGGGAAGGTACTTCTCTGGGTTTCCTGGTATCGCTAAAACAGATATGGTAGCTCTGCATTGACAGCCAGACCACCAGGGGCTAACTTAAATATATAAACAGAATTCACAAAATAATCCCATAGATTACAAGAAGCCAAGGTGCTAAAAGCATTCTACCCTGTTGGGGCCTTTGAGTTGTTTGCAACAAAAGAATTGGTCCATTATTTTTCTATAGCACAAAAAAATGAGTGAAAACTAAGAGCTGGCATTTACAAAGGGGTGCCTTGAATCCACTGAGGGGTGCCTCAAGTAGCACCTTGTTGAGGGTATTTGTATCCGATTCACTGAAGCTATAAGGGTAGAGATAAACAGCTGCTAGGAGGCCTGGCTGGGTGCTTCCAAGACTAGACAGCAAGCACTTACCAAAGCCCTACTTTGCTCTTGCATAGAACTCACCATTTATGTATTTCAAAGCGCTTTGCAAAGGAGGCTGATGAGAAAACAGGCAGAGGCTTCCCAAGACCACTTGGTAAGCTAACAGCAGAACCAGGGCCAGAACTCAGCTCTCCTGACTGATGGATTGGATCATGAGCTGGGCAACACGGTTTCTTGCCTGTTTGGACCCTGTCACCATGTGAACAATATTGAGGATTGTATGATGAAATGGAGATTTCCTCATTCCCTCCAGGCTGCAGTTCAGGTACGTGGGTGAAGGTTTGCTCTGCTTCTGCCTATTCTAGATCTACTGTGTGAACGAATTCAGGACTTCATTCTCTATGGCACCTTTAACCAGTACTGAACCAGAGAAGAACCATTCTTGCTAAGTCTCCCTTCACCTCCCTCTACTCTACCTTCCCCCCCAGCAGTGCAGTTGAGTCCTGACTCCTGTTGCTGCTTGCCAGCCCTCTAGTGGCAAGTCAGTTGTGCAGGTCAGAGATAGCATTCAACCCTTAATCTGTGACTGCTCTGAAACTGCTGTATAACAGCATGACAAGGTTCTTTGGGTAGATCTGATATCCTTTATTAGACCAGCTCAAATAGTTGGAAGAAATCCTTCTTTATAAACTTTCAGGCACAAACACCCTTCATCTGGCTGAGGAAGCATCTGCTGTTGGTCTATGTCCTTAGACAAAGCTGCAACCTCCCCCCTGTAATAGCATAACATTCCACAGATTTAAAATGTTATAAAGGTAACCTGTAACAACACCCTCAGATTGAATAGCAGGAGGAACTTTCTCATTTATGAGGGTGGTGCTTTGAAACAGGCTACCCAGATAGTGGAGTCTTTCTTCCTCAGCAGCTTTTTTTAAGACCAGCTTACGCAGTTGGGTTGGGATGGTTTAGTCAGAGCCAGTCCTACCTTGAGCAAGGGGATGAACTAGATGACATCCTGGGGTCTCTTCCAACACTACTTTCCTGTGCTTGTATGACCCCCCCCCCCCCGGTTGTCTCTGTGGGGAAAGGGAGTTTCAATACAAGTGGAGGCTATTTTTTAAATTTGTGTTTTAAAAAAAGATGGGAAGTAACATCCCAAGAAACTTAACCTGTTTTGAAGTTGCAAAGTCAAGCTCTGAAAATGTAAGTAAGGTCAAGTACAAAGGGTGAGAGAATAAGCTACATAAGGGGCTGAATTATGATTGTTCTATTTTCCCCTAGGAGCAAGACAACACCACGTTGATGCATTTCTAAAGTAGGAACAAGGCAACTAGCTAGAACGACCTCGGTCAGAAAGCACAGCAAATGAGGCAGAAGACCAGATTAGATTTTGCACTGGCAATTCACATGCCAAACTTCACCATTCTCTACCACCTGATCTTCATTCTTTGCACACCCAGCTTGAGAAACTGGGGGTCTAATTTCTACATGAGCTATGCATGCGTCTTGGCAGCTTTGCCAGAACAAAATATCAAATACTAAGTCCTCAGATGCTGGGTCCCTAACAGTAGTGGATGCTTGGTTTTAATCTGTGCCTCATCCTCATCCTTCCAGGAGTGTTGCAGATCAATTCAATGCTATTTTAAAAACTTGAGACAATGGCTGAAGCAGATGAGCCAATGAGGGAAGCTTCAGTGCAAGGTTTCCAGTATGCATTACACAGGCTCCCCCAGATACAGGATCTGTGGTGCTAATCCAGTGGGCAAAGCAAGGGGACATGGTTACCTGAGACGTTGTTGTCACCAGGAAATGCTGGACTTAGAGTCCTCAACGTAGCTACCTGAATGATGCAGTTTTCTATTTAGAGTAGTGTGACTGCCCTCATAGAATTTGACTACAAAGAAGACCTTTTGCTCAGACAAAATGCTCCTGGTAGTTTTGACTTTGATAATATAATTCCCAGCAGTAACACAAGCGAAGCTTGTCAGACTTACTGAGGTTGCTAGCTGATGCTGAATAAGTTAATAGATAACCCCTATTAGACTCTGTTCATTACCTTGCCCATCTGCAATTCTCAACATCTATTTTTGCGTCAGCAGCTGAAGAGTAATGCATGGCCAGAGATGGCTAGGATTTAGTTTTGCCCTTATCAGACCCTACCCTGCCACTACCTTGGGGAGTCATGGCAACATCAGTGCCAGAGACCAGGGCTGTCTAATGGGGGCTCATAGGCTGCATATGGCCCCTAAAGTGTTAGTATGCAGCTTGTGAGTTCCTGCCTGGTTGCCCTGCTGTTGCTTTTGCCAGCAGGAGCCAGATTGTCCAGGCTTCCCTACCCTGCTCCAGTTTCCACATCCTGCCCCGGCTCCTGAGGAACAAAGCAGGTGGGGACCAGGGCACTCATGCTGTGCACACAGCAGGGGAGGGTGCTGGGTTGCTCACACTGCAGGCAAAAAAAGGCATAAGCCAGGCTGCCAGCACTGCAGGTCAGTGCTTAACCAGGAAGGGAGCCTACTAGGCTGCCTGCAAAGAAAGCAATCCCCAATTTGTGGCCCCCAAGGCTAGCCCAGGCAGCATATGGCCCCTGGCTGCCCAGCTGTTGGGCAGCCCTGCCATACATTGAAGTATTGAAGCCATTTTCACCCCTCCACCAACCTGGGAAGATGAAACAGTGTTAGGGACCCAATGTAGGTTAGGAGATTATGTTATACTGAACCATCTGTTTGCTTTGGCTGTCTCAAATACTGTAGGAATAAAATAGCAAAAGGAAGAAGGAAGCAGAATCTGGAGGGTGACAACTATAAAGAGTTCAGGAGCGACTTAAAACATCCCATCCTAATCCCACCCCATAACAAAATCCATAGCCCTAAATCAAGAAGGATGGGGCTTAAGCATGAGAAGTTCTTAACTACTTGCCTGTCAGAGCTGAGGCTTTTCCCAGATTAGCTGATAGCTGAGCCATGTTTTGAGGCTCTAAATTTTAAGTGCATTTAGGTACATGTAGGGCATGAATCCAAACTAGTAGACTGAACTCGTGTCAAAGAAATGCTTCTCTACTCCATTTGTGACTTCGCAGTTGCAAAGGTAGCAAGATTCAAAACGAGATATGCATGTTGTGTCTGTACTGCTGTTTGAAGCCACTCAAGATTGTCTCACTCAGTTTTATTCACATGTACAATCTGACACTGCAATGTTAAATACGCTGTTTATACACAAAATACAGAAGCTTTAAAAACAAATACTGTTAAGGACCATTCTACAAAAAGAAGTCACATATTGCTTCAAGCTTAGATGGCATTTCTTCAGCTTTTAAAGTGAATTCAGTGCTAGCAAAACAGAATGAGGCAACTTCCTCATCCTTCCCATCCCTTTCAAGAGGGACCAATTGTAGGGTTGAGAATCAGGCTCTAATTATGGCTTTGTGGCTGAGTGTACCACCTGTTCCAGAAACTAGACTGAAACAAGCAACTTGCTATACACAGACCCTCTTAACTTTTGGTCACTTCATTGCAAGCTAAAACCAAGTCCATTCCTGAAGGTCTTGTTTCAGTGCCGAATTTCACATCATCATACATTTTAATATCAAAAAGGCAGATGTATTCTTCCTAGAATGAAAGATTAGTTTAAATGTGCATCTGCTACCTGGATAGAAGGACAGTCAAGCCTGTCCATTACAAGTTTGTTAAATTTGGCCCTAAAGCTAGGCAAGTGTCCCTGTAAGTATCAAATTGCATGGTGTGAGGAAGATGCAAGAGCACAAGGACTGAGCACAAGCATGCTACTCTACTGTACCAGGACATTCTTTTACACAGCTTTTATTGTAACATTGCACACTGAACACACCAGCTGGGCTTCAGAGTTTCGTGTAGTTGAAGAAAGTGCATTACACCAGCAGGACACAATCACCACTTCACTATGTGCAGTGCTTTTGAGCATCTAGTGAAAGAGACTAGAGTTTGTCAGGATTTAGCAAAAAGAACTAGAAAATAATTGACCACAAAAATATTTGGAACAAAATTCCTTTTTAAAGCAAGAGTGAAATACTTGAGGCTGCAGTAAGTTAGTATGGCATCTTTAATTCTTCAATTGCCAGGAGATGGTTGAGACAGTGTAAAAAGAAGTTTTCAATTTTTCCAGTCTTGGTGCAAAAGCCATTCCACTTCACTGAACATGCATCTCAAATCTAGCTCACATTAGCCAAGTATGAATAGGAGTTTCTTGCTCTCTGAACAACAGCTAGCCTTTCATTAGGGCTCTCCTTCAATACCACATTCCTAAATTTAATATGGAAGCTGTTTAACTGCAAAAAACAAATTTTCAAGAAGGCATTTTTGTTACTGTCTGCATCGCTTTGTACCAACAGCTGCAGGGTAACACTTAGGAAACTGCACAGGCAAGCCAACCACTTGAATTTGCAGTCCCAAAATTAAGATGCTTTGCATCCACAACTGACTTGGCAGCAAGCGTGGGGTGGTCAGCTTTATACCCCTTGAAGTCATAGCTTTAAGTACTATGATAGATCCTCCCCCCCGCCCCCCAAGAAGGTCATCTACAGAAGTTGGGTAAGGTGAGGCAGCTTTCCCAATAGATGTTTTCTGCAGGAAAAAAAAAAAAAAAAGTTGCCTCAGTTCAGGCTGCATACATGCACACACCCCAGGAAAGAACAGGGAGAATACAGCACTCAGGTGTGCAGGGATCTTTTAAGTTCGAGCTAAAAAATGACATTTGACAGTCATGCAATCTAACTTTGTAGCACTTTTCCCTTCCAGCAAGTTAAATGTTGGTAGAACAAGAACTACTGACCAACCTGCCAGGGGACAAGTAAGAGACAAGCCTGAAGCAACTTTAATGCTGCAGCTTACTTAGGTTTCTCAAGCTGTCTAATGCATTTAAGCAAACCTTCCTCTCTCTCACACTTTGCTTGACTGGAAACCTGCACTGAAAGCATAGAACAGTAGGCAGAATGGCTTTGACATTAAGACTTGCATCCTTCCAAAACAGAGATGCAACCAATATTCTGAGTAAAAACTTAAAAAAATATAATAATAAACACACACACACTCCCCACACACTTTTGTTCATCCAGTATAGCTGCTAGTACTGCTACTAATCTCTGTTACTATTTTAAGGGATAAGATGCCCAGTGATCTAGAAGTTTACCTGAAACTTGGGGACTATTTAGAGCAAATATATTTAAAGGGGAGAAAATAAAAACAAATCAAAAAATATTATTTCACCCATGAGGTTAAGAAGTAACGTCCAGTAGAATAGGATGCCCTCAGAAATGCAGGCGTCTTTCAGGAATTTCTAAAAAGAACTACAGGATGGCCTCATACATAGAGGAGAGGTCGTCTTTCCAAGTTAGAAAGTCTCTACTGCAAGGGTGGGAAAATCTTTTAGGAACAGTGCACCAAATTAATTCAGCTGAGTTCAAATTCAGGCAGCTGGTTACAACCCTGACACCAAGTTGGTGAGGCGGATTAAAGATAATAAAATAAAAAGCCTTTAGTAGACCAGATCCAGCCTACAGACTATAGGTTGCTGACCCCTGCTGTAGTTGGTGGTTTGAGGGCAGATTAGAGGACAACAACATTTTAAAAAGTTGCACTCTTAAATTTTGCAACCCAAGTGAAAAAGGCCACCATTTAAACCCCATGACATAGAATGATTTAGTAAGTTAGTTTTATTGCTCTGTATATGAAATAAAATTATAATTTAAAAACCAAGGCAATAGGAAAGCTGTGCTTGCTCCATCAGCCTTGGACTCTTTCAGTCATCCTCTTAGGAAAGGGGAACCTTGCCTCTGCACACCGAGTCTCAGATAAAAATCACTGCCTTCAGTTTTTGGAATCCAATGTCTGCCTTCCATTTTCCAAGGCTTGTGCAGTGAAGCCAAACAGAGACTGGTAGATGCATTAATTTTAAAAATCTGCTATACCAACACACCACAGAACTAACTTCCCACCTCAAACTAGCTTAAGACTCTTTAAAAGTCCTGAAGTGTTAAGGTCAAACCATGGTAAAACATGTTCAGGGTTCAGTAATGTGTTCTGTGTAAAAGAATGCACCTCGAAACACACACCACACTTCAAAGAGGTCTCAAAAAAAGCTCACAACTATTATAAGCATCTTTTTTAAAGCTCACACTTAGTATTCAAAAGGTAAAAATTCCATTTACAGCAACCTGATAAAAGGTACATTGAGGATCTAACATCAAACAAGTGCTGGCTGTCCTACGGAATTAAAAAAAGAACCCATGAAATAAAAATATCCAGAGATTTTGGTAGTCTCTGGGTTTCCCAGGGATGTTTTTTTCCCCTTGGTAAGGAGTTATGCCTGTACCTCAGGGGAAGATTGGACCCCATAAATAAAGTTAATTTGCAAATGTTTATCAAAATTACAAGTCTAAAACTTCTATCAAAGTATTAACTACACTAAACCAGGTGGAATTAAAGTCTATTTTTTCTTGGAGCATTGACAGACTCACAGATGCAAGTGTTAAAAATAGGAGTTCACTATTCAGAAACCAGCTTGCTCATTAGAGTGCATACTTTTAAAAATCTAATCTGAAACTGGTATTCAGATGATTAGACCCAAACATAGATAGATGCGTCCCCTAGCTTAATACAGTGGTCCCTGGTCAATACTGGTAGAGCGAGCAACTGTCTACTGGCTGACAGCCATTAAATAGTGATTGTCCACAAATCGACCATTTGATGTTAGTCATGAAAACAGCAAATTAATCCTGTGAGTACGTCTTGCTGTGCAATAAGTAAATCACAGAATAATACTGATGTAATCCACGACATTGTAAAACAATGAAAATAGGAGCATACCAGTAAGATTCTCTATTAAAATAATTTTAGAGAGTAATTGCATTAAAAGTCTTGAAAGCCTGCAAAATAGGCAGACAACTTCTGGCAGCTGTCTGCAGAGTTGGAAACACAGGTCTCCTATCATTAGTGAAGCTTACTAGAGCCACTGGCTTTCTGGTTAGCCACCTGAATGGAAGTGATAAAGTACTATTTTAAATAATGCAAAGGCACCTACATCACACCCACATACACAACTTAAGAGAATTATGAACGTTTGTATTAAGGGGTAGCTGCATGTTTGTGACCTACATCTAATGGCTGTAAACATTTGCTTAGATATTTAATGTTTTGAAATTGTTTTCTTAACTTGAAATGCCTCTTCAAAAGGTTTTAAAAAGGTGGAATGTTTAAAAACCATCTTCAAATGTTATGGCTCCAACTATACACCCTACGGTGAGGTAGGTGACAGAGTACAAACATCGTCACAAACTGCTGGAAACCCTTATAAAAACCTTGCATAAATAGTTTGGTTCTTTGCACCAATATCCTGATTTAATTTTTTTTTGTAAATGTCCCAGGATGTTTTTTGATTCACCGAGCTCTTGCCGAGTAGCATCTCATGTACTCTGTCATCCAAGGATTATCTGGTGGGGATGATTTTGTTCTCCAGGTTTTCTCCACATCTGCAGAGCGCACTCGCCTCTGAGACAGCTTCCGCTTCTCCATTTGCCTTCTGTTCTTTGCTCGTAGTGCAGACTCATGAATCTATCAAAAACAGAGTGAGTCAGTCTTATAAAAGAGATTAAGGGAGTTTAAATTTGAAAGAAAGAAAGAGAAACTAAAAGTTAAAGGTCTACCTTCACCTTTCCCTCCCAAAGCCAAGAAAAGGATTCCCTAGTAAACTATTTTCCCTAGTAAACCACCATTCCCTAGTAAACTATTTCCAAAGGGTTCTAGAGGAATTAATGTACTTGATCTTAATCTTGATAGAAATGACCATTAAAAACAAAGGGAGACAAACATCCCGTTGTCTGTGATTAAACCAAATTGTTCCCCCACCCTCTTGTTTTCTGCCCCTCTTGAAGATATCACTGAAGGACAAGGATGTCTTGACCACACTGCATTTACATAAAATTATGTTAAAGTAAGTGAAATTCAGAGTAAAAAGTTTCACAAGTTCATAATGGCCGTTTCTTAAAAATGGAGTTATGTAGTACAATACACATATCCGACTTAAGTTCTCTCTTGGAATTTCTCTAATTTAAAAATAAAGGAAAGACTCATTTGAACACTAAATAGGAAACCCAGAGACCACCAGAAGAGATTTCCATGGATTTTAAGGTACACAATTAGCAGCTTCCCTTTCTCCCCGCCCCCCCCTCCGAATTAAGGGCAGATTCACCAACACCAACCAGCCCTTAGAACCCCAAATACATTAGTTCTTAGTTTATAACCCCCATCTTGGCTTGGTGGGCAATACTAGCTTTGCAAGTAGCATATAGGAAAATAGAAGCCTTGTTCTCAATTCACAACAATGCTTAAAAAGCTCATTTCACAGTTGCCCCTCAGCTCCGGGCAACACTGCTGTAGAGAACCTTTTAACCAACAAGCAATCAGGACTCATGGGAGAGGTGATATCTTTTATTAGACCAGCTAGATTTTTGCAAAAAAAGTCTTCAGTTGCAACCTTTTGGGCACAAACACCCTTCATCAGGCAATGGAGAAAAGATTGTAGAAAGTTCTCCTGGGTAGGAATGAAATATTTCATAGGAGAGTTGAAGGTGGGATAAAATCTCCTTTTTGGAACAGTTTATTGTATATGAAGATTAGGCTCAGAGAGAAAAAAAAAGTTGGAATAGTCTATTTACCTCAAAGTTTTTTGGTGGCAAGTAGGATGTAGTCGTATTTTCTTCTGGTTATGATATATCCTGTTTCACAGGGGAGTAAATAGATGCAATGCTCTTCTGGGCAGGCATTTCTTGCCTAGTAAGGCGTCTCTGAGCTCTATAATAATGCAAATTACCTCAAACAAGGGCAGGAGCAGGATCTCATGTTTCAGGTGGTCAAACTTGCTTCCTTCTTGTAAAATTATGAAGATTTTATCTTTTACAATCTTTTCTCTGATACCTGATGAAGGGTGTGCATGCCTGAAAGCTTGCAATTAAAGCCTTTTTTTTTTTTGCAAAACTCTAATTGATCTTGATACCACCTCTACTATGAGTCCTGATTGCTTTTTCCTCTAGACCAATATGGCTACAACCTGGATACCTTTCAACCAGCAAGACGCATGCAAAAATGCTGTGACTACTGATTAGTGCAAGATGAAACAGTTAGACCAGGCAATCTACTAGGTGTATGTGAAGCTTCGGTCACCGATTCAATTCGGAGAAGATTCAGCCGAATTCGGAGGCTGAGCCACTGAATCAGAATCCAATTGGGAGACAAAAAGAACCCTCCAAATTGATTCAGAAAAGATTTGGAAAATTATTAGGAGATTTGGTGATTCACAAGGCAGTCTGGCAGGGAAACAAAAATTGAGAGGAGGGAGGGGGAGCAGGGATTGACATCTGTAGCTGGCCAGAGACTGATCTTTCCCTGAACCCCTTCCAATCACAGTGCTCTGGGGGAGGGAGGTAAAAACATCCCGTTTTTCTTTTTGGGGGTTTTTTTGTTGTTCTCCCGCCCTGGCGGGGGGTCGGGCTAGAAGATCTACTAGGTCCCTTCCAACCCTTAATCTATGAATCTATGAATCCTATAAGCCTCCGTCTGCAGGCTCTGTCCCTTTTGTGAGCTGTTTCCACCTCAGCAAAAGAGGGGTGGGTGGCTGGCCCACAAACAGGTAGGTGGGCAGAGATCTAACTGGCGCCAGGAAGGCCCTGTTACAGGCTACCATCCCTAATGTTTTCATCCCATTGTACAACACACACACAGTCATACACGTCATGAGTTTTGCTTTGAACAGTTTGAGGTGCAGTTTCCCAGAACCCCTTGCATCTATTTCCTTGACACTTGGCAGGCTTCATGCCCTCAGAAGGGGCTACCATCCCTGCTGTTTTCATCCAAATCTGCCAAAAAAAAAAAAAAAAAA
>NW_017729034.1:56510730-56513890 GCF_001723915.1 Gavialis gangeticus
AAAAAAAAAAAAAAAAAAAAATGAAGGTATAGCTATTTCTGCGATTCCCCATTATAGTCTACAGCTGAATTACTGAAACTCTCTGAATCAGCGCCGACTCTTTCAAAGCTGATTCAGCCGAGTCAATTCAGGACAGCGATCTGAATTGAATCGCTGTCCTCCAAATCAACTGAATCCAAATCAAATACTTCCCTATTTGCACAGGCCTACAATGTACCAGCGATAAAACACTTGACTCAGTGCTATGAAGGCAGACATTGCGATAGTGAATTTACATGCAACTGTTCTGTCTATCCAGAAAAGTTAATAACTGGTTGACTTGAGTACTAAACAGCTCCACTTGAGACCCCGGAACTGAACTGACATTGTTCATATAGTAGAACCTGGATACTTCACAGGGTTAGGTTCCTCCTCCCCCGACCCTCATATGCAGGAGTACGTAGAGCTGCTGCGATGCTCAGACTGGTTGCTATGACTCATTTTAGAAAGCACACTTCTCCAATCAGCTACACAGGACTGCCAAGCCCATTTCAACTGAGTGGAAGAACAAAGTACAAAGCACAGCAAAACAGCTGGGCAGCTCATGTACAATTTGGTTTGAACTGCTAATAGACAATCTGGATTCTACTGGGTCTCCTATAATTATGATCCAATTCCATCACGTATATTAGTCCACATACAAGATTATTTATGCAATGTTGTGTTCTTCCATTATAGGACCCTTCAGAACAAAAACAAAAAGACTAGAACTATAAATTGCAAGGGTCCACTTCCTTAACATTTTATATATTCTAATATTATAAAAGCCTAAGTCTGTCTGTCTGTAACACTTTATTCGTGCTCCGACTGGCTGACAAACAGACAGTCAGAGTGCGAACAAGTGTTCGAACAGGAGCTGGCAGCATGCTGGAACACTGCCATGATGGTGGGACATAGGGGACGGGAGGGAAAGGAAGCCTTGCCCTGCCCCCCCTGCCTTTATTCCTTGCAGGTGACGATGGCAGTGGTGCAGGAGGGAGCGGGGGTCAGGAGCCAAGGCCACCAGCTCTGGCCTTGGCCTGCCCCTCTCTTCCCCTGTTGTCACCACCAGCAGGGCCTGATTCAGGACAATGTGGTGGCAGCGGGAGGAACAGCAGGCCTGCCGTGGCAGTAGGGGGAGGTGTGGTGTGGGCCCAAGCCTGATGCGGGGGAGACCTGGGCCCGAGGGTGGAAAGAAGCCAGGCCACGGCAGCCAGGGGAGCAGCAGGCCTAGGCTGACCCAGCAGCGGGGGGGTGGGAAAAGCAGGCTCAGAACCAACATGGAGAAGACGGGGAGGGTGGGGGAGGAGTAGGACAAGCCCGAGCCAGGGAAGAAATCAGGCCCGCTGCAGTGGGTGGGGTGGAAGCAGTGGGCCCAGCCTGACACAGCAGCAGCTGTGGGAGGGGAGAGGCAGGCCTTTTCCACACCCCCCTGGGCCAGTCCCGGTCCCACTCCACCCCCCTGCCTCGGCTCCAAGCCCACACTCCTCCTGTTCCCCCTGCTGCCCCCTGGTTCACCCGGGCCTGATGCTCCCCCTGCCATGGCAGCACCAGCTTCTCCCCATCCTTGGGCCCAGGCCCACTCCTCCGCACAGCGGGGAAGGGGAAAAATGGGCCCAGACCCCAACCAGCAGGAGGAAAGGGGGGAGCAATCCTGGGAGAGAGGCTCCATCCCCACCTGTTCCCCCCAGTCATTCTTGATGGGCAATTGGCTAGTAAACATGAGTTATATATAGCTGTATATGAATTGTACAATTATAAAGTGCTTCAAATCTAAGCAAGTTTTGCTGCTTTCTGGACACCGAGTTGTTTACTGGTTACAACCAAGTGAACTCAGTCTTAATTATGACAAATAGTGCCTCAGTTAGACCGATATACACAAATATGTCAAAATCAGACTAAAGGCTCCACATTCTACAGGACAGACTGGAAAAAGTTATATATGCCACAGAAATCACTTTTTATATTAAGCTATGATCACTAGGACTTGTTTGTTAGGTGATCAAATTATTATTGGGTTGCCAGCAGAATGGTCCCACAGAAATATGTGCTTGCCCATATTTCTAGTAGCACAGCATTACTATCAAACTTCCCTTCTCACAAACACGTTACATCTATCTAGAATACATATTCCAGAGCAAAATATTATACCCCAGGAGATGCACATAGCCAACAGTTGCACTGAATTGAAGGTGGCATGACAGTTCATTTCCCCACTCCAAACAGCCATCCTGAACTCCAACTAGCTTCAAGCATCAAGGACAATAAAAAGTCCTTTTTCAGATATGTGGGGAGCTGGAGGAAAAGCAAGGGCAACGTTGGACCCCTGATAAACCAGATGGGACAACTGATGCCCAGGAAAAAGCTAACCTATTAAATGGGTACTTTGTGTCGGTCTTTCATCAGTCCCATGGGACGCCCGTGCCCACTACGGGACAGAGAGGTCCAGGTGAGGGAGATCCCCTGCCCTTCATCAATGCTGACCTCATGAACGAACACCTAGACAGGCTGGATACCTTCAAGTCAGCCAGCCCTGACAATCTACACCCCAGGGTACTCAAGGAGCTGGTGAGCATCATAGCCCAGCCTCCGGCAGGAATCTTGGAGAACTCCTGGCATTCTGGTGTAGTGCCCAAAGACTGGAAGAAGGCCAATATGGTGCCTATCTTCAAGAAAGGGAGGAAAGTGGATCCGGCTAATTGACTTCTATCCCAGGTAAGGTCTTAGAAAAGTTTATTAAAGATGCCATTCTTAATGGACTGGCCAATGCCAGTATCCTGAGGGATAGCCAGCATGCGTTTGTTGTGGGTAGGTCTTGCTTGACCAATCTCATTTCCTTCTATGACCAGGTGACCCATCGCCTGGACAAGGGAGAAGAGATTGATGTCATATATCTTGACTTCAAAACAGCCTTCAGTCTGGTTTCCCATGATCACCTCTTGGTGAAACTGGCCAATTGTGGCCTTGGGTCCATCACAATCCACTGGCTAGGAAATTGGCTCTGTGGTCAGACCCAGAGGGTAGTAATTGACGGAAGTCAATCATCATGGTGCCCTGTGACCAGTGGGGTCCCCCAAGGCTCTGTCCTTGGACCCATATTGTTCAACATCTTCATTAATGATGTGGACATTGGAGTCAGAAG
>NW_017729034.1:56518890-56519162 GCF_001723915.1 Gavialis gangeticus
CGGAAGTCAATCATCATGGTGCCCTGTGACCAGTGGGGTCCCCCAAGGCTCTGTCCTTGGACCTATTCTGTTCAATATCTTCATTAATGAGGTGGACATTGGAGTCAGAAGCAGACTGGCCAAGGTTACCCAGGACACCAAACTCTGAAGTAAAGCATCCACACCTGAGGACAGGCAGGCGATCCAGGTGGATATTGACAGATTCATGAAATGGGCAGACGAGAACCTGATGGTGTTTAACACCAAAAAATGCAAGGTTCTCCACCTTGGGA
>NW_017729034.1:56520031-56523320 GCF_001723915.1 Gavialis gangeticus
GGACATAAGGAAGAATTTCTTTACTGTCCGAGCCCCCAAGGTCTGGAACAGCCTGCCATCGGAGGTGGTTCAAGCACCTACTCTGAACACCTTCAAGAGTAAATTGGATGCTTATCTTGCTGGGATCCTATGACCTTTTTTATAAAGTCCTTTTTTAAATACATAGGGGGGGCAAAAAGAAAGTACAGGGTAACGTGGGGCCCCTGCAAGACACTCTAGGAAATCTGGTCGTCACACCAGACAACAAAGCTAACCTATTTAACAATTTCTTTGCCTCCATTTTCCTGAGCAGGGACTGGATCAGCCCCCCCGCCGGGACCCACTCAGGCCCCAGGGGAGGCACACCCAGGCCTAGGGTCAGTGAGGACCTAGTCAGGGAACTTCTGGAGGGACTGGACTATTTAAATCAGCTGGTCCGGACGATCTCCACCCCAGAGTGCTGAGGGAATTAGCAGAGGTCATTGTGGGACCCCTGGCATGGCTTTTTGAGAAAGTTATCCTGGCGCGTGTCCACGAGGGGCCAGCAGGAGAGATTATGCTTAGGGGCAACCAACACGGGTTCATTAGAGGCAGGTCCTGTCAGACCAACCTGGTGGCCTTCTATGACCAGGTCACCAAATCATTAATACACAAGTGTCGCAGTGGACGTAGTATTTCTGGACTTTTGGAAGGCCTTCGACACTGTCTCTCATCCCATTCTCATTAAAAACTGGGGGACTGTGGTGTCGACACCTACACAGTCAAATGGGTCGCCAACTGACTGGAGTATTCTCATTCATCCTAAATCAGCTTGTCAAGCAATTGTCCTGTTTCCCTGTTGAGTGTCACAATAAAGCTTTGGTCAGCGACTAAAACTCATTCACCACAGCTGGAAGTGGCAATACTGGGGCAGATGACTCCATTTAAAAGATTGCTGGGATAAGAAAGTGAGGCTTTTAAAAAAAAACCACTCTTTCCTAACACCTTCACCAGTGCAGACAACATTACATTTTGAAGTGAAAGAGGTTTTGCCTTCACAACAAGACTTTCAGTAGCTTCCTGTCTCCTCCAACAGAGTTAAAAAGCCACAACTCTTACACTACGCACATCAAGATCTCTATCATTCTTGCTCCTCTATTCATCAGGGGTTTGTGATGATGACAACAGTTAAAACCTGATAAAAGACAGAGATAGAGAAAAAAATAAATAAAATATACAACCATTGCAAGGGGTACTCTAGAGAGTCAGACCCAGGAGGACATAGTCACTTTGGGCATTTATACAAGTACTCGGGGGGGGGCTTTAATTAGAGCGGCTCCAAGAACCACTCTAATTGAAGTGCCCAGAGCATCTTGTGCATCAGCGTCCTCATGCTGAAAAAGGTGACTGCAGGGGTGCTTTAACTAGAGCTCAAATGAACTTTAGTTGAAGTGGTCCCACTGCCATGTTTCCAGCATGGGGATGCTGATAAATGAAATGCTGGAGTAGAGTAATTGCTATACTCCAGCAGACTCAATTAAAATTGAGTTTGCTCCAACATACTGTAATTACAGCGTGTTGAAGCAGCCTCGCTGCTCGTGTATAGGCACCCTTAACATCCAGTGCCACAGGACATCAGGCACTGATATACTCCAGCTACATTTAGAGAGAGACACAGCTGCTAAGGGCTTAGACTGTGCCTACCAAAAAACCCTTATTAAGCTCAAGAGAAGTTGGGAGCAATAAATCAAGGGCCAGGCCCAAAGAATGAGGTCAGTGTAAATTATTATGCAAATAAATACTACAATAGGTACAAGTTTTGCCAGTTTGCACAGTGACGCTCATCCTTCACTGGCCCATGGGTTAGGCCACATCAGAATGTTTCTTCCCCCATCTACCCCAGTTTTAAATGTTATAAATGTGAATGGCTACAAACAGCATGGCTTGGGATCTACTGATTTAAGTGGAATGAGCTACTATTATTAAGAGACAACTTTTTTGTTTACTGCAACAAAAAATAAAACAATTTTAAAAAGTTATTCTCACACCACTCTAGTCCAAGGGGATTATTCCAACGGACTCAACCCTCAGTAGTTCAACCACCAAGGTCATTGCTACAGTTCATCTACCTGTCTGCCTGCTCTGAGACATTTGTTGTTAATGGCCTGCTGCCTTTTTCTGCTTCACTTTTGCTTTCATGGAGATCAAAAGGAGGAGCACACTTATCCCAACCAGTGTTTCCTGAAGCACTGAAACTGCCAGAAACAAGAACTAGGCATTAAAATCAAAGCTTGAAAGTATTGTTTGTTTTCAAATATGGCATTTTTAAATTAAATTAGCAGTCTAAATCACATGCCTAAATCCAGTAATCTGTCACTATTCACGTATGACTATTCTTAAATCCACCCAATAGGAAGCTACGGAAATAATCTACACATTTGAAAAGTATGACAGTACCAAATTAGAGTTCATTTTGATTTTAAGGGAATAGCAAATTTAATTCATAAGCAGCTTCTCCCCTCCCCTGGAGCAATATAATGTGTCCATGTGAACAGATCTAGAGGTTTTAACTCTGATGATCTAGGTTACAGATCACACCCTTCTTCATTCCAATTTTAATCTAATCCAGCAGCTGGCAACCTTTACAAGCCATAGGGCAAAACAGCGCAGCTCCAGTCTGATGTGGGCCATGTGGCTTCAGCAACATAACAGCAGTGGGATGCTTTCTCTCCACCTATGGCAGGGCCAGGCAGCTGTGCACACATTGCCACCGCTTGTCCCAGCCCCCCTGCTCCCTGGATGGGGCACAGAAGCAGCTTCCAGCCAGCAAGGAACTGTGCCAGAGCTTGGCAGCTGGAAGCTGCATCTACACTGCAGCCTTTAGGAGGGTAGGTCTGCGCGTGGGGTGGGAGTGCAGGGGCAAGCTGTGGTTGTATGTGCACAGCTGGAATTTGCCCAGCCCCAGTATACCTCCTTGCTGCTCACCTCTGGCACAGGCAAAGCCCTCCAGCTTTGTGGGCCAGATCCAGTGGCTCTGCAGGCTGGATACAGCCTGCAGACCTGATGTTACCAACCCTTGGTTTCATTAAAAGCATTTTGTAAAACTGTATGTGTGTGATAATTAAACAGTACAACCACTACAGCTAAGGTTAGAGTATTCTAGTCATAGTTCCCACTGAAATGGTGCTGGTGAATTTTATATTTAATATCCTACAAGGGTTGAAATTGTCATACAAATACAATAATTATTGTACACCTACCTGGTAATGCTGAGGGAAGCTGGAAAAAAGTTCTGGACTCTAGTCTACATTCAGAAAAGATTATGAACATA
>NW_017729034.1:56528320-56532979 GCF_001723915.1 Gavialis gangeticus
TAATATCCTACAGAAAATCAAAGGCAAAGACCAGGTAGGTTGCATTTCTTGTCCAAGATTTCCTGGGATATAAAAGTTTAATTCTATTGTTCTCAAAGGGAAGAGTCACTCAGACCACTACACAGACTTAGTTGTTCAAGTAGGAACTTTTATTCAAAAGCCACACACTTGTATACACCAGGATAACAGGTGTTTAAAAGGCTTCCAATCCTTAGAAAAGGAGCATCTCTAGGATCCAGTCAAGATTTAAAAGAGTGACTGGCAATTTTGGGGGCCTCATTTTAGTGTCAAGCCAGGCATAGCCAAAAAGCCTACTTTTCAGAGGACATTTGCTTACCAACACCCAGTGATCAAGACTCTGGGATGTCATAGAAAGTGAGGGTTGGAAGGCACCTCAGGAGGTCATCTAGCCCAACCCCTGCTCCAAGCAGGACCATCCCCAGCCAGATCATCCCAGCCAAAGCTTTGTCTGGGGTTTTGAAGACCCCCAAGGATGCAGTTTCTACCACCTCTCTGGGTAACCTGTTCCAGTGTTGTACTACCCTCCTGCTGAGAAAATTCTTCCTAATATCCAACCTAAATGTCCCTTGCTGCAACTGAGACCATTGCTTCTTGTTCTGTCATCTGCCACCACTGAGAACAGTCCAGCTCCATCCTCTTTCAAATGCTGCTTCAGGCAATTGAAGGCTGCTATTAAGTCCCCTCTCAGTCTACTCTTCCTAGACTAAATAAGCCTAGTTCCCCGAGTCTTCCCTCATAAATCATGTCCCCCGGCCCCCTCACCATTTTTGTCACCCTCCACTGTGGACAAATTGGAGGGAGTCCCATCCTTTCTGTAGTGCTGTGTTTGGTTTTCGCCCCTGCCCACACTACAAATGTTATTCCCCTCTATTCACCACTGGTGAGGTCACAACTTCCCTGGACCTACTGGCAACACACCTACCAATGCAACCCAGTATGCTGTTAGCCTTCTTGGCAGCAAGGGCACACTGCCAGCTCATATTCAGCTTATTGTGCACTGTAACCCCCAGGTCTTTTTCTGCAGAGCTGCTGCCCAGCAGTCAGCCCCCACAATCCTCTAATATTTCCAGGTAACTCTGAATCCTAGCCCTACCCTTCAGTATATCTACTACTCCCCCCAGCGTGGTGTCATCTGTAAGCTTGCTGAGGGTGCACACTATGCCATCTTCCAGGTCATTGAAGATATTGAACAAAACCAGCCCCAGGACTAACCCTTGGGGCACTCCACTTGATTCTGGCTACCAACTAGACATTGAGCCATTGATTACTACTCTCTGAGCCCAATGCTCCAGTCATTTTTCTATCCACCTTGCACTGGATTCGTCCAGCCCATACTTCCTTAGCTTCCCTGTAAGAATGTTGTGGAAGACTGTATCAAAAGCCTTGCTAAAAATCAAGATACACCACATCCACTGATGTCCCCACATCCAGAGTCAGTCACCTCATCATAGAAGTCAGATCGGGTTGGTCAGGCATGACTTGCCCTGGGTGAATCCATGCTGACTGTTCCTAATTACCTTCTTCTCCTCCTCCTCCAAGTGCTTAGAAATGGATTCCTTGAGGATCTGCTCCATGATTTTTCCAGGGGATGAGGTGAAGCTGTAATTTCCTGGATCCTCCTTTTTCCCTTTTCTTAAATATGGGCACTGTGTTTGCCTTTTTACAATCATCCAGGACCTCTCCCAATTGCCATGAGTTTTCAAAAACATGATGGCCAGTGGCTCTGCAATCACATCAGCCAACTCTCTCAGCACCCTTGGGTGTATCTTATCCAGCCCCATGGACTTGTATATGTCCAGCTTTTCTAAGTAGCCCCTAACCTGTTCTTTCGCCACTGTTGGCTGCTCACCTCCTCCCCAAGCTGTGCTGCCCGGTGCAGTAGTTTGGGAGCTGACCTTGCCTGTGAAGACTGAGGCAAAAGAAGAATCGAGTGCTTCAGCCTTTGCCACATTCTCCGTCACAAGCTTCCCTCCCCCATTCAGTAAGAGACCCACACTTTCCCTGATCCTCCTCTTGCTACTGACATACTTGTAGAAACCCTTCTTGTTACCCTTCACATCCCTTACTGGCTGCAACTCCAATTGCACTTTGACCTTCCTGACTTCAACCCTGCATGCCCCAGCAATGCTCTTCCCTAGTTATTTGTCCAAGATTCTCCTTCTTATAAACTTCGTTTTTGTGATTTAGTTTACTAAAGAGTTCCCTGCTAAGCCAAGCTGGTCTTCTGCCATACTTGCTAGTCTTCCTGCACTAGGCATCAAAAACCCATATTCCTGGTATGGTGGGCTTTATATGCAGAAGGTAGAGAGGAAGTATTGCATAAAGGAATCATCTGAAAGAAAGTGGCATCTGTCTGGAACTTGCTCTGTGTGGAAGTGCTTGGCTTCCAATTCCAAGCTCAGGCGTCGTGCCTTTTGTTGCCCCTAGGTCCCTTTTACCAGAGATCCCCAAGGACTGACAGACCCTCATCCAATTTGGTATCAAGTGAACTTTTAATAGTAACCCCTAGGTTTATTACAAGTATTCTTCCTTGTAATATGACCTGGCAAGCAGTTCCTTAGATGTTACAGCAATAACCTTCAGTGGTACCAGCCTCAGATCCTCTGCTAGGTGTGCAGGATGCAAGCTTCTGGATTCCTCGTTGTTCAAACAAGAAGTCCAAGGTTGATCCTGTCTCCCCAGGGTGGCAACACAGAACACACGTTCCTTTGTTTGTTTGTCACTTTTATAATTTCTCTCATCCCAAATTGTCCAACCTCTGGTACGGTGCCAGCCACATTCCTTATAGGGAAACTGCTGTCCCTTGCTTGCCCAGTGCCCAGTCACAGCATTCACATCTCCCCGTGCAACAGGAGGTGCTCCATTCAATTTTGTTGCTTAGTTCTGGGAAGGCCTGGACTATACCTAAAAGCTTTAGCATAACTCAGTTTGCCTGCTACACTATTGACCTCAGAGAATTCAAAATATTTCTAACTTAATGCCTCCCCCACCAGTCCCCAAGTTGTCCCTTCTCATTAATAAAACAGGACAGCACTATGCTAGGGAAGCTTTCAAGATAGTAGGGCACCAAAAAGAGCCCCAGATGCAAGTTAAAGTTTGCAACACTGTTCCCAATAATAAAGAATTCTTAATACAGGACTGTTCAACTTAAGTACAGCTGGGAGATGCATACAATGCCGCTGCACAGCCCCTGCCACATGGATGGTCCACAGCCCCCCTTCCTCAAGACCCTTCTCCATTATATGACAGTGGGAGAGACTGTTGCGGGGGCCCACAGGCCACCAGTTGGGCAGCCCCATCCTAATTGATTACATGCATGTAGGTCTCACTGCTTTCCCCTGCCTATGCAGGAACAAAAACCATAAGGGCATTTGAGAGTTTACTTACTTCATGTACAGAGGCAGATGCACAGACATTGTGAGTTTTCTGGCTTCCTGTATCCGTCTGCTTTTCTCCCCAGCCATATAAAGCAAATGGATGTTTATTCTCCTTTGGCGCTTCTGTCCTTTGAGGACTTTTAATTGATTTTCGATCATCACGACTGGACAAGGCACTTCGACTTGGACGCTGGCCTGCACGCCTGGTCGATTTATCAGTTTCTTTTATAGCAGTCTGTTCTACAGCTTTCTCTTGATTTTCTCCCTCTGCTTCTTTTTCTAAAGGAGAAAGTTAAAAATAAGTTTGGTTTTAAACTCTTAGAAGCCAAAATGGCATGCCCCTACATGCAGATACTAGCTATCTAGGGAGAGACAAAGAGAGAGATTTAAGAGCTCTTCTTAAAGCAATGTATTAAACAGAATTAAAACAGCTGCCAGCTTCAAGGCAGCAGATACAAGCCTGTATGTCCCCAAGAGATGCTTTTATGTAGCCTGGGGTAATCTACAGCAGGATCCGTGACAACCCAGATCACGCCAGGATGAAGTAGACAGACATGCAGCTGACCTAGGCAGCAGGTGCTATCATAGGGCTGGACATCTAGACAGCAAGGGAGCAGAGAGATAGCTTATTTGCATTTAACAAACAGCCTAGAGGCAAACCAGGGCATCGATGGAGTTGATACTTGCTTCTCATAAGTAGTACTTCAGACTGATGTTACCCCAGTTCAAGGATTTGCAGCTTAAAAATGTACACTATACTATTTACACTCTTTCATCTCTATACTTTCATTTATATAAAAACATGCTCCCTTTATCAGCAATCATCCTGTACTCTTAATAGGATTGCCTACATCAAGGATCCAATGAATGTGCACTCATGATAAAAAAAAAATAAAGTGAGACCAGAGCTACCCAACAGCACTTATCTGACCTCATCGTACTTAGCATCTCTCCCCTCCTTCCACTCCATCAGCCTGCATTTATCTTCTTGCAAACCCCCATGCAGCGAACAAAAAATGGGCTCCCATATGGCATTTAGTCTTTGCCCGCCTGTCACTGCAGCTAGGGACAGATTTGATTACAGCACATGAAACATGCCCCCTTACACTGTAGGGATACTAGGCAGCAGGCAGTTTGGACTCCCTTATCCAAAAGCTCCTGATGCTTTCTAAGGAAGTGGGGGGGGGGGGGGGAACTTAAATTGAAATTTTGGACCGGAGTTCACCCACCAGCAATTTCGGGGAGGTGGGCCAGAGAAATA
>NW_017729034.1:56533122-56539459 GCF_001723915.1 Gavialis gangeticus
GGGGTAACTTAAATGCAGATTTGGTCAGCATGTTGCCACACCGCAAGTTCTGGGAGGTGGTGCCAAGTACTACACTTAGCCCAGTGTGTCCAGCACCACAATGCCCTCTGAACATTTTTTTGAGTTTTGAAGTCAGCAGGATTGCATGCATTTTCTGGACATGGAAAGTAAAGACCAATTTGCCAATTACTGTCCAGCACTGTAAAGCCACAATAGTGTTCAGTAAAGGAAGAAAAAGAAAAAAAAAAAAAAAAAACCACCATCTGGGCTCCTAAAAGTAAAGCTTTACATTACTAGCTGGTCTACTGCCTTGGCAGTCAAGTTAGAACTATTGTTTGCTTTTAGGTTCCCAGGTCCATTCCAAACCCAGACTACAACCTAGCTATTATGCCAACCTCTGCTTGGTTTAAGCCACCCTTTGTGACCCAGCCCCCGCTGTGAGCTGCAAGCTGTGGGAGGCATGGGTGGCATGGAGCAGTTCTGTGCTCCCCATGGGAGACTGGACCTATGCAGGCTAGAGACTGCCAACCCCATCCCCTCCACCCTCCCACACCTGTTTCTTTGCTCCACTTCCACCTGGCCTAACTGAAAATCCTCCCAACTCACAGTTGCTCCTGAGGACGGACAGACAGATAGAACTCTGCACTGGGCAGTCATGAGCCCCAGCACCCAACTTGCCCTGCATTACTAGGATTTCACCCAGCTGATTCAGAATGGTTAAGAAACAGTGCTCTTAACAGGCCTGTTAAGGACTTGTCTATGCAACAAAAACACCCACTTACGTCCCAAGTGCCCCATTTAGAAACTTTGAGGAAAAAGTGAAATGCCACAATTTTAAGAGCACAGACTTCAGTGCAACCTTTTCTGCCTTAACTTGAAAACCCTTGAGCAAATTCATTTCTCCTCATCATTTACAGCAAAATTCAAAATAATTGGCATGGTAAAAAAGTTAGTTGCAGAAGGACGCTGTGGGCATAAGAAAAGACGTCTCAGTTTTTAAGTCATTCCATAATATCTGACTAGTTGTACTGTTAAAAAGAAATACCTAATAAAAAAAAAAAAAACAGTTACCACAGCAAGACCCAAAACTGCTACACAACCCAGGTGGCCTAGCATCTGGGCACAAAGGCAGATGCAAAGACCTCTTTGCCCCTTAACTTCTCATTTTAAGCCCTACTGCCACTATGTGGGCAGCAGCACCCCCCTTCCATCACCCCAACCCACTTTTGACATATGGAGAAAGACACCCGAGCACTACCAGGAGTAACTAGGAATAACAGCCACAAGTTGATTGAGAGTAGGTTCAGGGTAGGTGTCAGGAGACACTACTTCACTGTCAGGGCGGCTAGGATCTGGAACCAACTTCCAAGGGAAGTGGTGCTCGCTCCTACCCTGGGAGTCTTCAAAAAAGGAGGGTAGATAATCACCTAGCTGGGATCATTTGACCCCAGTACTCTTCCCTGCCATGGCAGGGGTTCAGACTCAATGATCTGCTCAGGTCCCTTCCAACCCTACCAACTATGAAACTATGTCAACTGCTTCCCTAAACTCAAGAGGGTGCATCCCTCCGGTCACATATTTGCTGTACTTTACTAGAGCCCTAAAAGGGAGTCACGCAGCTTCTATATCCTCTTACTCCAGATACCTTCACAACACAGAAGCCCTACACTCAGTCACGAAAAGTGAAAGCCAACCAAATTCAGAGGTCTTTGGCAATAGATAGTTAGTGCCCAATCTGAACCAAATTGACTGTAAAGAACATTCATCATTTGAAGCTCTTGCTGATACATTTGCAGAGCAAGTTTTCAGTTTCACCAAAAAGCAGGATGACCCTGCTAGAGTCTGGGTACTCGGGTGGTATGGGAGAAAGTAGTTATTTCAGGAGGAAAGAGTCACAGAATATTTCTTTTGAGGCTCAGGTGGCTGTGGCTACAGATTGTGCATGTTCATAGAAACATCTCAGCATCAAGAACACACTCCATAGCCAACGCTGATTGAATTGCCCAGTAAAGGGGACTCTTGCAATACAAACAGGTTATGTCCCATTAATCCTCCTTATTCAAAAAGTCTTCATTCATGTAAAACTGGGGAGGAAGGAGTGGGGTGGGGAATTAGTCTAGATCAAGAATTATTTAGTTGACATGACTTGGAGGAATCAGCAGAAGTGGAGAAAAAGTGGCAACCTATATTCCTGCCTCTGGAGCTTAAAAAGGTCTCACCTACACAGTGATGATCAGGGATGCAGGTTTTCCATTTGTGGAAAAAAAAAACCCACACTTTTTTTTCTTTTAAAAGGAGAAAAATGCATGGAACTGTGGGTTTCCCCTTGCAGGTTGGCAGAGGTCCAGTCTGCAAAGGGCTGCTTGGGGTTGGGAGCAGGAGAAAGACAATCACAGGCAGGGGGCACCCACGTGGCAGCCAGGCAGCATGGTTGAAAGCAGCTCCCACAGCTGCCTGCAGGTAACTCTGGGCTTTGGGGGGGGGATATGATATTGAGGCAGTGGTGGCAGCTCACTCCAAGCCCCCATGATGAGGGAGGGAGTGGGGCAGGATTGGCAGCTGGGACCTCTGCCCAGCCAGGGTGGTATGCATGGCTGCAAGGTCCAGCCAAGGAGTGGGACAGAGCCACAGGCAGCCCATTGAGGGCTCTGGGGGTACAACTCCCTGCTGCTGCATGCACTCCCAGGAAGGAGATTGGGCACCATAGGCACTATGTCAGAAGGGAATGGGGGGGACCTGGCATCGGAGGATGAAGTGGGGCAGCAAGACTTTTTTTGCTGGCACCACCACCACTGGGACCCCTGGCATATCAGGGTTGCTCAGCACTAGAGCACCAGGGGGAGAAAACACCAGCCACTGCTGGAACTGTATCCTGGTGAGTGAAAGGGGGGAGAGGAGCTCCAATTTTCCATATTAAAGAAAAGTAAAGCCAAAAAAAAAAGACAGAATCAAAATGCCAAAGCACTTAGGTATTTAGAATGCATTTCATTATAAATGATTGAAACATTGGTAGGCTTCCAAAACAACTTTAAAATTGTAAATATATCAATGAAAACATTGTGTTCAACTGGCTATATATGGGTAGGAAATGCATATATATCCCAAATCCTCCAATTAAAAAAACCCCAAATCCATGTTTTTCTGCAATTAAAATGAAATACATATAAAGGTATGTAGAAAACAAGGATCCCTGGTGATGAAGCAGCTTTGGTTCATTCACTTGAAAAGCAGCCATTTCACTGTAGCAAAAGTACCCTCCCGACTTTATGATGCCATTTTTCTATTTACTCACTGAATTCATGCAGCTTTGCTTGCTCTCACTGCTCAGCAGTGTGGGCAGGCATCCAATGACCCACTGTTCCACTCTTGAATTTCCACGCTGTGTGTTCTGGGATACAACCCAAAAAACTACAGGTATTCTGGGACTTGTGGCTCAGGTGACAAACCCTCCCAATTCCTCTCGGCATCAATTTGAAACTGTGCTGCACTGAATGATCTGGGACTAAGTGCTGCGATCATGACCATCAGCAATACAAGCAGGATGATGCCCCTGGATGCCAAGTTGTGCTGTGGTTTCACAGGGCTGTCAATACTGCAGAAATACTCATTCCTGTAGGAGCAAGAGGATGAAATCAAGCAGTTCCTTCTGCAGAGTGTATACCCAGGACTCCTTCATTTAAGAAAAGTGATGCTACTGAACACCGACTGGGAGTAGCACCATACCTAGGCTCCTGACAGCCCTGGGTGAACTTCTAGTAAATCAGACCCCACTTTGCCAGAGATCATGATAGTAATAAAAATTGGACAATGGCGAGAAAAACCCAAACAATTTTTCAGTCTCCCTTTCTGTCCAGGCCCCAGGCAGCCGCCCAGTTTGCTCATGCCTGTGTCCAGCCCCGACAGAGAAGGCAGCACTGAGATGACCAGTTCTTGTGGCAGAACTTCAAGGAGGCAAAAGGTCACTTTCCTACCAATTTGCACAGGAATTAGGCAGCAGCTACTGCAGCAGCTCTGCTGTAACACAGGAGATCCCAGGGCACAGAGAAGGTATTTCCAAACATTTGACCAGGCTAGTGTAGCTAGGTCACCTGTCGGGTTTATTTTCATAGAGGTTTGAGATGCTAAATGAGGAATGTGCTGCAGCTTATACAGGATTTCCTCCCCACACCTCAGCCTGCTGTGCTGAACAGTGTTTTTAGCCTCCCCCCCATCCCAAGCATGCCCTCCCAGTAGAGAGCCTGCCAACTCCCCTCTTCCATTATAGGTGCCAAGGGAAAGTCAGAAATGCTCATTACAAGTACACATCAGTCTCCATGCCAACAATTTGATTTTTTCCTGCAGCGCTAGAACACCACTCCTAGCTTCTCCCTCTCTGTGGTTCCCTTGGAGAAAACAAGTTATTTAGTCATTTTTTGTGCTATATTAACAGGTTTTCTGTATTTTGGGGGTGGCAGGTAGAAGAGTAAGTGTCACAGCTATACAGGCACTTTTAGGGTAATTGCTCGTTTGCTCTTTCAATAAACCAGAATAGGGACTAGATAAACAACCACATTTTTCTTCACCATATTATTCCCACATAGCAGCATGGGCACACACTGCAAATTAAAGAGTTCTGCTGTAACCACTATGCATCCAGATACTATTTACTGCAGACTCCCTTCCAGTCTCATTCAGTCCTGCCCCCAACCCCCAAGATTAAAGAATCTTTCATTTTTTTAGCTCTAGTTCACAAAAGATTAATTCTAAGGAACTTCAGCTCACAATTTCTCTCTGTAGAACTTGAGTTCAAGGCAAATACCCCCCCAAAATAGGAGACAGAGAGACATTTAGCTGGTTTTTGTTTCAGAGAAGCTGACTTACAAACTGAGGCAGGGTCACTGTGAAGACAAGACCCTTCAGTGTGAATGAACTGCATTTATTTTCCTTGAATAGTAAAAGGGAGCCAGACAAAAGTTTTCAGGCTAACACCACTTGTACTGTAAGCCAAGCTACAGCATCCCATCTACACAAGAACCCACACCATTTAAAAAGCACTGGTATAAAAAGGTACAAGTGTGTGGGAACAAAGTTGATTTATTATAAGAGGCAATTGGGGGGGAGGATTTTTTAGGCAAGTAAGAGTTCGCTGAGTTTTGGTAGATAACAATTTGTAGTGGAAGATAATCAACCACTGTTTTCATTCAGTTTGACAACTGCAGTGTCAGAACCCTCTTGCAATAGCCAAAAGATACCTTAGGTGCCAGCACAGAGGTTACCACTGGAGATGTCCATGTGGGCTCATCAGCTAATGTCCAAACAAGACTGACTTGGCACAGATTCGAGAGGAGGAGCAGTGCTGTCCCTAAGGCATTGGACCTTAAGAGTGTTTTGTTCCACCTCTGCAGAAACCTCTACCTCCGCGAATTCCTCCTTCTCCCCGTTCCATGAATTGAAGAGTTAGCTTGAAGAGGGTCCTAACATTAACCTGCACAAGAGTTTTATGCTGACCAAGTCTTTTAAAATGTTACATAGTAACTGAAGTTTGAACGTGACTACTATTATGGCCATTATTCCTCAGAGAAGGAAACAGCAGCAGTGCTTGTGAATTTTAGCACAGCAGCAAGATATCCCAGCACTAGAACAAGATGTCCTAGCCACTGAACAATCTGGTAATTGTGACTTAAGCCAAGAAGCACAAGGTGTCTAGTACCAAGCCAGCTGACTGGACATCTGAGCTCTGATAAATGACCAGCCACTAGAATTAATGCATTGTACTCACAACAGTAGCTTGCCAGGAGAAGCTGCTGCTATCAGAAACCTGCAGCGTGTGGGTGGACAGCAGTCACAAAGCTTGGAAGAGCTAACTGATACATGGCTACCCCACAGCACTGGTAGAAACAGATACTACCTCTTCACGAACGTTATGTTTTCTACTACTTCCTTTTTGCCTTCCGAGAGTTAAAGAGGCACCAAGCAAAGATGTTACATATACACACACCACGCTTGCTCAGCAGCTAGGAAATTTAAGTTACCACATTACCCAGCATCAGCATGACCAGAAGAGAAAAGGTCTCTGGTTTTGAGTTATTTTAGTTACCCTTATTTTTCCTCCACCTTCTTAATTCAATATCCTATATCTATCTGGTATCTACAACAGGTCTGTTTTTGATCTGAAAAAGAAAGGCCTAACAAGTTTAGTCCACATGAAAAAGGTCCCGTTAACCACTCAGCTCAGGGCTCTTAAATACATGTATCTCTAACATGTATCTTCCATCCTTACAGTTCTTGTGAAAGATTAAATTATACTACTGAAACTTTTGTCTTCCCTTGGGCCCTTAGGGAAAAAAGAGTGATAGTG
>NW_017729034.1:56544459-56551507 GCF_001723915.1 Gavialis gangeticus
AGTCCACATGAAAGAGGTCCCGTTAACCACTCAGCTCAGGGCTCTTAAATACATGTATCTCTAACATGTATCTTCCATCCTTACAGTTCTTGTGAAAGATTAAATTATACTACTGAAACTTTTGTCTTCCCTTGGGCCCTTAGGGAAAAAAGAGTGATAGTGTTATTAAGTATCAAAAACTGTTCTGCAATTTAAGTAGTTACAAAGACTTTGCATTGTCAAACCAGCATGGCTTCTTTGTTTTTGCATGGCCCATAGCATGAGCTTCCCAACATGCAACTTAAAACGAAATGGAGTTTCCCACCCCTCATTACTGGAAATGTGGCCAGCATATGCGAGTTAAAAGGAAACAACCTTCACAGCTCAGATATTCACAGGAACACACAAGGTGCATGCATAGTACCATAAAATGCTCTTATCCACTTGACAAAAATTGCTACACATGAAAGTAACTACAATTCCCTATAATGCCCATTGTCAACCTTCAACAGGAACACTGTTTTTAAAAATCCTAATCTGGGCTAGAATATAAAAGCGCTGATCACTTTAGTATATACACAAGAGGATTTGGGGGGCAACACACTCTTGGTACAGTAATGAAGAGGCTGCAGGACTTAGATCTGTGATCAGAGACCAAATTAAGTGCAACTGTATCTGTCCAGCTACGGGAGGCCATAACATAATGCAGGTGGTGGGGGAAGATCATGGCTTTGCTGCAATATGTACTTTTTGAAGGTCCAATTTGCAAGGTTTCTCAGGAAAAGGACCAGCTACCTAATGAGTTTCTCAGATATTCATTTAAGAGGCATTATAGTTAGAGATCGAAGCCCACATCTGCTGCTTGCTATTCCAGCATGTCTTCGTAGACATTTTATGGAACTAGAACAGTCTCTATAGGTTTCCACTTTAAATGTTACATCCTTCTGCCTTGACACAGAAGCTACTGTAGCCAGTCTGATGTGGAAGTGTTCTTAAAACATCCATTACCAACATGCAGCCTTCCTTGCTCCTACTGCTATTATTGCTGCTTCTGCTAGAGAACCTACTTATGTAATCATCATGACACACTGATACCATGGCAACAATATACATAAAGAAGCTGCGAGTCAGGTGATAGTTACCATCAGTTTGTTTATTTGAAGACATTTCACAAAACCTAGCTTGTTTCTTGCACTAGCCTTGTGCCTAACTCATTAAGTCCAGTCAAAATACATATATGGTCTTAGCAGGACTGCTTGTCACTAGACGTACATACACCACATCTTCCACTGCATGTTCAAGCTTTCACTTGAACATCATATAGGTTGGGATGCTAGAGAATTCGACAGGTCATCTAGCCTGACCCCCAGCCCGAGGCAGGATCATCCCTTATCAAATTATGGATTTGTATAAGATAGTTTTAACCTCTTAGAGCAGGGGTGTCCAACCTTTTTGAATGTGGGGCTGGATCACGAATTTTTTAATCACCCAGTGGGCCGGCGAGCCATATTCAAAGACCTCACAGGAAGTGGTATCACATCAGGAAGTGATGTCACATGACCTTGGACACCAATGAAGTTGCAGGGGTTGACATGGTGCTGGTTGACATGGCATGCATGCCTGTGTTGACATGGTGCTGCAGAAGCCACTTGGCTACAACCGGGTTGACCTGGTGCTGGAGAAGCCGCAGGGCCAGGCCAGGGTTGACCTGGTGCTGCAGGACCCGCCTGGGCAGAGCCAGGTTGGCACCGGCCAGGAAAGGCAGCACGCAGCTGAAGCCGGCTTCCCATGTGCTGCTGGGGCGGGAGGAGGCTGGCCAGGTCTGCACTGGCCAGCAGAAGCGGCAGCGGAGCCGTGTGCTGCTCGGGACTGACCGATGCAGGCTCGATCCATCCCGAGCAGCACACGGCTCCGCCGCCACTTCTGCTGGCCAGTGCAGACCTGGCCGGCCTCCTCATGTGCTGCTGGGGACAGGAGAAGTGGCCCCCTCAGGGCCTCGCGCACGGGCAGCCAAGCCCAGAGAGCCACAGCGCCCAGAGGGAGACTGGCTGGGGGAGCAGGCGCCACCTCGCTGTGGGGCAGGGCAGGGCAGCAGGGTTGGCTTGAAGTGGGCAGGTGAGGAGGCAGGCACAGGCCAGCAGTGCCAGTGGCCACTGCTTGGCCTCCCACGCGGGGCTGCTCCAGCAGCGCAAGGCACGGGCACGGGCTCGTGTCAGGGAGGCGGGGGCAGGAGCATGGGTGCTCCTAGACACATCCTCCCCACTAGTGACTGGATGCAGACCCCCATCCTCAGCCTACATCATGCAGGCTACATTAGCAGGACCTGAACCACCAAGGAGGCAGCTGGACATAGAGCGCCTCTGGGCCAGGCTCCTCCTGCCTCCTGCCCAGCCCAGCTCCGGCAACCACGTGCCCCACAACCCCGGCCCAACCCTGAGGTGCCCCCAGGTCCGCGCAGGAACTTACCTGGTGCCTCCATCCACCATGCACACGGGCAGGGCACAGGCCATGCTGCAGCTCCCCCGGCCACGCGCCGGGGGCAAGGGGCGGAGCCAAAGCTCGTCCAGTCAGGCACAGCTGGGGCAGCCCGCGGGGGTAAGCAGCTCCCCTCCCCTCGCTGCCGGCTGGGGCCCACAGGCCGGCCCTGCCCGCCTCGCCTCGCCGCTGCCACCACCACTGTGGAGCACAGAGCAAGCACCAGGACCCCTCGTCTGTCCTCAGCGAGGGACCTCGGGCCAGATAAAATGGCTTGGCAGGCTGCATGGTGGCCCGCGGGCCGTATGTTGGACAAGCCTGTCTTAGAGAAACCAGTCAACCCTGGCACAACAGAAGATGCCTATGGTGCCATAGAATAAAGCAAGGGGGACCACAAAACGTGACTGTCCTTAACCCATTTCAGGTGGGTCCTGCAACATGAGACCACAAGATACTGGACACCCACAATACCCTTCCCACCACCAAAGTCTTAGGTTCTCAGGGGCCCTAGTGACCTTGAGCCCCGACCTTCCTTACACTTCAGCATTTGTGCCCTAATTCAGTCCAGACCAACAATGACCAAAAACCGTCACCAGACACTGGACAAAGCTTGCTAGATGTTGGCAAGGGCCCCCTATCACCACCGGCGGCAGGCTGATCAGCCATTAGGCAGGAACGAGCAAAGCACCAGACCACACTCCCCCAGGACAGGGGCGGGCAATTATTTTGGGCAGAGGGCCACTTACTGAGTTTCAACAAGCCAGCAAGGGCCACATGACAGCCAGCCCAGGGCAGATTAATATTAATTTTCCAAATTCTTTTTAGGGGCCCCGCAGGCCAGACAGAATGGCCTGGCAGGCCACATTTTGCCCACCCCTGCCCTAGGAGCACGCAAGGTGAACAGGACAGCCTCAAGCCACTGTACAGCGACCTGTGCCAGTGTCCAACATGATCAGTCCAGCCTTTATCATAACCTGCTTAAATTGGAGACATTACATAAGAAAAAACATAAAGGCATCGATTCATTCTGCCTGCACAGGAAGCAAACTCCCCCACTCCCCGTTTCTGGCAAAATGATCTTACAATCCTTCTTAAATTGAAAAGTTAAGCTGCAATTCATTCTGTGATGAACAAACAGCGTATCTTGGCCAGAACACAGCTAAGATCCCTATACCAAGGGCTGGAAAGGACTGTCCAGGTGGCGGAGACCTGTCCCGGCTGCCTGCCAGGGCATCCCTCACGTGGAAGGCAGTGTCCAAGGAGGGGGGCACAGCTTCACTGACCACTGCCCTCCTCCCATGCCACCTCTGCACGGGAGCTGCGTGCTCCTAGGGAGAGTGATGCTTTTGCTCATTCCTGACCAATGGCTGATCCGCCCGCCATCCAAGGAGTTAGTGTGATGATTTCACCCCTGCACGGCAGATGTGGGGGTGAGGGAGCAAAGCAAGAGCGCCAGCGAACTGCGGCCATTTCTCCCTGGGGATCTCCCAGGCTTCTGCTGCCCCCCTATTCCTGCTACATGTGGGGGAGGGGGGGCTAAGCACCCCCGCACGCACGTACCTTCCCCGCGCGGGGGCTCCGCCGGGCTGCTCCTCTCCGCTGCCTCCTGCTGCTGCTGCGGGGGACTGGCGGAGCCGGGCGGCGATGGGGAGCCGGAGCCAGAGCCAGAGCCAGAGCCAGAGCCGGAGCCGGCGCTGCCCTGCTCCCAGCCGTCCCAGAGCCAGGGCCGGTGCGCCTGCTCCAGGAGGCGACGGCTGAGGCGGTAGCGCAGCAGCTCCAGGTAGCAGGCGCCGCACGACTCCCACTTGGGCTCCTTGTAGCGCTTCATGTACTCGGTCTTGACCCGCCGCGCGGGCACCATGCTGCGGCCGGGCCGGGGCAGGACAGCGCAGCGTAGGGCGGCTTTGCCCGGCTCGGCTCGGCTCGACACCCCCACAGCGCCTGCGCCCGCCCCTCGCGCTGGAACGTTTAAACACAAACAGCCACGTTCCGTGCCCGCCCCCTCGGCGCTCGAGCCAATGGCCGCGCCCGCAGCGCCTTCCCTCGCTAACGTCACAATAGCCCCAGCGAAGCTCTAGGCACAGGACGTTCCAGGGGCTGCTGCGCGGCCAGGCCCTGAGTGGAGGGGGCGGGAAGGGGCCGTGCTGCTGCGGATTAAAGGGCTGCGGTGCCGCCTCCGCGGTGCCAGGGCGTTGAGGGGGGATTAGCGGCTCCGAGCACTTATTAACAACCACGGGGATGGAGCACAAAGCCGGATCAGTGCCCCCGGGAGACCAAAGCCAAGCTCCGATGGCAGCCTAGCCTCGCCTCCCCTTCCCTCTCCCTCAGCAGCAGACCCCATCATCTGCAGCTGGTTTCCTTCCTACGTGCCAGGGTCTGACTGCACACGCTGGCCTCGAAGTGTTCCCAAGCCAGCCAGCCTGCCAGCAGCTGCCTGAGGCCGTGGATGTGGTGGCCAGGATCTCAGATTCCCCTGGTGAAAATGCCTTGGTTCCTCGCAATGGCAGAGAGAGAGCCTTGAAAACTGGAGCCGTGCGCATGGGGTGCAGTTGTGAGGTCAGTGGGTGGCTTGAAATGCTTCCTCTGAGAGGGGTGGCCTACCCAGTTCACCTGGGGGAGGCTTAGACAGTGGCTGGATGAGCGGTCAAAATAGCAACACCCTTCAGGATGTCACTGCCAGTCAAAGCATGTAGGAAAGGAGGGAATGCTCCTTCCAGGAGCCAGCACAATCTACAGCTAATCTTGGGCACTACTTGGGGCAGTCACCTCTTCCACTCCAAGCCACACCACATCGGCAGGAGCTCAGCAGGAGGGAGAGGCAATGCGCTATCCAAGGCCTGCTCCTTCCATCTTCAAGGAATAGGGGAGTTCTGCTAGTGAGGTTTCTTCTCTGCCTGTAAGCCACTGCTCTTCAGGGAGGGAACGATCTGCAGGCCCAGTCAGGCTTCCCTCTATCATTGATGTCTGGTGTTGCCAAACTGTTCTCTACAGTCCTAGGGACCAGCAACTCTAGCACTAGTGAAAATGAGCTCTTACAGTCTGGTGTGTTACGACACAGCTCTGGCAGCTGAGGCCCTAAGCACACACCTGAAATGTAATCAGGCTCTGCTGCCACAGGGGAACTTACATGGTAGATGTAGTCACAGTTTTGCTGGCAGAACCTCAGTTCTGGCAGCAAAACTACCAGCATACCATACACCATGTTGACCTGAGTGCAGGAGCCAGGCATCCTTCACCAGTGCTTCCTTCATATATTGCTTCCTCGGCAGGCTCCCCTTTCCCAATTCATGGACACGCTTCCTGTCGTACTCAGACCCGGATCAGTTTACAGCACCTGGACCTGGTAGGCTGCGAGCCAACATACTAGTCTAAGTGCACAATGGCTAGAGGTGAGTCAGTTCACTGACAGGTGAGAATGAGAAGCAATGTCAACAGTATCCACGTTTTTCTGCCACTGCAGAGCAGATGGAATAAGTAAGGTAAGTCTGTGCCAAAAGGGAAGATTAGAGTGACCGCTGAGGCCTGACTTGTTTGGGGATTTCAAATGATCCACAGGAACATCAAATGCAAGCCAGGATGGACACTGGTGGATGTTGGCTGATGAACTGAAGGTAGGCTGGAAGTTTTTGCACTTTAATTCATTTAAGCAAAAAAAAAGTGAACATCTGTAATTGAGAACTGTGACCATTTCATTTTTTTTGAATTATCGATTCATTTCCAACTTTTTGTTAGTCTAACAGGGACTATTTACAATTCAAAACAACAGTCTTAGGGGAGCTGGACAGATTGCTCTCAGCTGATAGCTTATTACATCTAAAAAGGCTGGTAGTCACTCAACTTAAATCAGTTTGGTAAAATGAGTAATTAACCCATAAAATTACCCAGACAGTAGTGCCTGGCTTTACCACCAAAAGCAATACTACTGCAATACTGTTTATATCGTGTCTCACTAGTGCACTGTTTGAAGTGGGCAGCAGGTGAAGTGACACAGCTTGCAGACTAGGGTGATGGGCAAACTGTAAGAAGTTGATGAGAGTAGAAGAGAACCATTGGCAGCAGGATCAGCTAGCCCTTGAATGCAGGGGTATCAAAGATTTGACTTGCCAGGCTACTGGAAGCTGTGGGGCATGGCCAGGGAGGAACAGGACATGCCACAGAATTAAGGCCCCTGAGCCCTGTTGGACAAGGCCGTTGGCAGCAGGAGGAAAAGCACCTCCAGAAACCACCAGGCTTTGCTTTTCCCTGGCTTTCCTGAAGTCAGCCTGCCTTGTCCTTTTGCCAAAGAGAGCCAAAGGAGCCATTTGATTAAAACTGCACAAAGGACTTCCGCTGTGATGCCCAGCTAGCCTTGCCAGACCTACAAACTCAGGAATCAGGCCGTGTACTCCAGAGCAAGCTTAGCTCAATATTGTACACATATACAGGCAGCCCTTAAGATGACTGTTCTTAAAGAAGGGATGGACCAAAAAACAACAGCTTGCATAGGTGACTGGTAGGGGAGGGCAGCGGCTTCTGCGGCTGCTTGCCAGCCCTGTCCCCAATGCCACCACCAACTTCTGCAGCTGCACCCCCCCCCCCCCCAGCCTTGGGGGGG
>NW_017729034.1:56551553-56572713 GCF_001723915.1 Gavialis gangeticus
CTCCCCCCCCCCCCCCCCAGACTTGGGAGGGACCAGTTGCCCATGACAGCTTGGACACAATTGATGCCAGTTATAAATGGACCTGTTAACTTCTTGCTGAAACTTCACTGACTATGACAGGAAATCGGCTAAAAGGCCTTGGCAAAATCCGAAGGCTGACAGCAGTTACACTGTTACCTTAAACAGAGGCTTTGAACCACTATAACAAAGCACTCACTATGCATTAGGGAGCAGTATTACAATACTCCTTAACGACCCCCCCATGCAATAATTATAGTTACAAGCATCTGATGAATACTCCCAACTGGGCTAGTGAGGGGGAGCTTAGCTGTCTCCTGCTGGCAGGTTCCAGCAGGTCAGCTTGCACTAGCAAAGAACCCACCACTTTCCCCTCTTTCTGTATCCCTTTCCTCCTCTCCCCATCTCTCATTAGTCATCTTCGGACCCCCACAAGCTGGTTAGATCAGGCCCACCCATGCTTGCTTTGCCTTCCCAACGCACAAAACCTCAGCACTTTCTTTGCCTTGTGTCCATGGGTCTCTCCCTAGACCTCCCAGGACAAACTCCTCCATGCAGTTTCCTGACTCATCCATTGCCTGGCCATCATTCACCTACCTTTTCTCCTGCATTAGCGTATCTGTGGCTTATAGCATGTTGACAATTTCTGTATGATTCTCAGTGCATGGAGTCATGAAACTGCCATGCTTGAGTCCGTCATGATAGGATAAAACTTCACTTACTGCACAATTACAGGACATTTCATCATTGCTACACTTGTCAACACCACCAAGACCAGAGATTCTGCATTTGGTGTTATGGGCAGAATCGTGTGACTGTGGCCTTGCTGGTGCTGCTCAAGTCTCTCACAAGGTAATGCTCCATTCCTAGCCTCTCAGCTCTTATCTTTCAGCCATGCTGGAACGATATGGAAAAATCCAGCCGATGCCATGAAGTTGTTACTATAAATATGGCTGAATCACAGAATGCCTCAATGTGTAGCCACCTGTGCCGGCACAAGGCTTCTAGTACTTATCTGCCAGGCCAGCAATGATGGCAGATAGTTAGTCTTCATTCCAGCATATGGCACTCTTACTCAACAACAACTCTGCCTGAAGTGCAGCTGCTGTTAGCAGCAGCACTAGACAGTTTAGACTGAAGAAAGGAAACAGGAAAACTGTAGTCACCAGAGATCTGAGTTTTCCATTCACCACGGGAAAATGCGTAAAAACATTAATGTTATTATTTTGAGGAAAAAAATGCAGATTTTCTCTTTTAAGAAGATAACCACAGATTTTCTCCTTTAAAGGAGAAAAATGTGGGAAACGGTGGGTTTCTTCTTGCAGGCTGGCAGACCTCCAGGCTGCAAGGGGGTTGGGGGAGCAGGAGGAGGGCAATCAGGCAGGGGGTGCCATGTGCATGTGTGCACGCACACATGCATGTGACAGCCAGGCAGGTACCATGAGAGCAGCTCCCGCAGCTCCCCGCAGGTAAGTCAGGGCAGAGGGGGGGATTGAGGCCCCCATAGTGAGGAAGGAAGCTAGGCCAGGGTGGGACTAGGGTTGGGGGTGCTACTCAGCCAGGGTGGTGTGTGGGGCTTGGGGCCTGGGACTGGCTCAGGCAGGGAGCAGGATGGAGCCATGAGGAGCTCATCTGAGGGGTGCAGCTCCCAGCTGCTGCATGCATTCCAGGGGGTGGCGGAGGGAGCATGTGCCCCCCCCAGATCTGTGCACAGGGTGGGGGTGGATGCAGGCTGGTGGCTGCAGGCTTGGGGTTTCCCTCCCTGCTGCCCTCTACCGGCCTCCATGGGCCAGTGGGGCATGGCAGAGCAAGGTGGGGAGGCTCGGTGCCACTGTCGGGAGGCCCACACCATCATGGCAAGGTGCCCTCTGCCCACCCAGCAGCAGCAAAGGTAGCAGCACTGAAGAGTGCCCCCTGCTGCTGCTGGGTGAGTAGGGGGTGCTTGGCCATGGCAGCGCGGGGCTCCCAGCGGTGGCACCGAGCCTTCCCACTCCCCCATGCTCTGCCCTGCCATACCGGGCCCCACCTGCTGGGCCACAGAGGCCCTTGGGGGGAGAGCAGTAGGGCAGGGAGACCCAAGGCCAGAACCGCCAGCCAACATCTGCCCCTCTCCACAGGCTCTGCTCCAGCCGTGCCACCCATGTGGGAGGGGGAGCTGGGCTCTACTCTCCACTCTGGCCACAGCAGCTGCTGCCTCCCACAGGGGACAGCCAGGGCCTGGGCACTGCTGGGGGGCAGGGGGTTGCAGACCCAGGTCCTGGGCCCCAGGGCCATCCTTGGGAGAGGGGCAAATCGGGGCAACTGCCCCAGGCCCCTTGCTTTGGAGGGCCCCACAGAGCCGAGTGCAGTGGCGTGGCAACTCCGTACTGCCACCAGCTTCACATCCAGCCACTCACACCACACCCACCCCGCCACCACCAAATCCACCACCGGCTTCCTCGGGGTGGGGCCCTGCACCCTGCTTGGGTCATCTCTGCCTGGCCCCATAGCCCTGGCAGCTGACGGCCCCCTCTGACAGGGCTGGGGGTGGGGTGGGAGGGCTGTGAGTGAGGAGTGAGGGGCAGCAGCAGAGCCAGGGGGCTGTGGGTGGGAAGTGAAGGGCAAAAGCAGGGCCAGGGGGCTCTGGGGCAGGAGTGAGGGGCGCTGGCAGGGCTTGGGAGGCTGTGGCTTGGGAGTGAGGGGCAATGGCATGGACAGGGCACTGGCACATCAGTGCTGCTCAGCACCACAAAGAAGTGTGTGGTGGGGGAGGGACAGCCACAGCTGGACCCACATCCTGGTGAGTGAAGGGGACAGGGGGAGCTCTGATTTCCTGTGATAAAAAACCCAAAATCAAACACCAAAATGTCATATTGAATGTAATCGTTTGAGTTCTTGTAATAACTGCCCATTAGCCAGTTTAGACACAAAGGCAAGGTTCATCTTCTTATCTAGGCCATTGCTTGCTTTGCCTGGCCCTGCAACAAGTTTGTTTAAAAGTCTTAGGTTCTCAATCTTATCTTCAGAGGCCTTTAACATGTTAACCTAGGAACAAGAAAAATGACCCTTAAGCAAACATTCCAAGAGATCAAACCCTAGAAGCTTTTGAAAGGGGGTTGGGAAACATGGGTCTCCTCAGTGTTGTGGAAAATTTCCCAAAAAGCAAGCATTTATGATGAACTGAATAGTCAGTGGACAGATTTCGTTGCGGAAGACAAACTGACCACCCAGTAAAAATCTGTTGAGTAAGATCCGAGCCCGATTTGGGAGTAGTGACAGGGTTGGGTAGGAGGGGCCCATGACGGCAACTCACCCAGTATATAACCTGTAACCTACAGTCCCAATTTGGAGGTAGCCTCACTTGCAGAACACCGAAGGAAGAATTGCAAGTGTAGGCCGGATCAGACTGATCACCTGAACCACCCTCTCCGTGAACAAGAATTCCCATTCACACTGAAGCCGCGGGGTGCCCGAGTGGGACTGCAGGAAGGGGACTTGTTCCTATCACTGCTGAGACCAACCGTAAAACCATAACTAAAGAATGAAAGAATACCTGGGGATTTGGTTTCTCTGAATTCTAGGATTGTATATATAATTCTTATAGCTTTGTTTGGGAAGGAAGTGCGTTTGGAGCATTGTTTCTAATATATGTAGTTATTGTGTTTTTAATGTTTGTGGTATTTCTTAAAGCTAAGCAGTATTATATGCATAGTAAGGAGTTTTAATAAACATATTAAAGGAATAAAAATCGTGATCATTATGAAAACAAACAGGGCTCAACCTCACCCCACCAGCTTACTGATTTGAACCAATATATCGTGTGGGACTTCTCTCTATCCTGTAAACCCATAAGAGAGACAAAACTTATAGGAATTTAAAATGTATTGTATTATACTGACTGAGGCACTGGCAAGCTTCCAAATTGCTTTAAAATGGTAAACAGATCAATAAAACATTGTGTTCAACTGATACCTATATATATAGTGGGGTTTCATTTTAATTGCATAAAAATGCAGCTTTGGAATTTCCAATTTTAGTATTTCCAGTTTTCAAACAGAGAAAACCAGGATCCCTGGTAACCACTACAGGGTGCATCCATCTACATGTATGCTTTAATGCAGAGTTGACTAATTAGCCCCCCCACTAAAACTTCACCATCTGTGTGTGAGGTACTATTAGGTCAGAGTAAACTAATTAACTCCACCGTAGGCTAGTGCTGCCCAACACAAGTAGTATTCTACAGTGGAGTTATTTAGCACAATGCACGTGTAGATGGTGACCGGGGCTGGCTGGGGCACAGGGGTGCTACAATGCAGGGGCTGCCTGCCAGCTAGCCCCACACTGTAGCACCTTCATGCCCCAAGCAGCCCCTCTGCAGTGCACTGAGCTGGGGTGAAGCAGCTCCAGGATGGCAGGCTCTCCCCCTAGATTCCCTGCCAGCTGGGACTCTGCCACCCCAGCTTAATGTGCTGCAGTCCCAGACACACACATAAATGCTGCACCTAAGGATAAACTCCTGCAAGAAATATAACAGAGTTTATTCAGCTGTGATAATTGCACATGTAGATGTGTCCACAGTGTAGTGCTGGGAGGACGACAGTGTACTTAGCTATAGTTTCATTGTAGTGCTAGGAAAACCTTAAACTTTGATGCACAAAAGCTACAGGGATCAAGTCTAATAGACCAGGAAAGATTTTTTGAGAGTGAAGTGATATTAAACCTTGGAATAACCTAGCCTAAAGCATTGTAAATCAGATTGGTTCAAACAATAGAAAGCAAACCATGGGGGATAATCATGTATTAGCAGGAAGATGGATGGATAATATAATCTCTATTCACAGGCTATGCTAAATTCAATTAAAACTAAGTGGGAATTTATGAAGGCAGAATGTTCCTGTGGAAGGGCTTTTGGAAAAAAAAATCTGAATGTCTTTGAAGTGTTTTGAGAGCTTCAGACGAAAGGAAATAAAGAAGTGCAAAGTATTGCCACAAAACATGAAGGACTGTAGCAAAGCTGATAATTTACCAAATATAACTTCACTTTGCAAACATGACTTTAAATGAGAATCTGAAACATTCACCAGAGGCATTTCACACCTGACCTGTTACATTATCCCAATAATGTACAATGTTTTATTATTAGTAAGTCTTCAGTATGCCTTTAAGTATTAAGTATTTTTTTAAAAGGGACAAAAGTGAAACGTGATTAAAACCATTTTTTCTATAAAAGTCATCTTTTCCCTCTGCTAGTAATGCTATTCTGGGTTACTGAAAATGGAAGAATTTAAAGATATAATTTACTATTTTGATCACATGTTGGTACTAGTTGCATTTAATTCAACATGGGCATTTCTTTTTTGTCCTATGCCATAAAGATGTTTCTGCTATAAGTATTTATAGTTTTGATAAACAGAGCCCACTTTTTTTGCCATAAGCTGAAAAATGAGATTTAGTGCCTGTGAAAAAGCACTTTTTTAAAACAACTTGGTCCTGTTTACCCACTAAATTGCTGGAGAGCTGCAGAAAGTGAAGTATGATTATGAAAGCCTGTGTTGCTTTTTTAAAACCATTTGTTATTTTGAGCCTATACAGCTGGAAAGTCATCACATATCTCCATGAAAATAAAACTGCCTTTGCAAAATTTAAAAAATGAAAAATGTCTTTGGCAGCTTAACCCCCCATTGGAATCAAAACACTTCCAGATTCCCCCACTCGCAATCCTAAGGGTACAAGACTTCCATGGGCAGATCGTAGGATTTTGAGAAGAGGAGTACAGATGGTGAGATGCATCATCCCATATAAAACAACACATATTTTTCTCCAGTTAAAAATAAGCTAGAAGCATTACTAATATGCTAGGGGCCCAGGGCTGTATTCTTCAGTTGAAGATTGAAGCAAAAAAAAAAATAGCTTATTGGAGCAAATTAAAAAACAATCTGCAGAGGGACAGCTTGATTGGTGGAACATCAAGACCATTAAAAAGAAGAGAGGTCCATGAACTCCTTTGGAATGAAGAGTTTAGAAAGGATCGGGTAGATTATAATGAGCCAATTGACTCCCTAAGCACTGCCTGAGTAGAAATGCTGCTGCAGTTACAGTGTAAATTATGTTGCAGAAAGTGTCATTGTTCCTTGTCTGTTTCTTTTCCACTGTATTTATGTTCTTATCTATTTAAAGAAGGTCAATAATTTATAGCTCTCTATCAATAGTTTCAAATGATCTCAAAGCTCTTTTAGATTTTTCTGTATGAAGGGTGCACTATACATATAAAGTATTATGTACTATTCTTAGGTTAGAGTGCCCATATTGATTATCCCATGCATTGATGTCCAATTGGATTTTCTGGGGTTCTTTTTTGATGTTTCTCCCTCTGACTAAAATATATGTTAGAATATGAGAATGGAAGAGCCCTCATAAAAATGACTCTAAACAAACAGATCTACGATGTTATTAAGCAAGGTAAGGAGCCTGCTTTACAGCCACTTATGCACCAATAATTCTCATTCTATCATTCAGGAAACTATAGGCATTTGGAAGAGACCATGAGTATATTTAGGCATTCTACATGCTACAAAAGCCTCTCTCTCTTTTTTTCTCTCTCAGTTAAGCAATAGACCAGGGGCAGGCAAAATATAGCCTGCAGGCCAGATGTGGCCTACCAGGCCATTCTATCCAGCCTGCAGGGCCCCTAAAAACTTTAGAAAATTAATATTTATCTGCCCCTGGCTGCCTGTCAAAGATGACAGGACCCGGCAGCAGTAGGACCCAGTGGGAGCCAGTGGCAGGACTAAGCAGAAGCAGCCACAGCAGCAAGGCTGGCCCATATCACCCCCACCTGCAGCCGCGCCCCCCAGCCAGAAGCCTCTGGCCTGGGACCCTGGGACTGTTTCTGCCTCCCTGCGCTGGAGGGTAATTCAGATAAGAAGTAGGGGGGAGGGAAGCAGGGGAGGACTGCGGGCAATCATCCCAGTTCTCAGGTCTGGGCCAGGCTGGCTCCTGTGGTCCCAGCAGTGCGCATGGTGCTGGAGCGGCCAGCCTGCCAGCTGACAGACAGGCGGGGGTGGGGAGTGTGAAAATGGCTGCAGAAGGCAATGGGAAGGGGGAGCAAGTGGGCTTGTGGGAGCACAGCAACAGCTGGGCAGGAGTGAAGGGCTCTTGCCAGTGCGCTGGGACCAGTGCCAGTGGGGGCCCAGGGCAGGGTGGCGGCAGGAACACAGGGCTTGGGCTTGCAGGGGCTCTGGAGCTGGGCTGGCTCCACCCTTTCCCTGCTGGTGCAGCTCAGCCCAACTCTTCAGAGGCCCTGCCAGCCTGCACCCCACCAGTGCAATGGTGCAGGCCGTGCACTTCTGCCCAGCTGTTGCTGTGCTCCACATGCCTGCTTGCTGCCCCTTCCCCTTGCCTTCCATAGCCATTTCCCTGCTTGCCTGCCTGCCACTGCTGCTGCTCTGCTTCCTGGCTGCAGCACTGGGCTGCAGGACTCTAGTTCTACAGACATGGAAGAAGAGTTGTAGGGAGTGAAAAGCCACTCCTGGCAAAAAGGTGATAAGACATGATGATAAAGACAATAAGAGATCATTTCTAAGCATGTTAGGAACAAAAAAACCCCAAAAAACTGGGTCACATACATAATCATTGCTAGACACAGATGGTAAAACTGTAAATAGCAATGTAGGAAAGGCCAAAAACTTTGAAAGGATATTTCTGTTCTGTATTTAAAAAGAGGATATATTATCCATCCTATGTGAATGGGGACAGAATAAGAAGTTTGCCTTCTGAAACAAGAAAGGATACAAGGTAACCTTTGCTGAAATTAAGCATTTGCCAGTCCACTTACCTGGACTGCTGAGGTTAGCACAAGCAAAGGAGGGAAAAGTGATTAGATAAGTATGTTAGCCTGGGGACCTGCCATCTGGGAGCCTTCTACCAACCTACCCACAGAAGAGATGGCAGGGAAGAGTTCTCATCATTCCTTCCTTTGCCTGACACCATCTGCCAGCTGTGGAGACTAACAAAATCCCACACTGATAATCTAGGATTGATTGAACTGTTCAGGAAACAGGTTGCGATCAGTCTAGTACAGGAATTGTTTCTCTGAGGGAGGAATGAAGGTCCAAAGGCTAACTACCAGATTTGGAGGGGGAAACTGGAGCAGCATCTATAACAGAAATTGATGTCAGAGGCTGAGCTACCAAGTCCAGGGGGGAACCCACAGGTAGAAGTCCAAACACAGAGCAAGCCAGCGGTCCAGAACACAGATTTGTAGGGGAAATCCAAAGACAAAGTCTGAGGAAAGTCCAAAAATCAGGGTCAGGAACCAGGAAAACCAGAGAACTTGAGAATCAGAAAGCTTGCCACAACAGGCTAAGTCAGAACTGTTGAGTGGCCTGGAAACCCATGGCCCTAGCTGGTACAAAATGGATAGGCAGCACCCCCGGGAGCCAATCAAGAAGCTCAGTTTCTAAAGTAGGGTGGAGTTTGTTATCTGAGGGATTACTGCAGGTGTGACTGATGAGGTACTCTGTCTTCCTGACATGAACACTGTTGCTGAACTGCTTGGCCGTCAGGGATGATGTTGCTCTTGTGATGGGAGAGCACATCAGGTCTCATGCAGTACTTGTCAGTAAATGTAGTAGTTAACAGAGAGCTGAATGCATCCCAAGCCCTGCACAGAACAGAGACCAAAATGGAGCTCCAGCCCCAAGGAGCTCACAGCATAAGAAAGGTCTAAAAAAGCTGCATATGAAAATCAAAAGTACTTTACAGATGTGAATTAAAACTCACAGCTTCTACAGTCCCAGAGTAATCCTACCTGGGAATAAATAACATGCCTAAAATCACATAGCAAACAATTGTCAGCCGGGGCAGGGAACAAATCTTGATTCCCAGGCCTATCATTTAACCATCAGGAAGCTCTTTCTTGTACGTGTTGGGCATGTCTACACAAGATACTAACTGCACAGTAGCCTAATAACACCGTACAATACTGTGCTGGGCAAAAACCATGCTAATACAGTGCTGCACAGTGGTATTAGGCTACTGCACAGTAAGCATCACTAAAAAGCTGTGCACTGGTGCTACTGCACAGTAGTGTGTTACTGTGGATTGACTTAGTACATGGTTAACCAAGTGCTAAACTTAATGTGCAGTAACTATGGCACATTAATGAATGTGTAGATGCGCCCGATAGGCACTAAATGTACAGTCCAATTTTTGCCCAAAAGTACAGATAAGCATAAATGTAACAAACTACATCATGTGCAACATCAGGTCTTCACAGCTTAAATTTAAAATGTTGGGTGCCTTATATTAGACTCCTAGGACCATATTTAGGCTCATAAAAACATTTTGCCAGATTTTACAAACTCACTCCCCACCCTCAGTTCCCAGGGGCTCAAATAAGAAACCTATTCTGTTTCTCTGGTTAAGTATGCAGCATAAGCTATTCCTGTTTGCACTGTAAGATACTCAGTTTGGGGCATGTCTATACGTGCTTTTATGCCGGCTTCGATTTACTGAGAAGTACATTACTGCGCAGTAAGTGGGAACAGGCCAGCATTTACACATGCAGGCATTAAAGCACATTAACTCTGTGTGTGGTCTGACTTGGAACTTAAGTTAGTCCCAAGTCAGTCCATGCACACAGTGTTACTGAGCAGTAAGCCATCTACACGTGTGTTAGTGCACAGTAACTAATTAGGCATAAATTTGATACCTGCATCATGCAGGTATCAAATTTATGCTCAAGTTGGCGTAAGTCACCATATTTACTGTTCAATACAGGCTTGAATGTGTAGATGCATGCTCATACTGCACAATAATTTCAGAGTTAAATCCTACCCTTGAATTGACTGGCTTCCAATAGCTGTGCTGCTATGATGAAACTGTTCTATTTTCTCTGCGTTATTTGAACTAAAAATGCTTTCATTTGACTTTGCTTACATCTATTAAAAATCCATTGTAAGAACCAAGTAGGGCAATCTTATTTTAAAATATCATGTTACCGGTAAATAAAGGCCTTTAACGAATATTCTGGTTGCAAAGCCAAGCACTTTAAAAGTTAAGAAATGCCCTAATTCAGGTTGCCTGGACACCTTTAATTTGACTCCCTTATGCACCATCCCTTTGCTACAGCCTTTAATTACTTGCTCATGGGCTATTTTTTCCACAGATCCTCAGTGTCATTTGGTAAACAGTTACCCAGTGTTTCTGTCTACTCCCCTCACTCCCCTCACCCAGGTTTTCTTTATTGCACATCATCCAAACCCTGCACCAAACACAAAATTAGTCATTTCCTCTGGCTCATGTTTCCATGGTGCTGTTGCTGCAGTACCTAAGCACTTCACAACCAGTAGTGAATCCATCTTCACAACATCGCTGTGAGATGTGATGGTATTATTATCTTGAATTTACAGCTGGGATGGTGACACAGAGGGAGATTAAAGCCAATATTTTAAAAATCAGGACACCCTGATTTTGGGTGCCCACTGTCTGGCAGTTAGCTCATGATCTTTTTTTCCCAGAGCCCCTGGCAAATGGTTTAAGTGCAGCTCCAGTGGATTTCAGATGCAGTTGTTTGAAATTCTGGTTTTAGCTATCTCTCAGCACCCAAATAATGAAAAATGCACTTGTGAAAAAGTCTGAATTGCATGACTCATCCAGCATCACATGGCTACACTGTGGCAGCAGCAGGGACAGGATCCATTTCTCCAATGCTGCTTTAACAACGAGACCATCTCTTCCTGAAAAGCCCTGCCTCGTTCACTACATGCACTCCAACTCCTGCAATAAGCAATACATGGGTCCTACAGATAACCAACCTCTTCCATGACTCATGTCAAGAGCAGATTCATCCTCTGCACTAAATGAAGCTTGGTTCCTGTGGAAAAGATAGTTTTCAATGATGTCATTAAAGGCTGTATCCTAACACATGCACAAAGAACATGTTGCTGGCAAGGAAAAGGGGAAAGTTTGTGGCTCCCCATGGCGTCTTCTTGTGGAGCACAGGGCCCTCCCTCAGGCATAGGCAGAGGATGAAAAAATGATTTTTGTGGGGGCTGAGATTGCGCACATGTGCCTCTCCCCCAGTAGGTCAGTCTGTGGGGGAAGGGACACAGGGAGGGGAAAGGGTCATGGGCACCCCACATGTAGATCTGGGGCATGTGTCCCCCCATGCCCTCCTGGGGTGCATGCAGCAGTGAGAGCCACCACCCCCTGCCCTGGGTACCCCCCGGATGAGCCACTCACGGCTCCATTCCATGCCCTGCCCTGGCTATGCAGGGCCTGCCCCAGCCCCAGCCCCTTTCCCTCCCTCACTGCTGCAGGGGGAGGGCAGATTGTGGGTCCCCAGCAGTGAGGAAGGGAGAAGGGGACAGGCAGGAGGAGGAGCTGGGGTGAGTGGGGCCATGGCCAGGCCGGGTAGTGTCATAAGCAGAGGCCTGGGAGGTACATGCCCCCCTGATCTGTGCATGGGGTGGAGGCAGCTGCCACTGCGCACTGGGCTTTGAGCCCTGCTGCCCTGAAAGCCATGTGATGCCACATGCATCCTGCCACCGGGGGCCAGGGGTCACAGTGCAGCCCAGCAGCGGCAGTCACTCCTGGGGCAGCTGCAGCAGGAAGCAAAGTGCAACACGCAGCAGCAACCATCTCTACCCTGCGCACAGACTGGGAGTGCACATGCCTCCTGGGCCTCTGCTTGTTCCACCATCCAGCCCAGCCAGGGCTACACTCACCCCAGCCCCTGCTTCTACCTGTGCCCCACTCCCTCCCTCACTGCTGGGGCCTCAATCTGTGCCCCCGCCCACACAGCAGTGAGGGAGGGAGTGGGGCTGGGGCCAAGGCAGGCCCTGCGCAGCCAGGGCAGGGTGTGGGATGGAGCCATGAGTGGATCATCCAGCATAGGGGCAATGGATAGGGGGTGCATGTGGGTGCACGTGCACCCCGAGCATGGTGGTACACCCCTTAGAAAAAGGCACCGCTGACAATGTTGGCAACACCTGCAGGTGGTCGTCACTTGCCACCCCACCGCCAACACCATCAGTGGTGTCTGCAGGCAGTCCTCGATCCCTGCTGGCCACTGGTGCTGCTGCCAGTAGGAGCTGGGGGGAGGTCGCCGACCCTTGGTTGGTGCTCACTACCCCCCTCCCCTCCACTGCCGACAGTGCCAGCTGCATCTGCGGGAGCTCCTCCACTTACTGCCGCTGCACTCCCACCACTCCTGCTGCTGCTGCTGCTGCTGCACTCCTGCCGCTGCCATGCCCCCCCAGCTGCTGGGGGCACGCACCGTTCATGGTCCAGGGAGTGGATGGAGGCTCCCACTGCTTCACACACCCCAGAAAGGCATGGGGGGTGTGTGCCCCAGATCTGCACGCAGGGTGAGGATAGGTTGCCAGCGGTGGGATGCACGTGGCATTGGACACACGCTGCTCTCGAAGCAGTGGTGGTAAGGTGCAGAGGCAGAGCAGAGTCCACCCCACATCAGCAGCTCATCCTCACCCTGTGTGCAGATCCAAGACGCACGCACCGCCATGCCCTCCTGGGGTGTGTGCAGTGGCAGGAGCCCCCCCTGTGCCCCTGGACAAGCTGCCAGGCTCTGACTGTCCCACGACCCAGCCTGGCCAGGGCCCCATTCATGGTGAATAGGGCCCTGGCTGGGCTGGGTTGTGGGACAATACCCACAGTGCAGGAGGAAGTGGGGCAGGGGCACATGTGAATGATTCACTCCTGCTCCACTCCCTCCTACACCGTGGGGGGGTTTGATCTGGCCCCTATTAAGCCCAGTCACAAAGAAAGCTGATTGAAACTTATCTGCCATGCTGGGCAGCCACACACCAGGGCTGCAATCCTGGCTGCACAGTGTATGTGAGTGTGCGTGCCCCTCCCCTCTGCTGCAGCAGCTTGTGGCTGGGCTGTCCTGCAGCCATACCTGCCAGCCTGCATTGCAGGGGGGCTGAGTCCCTGTAGCCCCCTGATCCTTCCCCCCACCGCCTATGCTCTCAGGGCATTGATTTTTTTTTTTTTTTAATTAGTGTGGGGTGGTGATGCAAGTATCTACATTCCTGTGTGTGGTGCTGGTCTATGAAGGGAGGCCATAAAAATAACAGGTGACATCCTACTGGCCTTTATGCCCTTTAAAGATATAGATCAATATCCCAATGTAGTATTCACGAAATATCCCTGAAGCCTAGAGTCACGGTACACCGTGGGCAGTACCCAAGTTAGCTTGTCTTCCCATAGGCTTTGGATCTGTTTTGGAGGGACTACCTCTAAGAAAGTCATTCAGGTTCCATTTCTTCCTCAGTCCTTTGTCTCTCTCCTGGGATTCCCAAATGTGGTTTGTCGCTCGCTCACTAGGCGGAAGAGCAAGACCATCAAAAAGCCATTCAGTGGTTGCAGCATTTGAGACCCAGGAACCCAGATCTTTTTTTAACCTGCTAAGGAAGATTCCACAACCCATTTCCACATTACAATGTTTCACAAGTCTGACTATTAACTTTTGGTTTCCAGTTGCTTTACTAGTTGCTAGAGGTGTATAAGGTAAGGAGGAGATCCTCTGGCTGAGAGCTAACACGCTTAATCACATCAGCCTCTCTAGCTGTTGCATCCCATTCCCTGATATCCCAGAATGGATGTTGTTTATCTTCTCATCTATGAGGACATCACCAGGATGAATTTGTAAAAAAAGTAGCCTGCATGAGTGGGAAATCATTGGTGATGTGATAAAATCCTCCCTTTCTGCAGCTGGGGTCATGCAGTTCATTGTGCTGGAATGTGGGGAATGAGGCTTCAGTGGCACAAGCAGGTTTCCAAGTCTCTAGCTATTCTGGAAAACAGGTCAGGTGCTCCGACTACTGAGGGCACACCAGTGCCAACTAGCTGGATGTGAAACACCTGCTTTTAATGGATCCAGATATGACTTAGCTCAAGACCTTCAGACATTTTAATGTTGGAAAGACGCCTAACTGGGTTACCTGTTCAGTTCCTCCTCCCCACCCCCAATTAATCAGTCCCTGAAAAAAGCCCTCAATTAAAATATTTGTTGTACAAATAGTTTCACATTGACATTTTGCATCAGCACCATGCTTAGGTTATGTTGTGCTTCACTGACACTACCACAGAGGAAAAAGTGCAAAGAGAATAAAAACTAAAGCATGCAAAAATAAAGGAGAACATAGAAATACATAGCAGCCTCAGCCTTCAGATCCTTTTTGCTGAAGGTAGAGCTCACAACTTAGGCCTGAGACATGATGAAACAGGCAGACGAAAAAATGTAGCTGGCACATGAGGCTGAACTTGTGAGATAACAAGAAAGAAAGCAGAGTTCAGCTTGAGAATGGACACCTCAGCTCAGGTCACTGGATTGACCCATGCCAGACAGCAACAAAATACTAGTATTGTGGCAGAGGTAGGTTTTACAGGAAGATTTATGAGAACAAATGTTAATATGAAATAAGCAGCTCGAAAACATAATGAAAAAACCCTTAGTGTGTTCCTTTTTTACTCTTCAGCTATAAGCCATCCATAATTAACCAGTCCTTTTCACCCCCTGGCGAATACTAGGGCTGTGCGAGGCTTCGGACAAAGCTTCGGATATGGAGAAGCTTCGGACACTTTGGGCTCCGAAGCAGCATGGCCAGGTCGAAGCACTGGCCTCACTCGGCTTCCTGAAGCTGTTCGGAGCTTCCAAAGAGCTTCGGAGCCACCTCGGAGATCCGACCGTAGGGTATAACGGGGAATCAATGGACTATCTATAACTTTGTTGTTTTTTGTCCGATTTGGATGAAATTTTCAGGGATGGTAGACTCTGCAGAGAGGATGAAGTCTGCCAAGCTTAAAAGGATAGGTGCAGGGGTTTGGGGGGAGCGGCACCCCAAATTCTTGAAAGCAAAACTCACATCACGTCTAGGCATTACAACATAGTGGGGTGAAAACTGCAGGGGTGGTGGCTCTTACTGAGGCCACAAAGCCTGCCAAGTCTCTAGAAGATCAGTGCAGGGGTTTGGGGGCAACTGTACCCCAAATTATTGAAAGCAAAACTCCTGTCATGTCTATGTGTTACAACACAGGGAGGTCAAAACTGCAGGGGTGGTAGGTCTTACTGTTATAGATATTTCATTGATTCCCCATTATACCCTATGGCTGGATCTCCAAGGCAGCTCTGAAGCTTCGGAGCCGCTTCGGCCGAATCGAGGCAGAAACCCGGTCTGGAGCTCTGGATCGGATCGCGGTCATCCGAAGCGGCCAGATCTGAAGCCGGATCGGATCGTTGCCGACTCACACAGGCCTAACGAATACCACCATAGCATAACAGGAGCGTTAGGTTGTATTTGTAACATTCTTTCTTTGAGCAATATTGACTTGGAGGGTTCACTCCTGTGGTATTCTGGAGTAGGTTCTCCTAATCCTCCTTTACAGCAGGTGTCCATTCCCTGTATGTACATAGTTGGCTGCCATGTCAGTCAGCAGGAGCTAAGTGTTACACCCTCTGCTGCTTTGTGTGCACAGCAACTGCTGCCTTCTACTGGAGGGACTGTCATACCTGTTGAAACGTGTCACCCTTATCATTGGGAATGGTTTAAAGAAGGGCTGTCCAGCTTCTAAGTGAGGGAGGAAGGGGGCTGCATGCCCCATGGGCCACGCACCCTGTAGGCCAGGGGTAGGCAACCCCTGGCATGCGTGCCAGAATGTGGTGCACGAAGGCATTTTGCTTGGCACATGTGCCTCAGGGTAAGACAGTGGGGATGGGGCCAAGGCTGCACTGCCACAACAAGGGTCGAGCCCTTTGCAGCTCCCCTGCCATCCACCCTTGGCACACCAACATCTTACAAGTCAAGGTTGTGGGTGTTTTTGGCACCCTGCCCAAAAACATTGCTGACCCCTGCTGTAGGCTATGTCTCTCTTGGGCTGCACACCCCACAGGTGCTGCTGCACACTGCCGCACTATGTGCCCACCAACCACCCCCACTGCTACACCACACAAGCACCCCCACACACACTGCACAACATGCCTGCAACCCCTCCCTGCTATACCGTGTTCCCATGTGGATGCCCCACCAGTACCATGCACCTGAGACACCCTTTACCCCCACTGTACTGCACATCTCAGGGTCAATCTCAGCTGCCTGCACTGCTGCACTGCCCCACCCCTGGGAATGGGGGGCAGCAGGAAGCAGAAGCCAGAGGAGGGAGGGGGACCCCAGGGACTTACTCCAGCTGCCACTGCAGCCAGAGCGATGTGGGGAGTAATGACCGACAGAAGCCTGGGGCCACAATTTAACCCCTTGTATGTGGCATCTAGGCAGTCAGTTGGATAGGTTTGAGTTAGAGCAGTGGTATCAAACATAACCCCCAGGCTGGATACAGTCGACAGAGATGGGACATCCAGTCCACTGTCTTCCAGATATTTCCTCTTGTAATTTGCAGCACTCTCTGTGAGCTTAATGTCAAAGAAGAGTTGAAGGTGGCCTCACTCTCCTTCACTACTGGAAACCAGATAATAGCATTCTCTGGCTGACCTAGCCAAAGTCACCAAGACCAGCCCTGGTGCGCGCCTGCTATTTGTCTTCATCTTTCTCTCTCTGTTCTCAGCTTCCCTCTTTCATCTTCTTGTGTTTTGTGTAGCGCTTCTCAATAAGTGCAACTTGTCTTTGTGTTAGGCTTCCCGTCTATTTGTCTTTCTCAGCTACTTCCGCCCCATTCCCTATCCCTTGCTAACATGGCTGGAAAGAAAAACAACAGCGAGTTCATAGTAATTGTAAACAAATCTTTCTGGAAGGAAGAGCACTGGCACTTTTTGAGAAACGGCCAAGTGTGACATGTAAGCAGCAAAGTGCAGCAGGTGGTTGTTGTTGACCAGTAGTGGTTGCAAGTGAAGAAGTGGGACTGCATGTAAGGTGACGTTGTGTGAACAGGGTGGTTAGAATAAAAAGAGTTTGAAAACACAAAGCCAGTGTTATTATTTACAAGACTTACACCCACGTTTGTAACAATATTGTTAAGTCACCCATTGTATAGTAAGTAAATGTAGCAAGTGTCACGCCTCATATATTTGTGTTAACCATAACCCAGATCTGATGGCTGTGAAAGGGGAAGTGGACAAGCTGCACTGTGTATTTCAAGAGCAACAGAGGCTCTCAAACATTCTTCATGGAAGTGAATAGAAAGCCAATGTGTTTGATTTGTAAGCAAGTAGTAGGTGGTCCCAAAGAACACATTAAGTACAGACAGTCAAGAAGCCTGAGGCTGAAATGTCTCAGTTTTTGCAGGTTAGTCTTAAACTGTGTAGATTGAACCAATAAGAGAACAGACATTCACTTTTGATTCCAGAAATGCAGCCCCATCCTGCAATGGTCCAGGCCAGAAGCTGGGGGACGCTAAAGCATGCCTCCCTGCTCAGTTAGAACAGACTGCTCAGGCCAAGGTTAATCTGCCCACCCTGTGAGGGGGTGGTGGGGTTTGCAGGGAAGGTGCAAAGCATCCTGGGATGCTCAGAACCATGAGTTTACTTGAATCTGGAGGGGATCTGGGACAGAAGTTCAATAAACTGATTTAATCTAAATCAGTTAAATCTGATACTACATCCATCCAGGCTTACCTTAAACCAGTTTCAGCCATTTTGAAAGTGGTTTATGTGAACTGAACTTCTGTTGTGTTACAGATATGAACCAGTTTCCAATCACTTACACCACTTTATGTGTATCTTCTATCCCTGTGAGACATTATGAGTCATGCCATGGTGTCCAGTATGATAAGCTTACCGGAAAACTGTGCAAAGGCAAATTGAGTGAATTAGGGCATTAGTTAAAAAAGCAACAATCTATCTTTACACAGGTATATCACCTAAGTGACAGAACTAGCTGTGTTCTTTCTCAGGAAACAGCTACATCTTCAAAGCCCTTCACTGAAGGAGAGTTCTGGAAGAAATATGATGAAGGCTGCAGACATTGTGCCTCAAGAGAAGCAGTAACTTTTGCAAATACCAGCCTCTCAAGAAACCCAGAAGCCAACAAAGTCTGTGACTTGACTTGATAATTTGCAGAGTCAAGTCCAGAACAAGGCAAAAAGTGGTTGCTTCTTTCTCCGTAGCAGCTGATGAAAGCACAGGCATGTGTGATGCTGTACACCTCTGTGTTTGTTCAGGGTGTCAATCGAGATATGAATGTGAAAGGAATTTGTGGAGTTAGTGCCAATAAAAGACACAGGTACAAGAAAGGATAATGCTAACAGAGTGACCACAGCTTCAGACAAATTAGGTATGGAATAGGAAAGAGTAATGAATATTTCAACAAATGCGGCTCATTCCACGGTGGGAAAGAAGGCAGGATTAAATTCAAGAGCAAAGTATAGAGTGTCAATCTAGGCCATGAGTTTTGTGTTGTCATTGCATTCTTCATCAGGAATCTCTCCATGCCAGAACAGCAGGCATGGACCACAGGATGAATGCTTGGGAGAAAAAAAAGTAAATATCTTTTGAGACAAGGCTCCCAAACATCAGCAGTTCAACCACCTTTTGGAAGAAGGTGATTTTCACTGCGGAATATCATATTATGCTGCAGTGCACTGGCTGTGTCATTGAGCTCTCTTAAACTGTGACGTGAGATTTATAAGTGAGAAAAAGAAATCCATAGCTGAACTTCAAGATAAAAAATGGCTGCAGGACCTTGCCTTCTTGGTGAACATACTGGAGCATCTCAGCACGCTGAACACATGACTGCAAAGTCCGAACCAGGTTGTGACCAAGTTTTGTGACACTGCACCCCTGAAAGGAAGCTGTCTCTTTAGGAGAAACAGGTCTTTCAGTACAATGAGTAAGTCCCTCACCATTGAAGTCACTACTCAATATCACCAGGGCTGAAGGTGGGAAGGGTTTGGAGCAGTATGTAGTCAAGATTGCTGATGTCAGGCACAAATTTCAGGATAGGTTCTCTAAATATTAGGGCCATAAAACCAAGTTCAGAGTTTTCAGTACCCTACAGTCTGTCCTGATGGATGCCCCTCAGGATCTGCAAACGCAATTCATTGATCTTCAGTGTAACACTAAGCTGAAGAATAAGTTCTCAACAGCTGCAATTTGCAAGTTTTACCAATACCTGAGAGAAAACTATCCAGCAATAAAATCCTTTGCATCACAGATGTTATCCACATTCTTGAGAACATATGAGTGTGAACAGTTCTTTTTAGCGATGAACATCAATGAGTCAAAACTGCACTCAGGACTCAGTAGGCATATCTACATGAGATGCTTAATGCACAGAAGACTAATTCTACTGCTCATTAGCATGGTTGGCAAAAAATGTGACTTAGTCTAATGTGCATTAATGACACAAAAAAGCCCATTCATCTGTGCTAATGTGCAGTAGTGCCAATTACAGTGCATTAATGAACATGTAGACACACCCAGTGACAAGCACTTGAACACCAGCTCCGGTCCGAGATGCGCGGGTATAAGCCTGCTGCGCCCCCATGAGCCCAGGGACCCCCAGCAAGACCCCAGGACCCCCGACGAGCCCCGGTGTCCCAGGTAAGCAGGGGCCCGTGGAGGGAGGGACCTGGCCAGCAGGGTGCGGGTTAAGTGGGCTGAGGAGGGTCACACCCTCCCCCCCGGCTCCTACTTGGCCCAGCCCCCAAGGGAGCTGCGTGACCAGAGGCTTGCAAACAGGCTGTGCAAACAGGCGCACTCCTGGGCCCGGCACGTGAGTTAGCGCGGAGTTTGCACAGGAGGGCTTGTGGGGGGGCCCCAAGGTCCTGTCTGTGAGCCCTCTAGGGAAGCCAGTCCCAGCCATAGCCATCCACCAGCAGCATGACATGGATGGGCACATGCCACACCCTGATGGTCCCCTCGGGGTCTGCAGCCCCCCCCGGCACCTCAAAGACGGCCACCCAGACGGAGCCCATGGTTCTGGGCTCCACGCAGATGGAAACTCTGGCTCTCAGCTGTGGGAGCTGCCTGTCACTTTTTCAGGCTCTAGGGCCCGGGAGCATGGCCACCTCCCCTACTGGGGTCTCTGGTACACCAGCTGGAGGAGCTCCAGGCTGCAGTCCAGAGACTGCGTGTCATCAGGGACTGTGAGTAGGAGATTGACTCCTACTGCCAGGCCCTTCTCCCCCAGGAGGTGGAGGGTAAACCATGGTCTCCCTCCAGGACAAGGGAGGACTCAGGGACCTCCCACTGTGTCCAGCCAAGGGGTTGGACCAAGGTGGTCAGGGGTCCCAAGGCTCTCCGCACCAAGGGCCTCACCCTGCTGGAGCTTTGCAACAGGTATGAACCTCTTGCAGCCCCAGCAGAGCCTGCTGAGTTGCCAGCTCCCACAGGCAACATAGGCGCTACTCTAGCTACCACCCCAACTCTCCCCAAGACAAAATGCAAAGTGTTTGTCATGGGAGACCCCATCCTGAGGGGGACTGAGAGGGCAATCTGCCGCCCTGACCCCTTAGCCCAGGAAGTCTGCAGCTTCCCGGGAGCTTGAATCCGAGACATTGCGGAGAAGATCCCTAAACTCCTCCAGCCCACTGACCATTATCCCATGTTCCTTATTCATGTGGGCACCAGTGACATGGCTCAGACTGCTCCCAGCTGGGTCATGAAGCACTACAGGGATTTGGGAGTGGGGCTAAAGGGTCTGGGGGCACAGGTGGTGTTTTCTTCGATCCTCCCAGTCTCAGGCTACGGGCTGAGGAAGGAGAGGAGTATCGAACCAAAGACTACAGTGCTGATGTCATTGGGGAAGGCTTTGGCCTCCATGACCACAGCCCGCTCTTTGGCGAGAGAGGCAGCAAGCTGCTGGGAAGAGATGGCCTCCACCTCTCTCCGCTGGGGAGAAGGCTCTTCTCAGCCAGACTGGCTGACCTGCTCCATTGGGCTTTAAACTAATCCCACTGGGGGACGGGGGGACTACCGCCACTGCTGGCCTGCTGAGCAACCCCTGCAAAGCCAGCGGGCCAAGGCACATAAGGGACCCCACCCCAGCCCCAGCCCTGGGAACAAACTGTAGGCAAGGCAAGAGCCCCCAAGGGGACACTTGCCTGCCTGTACACAAATGTCAGGAGCTTGGGAAATAAACAGGAGGAACGTGTCCTCCTGCTAAATGCAAATAACTATGACATCATAGGGATAATGGAGACCTGGTGGGACTCCACCCATGACTGGACCATGGGTATAGATGGCTAT
>NW_017729034.1:56573137-56579924 GCF_001723915.1 Gavialis gangeticus
ACTGTCCAAGCCCCCAAGGTCTGGAACAGACTGCCGCCAGAGGTGGTTCAAGCGCCCACTTTGAACGCCTTCAAGATGCATTTTGGATGCTTATCTCACTAGGATCTTATGATCCCTACTGACTTCCTGCCCCTGGGTCCCTTCCAGTCCAAATGTCTATGAAATCTATGAAACTTCAGGAAAACCAACTTTGACAAGCTAAGGAGGCTTGTCAGAGAGGCCCTAAAAGGCCACAACCCAATGGAGAGTTCAGGATGAGTGGTTGCTTCTCAAGGGAGCAATCCTGGATGCACAAGCAAAGTCCATCCCATCTTGGAGGAAAGGCAGCAAAAGGGCACAGCAGCCCCTTTTGCTCTCCAGGGAACTAGCGGACCTCCTGCATCTTAAAAGGAAGACTTACAAAGGATGAAGGACTGGAACCACCAAGGAGGAATACTTTGCACTGGTCCAGTCCTGCAGGGAGCAAACCAGGAAAGCCAAGGCTGCAACTGAATTCCAACTAGCTACAAGTATCAAGGACAATAAAAAGTCCTTTTTCAGATATGTGGGGAGCCGGAGGAAAAGCAAGGGCAACACTGGACCCCTGATAAACCAGAAAGGACAACTGACAACCAATGCCCATGAAAAAGCAAACTCGCTAAATGGGTACTTTGCGTCAGTTTTTCACCAGTCCCATGGGACGCCCCTGCCCACTGTGGGTCAGGGAAGCCTGGGTGAGGGAGATCCCCTGCCCTCCATCAATGCTGACCTGGTGAAAGAACACCTTGACAGGCTGGATACCTTCAAGTCAGCCGGCCCTGACAATCTGTACCCCAAGGGTACTCAATGAGCTGGCGAGCATCATAGCCCAGCCCCTGGCAGGGATCTTCAAGAACTCCTGATGCTCTGGTGAAGTGCCTGAAGGCCAATGTGGTGCCTATCTTCAAGAAAAGGAGGAAAGTGATCCAGTAAACTTCAGGCCCATCAGCCTGACCTCTATCCTGGGGAAGGTCTTGGAAAAGTTTATCAAAGAGGCCATCCTTAACAGACTAGCTGATGGCAATATCCCAGCATGGGTTTGTTGCAGGTAGGTTTTGTGGGGAGCACTGCCACACCAGGAGCATGGTTGCTATAAATTAATCCCATAAAGGCCACAAGCAGCCACTGGGCCATCAGTTGGGCTGCCCTGGTTTACAATTAAGGGGCTGGATTAGTGTGTATGCTCTAATATTTCTCCTTCATGAGTGCAACCAGTCCCCTGCTTCAGTGTAAATTCCAGGAATGAAGGGACTGCCTCTCTCCTCCATTCCCTATACACCACACTGTACAAAGTGACTCCGGGTCCTATGAAGGGATTTTTACTGCTTGGGCTTGGGCCTATCCTCTGAGTCATCAGCTATTGGCCACTCTTATAGGCAGGAAGTCAGACTTCACAACCATGTAGAAATCGAACATGACCAACAATAGTTCTTCCCCATTCTGGTATCTGTGCAGAACTGTAATGGACACTAGGTGCCCCAAGCACAAAAACTTTTCACCTACAAACAAGGGAAGGGTGAGGGGGCAGAGGAGGGATGTTGAGATGCTCTGCCCACTTCCACCTTGCTCCTAGCTACCTTCAATCCCTGTCCAACTCCTCCCCATTCTTTGGCTTCTGCAAACCCATCTTGCCCATTTCTTACTCCCCTGTATTTGATTAGGGGCTTCCTCCTGAAAAAGGCACTGAGTACACAAAAGAGTATTACCCTGCTCTCAGGGGGTTTTTTTGGCTTAAGGCCAAATTCATTAGATCTGAATTCCAAATCAACTGAGCTGAGCTTAATCATTCAAGTCTGCATGCCTCTGCCACCAAGCAAGTCTCTTCCCCCCAGACCCATCAGTCTGACTATGGATACTCCCCAAATCTATGGCAGGCATCCTGCATGCAGGCCCAAAGGCATTGGAGTTCTGATGCCCCCTAGTCACACTTACTCCTAGCCAAAAGGCTGAACGCACAAATACAGTCCTCCATTAGCACAAAATAGTGTAGTTGAGTTTCCCACATTTGGGAAACTTGCACTATTTTTTTTAAATAAAATTTCATTTCCAGTGCCAAATCAAGTTCCAAATTTTGCCTGGGAAGAGCTCAATCATACAAGTCTGTGCGGTGCTACCACCAGCAAGTAACCTACCTCCCAGATTCTTCAGCCTGGTGCTTCAGATACTCCAAAATCTATGGCAGGCATCCTATGTGCAAGCCCCAAAGCCTGGAGGCCTTGGAGCTCAGGTGCCCCCGGTCTCACTTGCCCCTAGCCAAAAGGCCAAAGGAACAAGCTCAAGGGAAAGCCTAGGAGAAATCTCCCATCGGCATGACTTGGGGGTCATCATTGCCCACAGGATGAACATGAGGCTGCAATGCGATGCTGCGGCTACTAAAGCGACCAAAACGCTGGCTTGCATCCATAGATGCTTCTCATGCAAATTCTGGGACATCATTCTCCCCTTGTACTCGGCCTTGGTGAGGCCACAGCTGGAGTACTGCCTCCAGTTTTGGGCTCTACAATTCAAAAAGGATGTGGAGAAGCTTGAGAGATTCCAGAGAAGAGCCACACACATGATCAGAGGTCAGGAAAACAGACCTTACGACAACAGGCTGAGCATCATGGGGCTCTTTAGCCTGGAAAAGCACAGGCTCAGGGGTGATCTGATGGCCACCTATAAGTTTATTGGGGTGACCACCAGTATCTGGGGGAGCGTTTGTTCACCAGAGCGCCCCAAGGGATGATGAGGTCGAACGGTCATAAACTACTGCAGGACCGTTTCAGGCTGGACATAAGGAAGAATTTCTTTACTGTCCGAGCCCCCAAGGTCTGGAACAGCCTGCCATCAGAGGTGGTTCAAGCACCTACATTGAACACCTTCAAGAGCAAATTGGATGCTTATCTTGCTGGGATCCTATGACCCCAGCTGACTTCCTGCCCTTCCGGCACGGGGCTGGACTCGATGATCTTTTGAGGTCCCTTCCAATCCTAATGTCTATGAAATCTATTAAATAAATTGTACAGCCAAGATCCTTCAATTGGGAGGCTTTACTGTTTTCTCAGTGCTGATACCTATTGCCAGCCACTGGTTAAGACCTGTTCAGCCCATGACTGATGCAAAGTCATTCTGCAGGGCTCATTGCATATGAAGAGTCTGGTCAACACCTGGGAGCTGATGGGGTTTAAAGAACTCTCAATGCAGACTAAATCTTCAAGCACTAGAGATGCCAAATTTTAACAGGTCTCTTCTGAGCATGTGCAAACTGCAGTTTTGCTAGGGTTCATTATTTGGTCACATTTAGGTGAATTTTGTGGGTGACAAAAAAAGTCCATAACTTCAGCAGACTCTCCAGGCCAAATTTCAATTCCTTTTTCTAACACATGGGGGTGCTGGAGCTTTTCAAGAAATAATCAGGAGCAGTTTGATGTTCTTTAAGGGGGGCAAAACACCGTTTCCCTTAAACTTGTTCTGATGAGTGGTTGGACTGTTTTTTGCTTGAACTTTACACAAAAAAAATAGCCCGAGGCAGAAACCCATCATGGAAAATTGCTGCCCAAACAGGTAAAGTTTAGCAAAGTTACAAGCAACTATAGTGGGAAGTGTTCACTATAGTTATAAATGGAGCCATTCTGCTTCTAGTACAGGAGTAAGCACACCTGGGAATGATGTCAGTTTAACTCAATTGTTTTAGATCAGTGATTCTCAACCAAGGTGTGCTGAGGTGCTTTTAATGGTGCTGTGGGGTTAGACAGGATATTAGTACCATTTGGTATCCAAACACCTACACATGATTCACCAAATAAATCCACAGATTTCAAATAAGAATCCAGAGTATCATAAATAGTCTGAGGGGTGTAGGCTGCAGCCGTGTTGGTCTAAGGACATAGGCAGATTCACCCAAAGAACCTTGTCTGCCATAAATAGTCTGACCTACTGTGGTCTTTCTAAGTTCTTTGCAACCGAAGAATTGCTCTATTATTTTTCCATAGTCAAAAATAAGTGAAAACTAAAAACTCGCATTTTCTGAGGAGCCCTTGAGTCTAATGAGGGCCCAAAGTCTAAAAAGGTCGAGAACCACTGGTTTAGAGGAAGTAGCACTCAGGCTGTGTAGAACAGCTCTTCCTTTTAACTTGACCCAGTTATGTCTTTTTTTTTTTAATCCAACACTTTCCTGGAGCACATGAGGCTGAAAGGAATAATTTCTAACCTTTTGTACAGTTGCTGCAGAGATTCTTCTGCAGCACTGGATGAACAGAGCAGCAACACTTCTTAGCCTCATGCTAATAGTACCTTGAAACAAAAAAAGGTGAGTACTTGAATTTTCTCTCAATGTGCACCAAGATACATCACCACTACCCCCACTGACTTGGCAGTATAGGGCTGAACAGAGCCTCCTGAGACATTGAGTCCAGGCCCCTGCTGTCACAGTCCATCATATGGTACAATCTCTGTCATAAAATTATGAAGCTCCATCTTATGATTACTAAGTAAGTTGCTCCTATGAGAAGATTTCAAGAGTGCTGCTAGGGGTGGTGGTCTTCTTGTGTCTTCTCATCAAGTCCAAATTTGAGTCCAGAAATGGGCACATACTATTGCTCAATCTGTAGACTTAACAAGGTCCTTATTGGTGCATGGTCTGCCAATACATGGGCAGGCCAATAGGTACTCCATAGCCTGTAAGATTCCTCCATGTTTGCATATGGTGCTTGTGTTGCTGGACTATCTCAACAGCTGCACATTAACTTTAGTCTTACCAACCCCTGCTTGGAGGCAATTCAAGCTTCTCTGCGCTGGCAAATCAAGCTCTGTGCCTGCAGAGAGATATTCAGCAGTTTTGATATTCATTCTAACTCCCTCCTGGGTCACCCCTAGTCATGACTGCCACATTTGTAGTTGTGTAGCTGTTGGTGTCTCATCCAGTGGTTGCAGTATAGAGAGAAACTTTTTCATGATTTTAGTGTGCTGGGAGCTGCAGTGTGGCCATATAGTGAGTGCCCCTTATCTTTGATCTGCCAAGCACATGTTGTTTGCCTTGCTCCTGCTTTTCTAAAGTCTGGTGGGGGGATGCCAGTGAGCAAGTAGAGACTATTGACATTTGTTGGTTTGGTGGTAACTGAAGGTAAGTGAGCAGGTAAATCAAGCCCAGATAGGAAAACAGAACACAAAATATTGTGTTCACCTGACACTGCATGCCAGTTTTCAAAAATCAATTAGGTATGTTTAAGGAGCCTGCACTTTGCTTGTGCTGTTTGCAGTGTCCTCAGAAACAGCAGTGCAATTCTATTACATTACTAGGGGGCTGTTACAAGTAGAGTGCAATTAGACTGAGTGCTCTTAAAAAGCATCTCCATTCAACATGACTATAAATTAGTATCAAAGCTTTACATTTTTTATTTTTTTCTTGCTTCCATATCAAATTTACTCTGTTTACATGTGAAAGGACACTTCATCTTTCACTGCTAGGCCTATAAACTGTTTGGGGTAGAGAATTAAGCTGTGACGGGTTCTTCTCCTTCTCTTATTCATCATTCTCATTGATGTCCCAATGATGGTGAGGCAAACCCCATTGTCATCAATCACATCCTCAGTAATATCTCTGCAATCCTGTTGTGTTCCAGCTATGCCCTCAGTCACCCCTTTTGCAACAGAGGGTGTTTGTTAGAAAATAAAGAAGATGCACAGATGTGTAAGGGGATAATTTGGCCTCCAGCAGCTGTACATTCATAAAACTGGAACATAATCAATGATCTACAGTTAAAGAACGAAATCTGTTTGTAGTACCAGCTATAGGCATAAGGATAAACATTATATTGATGTTTGTGGGGGAGGGGAGAAAAAGAAAGATTATTATAGCTAATTGCAGATTAGTGACTTTCTGTGATATATCCCTGAAATCAGAGGTCTAGGTGATGAGGACTGCTAAAAGATGTAATGCAGGAAAGCAAGGGCCAGAGTTGGCAATTTTTGCTTTCTTTGTGCCTTGGACAGTCACTTCAGGTTTATAAACAGTTTAATGCAAAATGGTGCCCTAGCAGTTGTGACTCTGAGAAAACTGTTCACAAAGTATACTGCTTTTGAAAATGACACCATTTTCTCCTAAGAGAAAGCCTCTAGCAACATGGGAAGAAACATCAATCTAGCAGATAAAGGGAGGTTCCCAGGAAATGTACATCCCAAATCTAGTGGGTCACATTTACCGCTTGTCCAACTGCATTGACTCTGTGGCCTCCTACTGATAGCACCCTTTTTCTGGGAAGTTTGTAAATCCCAGTCCTGCATCTAAGTTATTAACAAAATGAGCAACTCAAAAATAATCATCCCAAAAAAGCAGGTGTGTTAAACACCTCACTTGTGTCACTAGTATTTTGTTATTGCCCAAGCCGTATCCTTCACCTATAGGTTGTCTCTCTAGTAGACTGGCAGCTCTTGAGGATTGGCACCTTTTATCACCATATTTTTCCGCAGTGTGTCAGTGAGTATAAATACTACAGGCCTTTTATTAGCCAGCCTTCATTAATCCTTCCCCATTCTTACCTTTTAGAGTCATCATTCCTAGCTGGCATGTGAATCAACACTCATGCATTTTTTACACACTAACAAGTTCTGGTTTCATACTATGATGTCAAGATCTCTCACTCTTTCTCTCTGATTTATGAATGTCTGGTGTTTTCATAGTTTCATAGTTTCATAGTTTCTAGGGTCGGAAGGGACCTGAGCAGATCATCTAGTCCGACCCCCTGCCATGGCAGGAAGAGCACTGGGGTCAAATGACCCCAATAAGGTGGTC
>NW_017729034.1:56580460-56595431 GCF_001723915.1 Gavialis gangeticus
CCTCCCCAGGTGCATCACCTTACACTTGTCTGTGTTAAACCCCATCCTGTTCTCCTCCGCCCATCCTTGTAACCTATCTAGGTCTAACTGTAGCCTGTTGCTCCCCTCAATTGTGCCCACTTCCCCCCACATCTTAGTGTCATCAGCAAACTTGAACAGTTTTGCATGTACGGTATATACCATAATGAGAGACTTCTTCAAAATTGAGGATACATCCACATCAGCTAGTAGGCACCTTTACAGAGGGATAATCACAATTTTGAGAAACACAAGTTGATAGTAGCTGAATTAAATGAAGCAGGTTTGTTATCTCAGCAGTAGAGGGGACTGATGCATGTGAGGAAGCATGTCTTAGATATTCCACACTGTAGATGGCAGCAGTAACCAGATTCAAGACACTAGCAAACCATATTCTCCCTTGAGTAAAAGAGTGGTGTTGGGGCAAGAGTTGCTATTTAAATATTTTAATGGGTTCTCATGCACCCTTCACATGCTGATATGTTCAGATGTAATGTGTGAGCATGCAGCTAAGTGTGTTTGTGTGTCTAGCACCTGAAAATGGTCAAGTGAAAGAAGAAGAGTGCTTGGAGGATGCATAAATCTTGCACTTCATACTTGCAAGGTGAAGAAGCTTTTGAGGTCCTTGGGATGCATGGTCTACTTCCCGTGAGACACAGGATTCCCTTATGTTGGAAATTTGCCTCAGATCCCCACAGACACCCGTCTTGGAAACACAGAAATGGCCAGATTGGAATGGATCTGAGTATCCTGTCACTGACGGGCACTGAGTCCAGATGCTTCCAAGAAGGACACAGGAAGCTGTTGACAGTAGGCCGCTATGGAGTGCCATGTACAATGGGAAATTTCTTCCCCATCCTTTCAGTTATGGTTTATACCTGAATAGGTGTCTCCACCCCTTCGAATAGATGCTTTTAATCCATAGTACTAGAAGCAAGGATCTCTGTGGCTGATATCTTTTATTGGACCAACTGCATAGTTGGGATAGACTTAGACAAGCTTTTGAATGCAATGCATTCCTCTTCATGCATTGCATTTGAAAGCTTGTCTGTGTCTATCCCGCCACGCAGTTGATCCAATAAAAGATATCACCCACAACAATTCTTGCCTCTCACATATTTCCTGGACCATCATGACCACAACATCACTCCAACACTGCCTTTAATCCTTACTGTAACCCTGGATATTCTCATTCTGCTTCACTGATTTGTTGCAGCAATGATTTTCACAGGCTGACTGTATCCAATTATTAGGTAACTTCAGGTACATAGTTTCTTGGATGAGAATAATTGGATATTCCTGAAGCTCCTGCTAAATGCTGAAGGTATGTGAAATCTTCATGGTATATTTTACTTGATAACTGTACAGAATGTTAGGATTATAATGAAATGCTAATAATATGTTGTACTTGAGAGCACCTTTCACTGAGGATCTTCATTCACTTGACACAGATTAAGCCTCACAGCACTCTTTTATCCCATTCTACAGATCAGAAAACTAAGGCTCAGATAGGTTACGTGACTCATCCCAGGTTGCAAAACAAGCCAATGACAGAACTGAAAAGAGAATCAAGGAATCATTAATCCCTGTCCTACCTCATTCTAGCTCATGTGCCACACTACTTCTAGTTACCAAAGAATGAGAGGCAAAAATACCTCATGAACTAGGAACAGTATTATTGGTGTTTGAAACTGATTCCTGTAAAGTCAATCGTACTGGGATTGTAGTTACTGGGAAGTGATTAGTACTCATAAAGTGGAAGATAGTAGATAAATAGGCACAGATCTCATTTCTCACAACAAACTTTCTAAGACTGTTAAATGTCATTGAAGGTATGTTCTTCCTACACACATTTGTGTTGCTCCTCTTTAGTTTGCAGTCCTTTGTCAGTGAGCCTGTTTGTGATTGTGTGATAAGAGAGAATAGCAGCTGCCCTGTATGTGGTAGGAGTAGAAAATTAGGTCAACATTGCTTTTCAACCTGTAGCCTGGCTCTCAGCCAAAAGGCAGAATGAAAGTAATCTGAAATTAGACTGCTGAATGTCATTTTGGATAAAAGCTCAGTGAGAGAGATGGCATAGGGGAAAGCATATTGTTTATCAGAGATCCAGATTTCTTTTTCTTTTGCGTGGTTCCCTTAGACAACTCAGCAGCAGGAAACTAAGTCAGCAAGAGGTGGGCAAAATACGGCCATTAAACAGACTACCTGGACCTGCCTCCATCCTTGAGAATCTGCCAAAACCTATAGCAAATCTTTTTCATTTGTAGGCAAACCCAGAGGTGATATAAGCACCATTAAACGGGCAGTTGATGAGGTTCTGGTTTCATGGGTTGTTTTCCCTTTGTCCCTTTTTAACCTCTGCGCACCTGGTGCAAGCCTAATATTGTCACAAGGGAAAGCATGAAAGAGCTGCTGCAGGTGCTTTACAAAGCAGGTTACCAGAAAGCAGTGTTTTTGGCTGAAAATATGCCCTGGCAATGTCTAATGCTATTATACAACTAACTGGGGAGCGTAGTGATGGCAAGTGCAGAGTTACTGTAACCTGGATTTACAGTGTGTGCACCTGTCATTACTATAGCCCCACCTAGCCAAACTTCCTAGGAAAAGTGAAAATCTTGCAGTTTTTCCGCACAGAAACATCAAGCTTTTTCCAGCCCCATCTTTCTTGCCCTGAATGAGCTCTTTCCTTCTTACGCTTGCTGTGGTCTTTCTGAGTTCTTTGCAAAAGAATAATTGCTTTAATATTTTTTCCACAGTCAAAACGTGAGTAGGAAGAGCTTTTTAAATGAAGTGCCACTAAATTGAGAAAAAGTATAGAGTGGGGCCTTGAGTCTAAAAAGACTGAGCATCACTGCCATAGAGTAGTCATTTTCAACCTGTGGTCCGTGGACCTCTGGGGGGCTGCAGACTATGTCTAAGGGGTCTACAAAAGATGACTATAATCAATCAAAAGTACATGAATACCTACACTTACAATCCAAAGGGATCTGCACCTCCACTCAAAATTGTTTAGGGGTCTGCAAATGAAAAAAGGTTTAAATCAGTGCCCTAGAGTGATTCATCTCCTGACATACATTCCCTGATCTCAGCCATCACTGCCTGAGGGATGTCCAAATCAGGTACAGCTACTAAAGAAAGGATCAAATATCATTAAGCCTCTGGGGCTTGGTTTTCCCATCACATAGCATGAACACAGCTTGAGCTGCCTAGTTTTAAAGTTGTTAATGTGAGCAGAGAGCAAGGTCCCTTGAGGGATGGGGTAGGGGCAAGGATGGAGCCTATTGTGCAGTGTTCAGATTTCTCCTGTGCGTTTTATAAACACAAAGTCTAATTGCTTTGGGGATTTGGAAAATAAAGCAGAGGCAGGCAGCACCATAGTAAAATGATCTGATTCCTTCGGTGCTGCACTCTTTGAATCAACAGTATATTTTTCTATAGCAACCATCTCAGCCACGTGGGACACATTGTGGTATTAAGTGCTGCTCATTCTCTGAGGATTAAGATGGTTGTTCAATCTCTTGTTAAGAGCTCCCTTTGGGATAGATTGGTGGATAGGCATCAGTTTCCTGCCTATTGTCAATTCTCTCTTTCTCTCTCTTACTGTTTTCATTCTTTTTTTCTCTCTCCTCCTCCTCTTACTGTTCCTTCTGGTTATTTGTTTCTCTGCTTGCTTGTTGCCCAGTCCCTAGAAAGCTACCTGCCATGAGTGGTGACTCTGTGAGGAGCTCTCAGCTGAGCTGTTGCAAGAGTCATAACTGTAGCAAAGTAGGGCTAGAGAGGACCGCAGGAGGCCATCAAATCTACCCCTGTTCAGGGCAGGATCATCCCTGTATAAATCATCCAAAACAAGTATTTTGCCTAACCTACTCTTAAAATGACACAAACAGCCCTCCCGCACAACTACCAGGCACAACACCCAAAAAACACCAGGAACACTCTAACTTGCCACATGTAAAGCAGGAGGACAAGAGTATGGTCAGTGCCCTGCCCCTATGTTTGAGAGATCCCAGAAAGAGGACCATGCCCCTTGCTGCACAGGAAGGCAAAACCTCCCACAGTTCATTCTGATCTCAGGTTAAATTCCTCCCTGACCCCAGATGTGGCAATCTTTCTGGCCCTGAGCAGAGGAGCAAGTCCCTCTAAACTGGAACCTCTGGGTTTTTTAGTCCTAGCAGGAGCATCAGCATACCTGAGTCAAAATCCCCAGCCTGCTGCAGCCAACACCCAATGCTTTTAAGGAAGGCAGATAAAAAACACTTGATACCTAGCAACAGAGGGGAAAAAGTTCTTTCCTGATCCCGCATGGCAAACATTAAAGCCCAGAAGCACGGGAAAACCAAAATAACTCCACTCTGCACTGCAACTTGGGGACCTCAAACACATCTAGCTCCACATGTCCTGAATGGAGAGCCAGAACCACCTTTTCTGTCATCCTATTCTCTTCATGAGCTTATTCCGGCTCCTTTAATTTTCTTTCATAGCAAAACTATTTGTGCAACTCTGATTCATTCTCCTGCTGCTGAGTATGGGCCCTGCCAATTTCCACCTCTTCTAAGCTGCAGAGCTCTTCCCATGTCAGATCTCCAAGTGGTGCACGTGTGTGGGTCAACTGCTATTCACATTACACTCCAAGCATAGCTATTTCTAGATCATCTCTGGCCAGTGCTCCTCCAAACTTTTTTTGAAAAACTCCAATGAAGAAGATTCGACAACTTCCCTAGGCAATCCCTAGAACTGCTTCACTGTTCTAACAGTGATGTTGTTTTTCCTGAAATCCAATCTAAACCCACTCTGCTACAATTTCAAGCCACTGCTATACATCCTACTCTCTGCAGACAGGGACAAAAGGTGTTCTCCCTCTTTATAGAAGCTCTTCAGAAATTTAAAGATGGACATCATGTCCCCTTTTAATCACCTTTTCTGCAAGCTGAACATGCTTATTTCTCTTGATGTCTTCTCAAAAGGCTTGCCTTCCAAGCCCTTCATCATTTTTGTTGGCTGCCTTTGGAACCTCTCTAATTTCTCTATGTCTCTTTTAAAATGCAGAACCCAAAACTGCAAGTTAAGTCACTTCTGTGCCTTGGTTTACCCAGCCGTAAATTAGAGCAGTAAGACCACCTGGATACGTCTGTATCCCCAGAAGAATAATTAGCTAATGTTTGTTAAAAAAGCATTAAAGATGACAAGCATGGAATAAGAGCTAATTATTAAAGACTACTGGAAGCACCAGCAAATATTCTCCTCTAACCCAATTTTAAATGCCAAAAATCATGTGGGTTGCCAAAAATCACGTTGTTCTAAGTAGTGATTTGCAGTTGGTTTCACACTTAGATTATTTTTAATAGCAGGAAAATCTATATCGCTTAGATTCTTCCCAGAGCAGTTATTTACTTCAGCTCTGGGAGCTTGTGCAGAAGTCCATGAAGAGACCTAACCTTCACCTCTTTGACTTTAAGAACCATGATGAGAAAATACTGCAGATGTTCCCCTCATCTATCATCACTCCAGAGATGCACATCCATTAAAATTAAGACGAAACTTTGACTTCTCACCCTTGTGAGAATTTGTTTTAAAAAACACCTCATTCTGTGAGTTCAGGGAGAAAGGGAATATGAACTGGAGGTTTGAATATGCTAACTCTAGCACCACCTTCATACCAATATACAACGGCAGAGAAGGTGGCAATTTGTACTGGACTGAGTTAGCGGAGGAAGGCAATATAAATACCTGGAAGCCGTATATTCCTGTAGAGGACAATGACTATGTTTAATGACCAGCACAGTATGCAACATGTATGTGTAAACCTACCATAGTAGGGACACCTTTGCTTCCAGGAAGGCTCTAGTATCCAGAAAGTCAAATGCTTTAGGTGTGCATAAGGAGTGAGAAGTTCTGTTCTGCGTTTGCAGGCTGAAACGGGACCTGGTCACAGTTGTAGACGTGCAAAGGGGATTAATAAAGCTAAGGAGAGGAAGTTCATGGTACCGTCACACAGAGGACAAACACGTGAGACCTGGCTCAACAATAAATTGGCAGTCCAGGAAAAGGACAGCTTCCCCCTTCCTGAGCTGCTGATGTGATAGCTTCTCATGACCTTCTCCCCTTGGTGGAGGACGTTGGTTTGGAAGAGGAGCAGCAAGCTCTGGGGCAGGGGTTCGCTGACCACTACCCCTCCCACTGTTGCCAGGAGGGGTAGTGATGGGAAGTTGTATCTGCCTGGGCTCTCTGCACACCGAAGACAGCAAATACTGCTGCCACTGTTGTAGCAGCATTGGCTTGGATGATGCAGCAGGATGCCCGTGGACCTGGTCCCCTCTTCACTTCCCCCCATCCCAGATATGCTACTGGGTTGCAGAGCTGCACCTGCTCTGACAAAATCTCCCCTGTGGGGTCACCATTCCCCATCCTCCAGATGCACTGCTCGTACGGCCCAGCAGTGCAGGGCTGCACCTGTCATGGCAAAGACTCTGGTGCCTCCTCCAATTCAGTGCCTGGGGCTGGTGCCCTGCTTGTCCCCCTTACTTACACTACTGTAGTGGCCAGAGACTTGAGGTAACATGATGAGACCGTATGTCCTCTCACTCTTCCCACATCTTAACTGCTCCCTTCATTACTGCTGGGAGCCTCCTGGGTGCACTGACAAGGAGCCTGACCATGGGATACATGAGGGAGGTGGAGGCTGGCCATTGGGACGGTGAATGAAATTCTTTATATGGTATTACCTTCTCTGATTGGTGGTTGGTGCTTGGGAGGCTGGGATGAAATGTAGTCCCTTATAAAAGCATCCAGGTCCTCATCTGAATGCAAACCTTTCTCGGTTTTAGCAGTGAGAGAATGATGTTGGCTTGATATGGGAACCAAGTGCCTCTTGGATATTATCCAGGCTTTCTTGGGTTTCAGCAAAGCAGTGTGTGGTTGCCTTGACTATGTATAGCTTATGCTATTGACCAGAATTTGTGGACTTCAGCTGAGCAAGCCCTTGCATCCATTTAAAAGTAACATGTAACCTCTAACAGCAACTCTCTTTGCTATAGTGGGTCACATTGTCAGATTATTTGCTTAGGGAGAAATACCTCTGGCTGCGACCTCCCTGCGCAGTGTTCTGAGCTCAGCCGCAACTGTGTAAATCCAGAGTTAATTCATTCACTTCGGTAACATTAGCCTGTATTTACACCCTGAGGAGATCACTTGAAATCTGGAGGCGACGCATGACACTGGTACAAGCCTGTGACATAACATAATGTAAAGGTTCAAACTTACAACAGCTCTGACCCTTGCTTAAATCAGGTTAGCTTCATTTGGTAACTTCCTGACTGGAGCTGAACTGCTTTAAGCAAAGGTTACATTAGTTAGCAGAGCCAAAAACTAGTGGCTTGCAACAGTTAATTAAGCCAGTACAAGTTTTCTTGTACAATTATTTGTACTCCCACATTGCTCAGATGCCCTGGTCAGGCGCCAGAGGTCCATTGCAAGTGCTGGACAAACACAGAGCAAGAGACAATTTTTGCCCCAGAGAGCATATGCAAGGCCTTCGAATCTGCTCATCCCTGTTAAAAGTTTGGTCACTAAACTTTTGTTGTGCTGCTACCTATCACCACATCTTGTGTGCCCTCTGTGCTTTGTTGTGATGACTTTGTCTTCATTGCCTACAATCAATGGTCTTATAACACAAGTGTCTGGCTTTAGTTCTGGGGTAGAGGTGAATTCTCAAATATTTTTCTCTCTGTTCTCCTTGCTCTGGCTTTCCATTTGCCTCCACTAAGTGAAGCTGTGATGAGTGGGTTCTTCACACTCATCTCCTCTCACAGTTGCCATATTAGTCAGCCTGCCCATCCCCACCTTCCCCACTGCAGCCCTCTTCTCCATGGCCTTCTAACCCAACCTCTCTAGATTTCAGGTAATGCCTTCTCAAATACTCTGAGCATTATAATCATGTCAGATCTGGCTCAGCCACTCCACTGGTTCCCATCAAGATCAAAACTGGCTTGTTCTAATCTAAACTCTTCAAGGACTAGCTCTAAGGTACCTGATGGACCTTGTTTCTCTCTTTACTCCCCAGTTTCTTTAAGTGGCTTTGGCACCTTTATCTCTCCCTTCACTGTGTCCCCACTCGTTGGTGTAAGACCTTTCTGCTAGAGGGTCAGACCATGTGGAAGAGTTTTCCTATACTACTCTGGCTCACTGGCATTTCATTTCATGTTGACACCTCTTCTTTAACCATGCTTCATAAAAAGTATCTCATCCCTACAGAGACAGCTAAGGCTTTTTCCCAGGTGTAGCCCCTCTTGCCCAAGTGTATTTCCTCCTGTCTGCACACAAAACTCTCTATCCCACCCAGGCTAGCTAGAACAGCTGGAAGCATAAACTAGAGCTGGATACCATTTACAATCAGGTTGATAATGTGCTCACTTTGCAACTTGGGTTAAACGGCTTGACTGCTGATAACCCCAAAGCGCCTTCCCACAGGTCCCTCAATGGTCCCAGAAGGACAGAAAAATTCTCCTGCAGGTCAGGGGAAAGAATCATAGAGCAGCCCAGCTCTGTGTGTGCAGCAGAAAGAATTATGACATCTGACATGCAAAATCCCAGCAACATGGAAAGCGCATGGGGGAAGGGGATCCCAGGAGTTCAGCGCCAGCAAAGAAGTAGTCATTTGAGTATAGCTGGACTAACCTGGATGCTCAGACCCCTGATGCAGGATTCCCTGGTCTATCTCTGCAGTCAGAACATGCCCACAGTCCCTGCTTCCACCTCTGTGCAATTTGTCATGGGAAGCAATTCGTATGAAAGGCACTTGCAAAACAACCCACACATGGTACTGTATGCTCATTTTGGGCTACGCTCAGAACAACTTGACATAGTTGCCCCTTGAGGGAAGAACACAGCAATGCTGAACAAGCACCCACTAAGTCAAAGCATCATCGAAAAATGAGGAGGGTATTTTTTGTCTGGAGAAAAGTGGAAAAAGGCAAAATTTTAGCCGGGGGGAGCGGGGGGAAGAGGAGGAATGAGTTCAAGTAAGTCTATAAAGCAAAAGCAAACACCTCCTGTCTTGCCATGTCATCAGCTGAGATATGCAAAATAGTTACCTCCTGAATATGAGCCAGTGTCTCTCCCACATAGCAGTCACCGCCTGTGTTGCAGCAGAGAGGACCAGAAATGTGCTAGTGGACACATTTTATTTCCCAGTTTAGAACAAACCATGCAGTTGGCAACTATGTTCCTGGAGAAATCGTGCTTAGTAGGGAAGCTCGCCTAGATAGAGAGCATTAAAAAAACAAGGAGAATGTCTTGAAGAAAATGTCACTGCTGTTAAGAAGCTTCTTCAGAGCCAGCAGTGGAGTCTTGGAAATGCATGAGAAGCATGGCACTCCTCTACATGGGCATGAAATGAGCTACAAGGGGGTGGGGTTTATTTTTAACCCTTTGGAGTCTTTCTGTGTGCCAGGTGTGTCTGTGTGTATCTATAGCTAGAGAAGGATACTTAATTAGTCATTTGGCTAACAATCTGGAAAATGCTACTGTCCTCAGGGTTAATTTAGTCTTCAGATATGAGAGCAGATTAGTCTCATGGTATGTCTTCCTCTGGGTTTATAAAGACCCCGGCTAGCCGCCTGCATGTGCTAAGTACTCCTACTGTATGTCGGCTTTGCAGTTTTGCTTCCCAAAGGTTTCTGTTCAGTCAGAGTTCCTAACCTACGTATGCAGCCTGACAGTGTCTGTGTGACTGAGACAACAGCTGTGTGACGCCAGGGAGCCCCTACAAGGGTGAAACACATGCCTGTGGTTAACTGGTTGCTGTTGCAGCCAGGACGGTGCAATTGTCCTGACTTCTGATGTCTGTCAGCATTGCTATGAAGTTACCACTAGTCGCCACTGATCTGTTTGACCTACTGCAGGACTGGGCAATTATTTGGGCCCATGGGCAACATAGGCAGTTTTGGGGAGCTGTCACAGGTCGCCCCAAACAGCCTGGGGCCCACACGCCCTGCAGTTCCTCACTCCACCAGTGCTCAGCAGCAGCTGAGCGCACAGCCCTGACCTGACCTGTGCTTTGGACTCGCCCCAGCTGGAGCAGACCAGCTTCACACAAGCCGGGACCCATGCACACAGCTCTGACCTTGGCCCGCCCTGCACCTGCTCCATACTGGACCACCCACAGTGAGCAATGGCAGCAGCCAGGCAGAAGCTGCTGCTGGGCACCAGGGGAAAACCAGCCACTTTTCTCTCACTGCCGCCAAGCCCTTCTTTCTGCAGCCTCCCAGAGCCGAAGCCTGGTCTGCCCTGCAGCTCCTCTCCACTGCCATTGCTGCCCCGCTGAGTGACCCGGGGGCGTCACTGGTGACAGAGGTGATAGCGGTGGAGAGGAGTCACAGGGCATCCTAGGCATGGGCTCTGGGTGGCTGTAGTGTAGCAAGAAGGGCCTGGCAGCTGTGAGGGGAAGGCAGCCACTTTTCTCCTGCACCCTGCCACTGCCACAGCCACTACTGCTCATCATGGGTGGGTGGGTCTGGAGCGGATGCAGAGTGGGCTGGGGCTAGGACTGTGTGTGCGGATCCTAGCTGGGTGCAGGGCTGGCTGGGCCACGGCCAGGGCCAGGGCTGTGCGGGTGGGTCCCTGCCAGTCTCCACGGAGCCAGGGCCGGAGTCCAGCTGCGGAGCCCCCTTAACACTGCTGCGCACCTGGGGGTGGCAGGATGCACCATGGGCCAAACGGTACCTGGGCCAGGAGGGACTGAGGGACCCACTGTGGGCCGGACAAAGTCTGTCTGCAGGCAGGATCTGGCCCGAGGACCATATTTTGCCCATCCCTGGCCTACAGTCTAACTTTATGCCAAACACCATGGGACTGTGCTGCTACTGTTCGTGGCAGTAGCATGAGGAGGGATTATGTGACCTAATAATTCTTTTCCAGCTTTAATTTCTATCATTAAATGCAAGGCCTATACGTAGGCATTGGGAAAAGGGCTTATATACAATATTACAAGACACTTTCAGCTCCAACATATATATTTGTGTATCTTTTTATAACCTTTTCTTTACCTGTCAGGAGTAGAAAATCACCCCAGCTGGCACAATTGCTCAGTAACAGACAGAAGTCTTTATAGATCAAGGGTGGGCAAAATATAGCCTGTGGGCCTGATGTGGCCCACCAGCTGATTGGATCCAGCCTGCGGGGGTGAGGCACTCGCTAACTTATTAGTGCTGGCCCACCAGAGGAGGCAACCTCCAATTGATTGGATTTGGCTCACGGCTGCCCCCGTGGCACTCCGCATGGGACCAAGCCCCACCCAGGGCAGCCTGCACCATGCCCCAGCCTGTGCCCACCAGCTTTTCCCCAGCCAACGTGCACACTTTTTAGTAGGGCTGCTCCTGGTGCACCTATTGCTTGGCTCTCCTCATCTCCAGCAGCAGGATGTTAGTCTGGCATCTTCTCCTAGCATGGAGTTGACTTGAAAACTGTGTTAGAATGGAACTGCCAAATTATCAGGTGTCACCGCCAGTGGGAAGCGCAGAACAATTCAAGAAATTAAAAGTGAGGGATCACCAATCTCCAGAAGAACTTCAGTGTGAATAACATTGAAGAAATCAGCCAGATCTTGGGCATTTATCTGTGGCTTAAGGTAAACTAGGTCTCATCCACAACTAAAACTAGGTTGATCACTTCACTACCAATGTATGAGGCGATGGAGTCTTTTTAGCTAAAGCACAAGCCCAAGAGTCATGAAATGTGGGTTCTATTCCCGGCTCCATAACATTGTTTATAAATACCCAGGTTAATTCATCTCTGCCTCAGTTATCTCATCTGTAAAGGCGGGGGTGGGGAATACTTCCTTCCCTCACAAGGCTGTACAAAGGTTAATGCATTAATTTCTTCCGGGTGGGTAGCTGTGTTAATCTAAACTCAGGCAGAAGATAGCATGAGGCAAGGGTAGACTGGGGGGGGGGACATGTAGCAGTGCGGTTGCACCCCTGATTAGCTATGCCATGCATGCACAGCGAGCTCTGAGCTCGCCACCTGGTCAGTGCAGGCTTCTGCTGGAGATTTGCATGTGGAGTGAGCTCTGGGCTCATCAGCACAAACTGTGGCCAGAGCCACTGCTTTCAATCAGCTTCAGAGCCCAGGGGGTAAGCGCTGCTAGTGTTCATCCTTCTGCTCCCTCCCCCCATGATGCTGAATTTAGCAACAGAGGGAAAGAGGGGACACATCTCAATGGCGCTCACCCCATAGGATCTGATAGCATCTGGCTATGTAGGTTATTGCCTAATAAAGCTCCTGCCTTTCTGAACCTGTTAGTCTCTAAGGTGCCACCCTGCCTTGTCGTTCATTTTTGGAAGCACGCTGAGGCCCTGAACACACAGAATATTTGAAGTATTTCAAACACCTCTGAAGTGCTTCAAAGGGGAAGTGGACAGATGTACGCTCCAAAAAATGACTGCAGTGACACTCTGAAAATAACCCTGGATGAAGCAGCAACTATCTGGAAGCACTTTCCTAATTCCAGTTATAGCTGCACTCTCTGTGAAGTGCAGCAGGAGGTTACTCAGCCCTCTGGCATCCCACACTGCTCTTCTCTCCCCAGCCCCAACCCCCCAAAAGAAAGCAGGTAGAAGCAGAGCAGACAGCCGATAAGTCCTCTCCTCTGTGCTCAGCCATACCAGGGGCTGGGGAGCAGGAATTCCTGCATGGTTTTCAGCCTCTGGCCTCCAGAGTCTCATAGGGCTGTTCTCAGCCATCTCCAGGGCCTGAGAGCTGTGCAAAGAATTGTTCTTTTCAATCCTGGGGCTCGAGAGAATAATTGCTTTCATGCCTCTCCGCTTATGGACCTGGGAGATTGAGGTCAAGCAAACAGGAGAGTGTTCATTGGCATCCACCATGCTTTCTACCCCACCTCCATTTGGGAGGGCAGGGAGTGGAGCCACAGGCACAAGCAACCCCTTGCCATGCAGCCTAACTGTAAAGCATGCCACTGAATGCTGTTGTTGTAATTTAGAAGCTCTCCGGCAGGCCTGAAGCACTCGGAATTTGCTCCAAATTAAAGTATAAATTGGAGCACTTCAAATGTACATCTGTCCAAGGCCTGAGACGTAACTGAAAGACCTTATGGAAGTTGAAAGCATTATTACAAAATCACGTTGCTAGTGCCATGGATCAAAAAAAAAAAGAAAGTGCATGTGATCAGCTGAAGAGGAGGATATTATCAACAGCTGAATGCTCACTATGTAAGCACTGCCCTGTTAATCCAGAGAGGAAAAAATCTGCCTTCCTCTGATTCCTCTTAAAATAAAACATCTAGCAAAAAAATAACTAGTTTTAAATTATACACTCAGCAGAAACAGGAATAAAATACAAATAAAATAATTCATTCCATCCATTAATTTTAAAATTACAGAAATAGATTACCCCATTTTACAGTGTTATTGTATCAGCTTTTCAAGAAAAAATACAATTGGGCAAAGCCTTTGCAAATGGAGTTTCTTCGTTTTAATGGTGTTTAGTGATAACAGCAAGAAAGATCATAGAAAAGATACAGTGAAGGGAGTTTACTTGTTTAGTGATAACAGCAAGAAAGAGCATAGAAGCAATGCAGCGAAGGGAGCGTACTGGGAAAAAAAATCACAGTTTTCCAATAGAGAGAGAGAGACAGCTGAATTCATCCCAGGTAGTAGGATATTTCATCAGGGGCTAATCTAGTCTTGAAGTAAAGGTAGAGAGAAAGACTTTCATTAAATATAGTAAACAAAGGGCACATCTACACATGAAAGTGATGTAATGCAATAAACTCGGGCACATGTCTGTACATGCAATAAACTCCAGTTTACATGTGCACCCAGCACTGCAGCATGTTGAGCAGGGTCAGAGCAGGTCTGGGTGATAGAGGGCTGATGGGGGGATCAGCCTGCCAGCGTGGGGCTGCTCCAATCTGGTTCAACGTGCTGCGGACAGGTTGGCAGGGGCATGAGTGTGCTCCAGTTCAGGGCTAGCCAACAGGCAGCACCTGCATTGAAGCACCCTCATGCCCCAGCCAGTCCCATCAGCATCATTATTTAACAATTTCTTTGCCTCCATTTTCCTAAGTAGGGACCGGAACAGCCGCCCCCCCGCTGGGCCCCCCTCAGGCCCCGGGGGAGGCGCACCTAGGCCAAGGGTCATGGGAGAATCTAGTCAGGGAACTTCTGGAGGGACTGGATGTATTTACATCAGCTGGTCCAGACGATCTCCACCCCAGAGTACTGAGGGAATTGGCTGAGGTCATTGCAGGACCCCTGGCACGGCTTTACGAGCACTCGTGGTGCTCTGGTGTGGTGCCAGAGGACTGGAAGAGGGCCAACATGGTTCCCATCTTCAGAAAGGGGAGGAAGGAGGACCCGGGAAACTATAAGCCTGTTAGTCTTACCTTGATCCTGGGCAAGCTTTTTGAGAAAATTATTCTGGCGCATATCGACCAGGGGCCAGCAGGAGAGATCATGCTTAGGGGCAATCAACATGGGTTCATTAGCGGCAGGTCCTGTCAGACCAACCTGGTGGCCTTCTACGACCAGGTCACCAAATCCTTAGATGCAGGGGTAGCAGTGGACATAGTCTTTCTGGACTTTCTGAAGGCCTTCGACACTGACTCTCACCCCGTTCTCTTTAAGAAACTGGGGGGCTGTGGTGTTGACACCCACACAGTCAAATGGGTCGCCAACTGACTGGAGGGCCACACCCAGAGAGTGGTGGTGGACGGGTCATTTTCGACCTGGAAGGACGTGGGCAGTGGGGTTCCGCAGGGCTCGGTCCTCAGGCCCGCACTGTTCAACATCTTCATCAGTGACTTGGATGAGGGGGTAAAAAGCACCCTGTTCAAATTTGCTGATGACACTAAGATGGGGGGATGTGGGCATGCTAGAAGGGAGGAATAGGATGCAATCGGACCTAGACAGGTTACAGGGGTGGGCGGATGAGAATAGGA
>NW_017729034.1:56595545-56603327 GCF_001723915.1 Gavialis gangeticus
GGGACCTGAACCTGTTCAGCCTCCACAAGAGAAGGCTGAGGGGGGATCTAGTGGCCTGTTACAAACTAGTCAGAGGGGACCAGCAGGCACTGGGGGAGTCCCTGTTCCCCCGAGCACTACCAGGAGTGACCAGGAATAATGGTCACAAGCTGGCAGAGGGTAAATTCAGGCTAGATATCAGGAGGCGCTACTTCACAGTCAGGGCGGCTAGGATCTGGAACCAACTTCCAAGAGAAGTGGTGCTGGCTCCTACCCTGGGGGTCTTTAAGAGGAGGCTAGATGTACACCTTACTGGGGTCGTTTGACCCCAGTACTCTTTCCTGCCATGGCAGGAGGTCGGACTAGATGATCTACTCAGCTTCCTTCCAACCCTAGAAACTATGAAATTATGAAACTATACATGCATTGCTGTGCACTAAAGAATGCCACCCTAGGATAGAACTTGTGTTTATAAGTACTAACCTGCAGCGGAGTTAATTAGTTTCCTGCAGCCTAATAGGGGCTCATGTGTAGACCCTGAGACTTTACTGCAGAGCTAATTAGGCAGCTCTGCTGTAAGTATCTCATGTAGATGTGCCCAATGAGTAATTTCACTTCCTAAGATACGGCAACTGTGCCAACATCGTGCTATCTGTGTACATCCAGTATAGGGCTGCAAGGCTAATAATGGTATAGGGCAGGAGTTGGCAGCATACAGCCTGTGTGCCTGTGCCCCTGCCAATGCTGGACCAAAGCCAGGTTGTTCCAGCCCATGCCTTGTAAAGGTTGCTGACTGTCAGTGTAAGGGCATTGTGCCTGGCCACTTTGGAGTCATCAGAAAATATAAAAACAGGCCCAGCATAAATAGGTCTCTGAAAATGAACCTAGGATTATTGTATTTTCTCTACTGTCATTCCTAAGATTGTGCCAGCTTCAGCAAGACCAAGTGTTGCCTTCCAGTTAGTGAAACTGAACTTGCTCTGAGTATGCTAACAGTTTGTGTTTTCCTTAAAATAGTTTGGGTCTTACAGGGCAGCCCTTTGGAAGCTCCCCATGGCCCATGAGTCTCTGAGGAAATTCAGACAGGGCCGTAATGTGGCCTATGCCCAGCTCCAGTATTCTGTCTGCATAACCTGTTCAGATGCAACAGCACCATTAATGCTCTGGCTGCGGCCAGCCAAAAGCATATGAAGAAAATCTGAAAGATTGCATCTGGAAAATGAGCTTAAGGGGCAACGACAAAAAATGATCAACCAGACCAACCTCTAAAATGCCCTTGAATGTTGCTGTCCCTCTTGGCCCTTTTGCTCTGGAGAGCAGCCACAGTAAGACAAGAATTGTTCCTATTGTGCTTAATGACAATGTCACTACACTGCTTGCGTATGACTTTCACTGCATGGCTTGCTTGCCCTTTTGTAACAATCAAGGGCAGCTTATTTACTAAGTCTAATATGAATGCAATAAAAATAAAGCATGGCTTTTAAATATAGCAACCATTTTAGCTTGTCTGTTTTTTACTCCTGGAGAGATAATCTTCTCTTTCATGTCTCCAAGCAAGCTCATAGAATGGCTGGAAAAATGCATGGAATACTTCAGTGCAGTAACTGTATACAGCGCTCCAGCTGATGGGGGCCAGATTTTCCCTGCTCCTGGTGGAGATACTACAATGGTGGGTGCTCTGTATAAATGTCAGAGATAAATAGTTCACCTTTGTCCCTAGACATTGCTGAGCCATTCTGGCCAAGGAAGACTTTTATTCCTAACTCATAAAAACACCTTTTAAAAAGGATTATTTTTTCTTCCCTCCACCTCTCCTTTGGACTGAGACAAATTGTGTAATATGGCATTGAGAGTCAAACAGTTTTCTTTCAGAAGCATAATCCGTGCAAAGACCTATTTATGTTTTTATGTAGACTCATCACAGCTAATACTAAACCATTCCATGAACCATTATTAATATTACATAAGCTTTTATTCTAAAGGAAAACTTTCTGAGATTTTTTTTCACAAACTGAAAATAAAAGCAACTATTTTTGAAAATTACAAAGTTTTCATACATTCATTCCCCACTCTTTCCTCCCCCTGCCCCCTCCCCCCTTCTTCCCACCTATTTTGGACACTGGAAAAGGAGAGAAATGAAAAGGAGGCATTAGATTTTTTTTCTGGTTTTCAGTGTTGGTTATTCATAAGAATGCCATGCACATTTTGCAGCAATTTTCTTTTAAAGGGAAAAGGGGTTTTCCCCCCTTAAGGATTTCCTGCTAAAAACTACTGACCTTTTTCAACAGGTGCTCAGGTTGACAGCACTTTAAGAGAACCACCTCAAACATTGTTAGTACGACTTAGTGACAGCCACAATTAGACTTACCCCCCATTGCACTAGTTACCCTGCAAACACAAGGTGAGATTGTCTGTGCCCCAAATTGCTTACCATCTAAATAGATAAGAAAGAAAGGAAAAATAGGAGAGAGAGCAGAAGGAATAGCGATGGCTTGCAAATGGCATATAAGCGCCATGGTTTTTGTGTGGTTGCTTGATTTTTAATTATTGGGGGTGGGGAAACTAAGCTAAACGAACAATAAATGGAGAAGGAATGGTTAAGACAGTGATTTTCAACCAGGCTGCTGTGGCAGCCTAGGGTGCCTTGAGATCTTTTCAAGGGTGTAGCAGGGTGTCATGCAACATTAGTACTGTGATGGGTGCAAACATGATTCACAAGGTAAAGCCAGAGATTTCACAGATGAATCCACAGTGTTAAAATCATTCTGATCTGTTGTGGAGCCTGATCTTTTGGAGTCCTTGGAGCAGAAGAATTGCTCTATCATTTTTCTGTAGTCCAAAATCAAGTGAAAACTAAGAGCTGACATTTCCCAAGGACTGCCTTGAGTCTAAAAAGGTTGAGAACTACTGGTTTAAGCACTGAGAGGAGGGTGAAGGGAGAGTATAAAGGTGGTGGCTGGCAACTGAGGTGAAAGGCTGGGAGGGAGATGGAGCCAGCAGTCAGACAGCACAGGGAAGAGTGCAACAGAGCACCTGGGGCTCTCTGTTCCTTTAGGAAAGAAGCACCCAGGGAGGGAGCACTGCAGGGCAGGCAAGGCGCAGCATCTGCAGGGCACGGTCTCAGCAGGGCAATTAGGGCAATGAGCAGCCCTGGCAGTCTGCTGACTGGAAGGGGGCAGAGCCCTGGGAGGATATAAGCCAGAGGCTCAGGCGAGTAAACTCGTCTGTCCCTGGCAGCCACAAAGTGAAGAGCTCCTGGCAGCAGGGCTCCTGCAGGGGCTGTGGTCTGCATGTGGATCCCCAGCAAGGCTCAGGGAGCTCCCTAGGATATAGCCCAGGGCTGGGAGGCTATCCTAGCTGAGCGGTGAGGGAAAGTTTCTCTTCTTAAAAGGGCAGAGGGCTGCTTCCCCTTTTGGTGTTTATAGCTCGGGGGCTTATTGCTTGTGTTGTGGTTTGGACCCGGCAGTTTGGGTTGGGACTGTAGAGGTGCTATGTGGAGATCCCACTAGTGCCCATGGGGCACATGATTGCCTTGAGCCCTATCAGGCTCATCTGCCCCTTAAGGCCAGGGGCAGGCTCAAGGCCCAAGCGAGAGTTGAGTCCGGAGCAAGGGTTGAGCCCAGAGTGGGCAGAATGTGAGGCCACAGAGCCACACGGGGGCCCGGTGCCCAAGAGGGATAGACCAGAGCTGATGCCTCAAAGCCTGGTCTAACAGTGGGCTAAGACCAGGCTAGAAGGTCTAGCTGAGAGGAAAGGGGTGGTGGCCGAGGAGGCTGAGGCCCGAACAAGAAAACCACGTCACAGTAACACCCGTGAGGCTTAAAGCATGGTGTACGGGAAGAATGAAGCCACACAATTAGCCCTTAAGTCTGTAGGTGCCCCACAATGGCATGGTCTAGAGAGGCCCAGAGAGGGGCCTGTGAATAGTGAGACCTGGCGAGGGGCTTGGGAAGAGTGTAGTGGGACCAGAAGGGTCCAGCAATGGGCCTGAGGATAGCATAGTAGAGACCAACAGGGTGCCAAGGAATCCCGGGGGGGGCAGGGGTCCAGTTGGACTGGGGCCCATGTGAAGGCCTATGGGCAGCCTCCTTTTTAATCTTATTATTCCATTATAGGGTAACTAGTGCAATGGCAGGGTGGGGTTCATCATGGTGGGCAAGTTGGAAGGGAAGGCAAGTTTGGGACAGAGCAGGGCACAGTCGTGAAACCACCAGGGAGGCATCACGGCTGCCCCTGGGACCCCTGACATGCTACAGAGAGCATGTCTAATTAAGGCTCATCTGCCCCAAGGCCTCATTTCAATAGTCCATCCCTTTTCAATAAAGCAGTTAACTGCATGAAGATACATGCTTGAGTCCTATGTTTTCAATAAGCTAGAATATGTGTTTAAGCGCTTTTCTGAACAGAAGCCCACCACCTAAGACATAAATTAAAAAACAAAAACAAATCTAGGAAATGGGCAGAAGCACAATTAGGAGATGTAGTAATATTACAATAACACAATTCTCTGCAAGGGCTCTTGTATTTCCTCTGCCTCATCCCTGTGGCAAATGACTCAAATCCCAACTGTAGAGAACAAAAATGCAGTATTTTGTTTAAAACCCCCTACACTCCAGGATGCAGCTACCCTTCGCAAGGGGCTGTTAATGATTGTTATGACTAGCTCTGTGTTTCCAGGATGACTGGCATTGTAAGATTTTTTTTTAAAGAAAATTTTTGTGTTCCAAGCCAAATCAGCCAAATCAAGTCCAAATCCATGAGTCAGTCCAGAACTATAAGTGGCCCTACATCTGGCAAACATCCTCCACCCCCACCAGGGGCTTCAGATATTTCCAAAGTCTTTTGGCAGGCATCCTACATGCAGGCCCAAGCCCGGAGACTTGAGGTTAGATTGCCCTCAAGCTTTGCCTACCCTCAGCCATATGGCCACAGGAGCAAGCTAGGGAGGAGCCTCCCATTTCCATAAAGTGGACTTTAAGCCCCAACACCTTGGTGGATACTAAACCATGCTGTAAGATGTAGTTGCTAATACAAAGATTAAAGTGGACCCCAGCAGAGATCCAGTGAGGAGTCTGTGCCCCTCCCCATGCATCAGCTTCTTAATTGTAGTGAGAAAGGTCTAAGCGGGTTGCTCCAGAAACAAGCTGTCAGGGCCTTTTGACATTAACCAGGTGATATCCTGTGCACGTGACCTCCATGCCATGCCCAGAAGCACCACTGTGAAGTGCAACCCATTTCCTCCTGTTCCATGCATAGCTACATTGTCAAAAATGAAGCAATGGTGCATCCTCGGTGTATGCCTCAGCACCACTGTTAGGCGCTCTGTCTCAGGGATGCTTGTTGGCACCCAGTCAAGGCTGCCCTAAGACAGTAACACAGCCTCATTTCCAGGCCTTGGAGTGTGTGGAGTGGGAGCTGGGGATGTGGGAAAGGTATGCTTTATAGCAGGGGTGGGCAAAATAAGGCCTGAGGGCTGGATCCAGCCTGTCAACTGATTGGATCTGGCCTGCAGCTGCCCCCACAATGCTCCACATGGGGCTAAGCCCCTACCCTCTCCTGCCAGGGCAACCCACACTGTGCTGGTTCTGGGCCGACTGTGCATCTTCTGGCAGGGCTGTTCCCAGTGTGGCTGCACCTGGCTAGATGCTCCTTTGCTCCCCTCACCTTCAGCAGCAGCCACCAGGCTGAAGCTTCCCCCCCACCCTCCCGCCCAGAGTGGCGAAGCAGGGGCAGGGGCAGAAGCAGGAGGAGAAGCGGTGGCTGAAAGCAAGGGGAGAACAGCAGCACCTGGAAACAGCCCCACTGCAAGCTGTGCATTGGCTGGGGCTTCTGCTCCTCTTTCTGTTCCTTTTTTTCTGTCCCAGAAGCAGAGGCATTGTATGAGTAGAAAAGGGCAAGAAAATTAAAAGGCAATAAAATATACAGAACCTAATTATAAATACTTCCTATACAGCCATAGACTTATAGGGCCCTTATAGGGCTGAAAGGGATGTCAGGAGCTCATCTAGTCAATCTCCCCTGCTCACAGCAAGATCATCTCTGTCTGAACCATCCCAGCCAAGTGGGAACTCCAGGCAGATCAACCTCACCTCTGTCCCTGGAAAAATCATTGAGCAGATCCTCAAGGAATCCATTTGTAAGCGCTTAGAGGAGAAGAAGGTGACAGTCAGCATGGATTCACCAAGGGCAAGTCATGCTTGACCAACCTGATTGCCTTCTATGGTGAGATGACTGGCTCTGTGGATGCGGGGAGAGTGTTGGATGTGATATACTTTGATTTTAGCAAGGCTTCTGATACGGACTCCCACAACATTCTTACAGGCAAGGTAAGGAAGTCTGAGTGGGTTGGATGAATGGACTGTAAGGTAGATAGAAAACTGGCTGGATCATAAGGTTCAGAGGGTAGTAGTCAATGGCTCAATGGCTGGTTGTCAGCCAGTATCAAATGGAGTGCCTCAGAGGTCGGTCCTGGATCTGATTTTATTCAATATCTTCATCAACGATTTAGAAGATGGGATAGAGTGCACCCTCAGCAAGTTTACAGATGACACCAAGCTGGAGTGAGTAGACAATATGCTGGAAGGTAGGGCTAGGATTCAGGAGAGACCTCAACAAATTTGAGGCTTGGACTAAAAGAAATCTAGTGAGGTTCAATAAGGACAAGTGCAAAGTGCTGCACTTAGGACAGAACAATGCCATGCACTGGTACAGGCTGGTCGCTGACTGACTAAGCAGCAACTCTGCAAAACAAGGGTTTGCTGGTGAGAATAAGCGCTGCTCCAGGGGGAGAGGGCGAGAGAAGCTTCAGCTGGGCAACTCCAGCCCAGAGCTTGGAGGTCCCGCTCCCGCTGCATTCCACCTGCTTCGCCTGCCTGCCAGTGGCTGCTTATCGCACTGGGTGGGCAGAGTGGGTGGTAGAAGGCTGGAAGTGGGAGCCAGAGCTCCATGTGCTGGGCAGAAGCCACCCAGCTAAAGTTCCCCCCCACCTGGAGCAGCATGGCGGGGTAGGGGCAGGAGCATTATCTGTAGCTGGAGGCAAGGGGAGCAGAACGGCCCCACCAGCATGCAGCATCTAGCGGGGCTGCAGCCCGCCAGGTGCTGCTCTGCTCCCCTCGCCTCCTGGTGACAATGTGAAGCCGGCCAGCTGCAGCTGCACTGGAACAGCCCTGCTAGAAGCTGCACACTGGCCAGAACCCAGGCCAGGGCCAGGGCTGGAGGGTGTGGACCGGAGCACACCATGGTCTGCCCCGGCCAGGGCTCTGCCCCATATGGAGCACTGGAGGTAGCTGCCGACCAGGTGAGCTCTGTTGCACGTGCCCCCCATCTCCTCCTTCCTCCTCTCACTCCCAGCTGGCTCCCAGGCAGCCCCCCACACACACACATGCACATGCCCCCTTCACACACCCCCATTCACCCCCCACCACAGGGCTGGCCATGCAGGGAGCAGATCATACCTGTCCTGCTCCTGAACACTGCTCCCCACCCACCCAAAGCCCCATAGGGAGTTTTGGTGAGTTCTAACATGGCAGGGGGAGGGGGGGAGAGGTGCTGACCCAGCTTGTGACAGCTCATCAAAACTCCCTATATGACCATCAGGCACAAATAATTGCCCACCCTGCCTTATAGTCACATTGCCGGAGGCACTGTGGAGGTGGGGTAGACAAGCCATGAGTGGCAGCATGTTTCCAGCTACTCTCCTCTCACCTCCCCCTTCCCCTCCCTTTTTTGCTCTGTTCTTACATACCATATTTACCCGAATCCAAAATGACTTCAAATTTAAGACATTCCCCTCTCCCCCCTCCC
>NW_017729034.1:56608327-56609086 GCF_001723915.1 Gavialis gangeticus
GTGAGTAGACAATATGCTGGAAGGTAGGGCTAGGATTCAGGAGAGACCTCAACAAATTTGAGGCTTGGACTAAAAGAAATCTAGTGAGGTTCAATAAGGACAAGTGCAAAGTGCTGCACTTAGGACAGAACAATGCCATGCACTGGTACAGGCTGGTCGCTGACTGACTAAGCAGCAACTCTGCAAAACAAGGGTTTGCTGGTGAGAATAAGCGCTGCTCCAGGGGGAGAGGGCGAGAGAAGCTTCAGCTGGGCAACTCCAGCCCAGAGCTTGGAGGTCCCGCTCCCGCTGCATTCCACCTGCTTCGCCTGCCTGCCAGTGGCTGCTTATCGCACTGGGTGGGCAGAGTGGGTGGTAGAAGGCTGGAAGTGGGAGCCAGAGCTCCATGTGCTGGGCAGAAGCCACCCAGCTAAAGTTCCCCCCCACCTGGAGCAGCATGGCGGGGTAGGGGCAGGAGCATTATCTGTAGCTGGAGGCAAGGGGAGCAGAACGGCCCCACCAGCATGCAGCATCTAGCGGGGCTGCAGCCCGCCAGGTGCTGCTCTGCTCCCCTCGCCTCCTGGTGACAATGTGAAGCCGGCCAGCTGCAGCTGCACTGGAACAGCCCTGCTAGAAGCTGCACACTGGCCAGAACCCAGGCCAGGGCCAGGGCTGGAGGGTGTGGACCGGAGCACACCATGGTCTGCCCCGGCCAGGGCTCTGCCCCATATGGAGCACTGGAGGTAGCTGCCGACCAGGTGAGCTCTGTTGCACGTGCCC
>NW_017729034.1:56610693-56611683 GCF_001723915.1 Gavialis gangeticus
CACCCCGTAATTAGATTTTAGACATGGACAATTTATACATTTATCATTTTCCACATCCAGAACCCACCTGTAATTAATCCACCATCTATAATTCATCCTGCAGTTTCAGCTCAGAAGGCTGTTCGTCATTATTTTCTATTTCATACTGCACGGTGGTGCAGAGTGTAGGTAAGCAGCTGCCACATTTTCCCCCCAGAGTTGTGTGTGTGAAGAGCACTCCTAGCATAGGTGTCCATTAAGTAGGTCATAAAATCTAACTACTCAATGGCTGCATCTACATGTGCACTTCACTGCAGAGTAGACTATGTGGCTGCAGAGTAAAGTATCACCATCTGTATGTGTGATACTATTAGGCTGCAGTAAACTAATGAACACCATCAGGGACAGTACTATCTTATGTCAGGGTAACTAATTGCCCCAGCGAGCCCCTCTTCTGCCCAATGTCACCACCCAGAGCCCAAGGCAGAGCAGGGCAAGAGTGGCCCTGGTGTAAGCTGCTCCACCCCTGGCTCAAATTGCTACTGTCCCAGGCACATGAGGAGAAGCTGCACCCAGGAGTAGTTTCATAGTTTCATAGTTTCTAGGGTCAGAAGAGACCTGAGCAGATCATCTAGTCCGACCCCCTGCCATGGCAGGAAAGAGTACTGGGGTCAAACGACCCCAGCAAGGTGTTCATCTAACCTCCTCTTAAAAACCCCCAGGGTAGGAGCCAGCACCACTTCTCTTGGAAGTTGGTTCCAGACCCTAGCCGCCCTGACCGTGAAGTAGCGCCTCCTGATATCTAACCTAAACCTACCCTCTGCCAGCTTGTGACCGTTATTCCTGGTCACTCCTGGCAGTGCTCGGAGGAACAGTGACTCCCCCAGTGCCTGCTGGTCCCCCCTGACTAGTTTATAACAGGCCACAAGATCCCCCCAGCCTTCTCTTGTGGAGGCTGAACAGGTTCAGGTCCCATAGCCTCTCCTTATAGGGCCTGCCCTGCTGTCCCCT
>NW_017729034.1:56611845-56625028 GCF_001723915.1 Gavialis gangeticus
CCCTGCTGGCCCCTCCTGGATGTGTGCCAGAATAATTTTCTAGAACAGCTTGCCTAGGATCGAGGTAAGACTAACTAGCCTATAGTTTCCCGGGTCCTCTTTCCTCCCTTTTTTGAAGATGGGAACCACGTTGGCTCTCTTCCAGTCCTCCAGCACCTCTCCAGAGCACCACGAGTGCTCATAAAGCCATGCCAGGGGACTTGCAATGACCTCGGCCAATTCCTTTAGAACTCAAGGGTGGTGATCATCCGGACCGGCTGACTTGAAAACGTCCAGCCCCTCCAGAAGCTCCCTAACTAAATCCTTGCTAACCCTTGGCCCAGGTGTGCCTCCCCCGGGGCCCGAGGGGGGCCCAGCAGGGGGGTGGCTGTTCTGGTCCCTACTTGGGAAGACGGAGGCAAAGAAATCGTTAAACATGTTAGCTTTGCCGTCTGGTGTGACGACCAAATTTCCCAACGCGTCCTGCAAGGGCCCCACATTACCCGGGACCTTCTTTTTACCCCCTATGTATTTAAAAAAGGACTTCTTATTGTTTACTCTGGGTCAAACCACTCTGGAGTTTATTGCTTCAAAATAATTGCATGTGTAGATGCATCCACTATGTGCTAATGATGCTCAGATGAATGGAGCTATAAAAGTGCAAAGACGAATATCACCACCAGTGATGTCTGTCTCCTGCAGCTGATTCATCTCCAAAGCCCTCCTCTAAATCTGGAGCAGTAATGAAGCCATTCTCTTTCAGATGCACCCATGTGACTCGCATCTGCATTGTAATTATTCTCATCTTCAGTTCCATAGCACATGAGTATCCACAAATCTCAATGTGTCCATTCTCACCACAACCCAGTGGGGTGAGGGAGATGGGGAGCTGGTTTCTTTCCCGTCACCCAGTTCTCCTCTCTCCATGCATGTCCCAGATGCCCCCAGATTCCACTCAACCCCCATTAAAGAAGAAACTGCTAAGGTACCAGGGGTAAAATGCTAACCCACTAAAATCAATGGCAAAACTCCTATGGACTTGAACAGAGGAAGGGTTGTACTTATAATTATTAGAAAGCCACTTAGGGCACTAGCTCTATTCTTGGGAAGAAGGAATGTTTAGTGATATGCTGTGCCTTTTCTAATTATTCTTCTAAATGACTCCTTCTGTCCTGTAGCATGGCGTGAGGATCCCATCTGCAAGTTGGAATGCTTATTTAACAAGTCAGATATAGCAAGGCATGAATTTATAAATAGCAAGGGGCATGGCTTGGGGACTGTGCGGCATAATTCACAAGTCACCCTGCCAGGGAGGAACTTACCAGACATTTGCTTTAAACATTCAGTTTGCACATGCAAATGCTGCTTGCCAGACAAACACTATGAACAGAGGAAACTCATTTAATAGATATGGCGATTCCTCCAAAACTAGTCACAAGTCTTTTATTATCCTGATCCTCAAAGAGAAACCAGGATGAAAAGAAACAAAAAGGAAAGAAAGCTTTCAGAGCCTGGCCCTACTCTCAGTTTTGTCTTTGCAAATCTTCCATTACCCAAGTAGAAGATCGATACAAGTGAGAACAGAAAACAAACTTCTGCCTATGCCTAGTCTCCAATTCTTCCTTTTGTCTCGAGGTGCTTCTTCAGTGATCCATTTTGACTGTCCAGTCTACTACATATATTGCAACAAAAGAGAGTTAGGCTAGATATTAGGAAGGAGTTTCTGTTTCTGAGAACCATTAAGCACTGGAACAAATTACTTACGTAGGTTGTGGAATCTCTGTGATTGTAACTCTTCAAATGCAGCAGTAAAATACTTCATAGAATCAGAGAAAATGAGGGTTGGAAGGAACCTGAGGAGCTCATCTAGTCCAACCCTCTGCTCAAAGCAGGACCATCCCCAACTAGATTATCCCAGTTTATTACCTAGATTATTATTGTCTACCTGGGTCTTAAAAACCTCTAAGGATGGAGGTTCCACAACCTCTGTGGGTAGCCTGTTCTAATGCTTTACTACCCTCCTCATGCAAAAGTTTTTCCTAATATCTAACCTAAACTTTCCTTGCTGCAACTTGAAATGATTGCTCCTTGTTCTGTCATCTGCCACCACTAAAAACAGTCTAGCTCCCTCCTTTTTGTGACTACACTTTCGGTAGTGGAAGAGTGTCATTAAATCCCTCCCCCCTCCCCCCAGTCTTCTCTTCTCCACACTGAATAAGCCCACTTCCCTCAGTCGTTCCTCATCAGTCTTGTGCCTCAGCCCTCTAACCATTTTTGTTGCCCGCCACTGGACTCTCTCCAATTTGTCCACATCTTTCTGTAGTGGTGGGCAGTACTCCAGATGTGGCCTCACCAGTGCCAGAGAGAGGGGAATAATCACTTCCCTCCACCTGCTGACAACACTCCTACCAATGCAGCCCAATATGCCGTTGGGCTTCTTCACAACAAGAGCACACTGCTGCCTTATATTCAACTTATTGTCACCCTCAGATCTTTTTTGGCAGAATTGCTGCTTAGTCAGTCAGCCCCCAGCCTGTACCAGTGCATGGGATTGTTCCATCCCCAGTACAGGACTTTTCACTTGTCCTTATTGAACTTCATGAGATTTCTTTTGGTCCAAGCCTCAAATTTATCAAGGTCTCTCCTGAATCCTAGCCCTACCCTCCAGCATATCTTCTACTCTACCCAGCTTGGTGTCATCTGTAAACTTGCTGAGGGTGCACTCTATCCCATCTTCTAGATTGTTGATGAAGATATTGAACAAAATTGGACCCAGGCCTGACCCCTGGAAGGACATGATAAGTGTTTTCAAATATTTGAAAGGCTACCTGTGGCAGAGCACAAGTGGGGTGGTTGGCACTGAGTGTGGGCTGTGGCAGTCTGGGAGTGTGCCAACATGGAGACACCCTGGGGGAGTCATTCTAAAGGGGGAGGTCTGTGGTGGAGGACCAGTGGGGTGCTCGCCACTTAGGGGCTATGGCAGGCTCTGAGTCAGCCTGCCTGTGAAGAGCAGGGAGAAGCTTCCCCCTCGGAAACCATTTTAAGCGGGAAGGTGGGTACCAGAGGACTTATGGTGCCTGCCACTTAAAGGGCTGAAGCAGGCAGCTGGCAGATGCCTGATGGGGGCAGCCCTTTTCACACAAAGGCCAACCAAGCATGGAGAGCAGTCAGCTTCCAGCAGTCAAGGGAACAGTACCACCCAGCTGCCTTGCTGCTCAGGGTCATCTTGGTGGTAAGAGTGAGGCTATGGGGAAGGAGGAGGCCTCATGGTCCTGGGCATGACCTAAAACTGCACCCTGCCAGGATAGAGAGGCCTGGTGGTCCTGCCTGGGGTGAGACAGGGCCACTCATCTACCAGGACTGAGAACCTCCCCAGTGTCAGATGGGTTGGGGCACCTAAATCCCTGCCCCCAACACCTGGTGGGTTACTGTAACAGCCGAGGGAAGTAGGGCCAGGCATGCCCATGTGGGGCACCTGAGCCCATTAGGGGTATAAGACCCCATAGCATGGGTAGTAGGGGCCAGGCACACCTGTGCAAGGGACACCAGAGCCCATTGGGTGAAAGAAGAGCTCCAGGAAGGGGTGAAGTGGAGGGCCCAGCATGTGCCTCCAGACAAGAGGCCAGGTGCTAGGCCAAGGGAGTTAGGCCTGGTGGGTGCCTTCAGATTAGGGGGCCAGGTGCTAGGCCAATAGTGGAGGCCCCAGTGAGAGGGGTGAGCGAGTTGTGGCCCTGGGGAGAAGGGTCAGCATGGTCCAGGTAAGTCTTAGGGCACCTGAGGTCACAAGTGGGACTAAGCCTGGTAGAGGCGGTAGAGTGAGAGCCGGTGTGTCATCCAACCCTGAGGGGAACAGCTGGGGTGTGATATCCAGCATGAGAAAAGGCATCGGTGACATGCAGGGGGTAAACGTGGGTGCACATGCACCCCCTGAGATTGGCTATGCACCATCTGGAAGTGCCAACTGTGAAACCGGAAGTGCTGGCAGAAGTGCACTTCTGGTTTCGCCACTGGTGGCTCCATGCTTGGCGATTGGCTGTGGGGGGAGCCGCCCCACTGGTGATCTGGTGCCCACTGAGACTTGGAAGGCACCAGTCACCCATGAGACAAGGGGCAAAGTTGGCCTAGTGTTTTGTGAATTGCTCAGTCTCATTCAGGTGAGGGCCATGGGAGAGACCCAAAAGACTGTGCCAGGGCTGACCAAAGAGTGACCAAGGATATCCATGAGTAGGGCAGTATGAGTGTGGCCCCAAAGAGGGTGACATGATAGAGACTGGGTGAAAGCCGGTGGCATGAGAGGGGGGTGGTATGTGTGTGGCCTGCAATGGCAGAATGGAAGAGGCCCAACATTGTGCCGACATTGCACAGCTGTGAGAACCATCTGTGAGGCATGGGGCACATATAAGGAGAGGTAAGAGCATGTACATTTGCCTCTTGATATCAGGGCATTTGAAGGGCAGCCTCCCACCTAATTAACAACTTCAGCCTCCCACCTAACTAACAACATCATTATTTACGAACAAGGCGTGGCAGGAGAGCAAGCTTACCCAAAGACAGGTGTGCCTAGCGCTGTGACTGGTTGGAGGGAGCCCTACCTTGTCACACTACCATAGAGGAGAGTGACAAGGTGGGGCTCCCTCCAACCAGCTGCAGAGGGCAAGGCAAAAGGCAGTAATTTTAAACTAGAGCAAAGCAATAAATTAAAAACTTCCAAACAGTAAGAAAAGTAGGACGAAGGAACAAGTTGCCCAAGCACATGGTGGAAACTCCTTCGCTGGAAATTTGCAAGCAGGGTGGATAAATATGTATCTGGGATGTTTAGGAATTGCATATCCTGCACTTGTGCCAAAAAGGGATAAGGAAATAGGGAGTTGGATTAAATGACCTTTGAGGTCCCTTCCATTTCAGTGACATTCTCCTCCCTGAGATAAGTGCCCTAAAATACTAAATTACAGCATCTGGCTCACTCTTGTTTCTTCTCCCTGCACTAATCAATATAATTTTTTTTCTGCAGGGTGGGAAAGAAAGGAAGTGCCCCTCTTCCCCCTGCCCCAGGTTAGCAAAGAGCCTGGTGGCTAAAGCACTTCTGTAAGGAGGTGTGGTTTTAAATCCCTTCAGGTCAACATGGGATTTGAATCTGGGGCTCCCAGTCCTTAAGCGAGGTCCATAACTATTAGAATATCATATAAGAGAGGGTCCATCATCACGGCTGCAATCTCCTCCCTGTGAGTTTTTGGCCTATGGGGAAATGAGTCATGGAAAGGAGGTCACACTGGAAGACTGTGGCAAAATTGGGATTGGAAGCAGGTCTCAAGATTCCCACTGCTGTGCCTTATCTACAAAGCCACCTCCCACCTGCTCCCCACATAAGGGGGATGATCCTAGTCTCACAAAAATATCTGAAGTATATCACCTTCAGAAAGGGCCAGTGGATTCACCAACAATAGTATTTTCACTGTGTGAAAATGCTTTGAGATCATGACATGGGAAGCTAGAGAGGGGATAAGTATTCCTTGTTGGTTTTTCATAGTTTTTAATGGGGGGAAAAAACACAAAAAGATTAACACTACTTGCAATGCTGTTCTACTCCATATCATGCTGAAAGAAATCTCCATATAAAACAATAGCAGCTAATGAGTGACACACAGAAGCACTGACAGCTAGCGCTGGGCTGGAGAGAGGCTTCATTTTTAGCACGGTTCATGGGAGCAGACTGTTCTGAACCTGCTGCTGTGCCCTCAAGGTCAGTATGTAACCAGCAGGATGAATTATTGCTTCAGTGACTGCACTGACTCTCAGCTGCCTGATTCTGTGAGCTTAACATCACGATAACCACAGCCTGGTAGCCATTTCTTTATACTGTTCATTGTTTAAGGTATCCGAGAGACAGGAGAAGGAGACAGTCACCCACTGAAACTTTGTTAGGTCCATCTGGGGTTTCTTTCTGTCAGGGTGATACCCTTCTCTCCCCCTCCACCCCAGATCCTGCCTTTCTAAGTTTGGGGGACCTTTTAAGATAGGGTGAGACTATCTGGCAAAAGTGATGAGTATGTGCTGTTAATAACATATAATCAGTGGTATAATGAGGGGTGGGTGAACAGGGCACCAGCTCCAGATGCTGATTTTAAGAGGGCCATCAGAATGGCAACCCCCAGACAGCTTGCACTGTGGCAGACCACGTCACGGCAGAAGTAGTCAGGGTGAAATAGGGCTCTTGGCACTTGGCAAACCTCCCACCCCCACCCAGGGTGCAAACAGTGACAGTTGTGCTTCTGTATATAGTTCTTATGCAGTACTGCCAGAGCCAAGGATTTTCAAAGGAGCTACAGATTATTTCCCACTGAGCTTAACTGGACTCTGGATGCTTCCCTTCCCTTAGGCCTTGACTTTACCCAAGCTGTGCCACTTTAATTACAGTGATTTGCTGCCTCATCCCAAGTGACCCTTTCCATGAAGCCTGCCTGATTTCAGCAAGTTCTGATGGCAGGTTTCATGTGCTGCCTCCCAGCGTGTCTACTGAGTTCTTCAGCAACCCACCCAGAAGCCTGTCTGTATCTTCCAGCTTCTGGGCAGCCCAGGGCCATGGCTATGGGGTAGCCTGCCACACAGCTAGGGCTCTCTTCCCTTTTCTGGAGAGCACCAAGGTGTTCCAGCTTTCGTTCCAAGTCAGAACAAAGCCAAGTCTCAGAATCCTCTACAAAACAGAGTTACTTTTCTCAACTTAGTTCAAATACTGATATAGCTAAAGCAGTATAGGCAGTATAGCAGGTGCTTTATACCAATACAGCTATGCCTCTAAGGAAGAAGAAATAAACACTTTTATGCCAGAATAATAAGACTCATGCTAGGGGTTAGACTATACTTGGACTGTTTTAACAAAAACAAAAATCATACACCAGCCAACATAGGTAAAGCTGCAGAAAACCTGTGTGCAGAAAAAGCCTCGGGCTTCTTTCTAAACATCAGCTAGAGTCTCCATGTCAGAGTCCAATCTATTTCCCACTGAAATTAATGACAAAACACTTATTGATTTCCATGAACCAGAATTAGGCCACTGGACAGAAAATAAATAAACGCCAGTTGCTTCGCGCTGCCAGTTTGCAGGACACTGACTGCTGTTGTCCCCCGGCTTTATTTGTGGCAGGCTAGGGTGCGATGCCTTGTAGTTGTGTGACAGGGTTGATTGTGTAGTTGAGTAATAGTAAACAAGGATGGGGTGGTTTGGACAGGGATGATCCTATTTTAGGCAGGGGGTTGGATTAAATGACCTCCAGAGGTCTCATCCAGCCCTCCTTTTCTATGATTCTGTGCTTGCCCCTGTGTATGTCTGAGCTTTCCTTCCCTGGGGCAACATTTCCCTCTTCTTTTCCCTCAACAAATAAGTGCCTGGAAATTTTCTGCAAAGCTCCCTAAGGTGAAGAGAAACATGCTTGGGGAGGGGAATCTAGAGCTAGATCCATGCTTGGAGCATAGGCAGCTCTCTGAGGTGGGGCTAAAGGTAGGCTCATTCCAAGGCTGCCTGGGATGCTCACTAGAGGTACAAAGCCACATCCTGACCCTGGTCTCAGGTTACAGTGGTGTAGCTAAGGGTTAAGTCTGGACCTCTGCTTTTTTGGGGTAGGAATATGTAGCAATGTGCCCATCTGAGCGTCCTAAGTCTGGCTGTGACCCTCCCAGGAAGAATGGAGCAACGCTGTCTGAGAACACCACTGTTCTACAGTTGGCACCAAAGCCAACGTGATCTTAGCTGCAATTTTGTTCTCACGGATGTATTTTCAAGATCGGCATCACATGTTTTTATTAATTTGGGGATTTTTTGTTTAAAAATAAAGATCTGTGTGAAACAAAGTCCCAAGTGTGCATCTGTCTGTGTTACATACAATGCCCATGCCCTCACAGAAGTCACTCCGAAGATTCACAGCAATAAAAGAACTGTCAGGATCCTCTGCTGAGAAAATACTCAGACTACAATAAAAAATACAAATATATTCAATATCCCAAAGGATGATCAATACCAATACAAAACCAGCAAAGAGATTAGAGGGGAGATTTAGGAGGTTGTCCAAAGGGATAGATTAATAGAGTTTAAGGCCAGAAGCAGTCATTATAATTGCTTGGTCCAGTGGAGCTCAACCTTTTAGATTGGTGGGCCAGGTGCTGGCAACCTAGCTGCATCACAAGCTGGGTGATGATCCCCTCCAGTAGGGAGGGATGGGGGAGAGAAGGGGAAGGGAGGTACCTTCCAGTGTTAATGGGGGTGGGGCACAAGGGAGGGGAAGAGAGCCGCAAGGGGAATCAGCCATAGGGTGCAGGGCAGGGAAGGGGATGTGCTAAGCCAAGCTGCTTGCTGTTGATCCCCTGTGCTGTGAGCCAGTTCCAGTCACTTTGGGATCTGGATCCAGTGCAAAAGCCATAGGTTGAGCACCACAGATCTAATCTGATATCTTGTGTAACACAGATCGTAGAATTTAATACAAGGACAGTGAGTCGTGGTTTGAAAACAAAGAGATGTTTCATTTTCAACAAGGAATACACTATTAATGAGCTGAGGTTTTACTCTGATGAATACAATGACCATTTTAATTCAACCCTTGTTTTATTACAATGACTTGCAAAACTGGCACAAATGTTGTCCTGTTTCTGCTATTATACCACATGAAATACAAACCAGGGGCTAGATTCAGACTGTTTTGATGGCTAGAGTTCCCACCTCAGAACTGAATCAATCACTCAGATCATTGTTCTCAACTTGCTGTGCTTTCTTTAGTCAGATGCTCACCTGGTGCTAGCAAATTAAACTCTACAGAAGCCTGTGCTGTTGCTTATATGTTGTCAGAATCCCTCCCCACCCCACATATACATACTTATGACCTAACCATATAGAAGAAAAAAATAAGCATTTGGGCTTTGTAGTAAGAAATGTGCTAAGTTGCACCACAAACATAAACAAGGATGCCTAGCTAGCTGTCCCAAAGACAAGAGTATGTAATGGCTTCAGAGCCCACTTTTCCTGAAACCACCAATTTAAGATTCAGCCCTTAAACCTGCCTCTACCAATCAAACACTTAAACTAGAGATCCTGGGTGATCTCAGTAATTCCCACTGACTTCAGTAGGAAGAGGGCTAGACCTGAATAAACAATTTTAGCAAGTAATTTATTCCCAGGAAAATACAGCTTGGGGGCAAGCACAACTACTGTATTTGCAAACTTGGGTCAAGTTGGTGACTAGTTTAGGCAAAATATATTTCTTACATGAAATGAGTACTTTTGTACAGATGAAATGACATTATGCTGATGAATGAAATTTTGTTAGTCTATAAGAGTGTGTTTAGATGAGTGCGGATGTGCAGTACCCTAAGCTGCTACTTTGCAGCACGAGGGCGTTTCTTGCCCCTGGGAGATCCCAGGGTCAAAAAATCCGCCCCCCCCCCCCAAAAAAAGTGGGATGGTGCATGGGGTGGTAGTGCATGCTGCCCAAAACCACAGCCTGGCCAGCCAGAGCCATGCTCCAGCAAGCCAGAGCCATGGCTTCAGCTGCTGGCCAGGCTTCCTGATGTGGCTGCAGCCCTGGGAGGCTCCCAGGACCCCAGGTAAGGTTGCTGGGGCCAGTAGTTGCTGGCCTCAGCCTCTCCTACCCCATCCAGGGTAACCTGGGAAACCCACATCTTGCAGTCCTTCATTGCAATGAATATTCAATTATATATATTTATTTACCTGTATATGTGCAGGGTGGAACAGCTTCACCAAAGGGGGAAGAGAGAAATCCCCCCTCTTAGAATAGCCAGTTATAACCTAGTGCATACCTGAGAGGTGTGAGACCCATATGTAAGCCTGTGCCATGGACCAGAAAGAGAAAGGATTTGAACCCAAGTCCCCCATATCCTAACTGAATACCCCAACATCTCTACTATAAGGTGGGGAGGGGGATACTGGTTGTGGCAGTGTCATCACCTTGTTTCTGCGAATATCACCTAAGTCCCCCTGGGAATCAAGCCTTTGTTTCCAAATTTCCTTTGCTTTTACGTAAAAAAGCCCCAAGTGAAACTGAAATACTTCATTTCCAAGTGAACAGGCCATTTCTGTTTGACCTAAACATTTTTTGCAATGCATACATGCGCACACGTATGCTCAGACACTGAACTCAAGGAGAAAATACCTATAAGCAGGACTGAGCAAATAACACTTTACTGCAAAGGGGGAGCTTTTGGTTCTAAGAATACCTCATATGATTCTCAGTATTTTTTCTGGAGATATAAAGCAGCAATACCTGAATTTTGGAACTAAAGACCATACACAGCAAGGTATCTCCATAACATAGTATATAAGTACTTCACAGGCAACAAGGGTAGAGACTTTGGGTCAAATTCTGCCTACGGATAAGCACCCACAAATGTCAGAGCTGTACTTAAATGCAGATTTAGACACCTTATAAATGGCCTGAGCTCCTGCAACTCTGCTAAGCACCTCTGAAAATCAACTGACCTATCTGAATGCCTAATACATGGCTGCAGGGGACTAATTTTAGACACCCACATTTGAAATTTTAGTCTGCGTGTGTTTGTTGCAGAGTCGGATTCATCCTGAGGTGAAGGAACTGATTTCCTAACCTAACTCTGACGGCACTGTAACCAAACGCCAAAAGCTTGCACTAAGACCTAAGAATTCTATTGACCTCAGCATGTAGCTCTTTCACAGGCTGTATACTCACCTGAGTCCCACTTAGGCCCTGTATCAGGGTCTCACATAATGGAAAGAGTCTCTACATCAGATAAATATCATTGCAAATGCCAGCAAAAATCTTATTTCTTCAGGCATTTATACCAGACTCCTCACTGCAGTCAGGGCCCAGATATCTATTCCAGCTTTATGATATAGAAGATTTAAAGTTCCAGAAAGTGTGTTAAATAAATCAAGTGGGATTCTTCCTCAAAGCCCCTGCAGCTTAGTGGAAGCTCTGTGCAGTGGACGTCCAGAATTGTGTCCCCTCTATTACATTTCTCTAGACTTACCAGAATGGTCAGTGTCTCCTACCAATACGTGAGAGAGAAAGGTGTTGATTTCACTTTTAAGGCAGGGAAAACTAGAACAACTAAAATGTAAGAGTCACCTTAATTTCAGCAAAGGGTTAACAGGGTGACCTGTTATCTTAGCAAGGTTTTTCAAACAACACATTAAGAACAAGTGTGAACCCTTTCCAAACAATGGACCAATAAATGAGACATTTTTAATCCCTCAGACTTATTCTATACTTTATGCACATCATTATAAAGCAAAATACCATGAGCTGAGTGATCCAGCATACTTCACATTACAGGTCTGTTGTTCTTCTAATACTGTAGACTCCATGTAATAATGGTAGCCACTTCAATTTTTTTTAAAAAGAGGGCTGATGGATATTTCCCTACACAAACCTTTAACTACAACAAATGCAACGTTGGGATCTTTGTGATGACTTTGAACTTACAGCACAGATTATTATACCTCAAAGGGATCACAACCAAGGCAGTCATGTCATACCGAGCTCTTAAGAGATTCATTTCAGTCCCAGGGAGTCATGTCATGGTGGTCAGAGGGAACCCATGTCAGTCATTCCTGGCAGGGAGGCTGGGAGAGCGGGTTACTCCAAAACAAGGAGGCTCCTCATAAGTCCCGTGTCACCTCTACAAGTGCAACTCACCCTACCCAACCCACTCTGTGGGTTGCAACCCAAAAGTGGGTCGAAGAACATATGAAAGGATCACAAACCAACTTTAAAAATGGATTCTCCTTTAAAGGAGAAAAACATGGGGAACTGTCCGTTGTAGGCTGGCAGAGTTACAGCCTGCAAGGGGCTTGCTGGGGGCTTCTTGGTCCCTGCATGGCCCCCACACACCCACCCTCTGCCCCACATGCTGGGAGGGTCTGGGGGCAGTGGGTCAGGAGTGAGGGGCACTGGGTCAAGACTGGCCATTGATTTTTACAAATGGGTCCTGGTACAAAAAAAGGTTGAGAACCACTGACCAAGAGTACTCGTCTGAGTGGCCAGCAGCCTTAGGGCTAGGAGGGTGTGTGCTCCTTCAGGGCCCTTTTGTGGAGTCCCCACAGCCCCCTCCTTCAGGGCAATGATGCCAACTCCAGAAAGCCAAAATTGCCCAGAGGAGCCTCAGAAAGGCGGCGGCTGTGGCTAGGAAGACCTCCCCGAGCCCTCAGGCGTGTCAGAGCCCAGTACGCCCAGAATGGCGGGGCACTGGGAACCCTATGAATGGGCAGGCGGACAGGAATGTGCGTACCTGCCCCTGCAGGCCGCTCTGAGGGGGCGCGCACAGGCACAGGGGGCAGGGGAGGAGGGCTGGTGGCTACCAGGGCAAGGCAGGGGCTTAGAGGCAGGCGAGGCAGTGCCCGGAGCCACCTGAGTCCGAGGGACCCACTGCTGCTCTGGAAGTCCCAGCTCCTCTGCAGGGCCCGAGCGCCGCCCTTCTCCCGCCCCCGCCTCTCCCCGGGGCGTCGCGGGCTTCCGCCGGGCAGACTGGGCCGCTGGAGGGGGGCGCCGCAGCACTCCGGGGCGGGGGGGAGGCAGCCCGCGCAGCCCCGGTCACGATGCAGGACTGCCTCGGAGTCTAACCGCGAGAGCAAGGCGGGGGCCGCCAGCATCGGGGCGGAACGGGGGGGAATCGCGGGCGGTGGGGGGAAGGGATGAATCCGTGCGGAAGCAAGGGAGCTCAGGCTAGGGGGCAGGCAGCTCCCGCCCCGCCAAACCTGTCCAGCACCTCGCTCCTGTGCGGGTTGCCGTGATTGATCATTGCTGCCTGCTATTGTCTGGGTGTTGCTGACTGTGGCCGAGTGCTGTTGTCTTGTCGCTGCTGTTACTGTCTGGGTGTTGCTGTCCGATTGCTACAGTTATTGTCTGATTGCTACTGTTTGTTACGGTTTGATTGGTACAGGAGGACTGCTACTGCTACTGTCCGATTGCTACTGTCTGCTATTGGCCGACTCTTTGCTGTCTGGTTGCTCCCCAGCTCAGACTCAGGCGCCCACGTGCGTCGGGAACCGTACGTGGCGAAGGGCTAGAAAGCCCCGGGCGTGCTGGCCCGCTTCCCGGAGCAGGGCTGCACTGTCCCTGCGGTGATTTCCTCAAAGCCCAGCCCCCTCCCCCGAGTCCCCCCCCCTCCGGCCCCGGGCCGTGCAGGCGGGGCGGGAGCGATTGAGTGAGCACAGGAGCCGCAGGCG
>NW_017729034.1:56625044-56627241 GCF_001723915.1 Gavialis gangeticus
ATGACTGATAATTTAATGCTTCTTGAAGTGTTTCGTGTTTCCTTCCGCAGGGCATGGTTTGAAAAATAAACAAAACGAGGTAAAATAAATTAACGTATGTACACTTTACAGACACCGCGTCACGGGGAGGTGGCGGCGCCCGACGCAGGGGGTGTTACAAAAGTAAAGGGGGAGTGAGACGGGCTCCGGCAGCCCGGCAGCACCGTCGTCCTGAGAGCGGGTCCCGGCGGCATCGTGTCAGCCTGCTTAGAAGCATTTGCGGTGGACAATGGAGGGGCCGGCTTCGTCGTACTCCTGTTTCGTGATCCACATCTGCTGGAAGGTGGACAGGGAAGCCAGGATGGAGCCACCGATCCAGACAGAGTACTTGCGCTCAGGGGGAGCGATGATCTGGGGGAGGGAGAGAGAGAGACATCGGATCAGTGAAAGGAGCGAGGCGGGAGCAGAGCAGGACAAGGCAGGACCACAGCCCCGGCTGCACGTGGAGGCAGGCGGAGCTGCCCCCTCCTCCGGGGCACCCCCGCCCCTTGCTGGCACAGCGAGGCACTGCGCTACTCCCCGCGCCCGCCCGGGCAGCAGAGCTCACCTTGATCTTCATGGTGCTGGGAGCCAGGGCAGTGATCTCCTTCTGCATGCGGTCAGCGATACCGGGGTACATGGTGGTGCCGCCGGACATGACATTGTTGGCGTACAGGTCCTTCCTGATGTCGATGTCGCACTTCATGATGCTGTTGTAGGTGGTCTCATGAATCCCGGCAGACTCCATACCTGCGGGCGAGGGGCGGATGAAGGGCACGGCGGAGAGGGAGAGGACGGGGCGGGGAGGGGGATGGGGTTTTTCCCCGAAAAGGAAGAGCATACACCAACCGCAGTTGCTTCCTCATACCCTCCTCTAAAAAGAATGTTTCCAACTATTTGAGCTGGTCTAATAAAAAATACCAGATTTTCCCAAAGAACCTCGTTTCCCTAGAAAGGAGGCACAGAAGGGCTGCCGCCTCCTGGGTCGTCTCGCCCAGCCTGTAGCATCCAGTGGCAGGGTGAAAGGGAGGGTGAACAAGGTCTGATCAGGGTCCCCCACCCACACCCACTCTGTCCCGCTCTCATTTGCAGCCTTCAGCAGTTAAGGACTAGAAAGCCCTGGTTCAGGGGCTGCATCTCCAGCTCCCCCGCTCATTACGGGCCGGGCCACATACCGATGAAGGAAGGCTGGAAGAGGGTCTCTGGGCAGCGGAAGCGCTCGTTGCCGATGGTGATGACCTGCCCATCAGGCAGCTCGTAGCTCTTCTCCAGGGAGGAGGAGGAGGCGGCCGTGGCCATCTCGTTCTCGAAGTCCAGGGCCACATAGCAGAGCTTCTCCTTGATGTCGCGCACGATCTCACGCTCGGCTGCCCGGGGGGGTGGAAGGACAGGGGTCAGAGCAGGCGGGGACGGGGAGGGAGTGGCACAAGGGCGCGGGGGAAGCGGGCACACGGAGGTCCGAGGACACGCCCCCCCCCCGGGGCAGACGCCGCACGTGGCAGCACAGATCACACGGGAGCGGCGGCCCCGCCCATTAGTTCTGAGCCACGCCCCCTTCCCTGTCAGCCTTGCCCGGCGTCCTATTGGCCACGCCCCCATCCTCATACCACAAGAACCCCGTCCCTTTCCTTTTGACCACGCCCCTTCTTTCACTAGTCCCGCCCCCTTCCCTGTCAACCCCGTTCCACTGGCCACGCCTCCGGCCTCCCTAACCACGCCCCTTCCTCATTCACCCAGCCATTTAACCCTGCCCCTTCCCGTGACCACGCCCCTTCCCCATTAGCTCCGCCCAGTATACTATTGGCCGCGCCCCCATTCTCCGTACTCACGCCCCTTCCACACTGCCCTACGCTTTTTGCCCCTTCTCCCATTAGCCCCGCCCCTTTCCCCGGGCAGCCCAGCTGTTCTATTAGTCACGCCTCCACCCCCAGTAGCCCGTTTCCTCTTGACCACGCCCCCGCGCCCGGGCGAGCCGGAGCTCGCACTCACCCGTGGTGACGAAGGAGTAGCCGCGCTCAGTGAGGATCTTCATCAGGTAGTCGGTGAGGTCCCGGCCAGCCAGGTCCAGGCGCATGATGGCGTGGGGCAGGGCGTAGCCCTCATAGATGGGCACGTTGTGGGTCACGCCGTCGCCGGAGTCCAGCACGATGCCTGCGGGCCGAGCGGGCGTGAGGGCGGG
>NW_017729034.1:56627310-56630118 GCF_001723915.1 Gavialis gangeticus
GGCGGGGGCCGGGCGTGGGGCAAGGGCACTCACCGGTGGTACGGCCGGAGGCATAGAGGGACAGCACCGCCTGGATGGCCACGTACATTGCGGGCACGTTGAAGGTCTCAAACATGATCTGGGTCATCTTCTCCCGGTTGGCCTTGGGGTTGAGGGGGGCCTCGGTGAGCAGGGTGGGGTGCTCCTCGGGGGCCACGCGCAGCTCGTTGTAGAAGGTGTGGTGCCAGATCTTCTCCATGTCGTCCCAGTTGGTGATGATGCCGTGCTCGATGGGGTACTTCAGGGTCAGGATACCTCTCTTGCTCTGCGCCTCGTCCCCGACGTACGAGTCCTTCTGACCCATACCCACCATGACACCCTGCGGGGAGGGGGGAAACCCGGCGTTAGCGCTGCTCCGGGCCAGACCCACAGGGCGCCTGCGGCGGGGGCACCTGCCAGGACAGGCAGCGCGGGGAAGCAGAGCTCCACACTACAGCACACCCCTGGGGGCGGGGCCAAGGGGTGGGGGCGTGACCAAGATAACACGGACGGGGCTGAGAGAGAAAGGACTGGGCTAAGGTGGAATGCAGGCGTGGCCAATGGGACATTGGGTGGGGCCGATCATGGAAGGGGCGTGGCCACATTGAAAAGGGTGGTAATTGCAAGGGCCTGGTTAGTGGGGGTGGAGACCAGGCCAACAACATGGGCGGGGTTGATAGGGAAAGGGGCACGGCTAAGGGGTGGGGGCGTGGCCAATAGAGCACTGCACAGGGCTAAGCACAGAAGAGGGCGTGGTCACGTCGAAAGGGGCGGTGTTAGATGGGAGGATCTATGTAGTAAGCGGTGTGGTTAGGTAGGGTGGAGCCACGGCCACTAGAACATGGGCGGGATTGAGAGGGAAAGGGGTGGGGCTAATAGAAGCGGGCGTGGCCATAATGAAAAGGCCTGGTTAAATGGCTCGATGGGTTAATGTGGAAGGGGTGTGGTTAAGGTAGATGGAGGCGTGGCCAACAGAGCAGGCGCGAGGTTTATAGGGGAGAGGGGGCAGGACTAGCGGGAGAAGGGGCGTGGTTAAATGGCGGGGCCAGCCTGGAAGGGGCGTGGTTAGGGGGATGAAGGCGTTGCCAATAGAGCAGGGCAGGGCTTGCGATGGGAAGGGGGAGTGGCTAAGGGGAGTAGGGGGCGGGGCCCGGGCAGGCACCTGGTGGCGGGGGCGGCCCACGATGGAGGGGAAGACGGCCCTGGGGGCATCGTCCCCGGCGAAGCCAGCCTTCACCAGGCCGGAGCCGTTGTCGCACACGAGCGCGGTGGTCTCATCCTCATCACACATGGTGGCGGCTTTCTGGGGAGGAAGGAAGACAGCGCTCAGCACCTCCGTGGGGCTCACGGGACCTGCCCCCCGTGCGCACACCCCCTGCAGCCCCGGGGAGTCGTGTCCGAGAAACACCCGCCCCGGTCCCCCGGGACAACCCTGGCGGGCTCAGCCCCGCTGACCCTCGGCGGCCGCTCTCCTGGGCGGGGCGGGGAGGGATCCTTTGGCAAGTCTCCAGCCGTGCTGGCACATAAAGGCCCTTTGCACGGATGGGACACGGCAACCAGCTTTACTAATGGCTCCGCCAAGGGTCTCTGAAGCTTGGATGGAGCCAGTGAAAATCCTGGTTCAGTTGAAGCGATTTAGAAGGCGCGAGGGAAAAAGAAAGACCCCCCACCATCCAGAAGCTGAGATTCCCCTTGGGATTATCATCGTCACTGTCATTATCGCCGTCTTTGGGATTCTTTGATATTGCCAATAATGCAACAGTCATCCTGGCAGGGGAAGGGCCAGGCTGTAGCTTTCATGGCCAGAAAGGATGCCAGAGGCAAGGATCTTATAGGGCGAGATCTTGTATGGAACCAACAATACAGTTGGCATAAAGTAGTAAAGAATTGTAATAGGACTGATAGCAATCATAGTGGTAACAATAATGCTCCGAGTAATGATAATGAGAGCGATAATAATGCTAATATTAATGCTACTACTTCCAATCATGTCAATGGTGTTCCAAATGCTAATACATTAGCATTAAAGTCAATTAGCACTAATCTCGATTACATTAATGTTAATATATTAGCATTAATCATGTCAATTAGCACCAATGTCCATTCTACTAGTGTGAATACATTAGCATTAATAATATCCGTTAGCACTAATGTCAGTTCTACTACTAATGCTCATAGGTTGGCATTAGCATTAGCAATAGAACTGACATTGTTATTTGTAGTAGCATTAATTAGTGGTAGCTACTACTACTACTACTGTTTGTGCTACTACTGTTGCTAATAATGCCACTGCTACTGACACTAATAATAATGCTAATACTACTACTTGCTGAGAATAATAAAGTAATACTACTAATAATGCTACTATTGCTATCACTGGTAATAACGATGCTATCACTGATAACGCTACTACTGATACTAATAACAGGAACACTCCTGATAATAAAGTTAATATCACTACTACTGATAGTAATAATGCTAATATGAATACTAATAATGCTGCTATTGCTGCAACTATAACATTTCTAGTATATACTAAACTATAATATATATTAGATACTATAATATATACGATATACTACCCTATAATAGTTGTAGTAGACACTATAATAGTTCTAGTAGTTACTGTACTATAATATATATTAGGTACTATAATATATATGATATACTACACTATAATAGTTCTAGTAGATACTTTTACTCTACTCTATATTAGATACTATAACGTATAGGATATACTACCCTGTGCTAGTTGTAGTAGACACTAGAATCGTTCTAATGAAGCTAGTT
>NW_017729034.1:56630284-56630754 GCF_001723915.1 Gavialis gangeticus
AAGCTAGTTCTGCTACTGATGATCCCAGAGCCCTAGACCATGAGGGCTGGGAGGGACCTCAGGAGCTCATCTAGTCCAACCCCTGCTCCAAGCAAGGCCGGCGTGATAATGCCAATATCGTTAATAATAATAATTCTGCTACTACTACTACTACAGCTCCCGCTGATGCTACTAGTGCTGATGCCAGCCCTGCTTATGGTCCGCTGGTGCTGGTGCTGGTGCAGGTGCAGTGCCCGCGGGGCCGATGGCAGCCGGCCGGCTGCGGGAGGGCCCGACGGCGGCTGCAGCCCTGCCTCCTCAGTCCCTCCCTCGGCCCCCCCGCTCCCTGCCCCGGGCCGGGCTCACCTGGGGGGTGTGTGTCGCTCCGGCTCAGGCTGGGCAGAGCTGCTCTCAGCTGTGGCGCTCGGTGGGCGCCGGGGCCCGGGCGGCTTTTATCCCGCGGCGCGGCCCGGCCCCCCGGATTCCTGCCC
>NW_017729034.1:56630949-56632536 GCF_001723915.1 Gavialis gangeticus
CCCCCACACGCGGCGTGTCCGGCCCTGCCCGGGGGTAGCGCCTTGGCGGCCCGCTGCCAGCCCCCGCCCCACGGCGAGGTGCGAGGCCGGGACACCCCCTCCGGCCGGTGTTTCCGAGAAGCAAGCTCCACCCCAGCGCCATCCCCTTGCCCCCGGGCTGCTTGGGTCACTTGGGTGTGTGGGGAAGGCGCGGGTGGGGGTTCAGTGCTGCCCCACACCAACTCTTTTCCTCATGGAAACAGGCCCTGCCAAGCCCATTTTATATATAGAGGATGATCGCGGTTCCCCGGTGAGGCGGGGTGCCAGGTGGCCACTTCTCGTCCACGCCGGGCCTGCGGGCCTTTACGGCTATTTATACTACTGATATATCCAGGTGCGCTTCTGTTTTTTTCTTTTTCATTTCTGAAGGGATTCAAATCTACTTATGGGCATGCCAGGCTTTACTGGGGCGCTGGGCCCAGGGGGAAGTACAGTTGGCAGCTGTCCCAGTGCTGCTAGGATGGCAGGGGCAGGGGAGCGGAGAGGACTGGAGCGTGCACAGAGGGCTCCGGGGGTGGCTAAGGCCAGCCCCGGTGCCAACAGCCAGCAAGGGAGAGAGCGGCAACTTTACTCTCCCTTTTGCTGCACATGCAAGGGGAAGCTGGAGAGCCACCACTGATGAAGTTAGACCACATTTTCGAGGTCTATCATTATAGCTGTTTGGAACTTATCAAGGTGGGATAATCGCAACTTGGCACTGTCGCTGGTCCCAAGGGAGTTGCACCATTACCCAGTTAATTGGGCGATACCTGTCATGCGTAAAGGGGACCTACAAGACTTCATCCTTACATATGTCCTGGCAAGCCCAGCAGCAGGTTTTTCCCCATGGAGAAGTTTAAAATGGACAAGGTCCTTGCTTGTAACCCAGCCTAAAACAGTCTTTTCCAGGGGCCTTGCCTTCTATGTCAATTCAGGGCTGCCACGTTTCACATCAAGAATTAGCTGGCCAGCAGATCACACCAATTACAGTATCGGAGGCTTCTCTAGGTCCATCCAGTAAGTTAGTGAAAGGACAGGTTGGTAACTTTCAGTTACCTCCCCCTCCCTCCCAGTACCCTGCAACAGTAAGGCAGGGCTCCCAGCAGCATTGCCTAAACAGCTGCCCATCTTTTGCAATGCTCCAGGAACCCAGGGAAGTCTTTGCTCTCCACTGGTAGGAATTGCCTTCCTCCCAGCAGAGACAGGCCTTCAGAAAGGCAGTAACACTTGCAGCTATTTTCTCAATGTAAGGGTAAGAACTGAGTCCTCTCACTAGCCCGGGGAAGGTGAGGTGTTAATACAGAAGAGGCTTCAGTCGGAAAGGTAGATTTTGGTTTGCTTGTTGTGCTTGTAGTTTGCAGAAGATCACATCAGACTTCATATTTAACATATTTAAAAGCACATTGTTTTACTCATTCTCATGTAAAGATGCCTGTGAATACATGTAAGCGGATAATGGTGGATGCCTGTTTGAGATAATGATCCTGGGAAAATATTTCTTTCCTGGTACAATCGCTAATACCAGCAGCCTGACACAGATCTGTTTAATCGCTGGCAGTTGGGGGGGGG
>NW_017729034.1:56632643-56654283 GCF_001723915.1 Gavialis gangeticus
GGGGGGGGGGGGGGTTGGTGCATTTGACAGTTGTGACATTGCCCTGCTGGGCTCCGCAGGTTATAGAGCAGTCTGATGAGTGAATCATAACAGCTCAACCCTTGTAAGAGGTAGATGAGTCTCAAGAGCTCAGCTGTTTGACTAGATGAACCTACCACAACATTAAATAAAAGGGAACAATATTCATTCACCTCAGGTCTGAATATTTAAGCAGATTCCATTTGATAGAGCTGAAAGCCTTTATTTAGAATAGTTTGTTACTTTGGGAAGTGAGGATCAGGTAAAAGATGATGCAAGCAAACCTAATGTGCAGTCTAACCCCCAGGAGCCAGTGTAGTTGGCTGAATTTGCTATAGGGAAATGAGGGTAGGGCTAGCTAAAGACAAATCCTTTGCCCAGTTGGTGGAAGAAGCACTACCAGAGGGTGTCTCTGCTATCAGGAAGCCCATGGAAGCAGAGGCACATTTTCTGATGTATTTCAGAGGCAGCTAGGCTTATCTAGGGGTAGGAGACTTGACTTCTTTAACATTTAATCTCTGCATCTCCTAGTTTGGCAGCTCTTCCATTCACCTCTGGCTGCACCCTATGGCATTTTATTCCACTCTCCTATTTCCACTTCCTGCTGTGCTAATGACTTAATTCCTGTTGGGGAAAAAAGTGTTGCCTTTTTCCCCCTTCCTTCCATTCCTTTCCCAATTCTTGTCTACAATTCAAAATATGCTAGTCCAAAGTGAAAAATCACTTTTGGGGATTTCAAGCAATCACATCAATAATGAAATCTTTTAGTAACTGCAATGGGCAGCTGCAGACTCTATAAACTACAGATAAGTTTCATTCAGGTGTTGAATTTCAACTCAACTTCTATGTTTAATTGTATGAGCTCTGCCACAGATAGGTATGCATTATCAGTGGTCTTTAATGTAATCTGACAAGTCATGGACATACACCATTTTTCTTTTTTCTACAGTTGTCATGGTATCTCCTCAATATTGTAATATGAATAATAGCAATTCAACTTAATACAGAAAAATGCCTGGTAGCAATATTCTTTATTGTTCCAAGTAAAAGGCCATTTCCCAGATACCTTCCCTAGAATTAAAACAGATCCATTTAGCCTTTTATGCCTAGCTTGCTGGGTTTTGTGTGCATGTGTGCACAAGCTCAGTCACAAGAGAGCTAAGTCAGACCACAGTACAGCCAAGAGGAAAACTGGTCTTTACAGAGGGGTGTCTAATTTCTTAGGCTGGTCTTGATACAAAAATCAGTCTCACAACATTTCCCATTACTCACTTTTGTAATTTCTAGATGCAACAGTTGAAGGATCGACATTAAGTCACGCATAATTTAATCCATAAAACATATAGCATAAATGTATTTGAAACAGTCTCTCATGTAAAAAGGGTTAGCTAGGCAGCAAACATTGTGGTAGGAACACTTTCATTAATGCCACTGTTACATTGTACTGTAATTTTTTTTGGATCCAAAAAGCTGCAAAACAAAATTGATATCTGTGGAATTCAAATCCAGTGCCAACTGAAAGCTGCTTCTTCATAAACTATTTGACATAAGGCAAGTCTACAAGAAAAAGGCTACAAAGGGGTGCCCCCTCACAGTTATCAGTAAAGCTTGGAATTGGGAGCAAATGTATAACAAGCTGCAAAAATGTGCAACTCCTGTGCTCTTAGGGCCTCATCTGCCAAATGGAGGCAGAAATTCAAATGGAATCAAGTGGAATGACTCCTAGCATATGGAAAGGGAGAACATCCAATAATCCTGACCTTTTAAAACTTCACACTGAACTGGCAACAAATATACCACTCCTAATATTAAACTATTTAATTGTAAGTAACTTGAAATACAGAAGAGCTATTTAAAATGCTTTTCCCCCCTGAAATTTACTGTCTATGGCCTGGCACTCTGGAGTTCCTTAGATGAAAGGTGCTGCATTAATGACAGGTACCTTCTGCATCAGTACTAAAGCAAAATCTTAATTGTGAAAATGACATGGACTGTGACTTATTGAGACCTTAAGGTAGGCTTCATACTATTCAGGAGAAACATGGTCTGTCCATTACCGCTTAAACATTGGCTTTCTGAAATGGAGAAAAGGTAAGAAAACAGCCCTTAATATAGTTTAATGAGCACCAAATATCTAGATTGATTCATGATTTTAGCAGATTACCACCTTGATCATGTACAGCAACCTACGCAGAGGTTCCTTTTGGCTCACGCTGTTGACCATGTTTTGGTATAAAGAGACTTTATGGAGGGTTTTTTGTGGTTTTTTTAAAATTATTTCAGACCACATTCAATTTAAAAATCATTTACCAGTAAAATCCTAATACTCTGAATTATGCACTTGTTTAAAGATACAGCTACTAGTTACACCCACTAGTCTCACAGCTATGCAGTGCTGTGAAAACAGATTAAGTTTAATTCAGCGGTGACTTTCCAAGGTTGCTACTGCTCTTCTTTCCCATATTAGTTAGAACATTTCTAGATAGGTCTATTCTTCCAAACATGTTCAGCCTTTCAGCCCAGAGCACTTTATTTGCACAGGGAGGAGGGGGAAGCAGCAGAATGGTAGCTGTACTTTTTAAACCAGAGATTGGATTCTCTTCAACTAATTTAACTTATGACCTTCTCAGCTGTTGGATCAAGTTGTTTCAGCAGGCAGATAGCCAGGGAAAGTAAGGCATAAGGGTATACAACTTGCTCTGCATTCATTCTCTGGATGTTAAACTATTCGTGAAAAGTATGGTTCTCCTGCAGTTTGTCAAATTAAAGCAATCTTCATCTGATTTTAGATTAATCTTGCTACCATTTGAGTATCAGGACCATCAGGAGAACATAAGTGTTACATGGATATTTTTCTCATCGTGCCAGAGATAAGCAAACCCTGGTAAGTTGATGTGAACTTGTAAAGAATGAGCCGTCGAGTAAAGGAAGGTCTTTGCTGGACTCCCACTTCGATAACTGCTTTCTAGGTTTCCAGGGAGTCTAGGCTCAGGCACGCATTGGAAATGACTGAATAGTGAGCTCTAAAATTCTTATGGTTTTAGATGTACTGTTAACATCTGTAGATAATTCCTACATTTGTAGCTTTCACCTAAAAGTTACTAGTCAGAATTTGTTGAAAATGTATCTGTAAAATTAATGCACCTACATGTTGTACATTTGCTAAACATGGGGACTTGGAGTTAGGAGACTTGCCTTCTATTTTCATCTGCTACTGACAGCTGACTCACTTTGGGCTAGTTTCCTCTTCTGTAAAAGGGAGGTTAATCCATCTACCTTTGTATGGCACAGATATTTTGAGATCAAAAGGTGCTACTGTATCCATGTAAAGTTTAATAGAGACCATTTATTTATTTATTTTTAGTGTCATTTTATAGAGACTTGGACTTTCGTTTCTTGTAAAAAGCTACACAGCCATCATCTAATATTCGTTCCATTTTTCACAGCACATACCTGTGGGCTGAAATCCTGGCCCCAATGAAGTTAAAGGCAAAACCATTGCCTTCATCAGGGCTGAGATTTCACCCATGATGTTGGTACATCTTTAGAATTGAGTCATTCTATAAGCTGGACAAAAATGCACAACCCTGATACTGAAAGGTTCAGAAAAGAGAAACCAATGGGGAGAGAGAGTGCATTCCAATAGTAGAGGCAAATACTTATTAGTAGCTTAATAATTATGAGTTTCCAAGACCAAACACATGACTTACTGTATACATTTTATTATAAAGATTTAGCAAAGTAAGAACAGCATGTAAAAAATTATACATTGTTTTAATAGTTCTTTAGAAAAATGTACTTTCAAAAATGTTAAAAAAAATCATGCTTGTCCCTGAACATACAGTTCATAGTTTGCCTTCAGCACAAATTCAAAGTAAGGATTGGATTTCAAGTTGCCAAGTTCATCTGCCTGTAGCAAGTCCTTCACCTCTGGTAAATATTCACTGAGCTGAACTCCTACAACACAAAACCTTGTTATATAAATTGTAAAATATTTAGAAAGAATGCTCAGTGTCATGATGCATTACTATTTTGAAGCGAGGAAACCTATCCTGATTCTACTGCACTAGCATCATGAATTTCAAAAAACCCTGAAGTGTTCTGTAATACTGTGACTCTAAGATAAAGATTAAGACATGTCCTCCCCTAACTTGGCCTTTTTCCATTTTTTTCTTCTAATACCCACCACCCTGCCCTCTATAACCAATCTAGCCTCTTATAAATTTGAATGTCATATCAATAAAGAAATTATTCTGAAATTGTAAAGCCCCACAAAGTGCCTCTATCAAATCTAAATCTCTTGCTTAAATCAGTTATTTGGGCCAACTTTAATTTAGCTGGATAATTCAGTCAGTTGCAATATATTTTTGCTTGACGTATGTCAAGAAAACCAATGTTTCAGCCTGGGTTGCAGGACACACTCAAAGCTTAGAAATGGAAAGGCATGAAAACACAAGATACAAATGTTCTGAAGAGCTCGCATATTATGCAAGCTTCTCATATTCACCAATAGTTTTTTCAAATTGTTATTATTTTTTTAACACTGAGTTTCCATTCTAACCCTTTCAGTTGTCTATATTTTTTTCCTCAGAAAATTCCTTCTGAGCTGTAACTTTATTTAGCAGGTGTCAACTCAAAGTATTAGTTTTCAAAGTGAAAAAGTTTAAGCTATGCCACTTAAACCAGTTACAGTCCTGGAGTCCTAATTCCTCCCATCTCTGAATTGATTTTTTGCCTGAGGAGGAGGTAATCACCTATTGAAATGACCCTCCCCACCACAAAACTGAAGCGTCTTCTTGTTGAAGATTGTTTAGAAGTACAAAAATTACAAACCAGAAGGAACTTGTATATTCTTTGCCCTCTCACCCTCAATATGGAGATTTTGAATAGTGATTTAGGATATACATTCAATCAAGAAGTTTATTGATGCTATTTTCTTTTTTTTAAAACTTGGTTGTGTTATTTTTGTTCCTAGATAGGTGTTTAATTTTAAGTAAATTTAAAAATAAGACTGGCAACTTCAAGAAATGTACAACAGATGACAAAAGTTACCTTCTTTTAATAATTTCTGTAATATTTTCACAAATATACTGTCTTTGGATGCTTCAATTGGATCATCTTTACCTTCTGAACTGGACCAACTACAAGTCACAAAGAAAAAAAATGGCATTTTGAAGAGTGAATTCAACATGAGAATGTCAGTATCCTGAAAAATGTTACCATGTAAGAGACCATATTAAGTGTTAAAACTGTTTAATAAATTTTCCTAGAGTAAATCTGTGTTGTGTGAATTTCTACAGCTGAAAGCAAGTGCTACTATTTTTCTACATTTCAAGAATAAGATCTTAGTAACATTTTCAGAATATTTTAGGATAATACAGTAAAGAAGATAACAGAAATGCCTCCTCAATTACTGAAGTATCCGAGCAGAAAACTGCCTGATTTCATTAGAAAACTCAAAACCGACTAATTACAGCTATTATTTCAGTTATCACCCTACAATAACCATTCTAGTAAGCATTCTGTGTAAAAAAGGCATATTCTTTAATAGAACAAAGCAGCAAACAAAATTTATTAAATATTCTTTTAGAAAATAAGTAGCAAACAATGATTGAGTGAAAAGTTTAAAAGTACAAGCCAACACGTCAGCACACAACCAGTCATCTGAGCTGTGCAGGTCCCAGAATGTAGTTGAAGAATGCTGAATTATCCCCATGCAAAGGTCAGGTTCTTGCTGAAGCCCCTTTAAGAATTATTTTAACAAGTGCTCCAGAAAAGAAAAATTCTGATTTAAAATAACCTCCCTACTGGATATTTCAATTATTGCTACGTCCTGGTGCTTATGTCAAGTATCAGCAGTTTCATTAAAAAAACCCTGGAGTTGTCAAAGATTGGGTTAAAGTATTCATCAAGCCAATGGAAAGTGTGCTTTTGGGCCAGTTTGAGGCTGGCCTTCAATCACCTACATTAAACCAAAAAAAAAAATCTCATCACAGCCACAGTGAAATCTTGGCTTCAGTTACGTCAACAGCAAAGTCTGTGTGGCTTCAATAGCATCCAGATTTCATTCCTAGTTTTACTGTGGAAAAGGGAGGTGGGGGGTGAGTCTTATTCCCTCCTTAGCCTGGGGATAGAGTGGTAATAAGAAGAAGAAAAAAAACTGGCACCATGTTAGGATGTTGCTAAGCATGCTCAGTGAATCTCAAATGTTGTACCAAAGAAACCAATAGCCATATATAGTTATCAAGCTGGGGAGTTTAACAAGATCACTGGCCATTAAAGGGCAGAAATAAATAATAGCTACATGATTTAGTTTCTTTTGCTTGCTCAAAATACCTGTATTATTGCTGTAGGAATAAGTGGATGAACTGTTACGGAAGTATCTTTGGAAGGTGATATGCAGACCACTTTACCCTAAGCAAACTTTTCGTGATTTACTGATCATATGTTTAGACCACTCAACCTGATATTAGTTATAAAGACTTTACAATTCTGGGGGGAAAAAACAAGTCAATGTAATGAATAGAAAGCATTTTACACTAAATTTATGTATAATTTTTACGTACCCATCTCTTCGAAGAGCCTTGCACAGAATTTTAAGTTTAAGATCATTTACATCCACTTCCTCCTCCTTTAATTAAACATGGAAAAAAAAATGGAAATTACATTTTTCAGAAAGGAAGCAAGTTCTAATCAAATTTAGATCTGGGATGAATTCTTTAGTTACTGGACACACCTGTTAGCAAAAGAATGACTGATGCCAGTAACAACCTCCTGTTTGCCCACTTGGGTGGCAGAAAGGAATGAAGAATCACCAGTTCAAGTAAGAAAACAGGTTGTAACACCTAATCTAACAAAAGCCTAAGCCAGACAAAACTGCTTACCTTTGTTATGAAGTCAAAAAACTTGGGCAAGTTTGTGGAACAACAAGTTACTGCCAGAGGGAAACGAACAACAGAGATTTCACAGGGCTGTAACAGACCAAAAACTCACTTTTTGCCTAAATTTTGTCTTCATCATATAGATTCATTTGCACAAGGAATGCAGGGGTAGCAGATTTCACAAAGGCCTTGGATTCTGTTCCTGGCTCTACATTTAGCTTTGCTGACATTAGGAGAACAATAACCACTCCATGCCTCAATCTATTTCATGGGAGTTTGGGGATTTGCTTTAAAGAGTTGTAATGCGCGCATTCTTACCAAAAAAAATGAGAGAGGGCAAAGCATTACAAACTCAGTAAAATGCACTCACCCCTGCCTACACATACATCATGGCACTACAGATGTAATGAAAATTTAGGACAGAAATCCTGCTTCTTTTACTGTGTTTTTCCCCTAGACTCGTCATCCATTACAATGAACAAAAATTATTGCAAAGTTGGCAAAAATGATGCAAAAAATTAAACTAAAACCAAATGGGTTCCCTAGTCCTTTAACAGTAAAAGAATCTGACACGAACAGAAATAGGACCCAAAAGTTCAGTAAGGGTGCTGACAGACGTGAAAAAAAGAAAACAAACAGTGCTTTACCAGAAGAGGAAGTGCATTAGTTTGACCTGGCTCCTCAGAGTCTGTACAGATAACTGCTGAAGCGTGCTTTTATCTAATAACTGATTCAAGCAGCTATTTATTAGATAAAAGTGCTAGAAAGGCCTGCTGAAGCACGTGATCTATACAGATGCTGGGTGAGCCAGGTCAAACTAATGCAATGCCTCTTTTGGGCATGCACTGTGCTTCATGTGGGGGCACGCCAAGCTTCAAGTGCTATTTTGTTTTTTTCTCCACATTTGTAAGTAGCCTAAACAACTAGCAGAGGTAGGACTTAAACGTGTGCACGTGTGGGAGAGGGGGGATCAAAAAGTGAAGTTAGCAGAACTTATACTATCCAGTTTAAACAACAAGGGCACATCCTGAATAAGCAGCTCTTGGTGTTTTTCATAATAGCAGTTAAGACTGGCAACTGGCTAAGGGATTTAAAGTAAGGCAAGAATTTACAGCAACATATCAAACTGGACAGATGAAGCCCAGAGTTGTGGTACAGCAATCAGCTTTAGGTACCATCTTATTTAAATCTTCATTAATGACTTAGAAGCAACTGTAAATATATGCAGTGGAAGAAGCTGGGAGAATAAATGTAGGCACTGTCTTTTTGATCTCAGTGACGACTGTCTATTATTCTAAACCTGCCAGTATAGCCCTCAGTACACCTCTGAAATAAAGTCTTGCTAGGCTGGGCTGGTCTACACACAAGTGTGAAAATTTTGGTGCAACTCAGAGCAATACTGATACTCAGAGCAATTAAACCTAGCTTATATTGATAAGTCTCAATGTTGGTGCTAGACTAGTTCTGAACTGATAAAAGCATGCCCACAAAGCATTTATATTGGTTTAACCAAGATGGTTTATTTAAACTGATGAATGTTTGAGTAGAGACAAGACTTCTTAAACTTCTCGTGCCATCAAGAGCTGGGTTGTCAAGTTTTGCTTACCTGTTTAAAGAGCTGATTAACATAGCCATGTGATGACTAGAGAAAGCAAATTATTATTGGCCTTAATTAACACTCCAACAGGCTGTAGCATTATTTCTCAATCACAAAGCAACTCTGAAGTGATAAATTCTTTCCCATCTTAGAAAACAGCAAATAATTTACTTCTAATCTGATCCTTCGTCCAGAACACTGACTGAGCAAGACAGTGTGGTCGATTTACGGGGCACCTTCCAATAATTCAATTCCATACATGGAAAAGGTATACATTTGTAATCATTCTTCATGTATAGAATCTAAGTATTGGAGGATCATCTTAAATTCATCCCCTCCACACCACTGCAGAGGGGAAAGAGTAGCAGGGGCAGGCGGTAGGGGGGATACCATGTGGTAGGGGTGAAAGTAAGGGGACAGGCAGTGGAAGGAGCAGTAGAAGCCAGGCAGCTTGTTTCCACCTCCACTGCCTCACCCCCTGCCATCCCCTCCTCCTACCCCCCATTTTTCTGCTACTACGGGGCCAGGCTGGAGCAGGAAGAGAGCCTTCTGGCTCTCGAAAAAACCTTGTCTTGGAATCAAGCCAATGAGCAAAGAGATTAGTAACTGTGTATGCTATCCTAGGACAGGAAAGAAAGGAATGGAAGGTTTAACCAATTAGACTGGAGAGTAAAATTCTGAAAAAAATCACCCAAGAAAGATTTTCAAAATCTGCTTAGGTACTTTGTATCCTTTGGGATTCAAAGTTCCTAAATAAAATGTGTAAGTCCTATTTTTAGTTAAAACTTTTTAAAAGTTTGGATTTTTCTTGGTAGAAGCAAATATATGCACCTGGAGAAACACTGCAAAACAAGCATTAAACAGGTGAAATAAAAACCAACATGAAGTTTCTTCTTGGAGCAAGTTCTCAGAGTTGGACTCTAAGGGTGCGCGAAGTGGGCCCTATTCGATTCAGCTTTGGATTTGGCCCGAATCAGGGACAGTGATTCAATTAGTTGATTTGGGTCACTGTTCCCAATTCAATTCATCCGAATCCACAGCTGAAGATTTGATGCTGATTTGGAGAATCAGAGATTCGGACACAGACAAGACTTTAAAAGTTTTTTCTACATACCTTGAGGTAGCAGTTGCGGCTTCTGATTGCTGTGATGCTACAGCAAATGGAGTGTCCCACAGGAGTGCAGAGGGGCCCTCCACGTGCTCGGAGGTGAACCCAGAAGTGGAACGGAAGACACTTCCAGGTATGCCAGGGACTGCACTGGGGGGCCCCCCATTCCCCCTCAGCAGTCACCAAGCCGGGTGGTTTGAGGGGGGCTCCCAGCATGCTTCCCAGCAGACCTGGAAGTGGACTGGAAGTGCTTCTGGTCCACTTCCGGGTCTGCTGCCAAGCATGCTGGGGAGCCCCCCTGCGCTTCTGTGGGATGCTCCATGCGTCCCAGCACTGCAGCATTCACAAGCCGCCTGCTACCTAGAGGCAAGTAGAAAAAACATTTAAAGCTGTCTCCATGTCCAAATCCCAAATCTTTCCAAATCTCTCTGAATTGATTTGAAGGGTTCCAATTTGATTTGGAGAGATTAAAGGGTCCTTTGACTTGATTCAGATTCAGAGATTTGGCCACTGAATTGGGCTGAATCTCCTCCAAACTGAATCAGCGACCGAAGCTTTGCATAGCCCTACTGGACTCCATTAAATCTAAACATACATCACAGAAAAGAGGATGGGAGAGAGTGCAGAAAATAGTTTAAAAAGAATTCAACCTCTAAAGCAATGGTTCCCAACCTCAGGTCACAACCCAAATGAGGGTCACAGGGGCAATGCTGGCGGTGCTGCACACAAATGATGAACCGCGCCATGTGCCAGGAGCTCCCCCGCTGCTGCACTCTGCTCCCAGCAGTGGGTTGCAGCAAAAAAAGGTTGGGAACCCCTGCTCTATAGTATTGCTTTGGCATAATGCCTTTTGATGTTTAAACATATCTGACAAGACAGGAAATGAACAGCAATTTTAGTTTTCACTTGCTCAGCCAATAAGTTTAAGAAAACAGCTCTCCTAGATTTGGCAAGGGGAGAGTAGCAGTTACCTACTAACAGAGAAGAGTAAATCTATGAGGAGCACTGATGGGGAAGTGGGGGAGGGAAATTATTTATCTGAGTGCAATCCCTATTTTAAGGGAACATCCTGATGTGGCTCAGGCTCTTCAAACACCAGAAGCTGTTTTTCTCCATCTTCAGCCAAAGCCCAGCTTTTCTGGAGCCCATGCACGATAAATAGAGCCCTACCCATGTTAAGCTAAAGATGTCTATTTTAAAACTTGCTGCCCAACATGGATTTTAAAGCTTATTGTACCTACAACAATTGTATTTTTAATGCATTACCTGGTTAATGCAAACTCTACATTCCATTCTAGGTATGACATGTTTTATTACCATGTGTTACGATACAGTCCATCTACACAAGGGTTTTAATGTGTTTGCTGACATGCATTTAAAATATGTATTTATCTTAGCATGGACAGCCCTTTAAATGCAGACAAGGTCTAAGGGGTTTGGCATGAAGCCTCCCTCAGCCCCATCAGTTTTGTTGTCACTACAAGGGACATGTGTTTTCCTCTCAGACTTCTTGAGCTTCACAGCTACTTTAAATACCTTTCTAAAGAAAAATGGTAAAATCCAAGACGGGGAATTCTGGAAGCAAGGGTGCGAGCCAAGGCTTTTTGCTGCCTACCTTTTGCCGAAGTGGAGCAAGGAAAGCTGAGAAGAACATTGGATATCCATGCCTATTCTGTAATTCCAGTGGCCACCTATGCTTGTTCAAGGGTGATGCATATGTAACCCCAGGCTGGGCTGACCTTGATCGCTCAGAAATTTTAGTCTAACTCATGCCCTTCAAGACATGGTGTATATAGGGGCAATGCATAGGGGGTGCATGCGGGTGCACATACAACCCCCGAGCGTGGCAGTGCACCCCCTACAAAAAGGTACTGCTGACACCGGTGTCGGCAGGCAGTCTGTGACCACCGCTGGCCACTGCCGATGCTGCCAGCGGCACCTGCAGGTGGTTGCTGACCCCTGGTCAGCACTTGCCATCCCCTCCCACCGCCAACAGCATCGGCCCCGTCTGTGGGAGCTCTGTGCTTACCACTACCACCAGCGCAGCCTTGCCCCCCCAGCTGCTGGTGGCATGCATCGTTCACGGGTGTATATTCTTACTCAGACCTAAGCCTCTAAAAGTCAGTTACAGCAAGGGACAGCAAGATGTGAAACAAGGAACAGGAATAAATAAAACAGATGCAACTAATCCATATATTACACTTCTCACCCAAAACCATGGGTATTTACACTTCTCTACCATGTAAAAGTTAAAGTAGGGCATCTAGTAAAGAGCACTCATCCTTTCAAGCTAAAGAAAATATTCCGGGCCAAGCAATGTAACACACTGTCCAGCCTCCTGTCCTTTGGGCAGGAGGCTGGACTCGATAATCTTCCGAGGTCCCTTCCAGCCCTAACGTCTATGAAATCTATGAAACATTAACATGTTTCTCCTCCCTCATTACATATGGTAAGATCTAATATAAAGCATAAAACCAAACATTTTTCACATAGAAAGCACACACAAAGCACCATTTATAAGCAGATGCAAGTTTAGACTAGAAAGAGCAGGAAATATCAGAGATGATTCTCTCCATTCCAAGAAGCAATGGAATGCTTTCCAGCACTTTGACAGCAGCCTTTACAGGATAATTTTGAAATAACAATGTTTGAGATGGCACAGCTCTTGTTTCTAACTGAAGACAGCTGCTAATCCCAGTGATGCTCCCAGAGAGAGATCCTGTATCTTAATAGCCAATAAACAGGGAATTTAGAAGAATGTATAGAGAGAAATGGCGACCCCTCAAAGCTGCAAGTTAAAGACAGCAAACCGTGTGCTTATAACTATACCATGACAGATTTAAAACAAACTAATGTAAACCAAAAGGAATCAAATAATTTTGAGGTGATTTAGCAAGTTCCTTTAGGTCACCTTTTGGCAGGCAGATTGCTAGTAATGGAGCAGGGCAAGTGTTGTCCTCCTAAAACTGAATGCATCTCCATTTTTATTTGTTTGAAGAGTGACTATTGATGGTCAAGTTTCTCTGTACAAACAGATATGGTTTATCTAGTTAAAACTTTATGAGGACAAATGCCATTTTATACAGTCTAAATCACATTTGACCTTAAATCTCTGATGGGTGAAAAAAGTTACCCTCCATTAGTGTACTCCAAGGTCTAATATGTAATTCTTAAGTAACACTTACAGTAACACAACCCTGGCTCATACAAATTAAGAAAAACTTCTGATTTGAGAGCATCCAAATCCCTTTTCCTACCTCATCAATATATTCCAGCAGATCAAGTGCTTTCTTGAAGTCATACTCATTAGCCCTTCTGTTCTCATCACATATGTATAGCTAAAGTATGAAAGAATAAAGTACAGAATTATTTTTAGCTTGCAAACAGATGTAAATTGATATTGCGAACAACTCATCATGGGAAGTACCATACCACCCTGTATTTTCCACTTATGGTGACCTTTTCATTGAAATATGTCTCTATTCAACTGCAAGTATTTTTATAGTAAGACATATACTCCGAGGTTTAATACAGCATTCCACCTACATGACAACGGACTGTGGAAAGACTATTGAATGTAAGGCTGTGATAATATAGGTTTCAAATTTAAATACCATTTAAAGCTGTAACATTCCTAGCCTATTGTAACAAGAGTCCCACTCCACAAATAAGATAGGCTCTCACAATTATTTCAGTAATTAAACTTGCAGCAGCAATATATACATGAATACATTTTCATCTCTTGAAAACAGCTACGCTTGCTATCAAAATTCAAAAGTCAATCTTTTAAAGCGTTGAGTACATTTTTTGCCAACTTACATGAAAAAGGGTTTTACATGAAAAAGGTATTTTGATTTTAAACCCAAAAAGGGTTTAAAATCAAAATAAACATCATGTTGCTTTCAGTTCCCAAGTTTTACTTCCTGGTTGTAAACAGTGACAATGGACGTTGATCTGACAGTAGCTGGAATTTAAAGGAAAACCAGATGGCTGACAGTGTGCCAACAGTTCAGAAAGAGGTAAAGTGACGTTTCCTCCTCTCCCTCCCCCATAGCCTACTTGGCTCCTGCTTTTGTACAAGTTGAACACAGAGCAGTGAATCTCAGCACAGACACCAACAGGATCTTCTTTTCTCATGTCCTTGCTTGTGTATACCTTGTATTTTTTTCATGTCCTTGCTAAATAACTTCTAATACTGCCTGCTCAAATAACAGGATTGTGGGAAAAAACAGGCTGACAAGGCCAGGAGCTGGTAAGAGCAAGTGGTTGCAGCTATCACTTCAAGAAAGACATAAAGGACAAATGAAAAAACTTTAGCCCTAGCAGCAAACCCAGGGCTGGGATTTTCTATGGGTATCAAAGACCTTCTCTGGGCAGTCAATGCAGCTAGCAGCTCTCCTCCCCTTTTTTCCCCTTGTAGTGTTGTCTTACAGAAATTGACAATTTTGTATCACTTCTAGCCTTCAAGCTGGACTTCAATGAAGGAAAGAGAGGGTAAAGCTGTCACAACCAAAAGGTGCCCCAATGCAGCACATCAGTTCTTATACTAGTAAGATTTCATACAATCATAGCAATGCCCAAAATCATATGTTCAATTAGGAAGATAAACCAGAAACTGGAAACAATATGCTGAAGTTTTCATTTCAGTTATACACCACAGTGGAGACTTCAGTACAGACAAGCAATTTTTACTTAGAACTGGGGGGCAATTACCCTTTATGTGACAGAAAGGCAGGTCAGTTTTCACCTTCTCACCTACTTTTCAACCTGAAGCCAGGACACATTAGCAGATTAGCCCATAGGTAAAGTTAAGCAGAGAAAATATGAGATACCTACATCAATGAGCTGGGGTGCAGTCAATACAGGCATGTCATTGAGGTTCAACTGCCTCTCAGCAAGTAGCTGTTCCGGCAAGGTCTCCTGATGCAATAGGAAACGCTCCTGTTCAGATATTTCTTGTGTTCAGATAAGGAAAAGAAGGTTGCATATGATTTATTCTATATTAAATATGGAATAAAAATTCTGACAAGCACAAAATTATTCTGGTTATAAAATACCCTCTAAGATAGCTTTAAGTAGGGGCTTTCAGTTACAGATGAACACAGAAGCTCTGAGATTGCAGCCCCAAAATGCTAGACAATGTACACACACACAGTTCTGAAGAACCTGCAGTCTAAAGAAAGGCAAGACAAAGTGGGAGAAGGAAGTATTATTTCCATTTTACAAATGGAGAATTGATGCAGGAGGAGGTTATGCCCATTATCAGTCAAGAAGCATGTGGCAAAGACAGGTACCGCCACCAAGATATCCCGAGTCCCTGATTCTTCACCACAAGGTCACTCTCTCCCTCTACGGCTCATTTAAGTACGTTTAAAAAGGTATTTCATCACATGAACATGGCTATTCTTTGGTCTAGTTGTTCATTTACCAATGTATGAATTTAAATCTTTTGCTTCAAATTTTACCCCCCCTTTTGATTTAAAACAGTAAAGTGGCAGCCATTAAAGATTATTAAAAACTAAAACTCATAGCTTTGAAGTTTGCTTAGTTGTCATTTACAGCCTATGTTATTTTTTGTTTGGGGTTGCAGAAGGGACTCTTCACTTTCCTATATAAATTAAGAAGTATTAAATGCTTCCAGACTGAGCATTTTATTTAATGTGAAGTTAAAATGACAACAGTACCAATATACAGTGAACTACTATTCAAATATTAACAGATAATTACTAACAAGAAATGCATGGCTCTTCTTGAATTAAGGATTAGGTGAATTCAGGGATGATAAAGTTCCCCCTACTGGTTAGTGATTCAGAAATTACTCATGCAAAGGGTATTTTCTTTGCCTTGACATAACCTAGCAGCAACCCCTACAGCTTTAAAAATTGGGGTATGATTATAGGATACAAGTAGTACTTGGTAATGAGTCATGGAAGTTATTCTCTTTCATCCTTAAAGTATTAAACAGCGAATCAGACTGTTCTAAAACCCCAATGTTAAAAAATAGAGTAAAATAATATAAATGGAATAATTAAGATCCCAAATTTACATTACAAACAGCAACACATATACAATTTTAACTGAGGAAGAAAACGGCTTTAGCTTCCAAAACTTGAGTACAAGACTTTTTTTGTTCCTTCTGCAGCTATATAATGTAGTTTGCTACGTAAAGTCTTTAACTAATGCCTTCAGTCCAATGCACTATGACCACTTTTATAGTTACTTCCAAGCCCTCACCATTACAGAATTTGCTATCATGTGTAACACTAACGGGATTCAAATTAAAGAAATTAATGAGCTTTTTTTCCCCCCACTTTGCTCTTATTACCTTCTATTTTTTCTTGCAGTACATCTTCTGAAAAGTCAGATGCCAATGCAGCTAGTTTACTCAAGCCAAGAAGTGTTTTCTTCTTTGCAAAATACCGGGTCTCCATATTTGCCAAAGTCTGTAGGGTTCTGTGAGCCTGAAGTGAAGACGACACAGAAAACATTAAAATAAACTAAATCCTCATGGGTATTTATTTTTAATTATATTTCATAGGTTATAATACTCCTATTGTAAGGCTTGGAATTAGTTTTGCTTTGGATTGCTTAGGAAGAAAAATCACATGTCTATTCCTACACCAGGATATGTGATACCTAGCAATTTAATGTGTGCTGGTCAAAAAAGAGCATCTCATGAGCACTGATGAACCACTACTGTATCCAATAAGTTTTCTGGACTTGTTGTTTTTCTAAAGCTTCATTAATCAACACGTACCAATGGAAGAAGAACGATTTTAAGGAAGAGTTTGATCCCAGAGCCTGATGAAGGGACCTGGATCCTGAAAGCTTGCAGAAAAGGACAATTTTCTTGTGATTTTCCAGTTGGTCTGATAAAAGGTATCATTTTGGAACCAAGAGTTCTAGTTTTTTTATATGTAGAATGAGGCACTTATTACCTACAGAATGCATACTTTGTAAGGAACTGAACTATATGTACAATCCTGAGCTAATGAGTGAAATGCCTATTTATCTGGAATGCCAGATATGGCAAACAGCTAAATTAATTTTTGTAATTAATATATATTCTCAAGAGATTCACTTCTACTCTGAGTTCCCAGTTCTTTTCATCATACTTTGAAAAACAAAGCCCCAGTTTCTGTGAAGAGAGGATCACTTGAGAAAACAAGAGTGGCTGAAATTTAAACTACTACCAACCTTTACCAACTGGATACATCTTGTATGCAAGTAGACAAGATTTTCAAGTTATTCAATTTGTATGGTCACTGAAATAACATATCCTACCAAACAGGCTTCTTGTTATTTCATATGTATGCATCTGAACTGAAATTAATAGTTTTTAATAGCTGGGAAATCACTAACACCATAGGGAATTCTTCTCAGACACTAGATGGAGGGAAGTAGGTCTATGAAATCCAAGAGAAGAGGCAGATAAAAACAAGAACAGTAGAAGCAGGGGGAGGGTAATTAGGCACCCACTATGGCGACAAGGGAAAAATTTCAGAGATCCCAAGAGATATCAAATGATTTATAACGGATCCCAATTTCAACACCTATATACATATTGCTTGTACTCACGTTTAAAAGATAACTTGAAAATGATTTCAAAACTGGACCAGCTATTTGCTTTTTGTAATGTACAAAAAATGGTGAGGTTTCCTTGGTTTTTTATTGAAGGACTTGAGAAAAATCAGAGATGCTTACTGTAAACTCCTATCTTAACTTACACGGTGAATTTAATTAAAGGTTTCTTGATCCAAAATATCGATCAATGATGATAAAGAGCCATGACTGGTATTTTTTACCCTTGTGCATGTGTATACAAGAAAACAGTCAAACTAAAAGTTTCCTAACAAATATAATCAGTTCATTTTGTACTAGGAAATCCTACCTTTTCCAAATCCTGGCTATTTATTTCATGTAACCAGCTAAGATGTTCATGAGCTTGCAAAAAACTGGCCAGTTGTCCATGCTGAGCAACAGGCTGAGATAACAGCTTTCCTCGCTTTCCTTTTTCTAAGTACCACCGGAACAGGAAGTCTGAAAAATTCTGAAGATGACAGAGGTATGAGCACTTTAAAACTGTTGTCAGTTTTCAACCATCCTGTTTTGTTTCAAGGAGAAATGATGTAGGATTCAAAATGGACTAGAACACAAAATACCTGCTTAAAAAAACCAAAAGAAATCAAGTATTAAGATATTGATGAAAAAGCTGCTGTTCTGATAAAAATACATACAAGAGGACGTAAACTCTTCTCTTTATATTTTAAGCTATAAAACTTACTCATCATCATTTTTGCTTCAAGGGGAACACACTCAGCATAAAAACTTACTTGCTTTAACAGTTACACCTTTTGATTCTTTTAAAAGTAACATATTCATTATACAAAAAAGCATCTACATTTTTATGGGCAACTAAAATAAATGCATTCATTTACCAGACCTGACTTATTCTAATAGACTTAGTAATACCCACCAATACACAAAGGACTAAACAAAGGACAGTAGCACAGGGATGGGTGGTCATCTGCAGCACAGGTGCCATGAATGGCACAGGCAGCCTCTATGTGGCACGTGACAGATGAAGGAGGGGAAAGGCAGCACAGCAGGAGACAGAGCAGGAAGCAGAAGGCAAAGCAGCAAGTCAGGCAGGGTGCACAAAAAGGAATAAAAAAAGAAAAGCAACAGAGCAGGCAGGCAGCACAGAAGAGCAGCAGACTGAGCAGGGGAAGGGGATTAGACAGGCCCTGATCATTTTGATTGCCCTACTCTGTACCTTTTCTAAATTTTACTACACCCTTTTTAAGACGCAGGGACCAGAACTGCATACGGTATTCAAGATGCAGTTGCACCATGGATTTATATAATGGCATGATGATGTTTTCCGTTTTGTTCTCAATTCCATTCTTAACAGTGCCCAACATTTTATTGGCTCTTTTGGTCACTGCTGCACACTGAGTTGGCATTCTTAAGGAACTAGCTACAATGACTCCAACGTCTCTTTTCTGAGTTAACAGCTAGTTTAGAACCCAGCTTCATGTATGTACATTGTAGCTGGCTAAAGCATACCTTTAAGAATGGCACTGAGTTGTAATGTAAAGGTATCAGAAAATGGAAAAACCACATCCCATGGTAAATTTCAGCAGTTAATCAACCTCACTATTAAAAATGTGCACCCATTTGTCTGGCTTTAGCTTCTAAGCACTGATTCTTACACCTTTGTTAAATTAAGCAATCCTTTTGCTGGCGAGTCCCAAGGCCCCCAAACTGTTTAGTGTTGAGTGTATCACCATTTCCTCCTCCAGACAGACTCATCCCAGAAGCAGCCCAACCTGAAATCAATGATATGAAGTACTGTCTCTAGTAAGCAAGCTGAGATGTACATGCCAGTGATGACACTAGTTAATGACCCCAGGTAAGAACAATGGCTACAGGTCAGGACTCAGGGCTTCCCTACTCCATTGGCTAAGACAGTGTTCTCTGAGAAATGGGTAAGAACATAAGTTTAAATATGAATGGTATAAAACTGCAAACAAATGCATGCGTCAGACTCTGGAACTTACCTCAACTATGAGGACAGATTATGGAGGCCCCAAGACCTTGCCACCCAGTAGTCAGTATATCTGTGCATTCTCTACTGTACATAGCTGCTATTAGTAATTTTGTCTGATCACTATCCCAATAAACAAGTGCATAGTTTGGACGAGCCGGCTTTGGCTTGTCTTGTACTTCCTCCAAAAAAAATAAAACCCTCGAAAGCGTAATGTTTTTGTCAACAATATTTTCTCTCTATGAATCAAATTATTTCCAGTTTAATCAAGCCAGCCCCTCATCTTCTTTGTGATGAGTTAAACATTCAGTTCTTTAAGTTACTCGCTGACAGGCATTTTTCTCTATTGCTCACATTTTTGTGGTTTTCCTGAACCTTCTAGTTTTTCCAACAGCTTTTTTTAAAATGCTGTTACCAGAACTGGACATGGTCTGCCTATATTGGTCTGACCAAACCTACCTTTCTGTAACATGCCATATAAATCTACTGAACTATAAGCTTACTTAGCAAATATTTTTGAAGACAGAAGTGAATTCTTTGCTTTTTTCAATGATGGGGGGGGGGGGAAAATCTCATTTTAGTGTTACTTTGTGTTTGATTAAGTAACACTGAGCTACTGTAACATTCTTTAAGTCAATAATAATTTGCCTGACCTGCATTTCTGCTAAAATGCTTCTTTAGAAGTGAACTGCAAGACATTTATTTCACTTTTATGTTCAAATCTGATTGACTTCCATGTTAACCATGGGCTTTCCAGTTGTGATCATCGAGAATCAACAGCTCAAGAAGAGAAAATTTTCTAAACTTAACCTATTTAATAAAATCCTGTTGTATTAAGCTGGTAAGCGGCATGAAAATATTTAATCAATAACTGCAAAGCAGCATTAGACATCCTTCATTGCTCAGGGAGAAAACTAGTATTACGTACAACTTCAGGTCTCAATCTTACTCTCTTAACCTTGTTCTCTTTGGTATGTCAGGATCCAGAATCTGCTGAGCATGGAAGAGGGTAAGGGACAGAAGGATTGGAGCAACGTATATTAATTATCTAATGCTGAATTCAAGTACAAGGGTAGCCCCGCCTGTTTTAGGACTTCAGAATCAGTCACTAACTGCTGGAAGCATGACAACTGTAACAAGAGCCTAAAGGTAAAAAAAAGGAGTAAAATGGTGTGCATTTGGAACTATGGCAAAGATCTAAAGAATGACCACCTTGTCTTAACAAATCTCCCATGCAACTGTGTAGTGTTAAACTTGGCTCCAAATTATAAGCATCTCCCTCTTGCACGAAGCACCTGCTGGTATGCATAAGCATGCTCCATGGGCAGTGAAAACAGAATATTTAGTTTGGAGGCTTGCCACAAGGGTCTAGCTTTTGACCCTCCATTAAGAATTAATATCATGTACAGTCACTGACCAGAAAATAGAAGATTATGTATTCAAAAACTTGATTTAATGGTGAAATCTTAACTCAAATTGTGTATGTTACTAGGTTTTACTACACTTTGAACAGTCACCTAACTCACTACAATTAAAAGGATTCTAGGCTAAAGCATGTTTCCCTTTGTAATATAAAACCAGATTAAAGAATCACTTTTCTACCAGGCATTAAATAAAATTCCTGAAGACAGAAGGCTTTAGAAGCAACTTGCTTCATTCATGCAACAGTTAGAAAAGATGAGAATTCAATGTGCATTATGCTATACAGGTGTGTCAAACATTTATAGTCTTTTGGAAGTGCTCAGAAGAAAGAAAATAAGACACATAAGAACACAACAGCTGCAGGTAGTAACTCATAGGGAATTGTAGTGATCAGTTAAAACTGTTCATATCCTGGAAACCAAAAGGAAACTGAACAGAGATACTGCTTAGTAAAATAAGTTAAACCACATTTTAATATAAGTGTTTCTGGTCTTCTAGATATACTTAAACACTGTATTCCTGGAATACAGAAGAGAGGACAAAACAATCTAAGATATCTATGCCTATTAACTGGATCCTGAAAAACAACCTCCATGTTTTACTGGCAATATTTTTAATGCAACTTAATATACAACTGTCCAAATAAACTTTACCTGATCAGCAAACTGGGTCATATAACGTTGTAGTCTGGCTTGGTTATCAGTCTGCTCACACATTTGTACCAAGATATCAAAGTCACAGTATTTCTCTGCTAAAGCAGCTGCCAACTGGTACTGTCCCAGGGAAACTAGGGAACATAGGCAAGAAATAAGTTAAAATCAAACATGTTTATTTTTTTTCCCTGCAAAAGGATGAGTAATGGCATAGATCATAAAATTCACAGGCTATTCAAATCTCAAAAAACAAAAATCACATTGGTATATAAAAGAGGCATCTGTATGCTTCCAAGCAATTGCTTATATAAATACAATACATCACATAATAAATTCACAAATGATTTCAAAGACAAAGTCATTCAGCTCCCTTTTAGAACAAGCGCACAATTCCTATTTGTGCCTTTTGGG
>NW_017729034.1:56659283-56678928 GCF_001723915.1 Gavialis gangeticus
AGTCAGGCACCACAAGTGAGAAAGCTGGAGGCTAAGACATGTTAATGAGCAAAAAGTTATAAGGATTAATAGGCATATTCAAGAACTATTAACCATCCTCTTGGCCTAATTATTTCCATTTTGATTCAGTTAAAACAAGAAAAATATACAAGTGATTCAAACATCTTCAGATACTGCCAGTAAATTAAAACATTAAACTGAATATAGTTACAGAACTTTTAACTTTGTTTACCAGCTACCAGAATATATGTATTTTAGCATTAAAAAAAACTTATATAACAATTCTATGTAGTTAAAGCTTTTCAAAGACTTCCTTAATGACAATTTAAAAAACCAATACATTTTAATAATAAAAAGTCTTTAATTATATTTGTTTAAGCCTCAAAACATTCAGATTTATAAGATGTACCAAGTGTTGCACTTCTCTCTTATCCTTTATACAAGAGCAATTATATTAAGATTACTCAATCCAGGACACTTTGGCCACATCAAAACAAGTCTTACCTTTGATCATAAAAACAAAATCACATACAATTAACATTGTATATTTTATATTTCTGTGGCTAGATAAACAATATACAACTGTACAGACATTCAGATAAACAGATTTATACAAGGTGGCAAAGACCAACATAGAAAGACACTTGAAAATTGTTTTCCATTCTATGCAGCCACAATTTAAGTCCACAGAATCATGGAATTACAAAAGACCCAAGATCATCTAGTCCAGGCTTGTCCAACACGCGGCCTGCCAAGGCATTTTGTATGGCCCGTGATGCTGTGACAGGAAATGGAAGTAAACATGGTTTACTTTCGTTCCCACCCCTTGTCTCTCCCCCAGCCCCCCAGCAGCTTGACGTTGCCGACACAGTGCGTGTGGGAAGAGGAGTGCAGACCCAGCCCGACTCCTTCCGTCCACAGCACCACGTGTGGAAGCCACCGATCCCGGCCCGGGAGACTCGCCGCTCCCTGCTCCCCGCCTGCAGGTGAGAGGCAGCGCGGCTTGGCCGCCCAGCTCTGGGTCGCTGGTGGAGGCAGAGTGGAGCAGGCAGGTGCCTCCCCCCGCCGGGCCGTTGGCATTGGCTGCACCGTGTGGGGTGGCCTGGGGCTCAGTCAGAGCCTGCGCTCGCTGCGCACCGAGGTGTCGCCTGGCCCCGGCTCCCTCCAGCCTGGCGCAGCAGACCCATGGAGGCGGCTGGGCTTGCCCTCATCATCTGCCTCTGCTGCCTCCTACCCAGCCAGGGCACCACAGGTAGGGCAGGGCTGGTAAGACTGTGCCTCTCCTAGGGCCCGGCCGGTGACTCGGCTAGTGGCACCCATGTGCGTGTGGGAGGCCCCTGCCTTTCACAGTCCTGACCCAGGGTCCCTCACTGCTCCTACCTCCAGACCCGTGCCCCAGTGTGTAGGGCATGGGGAGGTCCCAAATAGCCCCTTGCAGGCTGGAACTCTGCCAGCCCACAAGAGAAAAGCCACAGTTATACGTTTTTCTACTTTAAAGGAGAACCCACTTTTTAAAAGTTTGCTCGGCACACTTTCATATATACTTGAGACCTTCAAATGTCATGTGACATCACTTTCTGATGTGATACGACTTCCTGTGAGGTCTTTGAATACGGCTCGCCGGCCCACTGGGTGATAAAAAGTTCGTGATCTGGCCCCACATTCAAAAAGGTTGGACACCCCTGATCTAGTCCAACCCATTGCCCAGGTACAGGATTCCTCACCTATCTAGTCTTTTCTCAGAAACTTCCCATGAAGACTTCACAACCTGCTTGTTTCATGGTCCTACTTTCTGACACTTAGAAACATTCTGGGGGTAGGAGCTAGATCTAATCTAAATCTGCTGCATCTTAAACCCACTGGCTTTGAGTACTGCCCACTGCAGCAAATGAGAACAGCTGTCCTCCCCTATTCTTCTCAACAATCTTTCAAATATCTGAGAAGTGCAATCACATCCCCCTTAAACTCCTTTTCTCCAGACTACACATACCCAATTATTCACTCAGCCTATCTATATACAACTTGTATTCCAACACCGTTATCAACTCTGTCACTCACCTCTGGAAATGCAGAGCCCAGTACTGCACATGATACCTTCAATTAAAGGTCTAATTAGTATTGAGCAGAGTGGGAATGTCACCCCGATGCACTGAATACATTATTACTACTACTACTACTACTACTACTACAGCTCAAAACTGCATTTGTCTTTTTTGAGACTGCATGATATTGCTGACTCTGGTTGCACTGGTGATCCACCAGTAACCCCAGAACCTTCTCAGCAGTACTACTACTATCTAATCACCATCCTATAATATTCGCACTTGGTTTTTTTTGCCCAGGTGTAGCATTTTACATTTGTCTTAATTGAATTTTATCTTGGAACCAAGTTGTGTTGACTTAGAATAAACATGACGAATTTAGAAAGCAGGATTTTGCCTGGTACATTATTCTTAGATCATTAAAGAAATGGGGAATGCATGCTGCAGTCTATTTATATTGCCAAATCCCCATTAATTGTGAAAATACAATCTAACAACTAATCTCTTGAACAGAAATCCACATGGAAAAATAGTAAACAATGTATGCAACTGCAGTTGCATCTTTAATGCTGTATACTAATTTTTCCTCTTTATCTAATTGTTTGTATTTAAAATTTCTCTGCATCACTTCCTAGCTGAATGGTGAAGCCTTAACATTATAAAGAAGAGAGAGCAGCACTTACGAAGAGGAGACAAGAGTTCTGATCTTTTCTGTACATATTCCATTTCCAGACTGCTGTACCTCTCTTGATCAGCAGGTCGATCCACAGATTTAAGCTGAGAGACATAGCCATCAAGAAAGCAATCTAAAAGTGCCACCAACTGTTCAGCCACAATGCTACGGAGGTTACTGTCCACCTGAGGATACACCACCTTTAGAATTATTCCATGTTGACGTACTATAGCTGTTCGTGTGCCAGCAGGACCACTAGAAGCTTGGAAGAAACAAAAAAACAATATACTTTTAAAAACAGATCTCTTTTATTAAGAAACCAGAAACTTGTATAAAAAATAAAAGTTTAACTTAGAAATGTTTTATTAATTTCAAGATCAAAATGCTGTTGCTGAAGAACTACATCTGTTCTTTTCTTAAATAGTACTAGCATTACTAATTGTACTCCATGAAAACATCCAAAAATTAAAGTACTGATCATCACAACAATGTGTGGGATGGCTGTACAGCTGAACTGTTTAATATTAGGGACGGCTTATACGCATCTGGAAAAGCCTAAAAATTGTGACAAAGGGACTTGCGTGCCTTTCTCTATGGTGTTCTGCTTTCATATTAGTCTGACACTCAGAGAAAACAATAGGAGAAATTCTTGTGACTGGTAAGAGCTAAAATGGAGTGCCCTTGGCCAATGAGAAGTACTGCCCAGGGGAAAAATAAAAATAAAAATCAGATTTTGCTCTGGGAATGCACAAGTACACATTTCTCCAGGTCTTGCAGAAAAGGGCTGACAGAAACACAGCAAGACTTCACCTGGCTGCTGTTTTTCACTCTTTTTCATTCAGTGTACTACGTGACTGAACGTATGAATTCCTATAATAATGTTAAGATCCCAAACAAAACAAAGATGCAAGAGAGAAGTGAATGGAAAGGTATTCCTCTTTCCTAGGACCCCTGCACAGAAACAGAGGGGGCAGTGGGGAAAAGGAGGCAAAAGTATTCACTTGTTAAGAGACAGAAGGGAGTGTCTCCCTAGGGCCCTTCTTTGGAGTTAGGGAAAATAATAAATGTAGGGGTGGCACACCTCCAACTCCAGAGCCATCTATTGGGCCTGGAAAAACAGCACGAGAGTCAGGACTGGAGGAATTTCCAGACTACTCCAGGGGACAAGCAAAGGCTGTAGGACCCTTTGGTTTGCTCATTAGCTTAAGATCCTTTCAGAACTGGAAGGAAAGGGAATGAAGAGTCTTTGCTCTTCCAAACACATCTACAAAGCAGAACTGCACTGGAAGTCTAGTACAGATGGGAAAGGGGGTTCAGAAGCTGCTGCTGGAAAAAGCAAGAACTCGGTCAGGCAAGAGGGATCTGGAGGTGGAAAGTTTATTTGAAGCTGTGTTTGATGTGTGTGTCACACCAGCATGATATACATGCACAGTGAGGGAGAAGGACAAACAGAAAATACAGAAGGAAAGCAAAATTATAACAAGCTACAGAAGTACTCTGGATACAAATGTCACAAACATAAAAGCTCAATGTGTCAGTGCCTGGCAAGAAAACTAACAAAAGTAGTTATTTCTTTAAAGTGTTTCCACTCTTTCCCTTATACTTACTTTTTACCATTAATTATAAGCCTTCCAATATAAAGAGGTTAAGAATTTAGAGGCTAAGAGTGATGGCATACATATACTGCAAAGCAAGGGGATCAAACATACAGTCTACAGACTGGGTCCAGCCCCTGGTGCTGTCCTGTTGACCCACATGCTGTGCTGGACCAGCCCTGTGCTGCCTACTGGGACCGGGTGCTGAGCTACACCACCTGTAGCGCTTGCTCAGGCTAGAGTTCCAGACTGTCCTGGGCAGGTGCTGCATGCCCTAGACCAGGTATGTGGGTAGGGAGTCCAAGGGATTGCTCTGGCCAGGGGGGCACAGATGAGTTTGATACTCCTGCTGTAAAGGAAAAACTTGTTCTGACAAGTTTCTACAGTAGAGTTCCCTCAAACAGCAAAGTACACATTCTTATCATAAAAAGCAAAGGGGAGAGGGGGAAGAAGACTGTCAGTTTTACTCAGTGGCAGAGGTTCACATACTTATTTTAAGAGTAACATTTTGTGTGTCATTGCATATAGTTGCATGAAGACAACCAAATTTTACATGCAAGTTACATACAGAAAACCAAACCCTTTTCAATTAGAAGCCTGACTTATTCATACCAAAACTAGTTCTGCCTCCCAACTTTTACAACTTGTTTTGTAGCCAGATTCTGAGTCTCCAGTGTAAGAGGTTTAAAGAACTATTATCGGTAGTGCAGAAATCAAATCTTCCTCAACAAACTAAAGCAGCAACAAACTACTATTTATGCTAATATAACTTTGTAAGCATCATCCAGTGTAATATTTGCAGTTAGAACTAAAACAAAGACTTTAGAGGATAATGGTCAAGCAGTTTGAAACACATGAACATTACTATTTTTGTATTCTCACCTGTCCATGGAACATATTCAGGTTCCCCTTCTGGGAGGGCTCCCGTTTTATATAAAGAGGCTCGAGAATGGCGATACTGGCTGGCAGCGTGTAGCATATCCTGCATAATGTTAAAGGAACACACCTTAAAATCTTGTCAATTTTAGAAACTGCTTAGGTGACAAAGTAATTCTTCAAGAATTTCTCTGAGTTTTATTTTTTTCCCCTTCCTCACTCCTGTGCACAACCCAATCTGGAGGCAGGAGAAAACACTCAGGCCTAGCAAGGTGCATAAATGTGCAAGTGCTGCAGGACTAAGCTTTCTATGCACACTTGCTGTCACTAGTTTCTTTGCCATGCCACTACTTGCCCAATTCTTTTACAGACTGACTCAGAAAAGTCATCACATGCTCCCAAAATTGGACCAGCCTTTTGTACCTAAGAATTTGCTTCTATACATCTGCTATATACCCATGCCAGTTAGAAAATGTTAAAAAAGCTTTTATCCAGCATAAAATTTCCAAGAATGGAGAGGGAAAATGATAACATCAAAACAGGATGATATTAAAACTGTTTGATAATGTCAAACAGAGGGTGATATTCCCTGACCAGAGGCCCACAGAACAGGGGGAAGGTAATGTTCTGGGCTGATTTCATGTAGGCTAAGTGAGGGATCTTCTACAACACTTGGACGTTTTCTGCTGGGCCTGACAACATGCACCTGACAGTCCTGGCTAAACTTATAGCAGCACCACTGGCTAAGCTTTTTGAAGAGTTGTGGAACTTGGGAGTGGTCCCAGATAACTGGAAGAGGGCCAATGTGGTGCCCATCTTTAAGAAAGGGAAGAGGGGTGACCCCGCAAGCTACAGACTGGTCAGTCTGACCTCGATCCTGGGTAAAATATTTGAAAAGTTGGTTAAGGAGGCCATCAAATACAATCTGGCGACGGATGGCGTGCTAAAAAGCAACCAGCACAGCTTTGTTGAGGGTAGATCATGCCTGACAAAACTTGTGTCCTTCTACGACCAGGTAACCAGCCATCTGGACAAGGGACACGAGGTTGATGTCATTACTTAGATTTCACTAAAGCCTTTGATTTGGTTTCCCATTGGATTCTAACAAACTGGAAAGTACTGGGCTGGACAACTGGCTTAGAAGCCACTCCCAGAAAGTGGTGATTGATAGGAGGGCCTCATCCTGGAGAGCCGTCTCCAGTAGTGTTTCCCAGGGATCAGTGCTTGGGCCCATGCTATTCAATATATTCATTAACAACTTGCATGAGGGGGCGGAAAGCACAATGATTAAGTTTGCAGATGATACCAAGCTGTGGGGAAATGCAGGCAGACCAGAGGACAGGGCAAATATCCAGGATGACTTTGACAGACTGGACTTATGGATGGAACGAAATCATGTGAGGTTTAACAAGAAGTGCAAGGTCCTTCACCTGAGTACGAAGAACCCCCACTACAAATATACAATGGGTGGTGGGGGCCAATGGCTGGCACAGCATCTGAACGAGACCTGGGGGTCACAGTCAACTGGAAGATGAATATGAGCCAGAGTGACGAGGCTGCCAAAAGGGCAAATAAAACTCTGGCATGCATCAGCTGCTGTGTGGCCAATAGATCCAGAGAGGTACTCCTTCTCTATTCAGCATTGGCGAGTACTCAGCTGGAGCACCGTGCCCAATTCTGGGCACCGCACTTCAAAAAGGATGTGGATAAGCTCGAGAGTGTACAAAGAAGGGCCACCTGTTTGGTTAAGGGCATGGAGGGTAGAGGCCCTATGAGGAAAGATTCTGGGAACTGGGCTTGTTCAGCCTGAGAAAGAGAAGGCTGAAGGGTGACTTGATAGCTACCTATAAGTACATCAGGAGTACTAGGATAGTAACTATTCAGGAGGGCACCACAAGGATGATGACCAACGGGCATAAACTAATCTAGGGTAAATTCAGGTTGGATACAAGGAAACATTCTTCTCTATAAGGGTCACTAGAATCTGGAACACACTCCCAGCACAGGTGGTGCAGTCACCCTCCTTGGAGGTGTTCAAGATGAGCTTGACATGGTGCCTGTCCAGTCTCATCTGAGCCCAGTAACTTCTGGACTTGATGATCTGACAGGTCCCTTCCGGTTCTATGTTTCTATGAATAACTCCATGCAAAATAGTCAAGGCCGGATACTGGTATCACAATAGCACAGGCTGGATCAAAAACGAACAAAGCTGTTTCAGATGTTTTCCCTGTTTTGCCACAAGGTCAAGTTCAAAAAATATATTATCCCTCAAGAGAAGAGAAATTATTAAGTACTACACATAAGGCATACAGAGCACAAAAGGCATCAAGTGATTGTTGCATTTCCCCCTGTAGTTTACAAACCTTGCTGTGCTTGGATTCTAAAAGAATGAAAAAGGCACTTGACTGATTCTTGCTCAAATCTGTGTATTGTTTCATATTAATTACTAGTCAAAAGGAGAAACTAGCTAGCGTGTCTCTGAGAACTGATTACCAAATAAAGCCACAGCCAACCATATATCCAATGGAGTTCAAAGCCACTAACACGTCTTTGGGTCTTGGAGGAAATGCAAAATATTCTTGTGTTATAAGTACATGAAACTGTCCAGTTATTTTAGTAGCAGCTATACTCAATAAACAATTATGACATTTCTTGACATTTCAGGAGGTCATCTAGTCCAACACCCTGCTCAAAGCAGGACCATCCTAAACATACAATCCCAGCCAAGCCTTTGTCTAGCCAGGTCTTAAAAACTTCCAAGGATGGAGTTTTCACCACCTCTCTGGGTAACCTGTTCTAGTGCTTTACTAATTCCCTAGTGAGAAAGTTCTTCTTAATATGCAACCTAAATTTCCCTTGCTGCAACCCCAGACCATTGCGCCTCGTTCTGTCATTTGGCACCACTGAGAACAGTCTAACTCCATCCTCTTTCTGACCACCCTTCACGTAGTGGAAGGCTGTTATTAAATCCCCTCAGTCCTCTCTTCTCCAGACTAAATAAGCCCAGTTCCCTCAGCCTCTTAGACGTCATATGCTCCAGCCCCCTCACCATTTTTGATGCCCTCTGCTGGACTCTCTCCAATTTGTCCACATCCTTTCTATAGTGGGGAGCCCAAAACCAGCCATGGTACTCCAGATGTGGCCTCATCAGTACCGAATAGAGAGGAATAGTCATTTCCCTTGATCTGCTAGCAACGGTCCTACTCATGCAGCCCAGTATGCCAGTAGCCTTCTTCACAATGAGGGTATGCTATTAGCTTATTCAACTTATTGTCCCCCTAGGTCAATTTTTGCAGGAGTTGCTGTTTAGCCAGTCAGTCCCAAGCCTGCACCAGTGCATGAGATTGTTCCATCCTAAGTGCAGGACTTTGCATTTGTCCTTACTGAACTTCATGAGATTTCTTTTGGTCCAATCCTTCAATTTGTCTAGGTCTCTCCGAATCCTAGCCCTACCCTCCAGTGTGTCTACTACTCCCCGCAACTTGGTACTATCCACAAACTTACTTAGGGTACACTCCATTCCATCTTTTAGATTGCTGATGAAGATACTGAACACAACTGGCCCCAGAACTGACCCCTAGGGCACTCCATTTGATACTGGCTGCTAACTAGACATCAAGCCGTTGATTACTACCTTTTGAACCCAATGATCCAGCCAGTTTTCTATCCACCGTATAGTCCATTCATCCTAACTAGACTTCCTTTGCTTGCTTGCATGAATGTTGTGGGAGACCGTATCAAAAGCCTTGCTAAAGTCAAGGTATATCAACATCCAACACTGTCCCCACATCCACAGAGCCAGTCATCTAGTCATAGAAGGCAACCAGGTTGGTCAGGCATAATTCACCCTTGGTGAATCCACGTTGACTGTTCCTAATCACCTTCTACTCCAATTGTTTAGAAATAGATTCCTTGAGGACCTGCTCCATGGTTTTTCTAGGGACTGAGATGAGGCTGACTGGACTGCAGTTCTCTGGACCCTCCTTCTTCCCTTTGTTAAAGATGGGTACTATATTTGTCCTTTTCTAGTTGTCCAGGATCTCTTCCAATTGCCGTAAGTTTTCAAAGATAATGGCCAGTGGCTCTGCAATCACAGCTGCCAACCCCCTCAGCACTCTTACTTGCATTGCATCCAGGCCCACAGACTTGTACATGTACTGCTTTTCTAAAGAGTCCCTAACCCGTTCTTACACCACTGTTGGCTGCTCACCTTCTCCCCAAACTGTGCAGCCAGGTGCAGTAGTCTGGGAGCTGACCTTGCCTGTGAAGACTGAGGTAAAAAAGGCATCAAGTACTTCAGCCTTTTCCACATCACCTATCACTAAGTTGTCTCCACCATTCAGTAAGGGACCCACATTTTCCCTTATCTTCCTGTTGCTGACCTCAGTTTGCTGAACTCCTGTCTTGATTCCCACCTACTAAGCCCAATATTTTATTTAATACAGATATGATACCTTTATTATGCTGTTCACGTTGACAACTATCTGGGCCCACTCAACTGATTCAATTGGCGTAGCCTTCAAGATTTGTTCTTCCTGTTCTAGTAAGCATTCAAAGATTGTGTTTATCTGGGATACCTAAAAGAAAAAAAAACACTTGCTCTAAGCACAAATCTATCAATCAACAAATAGCAGCCACATGAAAATGTTATTAGGGTCTTAATTAACAGCCCACTAGCATAGAATATACAAAACATTTAAACTGGTTATTTTCATTATCCATAATTTCAGACAATTTTTTCAGAAGAAAAACACAATCTCACATATGGACATACACTAATCTGACTATGTACTGTTGACTTCAGGACTGTCCAACTGTTGGGCTTCTTCAACCTTCTTCTAAAACTTCTGGTAGTGAACTCCATCAGAGAGGCAATACTGGATTATGCAGACCACTGTTATATTCAGGTACCTCGTCCCCACTGATAATGTTATATTGACCTCCGTAGGTGTGTCAGTCACTAGCTCTTCATACTCTGTATATAATTTATCTATAGTTTTTTCCTGTACACTAATATGATGAAAGATCAGTGCAAAATGACTCTGAACTTTGCAACTGAAATGTACCACAACTGAGTCTGTAAACAGATGTTGTATTTCACCTAAAAGAAAGCCTTTTGTGCTGGGATCCTACAGAGGCTCCTGCATATTGTCCTGCTTCAAGTACCTATGCAGTATACAAGAATGTTAGATAAAATGTGTTAACAGCCATCCCCTCCTGCCCCCCACACCCTCCTCTGTCCTCTGTGCACTTCTAAGTTAAGTTATGGCTCATCTAGCTTAGGCTTCATACAGGCATTCAGTTTCTCCTGGGAGAGTCGCTGCTATCCCAGGAGAAACCATAAATCTAAGGATGTTCAGGCTTTTTCTCTCAGAGTAAAAATGACCACTCCAGGAGAAAAGTAACCTGGTAAAAACCAGCCTTCAAGTCACTCCCAGGGCAGAGCTAATGTCTGTAATATGCTGTAGCTTTTCTCAGAAGAGAATTCAGTTCTCCAGCATCCCCCACCTCCCAAGTGAGGCAGCATGTTGCTCGCTCCACTGCTCCAGCAGAGAGCAGAACACACACCCCTTCTCATTTTCCCACACTGTGCTGCAGGGAAACACAAGCTGACCACTGGCAATCAGTCTGCCCATCAGGGCTGCCCTATGCACTACTGTCATCTGTTGCCAAGCAAACTAAGGGGCCTTACAGAGCAAGCTGAAACGTTTGCCCTTGGCTGCACAGTGTCAGCACTGCAACCTTTCCACTCTTTAGGGACTTGGCATTCAAATCTCTGTACATATGGCTCTGGGTAAGTTTTTCTACCAGGAAAACAAACCCAGGAGAATTCTCCTAGGCTATTTGAATATGTATATGCAGCCCTAATTTCTGTTCATTCCAGGAACAATCCTGTCAGGCTGTGCATTCTCTTTGGCCACCTACTGGCAGAGGAACAAGGCAGCTTGGAAGAGCTACACACGTAATGGGCTTTGCAGCTGCTGTCTGCATGCGAGTCAAAAGCTGGGACAATAAAAACCACTTCAGCTGAGACTTCTGTTTACAGTCAGAATGTTTGCCTTAAATTGTAACTAATAATCCAAAATGTTTACCTTACAACCGTAACTGATCACCTGGACTACAAACCAATGCCTTACATGAGGAGTCCCAACTGTCCTGGGTTTTGACCCAGATCAAAATACAAGTGGCAGAGGAACATATTTAGTCTGTTTTGATCACCAAGAAATCATTAATGTCCTTCAGCTCACCCATTAACATAATAATCCCAGCAAACAATTGTCTGGTAAGTAGGAAAATATGCTGGTCTTTTCTACCTTTCTGCAGCTGATCTGTTCAAGATCATAATTCTAATTTAACTATATGAGGTCAGTCAAGATTTCACATTTAGCTGCAAAATTAAGAAAAAAACCATAAAAATCTTCCCTTAAGAAGGGAAATGTGGAAGGTCAAAATTTATTTCTGAAAGAGAAAAAATCTTTACGATACAGGGATTCATGAGGGGAAAAAAAAAGGGTCCCAGTTAATTAAGTGTACTTTGTCTTACCTCTCTGAAGAAAACATCAGCAGGAGTAAGACTCTGCGGAATGTCACAATCTCTTTTATTTAGAGCAATCAATATGGCAGCATTCACAAGATCTGGCAGCCTGGAGTGATGGTTCTTGAGAACAATGGCTGCTGCTAACTTTTCTGCATGTTCACAGAGCAACAGTCGAGTTGCTACTGGCTTCCCTCTCACTGGAAAACTCCCCAGCTGTTCAAATAAGCCAACCTTTGAGGAAGGGAGGGAGAGAAAACATTGTATAGAATGTTCAAAAAAGTTACAGACATAACAGCAATATTTGTGTCAATAGCATTCTAAGACTTTACCTGATGAAGGAAGTCAATGAAGAAGGAATGGGCTTTTGTTTTATCCTCCAGCTGATGAAGGAGAATAAGGGATGTGTTGCTCAAACCAGCTGCTTCTGAAAGGGTACAGGTTAAGATAAAATCATGAGATAAAAGCCCTTTTAAAGATCTTGTTCTGAATTTTAAATCTTAAGTTTTGCAGCTTCTCTCTCTCTCTCCAATTATTACAAACAAGAACATCCCTTTGACAAATAGCTTATTAGGTATCATCCAAACTAATACATAGGACATAACATTTTTTGGACACTTCAGACTATTTTGATTGAGTCTTAAGAGTGAAAAAAAAAAAGCAGCTATTTTTAATATAAATGAAAAAACATGAAAAAATACAGAATTAAAATATCTGTCAGCCTCCTGATCACTGTCTTTTGAACCTGAAAGCTCTTTACAACAGAATCTTGCCATTAATCTGTAAAGTGCCTAACACAATGGAGCCCTTACTTTTATTGTGACCTTTGAACACTACCATAACTAATTCTTTTAAAAGAAAGATAATATTTTGTGGCTTATGAGTTCCCTACGAAGTTTGGAACTTTTAAAATCTTTTCACTTTTTACAATAGTGAACCTGCAGTGAAGATGAGTATTTATTAGAAATGTGTTTAACACACTTATTAAAACCTAATCTACCTCCATCATACTGTACAAGTTACAAACATTATGAACATCCTGGCTTAGTAAAAGTAGAAAGAAATTGGTCCTTCCCCTGAAGGAGAAATCTGGCCCCAGAGGTGGCTATGTAATGCTGTTTTAAGTCTCACACACTTGTACATCCTCACTTCTGTTGCATTGGCTTGAGACACAGGGGCTTGATAACCTTTCTACACAAAGGAGTCAGGTCCTATGGAATCAGTGAATGCAGTAGAGGTTCTCAGGAATATCTGTGTGTTTGACAACCCACTGGGACTCTACCATACACCTACATACTTCCTCATAACTGTCACAGCTTCTGACTGCACTCGATAATAGACTACCAAGATGTGAATCTCCAGAACAGCTGCATTTGCAGTTTCCCTTTTTGGTGACATGGACAAGTTCGTATTTTTACTTTTAAAGTTTTTCTTATTATTTTAATATACTTTTAATCTATCAATCAGTCTTTGCACTAACAGAAAAGTACTGCAGAATACACTTCTCGATAAAATGAATGAAGATTCAGAATACATTATAAATATTTGCATTAGGGATTTCACAGTGGCTAACAGGCTACCAGACAGAAAAGACAGCCCCAAACCAGATAATTTATACATATATGCTACCTATAAAACTTCCATTCATGTCCCTGTTCAGCACTGGGCTTAGAGGTCTAGGGAGGACTCTGAATTCCTTTGAAATGACTGGTAGTTTCTAAGGAAGTATGATTTGGTTGAGAAAGTTACCCAAATTCCTCTAGTAAGAACTGAGAAGGCAAGACCTTTGTATAAAGCTCCTTCTTTCAAAACAGCTAGTATAACAATACAAAGATAACCTTTTTGGGGTTTTTTGTTGTTCTCCCGCCCTGGCGGGGGGGCGGGCTAGAAGATCTACTAGGTCCCTTCCGACCCTTAATCTATGAATCTATGAATAAACAGCAGCACTAAAAAGAGATGAAGAAGCTATTCAGGGTAGAGACTGCCAGGTAAAATACAAAGTAGTCAATGGAAAAATTTTTAATTCCCTTGAAATTCTACTTCAGAAAGTAGGGATGGAAATGAAGAGAGTAGAAGGCAGTGAATAAGTAGTGTGGGGGTGCTGGTGATTATGTAGGCAGGGACGAGGAAGGAGAATCAAGAGGATAACTGGTAGGGAAAGATATATCAAACAACTTTCAGCAGAATTATGTAGATGTAAGCAACACACAGGACTACACTCCATGAAGTAAAGATCATAGAACCACAGAAGTAGGGTCGGAAGGGACCTTGTAGATCTTCAAGTCCGACCCCCTACCTGAGCAGGAGAAAAAACTGGGCCCAAATGATTCCAGCTAGGTAGGCATCAAGCCTCCTCTTAAAGACCCCCAGGGTAGGAGCCAGCACCACTTCCCTTGGAAGTTGGTTCCAGATCCTAGCCGCCCTAACTGTGAAGTAGTTCTTAAGGATGTCAAGATGATCTGCTTTATCTTGGACTTTGCTACACAAAACCCCAAATAAAATTTATCCTCACCTTCAGGTACAGATTCAGCCCATCTTGGGTCAGAAGCAGGGTAGTCATCTACCAAGTCCACACTGATTTGAGTCACTGCTCTATCCAGTTCAGCATCAGGATCCAGGTCTGCATTGGGTGGGAAAAGCTCAACTACCATGCTTTGTGCATTGATTATATCTTTTCTGAAAGAAACAATGAATGCAGGATGTGAACTAAATGAAACCATAAAGTAGAGGGGGGGGGGGAAAAAAAAAAACAACTTTAAAAAGTTTTTTTTATAATTTTTTGTGAAATTCTGTTGGTATCTACCACTATACCTGCCTGTTTTTCATTTAATTATTTGAAAAGCTTCATACTACCCTCCCATGCCAAGCAGGAAGCAGCAGATGGATACAGTCACTTTTGCTTAAAAACCTTCAGGTTTAGTTGTGCATGCTGAAGGCTTCTCTAGTAGGCAAACTAGAAGTAGCATTCAGCACATAAATTCTCATGTTAATGGGGGAAAAGTATGAGCTGAATGTTCCTTTTAGTTTTCCTTTTAGTTTGAAACCTACTATTCAATAGAGTCCTGACTAGATTACACGCAGATGGACTTGCATAATTCTTTTTATCCTGTTGTTAGTTTTGTAAGAGTAGCAGAGATAGGCAGTTGTTCTAGGACTCTGTACAGTCCTTTGATCAATTCTCTGGTCAGCTGGGGAAACATCAAGCATATTTGGAAACATATAGTTTCCAAACTATAACTCACCTTTATTGAAGCTTGCAAAATTAAAATGTAATTTTCCCTAAGTCCTTTTTCTATATAATTCTAAGAACTTACTCTAAGAGACTATTTTTACATATATGCATACTTGTTTAAACTCATTTAAAAACAAACTCAAATCTACAGCTCTAAGTACATTTGCACTGATTACCAAGCAAATCTACTTTACTACCTTCATGTTTGGTTCATGCCACTTTTTCTTTTATCTCCGACAGTTTTTGTCTTACATTTAGATGACACACTTATCAAGGCAGGCATTGTTTCAAGAAGTGCTATGTATACTAATGGCACTCTTAGAAGAAAAAAAAAAAGAAGAAACAGACCTAGCACATTTAAATCAATTCCGTTTTTAATTATAGAATCCCTTAATGAAAAACAAACTTGTCCTCTACTTATAGCTTGACCAGTGGTGACCAACCTGCAGTACAGGTGCCACAAGTGGCAGAGGCAGCCTGTGTGTGTGGCACACAGAAGATCATGGTGGAAGCAGGCAGCCTAGTGACAGGTAGGGCATGGAGCAAAAAGCAGAGCCATAGATTAAGCAGGGAGCACAGGGATGAATCAGGCAAGGGAAGAGGATCAGAGTGGCACTTTGGAAGGGCAGAAGGCTTAATTTGTGGCATGCCTCCTAGAAAAGGTAGATCTACACTGAGTTAGACGGTGACCTCTTATATGTGTTTTGTACCTGCAGTATTGCAGAAAAGCAGCTTTCAGTAACTTAGTCTTATCCTCTTGTGCTATGATTTCTGTTCTTGCAGTTGTATCAAATGCAGGACTCTGAAACAAAAGTAAAAATTTCCACTGAGGGACAAACAGACAAAAGAAAAAACTCATTGTGAAATTACAATAAAATCTCTCTAAAGTAATAATTTAGGAATTAAGATTCCAGTAGAAATGCCAACCACTAAATGGCTATGTTTTCTAAAGTAAACATAAAAAAGCACAAATCATACATTACCATAAAAGAAACATAATGCTTCGACTTCAGTGCAGTTTGGAAATTAACAGTTTACTTAGTTTGCCCTGAAACTTATTCTAAGCTTCATTTTTGTGTAAAATGTCAACATGAGATAGGGTAGAGTTTAGCACTGGGAGGCAACAGTGTCAACAGAATTTCAAAGTAACAAAAACTTACTCCTATGGCATGCTGGAGCATGTTCTCTACCTACAAAAAGACTGGGGACAAAAATAATTGGTTCTGTTCAGCAGAAGTATAAATTGATCTAATCAAAGATGGACACAACTCACCCTCTAAGTGCTAGCAACAAATAATCAGACAGAATGAAGTAAACATAATAAGAACCAATCCTTTCAGCATTAGCCTTCAAAGGATTTGATTCAACTCTTGTGTAATCTCTGTTTTCACTCTAAATGCATTCTGGACAAAAATTCTAAATTTACTGTATGAATTTTTGTTTTGATACTGATAATATATAAGGTCTTAGAAATATACACTGTGTACGTCAAATATAGATACTAAAAATGGTCTCTCTCTAGACAGGAGTTTGTTATGATAAAAGTGTATAATAAAGTACACCGCTATTATATGGCATTTTTCATTCATGAATCTCAAAGACTTCACAAATAAGGTCAAAATCATTATTCCCATTTTCCAGATGAGTGGGCCAAGACACAAAAGCAGTATGCTGACATCATAAAATGCAGTCCCATAAAGACAGTGGAAGTTAACAAGCCAGGGCCATGCAGATACCAGAGCCAGCTCTATACACAATGACTCTGGAACTTGGTGCACAACAGCCACATTTGTATGGCACATTCTAGTTTGAGAAATCTTGATTGCCAACAGAGCTAGTGAGACCAGGCACAATGCCACACTGATGTGGCTATCATCAACTAGTACATGCAGAACTAGCTCAAATATTACTATATCAGTATTTGACAATCTTTTCAGCTTGCAAGCCAAAATGACTCAGCTCTGGTCAGAAATGGATGGGTTGGCAGGTGCTAGGATCAGGCGTCATTGCTGCTTCTCCCTGTGGTGGCAGGGAGAAAGTTCCTGCAGCTGAAGTCCCACATCTATAGGTTGGATTTGGCCCATAAGTCATAAATCACCGACTCCTGCTATATATGGAGCTGTCTTGTTCCATACAGACATATTCAAAAGGGCAACGTCACTTAGCAGGACAGTGCAAGAGCTTGGAAGAGAACCCACATCCAAGAAACAGCATGCTGTTAAAATGAGTAGAGCCAGCTGACGATTAAAAAATTTATATATATAAAAAATAAATTGTATTTACACACAGAGAATAACCTCACAAGTATGGATATAAAAAATCCGGAATATTGAAAATCTGGCACTTTTTAAAACTACGCTCCATCAGGGAGTAGTGGTGGCCAGTTCCAGAGCAGCAGAAGAGGAAGCTTGCACGCAGGGGCTGCCGCTGCCGTCCACCGCTCTGGGACCAGCCACCTGGCTCCAGCCCCCTGCCCCTGCCCCGGGACCAGCTGCCGCTCTGGTTTCAAATATCTTGAATTTTCACATTTCTGGTAAGTGCGCAGTTCTGAGCATGCCAGATTTGAGGTTATACTCTGTGTGTGTGTGTGTGTGTGTGTGTGTGTGTGTGTGTGTGTGTGTGTGTACACACACACACACACTTAATATATTATATAATTAATATACTATATAACATATATTAATATACAGTATATTAATTGCACACATACACACATTAATTACTGTATATATAGATTTTTGTTTTAATTTCTCATTGTGAACATTTTCTTCTCCTTGGAAATTATTTTTTAAAACAATGTTTGGTTTTCAGTTAAATCTCTGCCAAAATAAATTTCCCATGAATAGAAATGTGAAAATGAGTAAACGGATGGCAAATTTTCTATTTTGCCTTAAGAGACTTTGAATTTTCAGACTAAATACCTCATTGTTTGGCCCTGCTACAGAAGATGATAGGGAATCCTCAAGGTCTTCAGGAAGCACAGAAGCATTTTCCCTAGAAAAGATAGTCACAAGCCCACTTTTTCTAGTGAAAAAGATGGGGAGTCCAGTACAGGAGCCTGCTCCTAAAATGCTATCTCCTAAGGGGAGATAAAACAAAACATTTAATAATCATACGATGTTGTATTTATTATCCTGGTCTTATTAGATATGTATTATAGGACTATTACAATATACTCTCTAATTTTCATGTTTAGGCTTTCTCCTGTCAAATTAGTTGCAATCCCACTTTTAGTCAAATCCCTTATTTATTATGGACCAAACAAGAAGAGATGCCTGCATATACATGATTGCTGACAAAAATTACTCCTTTTAATATACCTGCAAGTTAAGCTTTATCCCTACAATGTCTGCTAGTTAGTTCTACAGATGGGGAAAGTGCAAAATAATAAAAGTAAGTAGGTGATGGTCATAAAAAAAAAAAAGATCAATGGCAAAAACTGAGATTAAAAAACTCAGGATTTCTGGACCCCTTAACCTTTTTTCATCCTTTTTGATTATGCTGTTCTCAATATTTAATTTTGAGGAAACTGGATCAAATGAAGAAACTAAATGCCAAAACACACAGTTGAATCTAAACACAGGAGGTGGAAATAAACAGCAAAGTTCTGTCAATAACATTTATTTATTGAGTACATACAATACTGCCTTCCAATTAAAATATTACCTGGTGCACTGAATAGGATTTTTTCATGTGGAAAAGAAATTCTTCCAGTTCCAGTTGAGCAAGCAAAGACTTCATCTTCAGTATACATGTAGGCAGCATGGCTTAAGTAGTCTGGGACCACCAAACAGCATATCAGTTCTTCAGACTGAAAATGCCCCAGATGAATAATGCCATAAGAAATCAAATTACATTTTCTATATAGATAGCTGAAAAATTCCTTTTTTCTTACTCTGAACATGCGTATCATTTGCGTATCAGTGGGAGCAAAAATTTTATTTACAATTTGCCCTGAATATTCAATATCTGTTTTAGGCATCTATTGAAACTTAATATTTTCACAAGAAAAAGGTAGAAGACAACCAATCAACCAATTATTCCAACAGCTTTGTACTGTCCTCCCATTTTACAATCCCATCTAAAAATTGGCCCGCAGAAAAAGTGCCAACCATATAAGGCCAGTTAAGTTAAAAACTCCAAGAACAGATGGGACAATTCAGATGGTTCAGAGAAGGTAAGCGTCTCAGGTGGCCAGAAGGGAGACAGAAACAGACTGCAGGTCTCTATGAGTGTGCACTCCCTTCCCATCTACTCAGAGTGTATTTTAGGGCTATGCAAAGCTTTGGTAGCCAATTCAATTTGGAGGAGATTTGCCCCGATTCAAGAACCGAATCTCCGAATCAAATCGGGAGACCAAAGTAAAAGGTCCGAATCGATTCAAAGCATCCAAATCAATTTGAAAAAGCTTCAGAAAAGATTCAGCCGATTTGGAGATTTGGCCATAGACTAAACAGGCAACTGACAGCTGCCTCCAACTGGTAAATCTGTTGGGGGAGCAGGGAGGAAAGGTGTCTGGGGAAGGGAGAGATTGAGGCTGGGAAAAGCTGCCCTGTGCTACGCAAGAAGGGCTCTGCCATGAGCCCCCAGAACCCCTGATCCCTGCTGCCACAGCCGGTGAGCGTGGGTTTTTTTTTGGTTTTATGGTGTGTTTTTTTTTTTTTTTTTTTTTTTTTTTTTTAAGGGCCAGGG
>NW_017729034.1:56679036-56690745 GCF_001723915.1 Gavialis gangeticus
TTTGTTTTTTTTTTTTAAGTGCCAGGACTAGGCTGGGGCCAGGTGGGGCAGCCATGGGGGCTTCTCCCATGGCTCCCCCCACCACTGGGGGGAGGCAGGTACAGCTGGAAAAGCCACCCGCTGTGCCTGCGTCTCCCTGGTTGATCCAAATCACCGAATTGGCACCAAATCTTCCATAGCTGATTCAGCCAAATCGATTCAGAACAGCGAATCGAATTCAGCACTGTCAATTCAGGACAGTGAATCGAGTCACTGTACTCTGAAGCAGCCGAATCTGAATCAAATACTTTCCTAGTCACACAGGCCTAGTGGATTTCACTACAGGGTTCCTTAGCAAAATCTTAATGCAGACAGATGGATAGCAGATAAGGAACAAACTAGTTGAATTCAATATCCTAACACACATTTTTTAGACTTCCTCCTTCACAAAGTGTAGGGGTTTTTTTACTTGTACTTTAAATGTAAGCACTTCAGGTTGAACTTTACGTGCAGGAGTTCTTACTGATCACAATTTAGTATCATCAATATTCATTTGATGACACTAAAGCCCATACAAAAATATTGTTTGTTTAACATTATTTCCAAGACCATTTTAACCATAGGAATCCAATTCTCTTTATGGAAAATTAGATTTGCCCATTTACCCCAAAGAATGCTCTGAAACGATGTATTTTCTCTGCTGCTTAAGAAGCTCAATTTCATACCTGAAAAGGTGGATTATATTGGGTGACCTCCACAACAACATCATCAGACATCTGGTAACCTTTGTCTTCTACTGTTATCAGAGTGTAGTAGATGAGGCATGGACTGTCTCCAAGATGCCATGCTGCAGCCAAAATCACCAGACCCTCACTATTTATTGAAAAAACAATACTTAGAAGAAGTTGATAAACTATTTACCTTACAAACCCACCCAACCTCAATATTCAAAAGCCATAAACATAAGGAAAACAATACATAAATAATATTTTCCAGGTATCCAATATCATTAGGAAGGTATCTGTTTTTATTTAATAGGAACTTCAACTATTCACTGTTTTAAGTAACAAACAATGTGTGGTGTTAATAGTTTTAATAGTGTTCTTACTGCCGTAACAACTTTCTCCAAAATGTGAATCCATGTAAAAACAAAATTTCATATATGGACTGTTCTTAACAACTGTGTGAATAACACATGGGTCCACCAACTGCTAGATGCAAATATACTCACCGATTTTGCTGCAAATCCAAATACTGAATATTGACTCCTCCCTTAATGTCCTCATAGTTACTTTCAGAACCCTAAAAAAAATTAATTTGTAATTACACTATTATATCAACTATCATTCTTTATTATTCAAGTTTACTGCCTCTTACCCAAATTGCATCTGTGATGTGCTCTTTAAGAATCCTGCTGATATCCCAGCTGAGAACATGACGCTCTACAGAATCATCAATCTCCCATTTGTTCAGATTAGAATTGGTCAGTGTATAAAAACTTGATCTCTCTTTGTCCCAAAAAACACTAGAAAGCTTCATTAAAAAAGCAAACAAACAAACAAAAACAAGTTATAGCTTTACTGTTATGACACCACATGCCTTTCTGCACCCTATTCCAAACGAGAATCTACTTGACCTATGAGAAAAGGTCTAGATACCAAAATAATTCCAAATGAAAGTCTTATTATTTGGATTAATATAAAACAAATATCCATAACAAAAACATGTCAATCTCCCGTCCAGTTTCTGTGGAACTTGCAGAAAACCTAAGATGACCCAGAATTCTTGGTGTCCTGTTATCTAGGAGGAAATCTTTGAATTACCACTAGTTTCTCCACTAACATAAAGGCTGTCACTAGGAGAAGTCAAGATTCTGAATTTCATTCTGCAGGACATGCTGACATTTTAAAATTTTCCTTTGGCACAAATCTAAATAGCAAATTGAAATTTACTGAACACAAGTGGGGTATGTTGGTTTGAGATGTTCAGTTTCCTGCTACTGCAAGCTGATAAGCAGCAGTTAGGAATGGGGAAAGGATTTGCTGAAGAAAGTAATTAGAATACAGAATTATAATTTTATGTATAAGGGCATAATTACAAACACTTATTTTCTGAACTTACCACAGCATCGTTACTTGGAGATAAAATACCGAACAGAGAAGAAACCCTTCGGCCAATTCCAGAAAACATGCCTTGTCCCTGAGGCAGGACATGCTGGTGAATCTTCCCAGAACTATCTGGAATTAATCGAACTAACTGGCCCCTTGAAGAAGATAAAATAAAACTTCCTCCCTAACAACAAAAATAAAATGTCTTTATTAGTCATATGAAAGCCACACTGCCATACTTCTGCAACAATTCAAGTACCATGAAATAAGGATTTTCTGTACCAGGTCAAAATCAAAGTACAGGACTGGGAAGCTAACAATATCTCCACACAGTTTACCTGCAGGCTAGCAGAATCATGCCATAAGAGATTTTATCAGAAAATTAGTTAAGACACAGGCGATTCTGAAAGACTAGGAAAAACTTTGCTTAGTTAAAAATATCAGCCCCTCAAGAGGCCATGCATATTCCATGTATATTATAAAGCAGGGGTTTTCAACTTTTCTTAAGGAGTGTACTCCTTCTGGTGGGTACCCCTCCTGGACTGTACCCCCTGGATGAGTGGGGGTGGTACCCCAGCAGGCCAGTCAGTGGGTGGGGGTGGTACTTGGGTGGTGGCAGCAGGCAACAGCAAGCAGCAGCAGTAGGTGGCAGGCAGTGGCGCACTGCAGCAGCAGGAGAAGCGGGGGTACTTGGCAAGCACGCTGGTATGCAGTGGCATACGGTAGCATGCTTCCCAAGTACCCCCTCTTCTCCGTGTTGCTGCCGCATACCCCCTGAGGCCTTCCCAAGTACCCCCAGTTGACAGCCCCTGTTATAAAGCTTTATATAAACAGTGATGTAGTCTTATCAAGTTTGGCGTTTTTGTTAAACAGCTATACATATTTCTTCCAAGGCTTAACTTATCATTTAGTTAACATATTATGTAGTACTCAACCTCTAATGAATGTTTTATTCAACATTATGTATACACTCAATGCTCAGCTTTATAAGATAACCTCTCTACAAAAGAAATTTCAATTTCTTTGTGTGTTTGAGCATTCTCATATCTTGCCAAACAGCTCAATGTTTTTTCACTGACATGCCCTGTTCTATAAAAACTACCTGCACAAAGAAAAATCCAACAGACTATGTCAAGAGGAACTTGTAATATACTGGAAAAGAATCCAGCATTAGTGAATTCAGAGCTGCAAAAGGATGCCAGATTAGTAATAAAAGACAATGTGATGCTATTATTAAGCCAAAGAGCAAAGTAGATAGTGGTAGTAAAAAAAAAAAAAAAGCGATGACACAAAGGCTTAGCTCTGGTATAAGCAGTCAACTTCAGCAGTGCTATAGCAGAGATTAAATGATCCTATGCTATTAGGAATGCCACTGATTCCCAAGCAGAAACACTCTAAGGGGCCATGTGGACTATTATGGAGGCAGTGACCATTAAAGGGTAGGGAAGTGAAAAGGCTTCCATGGAGTTGGGGAAGAGAGGTCCCCAGTTGAAGGAGCCAGCTGTAACTGAAGGGAGGTTGACCCTGGGAGATTTTCACAGGGATTTCACAAAAGCTAGATGGTAGTCTGAACACAGGATAAGGATTTTGCCAGTCATCAGACCTTATGATCTGTTTAGGTCCCTTCTGATCATAAGTACTATGAAAAATCAAAATACATCTCTCTCTTAACTGTTTTCTGAATATATCCTGTCTAACAAATTAATGCACAAGACAATCTGACCTTCTGTCCCATTTTTAAAATCTTGTGAAGAAAGCACTGCTCATAATTCATGATAATTTGATCACCTTCAGTAAAATTATTGATAATAATACATAGTTTCTTCTGTACCTATTTAATATCAAGTTTCTGGGCCTTTAACAGATGCCCCATATTACTGTTAGGCATTTCTAAGTTACTGCTCAAAAATATTTCAAGCGTGAATCAAATTTGTACTGTACCTTTACTGCTGTTAGGAAACTGCACAAAGAGCCTCCAAAGTCTGTAGATGTCTCCATATAGGAACCTGCATGCACAAGACTGGGCCAGTAACGTATGGATCCTTCACTGGTAGCAACCATTACTGACAGAGACTTGAAATTACATTACAAAATAAATCATTCAATCAATCAATCAATCAGAGTATACGGGTTAACTATAATCAGGATGTAGCTTTAAAACATTGTTTTTAATAAAAACTGTTGGGATCCCCAGAAGACGTTAAGTAATTAATAGAAAAAATTGGTAAATATACACACACCCATTCAGGGTAAAGGGAGGACTATGTAAAAGCGGCAAGTTCTTATTCGGATATAATAATGTATAGACTGAGTCATATCTGTCTATCTTACCAATAAAAATAAAAGTAATTTTTGCTACTTTTTACTTCTGATAATCAGTAGGGCCTACATAGCTACAGGAATCCAGATCATGTTTACTGATGCAGGAGACAGCAAAACATACAGAATCTTTAATATTAATGACTACAGAAAACCCCAAACAGTGAGAGTTCACAAGCTTGAAATGTTCATCTATATTACAATACAGTATGAAACGTTTCCAAAAGAATGAATATAATTTATTTTTTCAAAGTTATTAGAAAATAGTCCTGAACTGGTTAATTTAAGTTATTCACCTGCAGAGAAGGAGCTTCACCTGAGGTACTGAGACAAGATATAGCTGTCAAACAAGAACTGCATTGGTAGTCGCTGGGTGGTAACTGAAGTTCCTTGCACACAGATAACTGTAGGGAAAAAAAAGCACTATTACAGACAGAATCACTACATCACACTAGTGTAGACAAAACTGGAAACAGTCCCTTCTTGATTATCAAGTCAAGTTCCCTGCTGCAGCAGGCAACCAGCTCATACGATCCCTTTCATAAAAAGGGATTGAGTTCCATCATAAAACCAGTTTATACCAAATTTATTTCTTAACCAGAAGGCAGTTCCAGATTCTCATTACTTTGATGCTCAGAAATCCCTATTAATTTCCCATAAATTTATTCATGGCTGGTTTGTCAATTTGTTCATATACTAACACAGTTCTAGCTTTAGGAGCCCTTTTCCTCCTTGGTGCTTACAAATCTGTATTGGTATGCTAATTTTAGGTCTGACACTAGATACTATGGTAAAAAAAAAATAGTCACATTACTCAAATTATGTTAAACCAGGGTTTTAGAGAGGATTCCCAATGACAGTCACATTTATGTAAAACACAACTGGTTTGTGCTCATCTTAATGATATATTCAGGAAAATGTCACTAATTAATTTGATCAAACTTAGGCCTTCATTCACAAGTCTCAACCATAGGTTACAACATTTGACTCAAAATAATCATTTTTCAGATGCTGCTTCCAAACAATTGGCAATTTTTTTTCAAAAGGAGGTTTCACTACTGCAGGTTTAACAAATGAAGTGAGCCGTCTCCCTGATAATCACATTGTTAAAGAACATAAGTCCATCCTACTTTTACCACTGATTAAATGGAAAAACCAAACAAAGAACAAAACTATGCCCATCATCCATGCCTATAGATTACTAGTATGTGCCCAGCCCGTCATCTGTTCTTGATCCTTTCAGACTGAAAGCTCTCTACAGCACAGATTCTCAACCAGGGTGCTGTGGAGTGCTGCGCAGGTGTCAGTTTGCCAATTTTGTTGTATGCCAAGGTGTGTACACACCTACGTATGGTTCACAAGACAAACCCAGAAACTTCCAATAGGAATCCGTATAATCAAAAACATTGTGGTGGTGGTTTCTGAGTTCTTTCCAACAGAAAACTGTTCTATTATTTTTCCATAGGCAAATAGTGAATAAAAGCCAAGAGCTAGCATTCAGAGGGGAGCTTTGGAGCCTAAAGAGGCTGAGAACCATTGCTCTAGACCAGTGATCTCCAAACTTTTTTGATCACGCACCCTTACCAGTAAAACATTTTTGAGCACACACCCCCAATATATGTATATTTATATAAATATAAATATAAATAGAAGTTCTAATATTTTCTCCCCGCACCCCAAAGGATCATCTTGCGCACCCCACTTGGGAGACCACTGCTCTACACCATCATCGTCCATATTTGAGCAAGACCCAGCAAAAATAAAGCCTCCAACCAGACCAGGGCCATTTCGTATTATTTCAAAAAAAGGTATTAGTAATTAACGTAGTTTCCCCTTGTTTTATTAAGTTTAACAATGAAAACGGCATTATTTAAGTATCAGATACTTCCTTTGAAATTTTTATGCTCTAAATTTTAAACCTGTATTTTTAAACTAGCTCAGGGCTTTCCAACTTCACAGTGGGTGGGGGCTGCACTAGTCACAGGCCCCAGGCCATACCATGGATGCCACGTGCCCGACAAGCTCCCAGGACCCCTGTTGCATGAATTCCCTGGCTGGCCCCCAGCAAACAGGCTCCCAGCTTCCTGCCACCGCCACACAGGCAAGCCCTCTGAGTAGTGGGCACCCACCTCTGTGTGACTACCCAAGCCCCTGCTGCACAGGCAGCACAAGCCCTCCTCTGCCACACGAGCAGCGAGTTTACCTGGAACCTTCCAGTTGCATTTCCCTGCCCCAGCGACCCCTGCTGCCACCACAGCAACAGGAGCCATGGGGGAAGTGGCAGCCAGGTGGGAGCCCATGTTAACCCCTCGTCAGCCAAATACAGCCTATGGGGCACTAATTGAACAGCCCTGAGCTAGCTCATGCTCTAACAGTAGGTCCCCAAGATGAGTCACAACCCACCACTTTCAGCAAAACTGCTACAACCAGCAGAGGATAAGAAAAGCATCCATGGAAAAAGTTTCCACTCATACTACAAGAGAAAAAAAGTTTTTTTGAAGTCTTTTCCTTTCAGAAATAGAATCAGTTGCCTGTTCTCAATTCTACTCAATTAACAAGATGGCCAAACTATCCAACTAGAAGTACTTGAGAACAATCATGAACACACCCACAGGTGAAATAGTGTGGCTGAGGGGGAGTAAGTTAGCTTGTTTAATAACAGTATAGTCAGAGCATGTGCATTTGTTTGAGGACCAAGGTTTTTTTTTTGAGGGGAAATATATTTTATTAAACTAATAGTTGGGAGAGATATTTGGGGAGAGATATTTGAGGAGATATTTCCTGCCTCCACCACCATTAAGACCTCAGAAAAGCAGATTATTGATTTCATAAGAGCTCCAGCTCCTAATGTCATTAACTAACTCATACTGAAAAACTGTTACATTCATGTTTTATTAATTGGTGCCCCAACACAAATATTTTATTGGCATGATAAAACTATTCAAAACATCCATGCGCAAGTGGCATATAAAGCTTCAATTTTCATGACAGTTTAAAGATTAGTTATTGGACTATTTAAAATGACATTTTTAATACAACTAGCTTCTAAAATTATTAAATCCCTAGAGCATTTCTGCCTTAAGTGAAAATGCAAAACTAAATGCAAAAACACCCCCCAAAAAAACCCCAAACCCTCACTACAATGTTAATTTTACAACTGCAAAGAGAAATTACAAAAGTTACAAACTTCAACTTTAGTTATAGAAATGCTACCAACATTTCATACTAATACACACCTTTTTCGAAGAGTTGAGTCTCAGCTTATCAACTAACCCTGGAGTCAAGTGAAAGACTTGATCAACTGGTATAAAATAGATACACTTATTTTTTACATCCTCATCTGAACCATCCATTTACCTTTGCAACTGGTGATTGACCAATTTTCCAAACAGTCAGCCTCTCTTTGTAGACTAGCCAGGCCCAGCCACTTTCATCCACTTGGACACTTAACTGGTCATCAGCTACATAAAAAAAAGTTATTTAATTTTTCTTTAAGTTACAGAATTGAGAAGACATTGAAGAATAACCTTAAAATTATCACATCTTCAATTTGGTAAGAAAAAGGTACATGATTTTTTTTAAAGCTATTTCATGTTAGAAATTCAACCTCTTTGGATAATTAAAAGGCATCCTTTTACCAAGCAGTGTCTGAAATTTGATGCAACTCAACACGTATGAGAAAAATATTAGTCACTGTTAGAAATTTAAAATTATCAGTTTCCATGGAATTGACATCTTGTTAGACAAGAGTGGAACAAACTGAAAAAAAATCTAAATTTATTCCAGTTGTATGAAAAATCTAATCTATGGAAATCATTATCAAGAAAGGTAAGGCTGAATATAGAAAATAATCTTGGAAGAGACAAGAGACATAGTGAACTATGTTAGTTTCACATCAGGCAAAAGAAGGGGTAGAATATCATCTTTGAGACTAAGCCTGTCACACCACGTAGCTTCTTGGTTTCAAGGCAAACCCTATTTCCATGGGCTTTTTGAAAATAAGGATGTAGCGTGTCTCTCTTACAATTATCTGCTAGTTTTATATTGTTATGTAAAGAGAGATCATATCAAGATGTTATAGTTACATTAACAGCTTAGGCAATGTGACCTTGAAGAATTATTAAAGTACTAGCAGTTCATAGTAGACTCTTTTAGATGCAAGTCAAAACAAATGAAAAAGATAAAGAGAAAAGCATATGCAAAAGAATAGAGAAATGTATTTGTTTACTCAACCCCTGAGAATAACCCATGTCATTGTCGTAAGCCTTTCTAATGCCCCTCTAATCATGGTATCCAGGGGGTAAATTCAAAATTGGGACACAAGATTTCATCCATAAATAGCCTTGCTTCTTCACCATTCTAAAGTTCAACTGTTTGTATAGCTTCTTTGCTTTTAATTGAGTTCAGCCTCTGTTAGGAAGAGAAGACTTTTATACATAAAAATATTGCTGTATGCTCTCAGAACATTAGCTCATTCCAATCACCTTCCAACATTGTGGTTCCATACCTTGAATATCAGAAGCTACTAACACATGTAATTTTTGAGTGCAAGATATTTGAACAATTCCAATAATGTATGGAGAACACAGCATTGCGTACACTGATGAAACGCACTTAATTCAGCAATTGCTCGACGGCATGAGCCAACACGAACAAAAAGGGAACTACATATTCAAAATGGCATTCCATTGTAAACTGATGACAAGGGATCCTGGTTTTCTCCGTTTAAAAATGGCACATTCTCTGATAAAAATCCCAAATTCTCCAATTAAAACCCCCAAATCCATGTTTTTCCACAGTTAAAATGAAACACCACTATATATATAGGTATCAATTGAACACAGTATTTTATTGAAATATTTACAATTTGAAATTTAAAGCCTACCAGAGCTTCAATCACTACAATAAAATAAGTTCTAAATATCTATAAATTTTGGTGTTTGATTTTGGGTTTTTTAATCAAGGAAAAATCAGAGCTCACCCTGCCCCCTTCACTCACCAGGACATGGGTCCACTGCTTTGAGGCACTGAGCTGCTCTGATATGCTGGTGCCTTGTCTATGCCATTACCCCTCACTCCCCACCCACAGCCCCCCACTCCTCCCAAGCCCCGACAAAGGGGGCCCCAGCTGCCTGGGCTACAGGGCCAGAGACATGGGTCTGCAGCCCCCTGAATTCCACAGTAGCACCTGAACTCAGGCTGCCGCCCATGGGAGGCAGCAGCTACTGAGGTGGAGCAGAGTAGAGCCTGGCTCCCCCTCCTCCACAGGAAACATGGCCAGAGCAGAGTCTAAGGGGTGGGGCAGAAGCAGGCTGCCCATTGCAGGCTCAAGGCTCCCTGCCCTGTTCACCAGGGCCTCTGCAACCCAGTGGGCAGGACCTGGCACAGCACAGCAGAGCAGAATTGGGCAGGGAAGCTCGTTGCCGCCACTAGGAGCTCTGAACTGCCATGGTGAAGCGCCCCCTGCCCGCCCAGCAGCAGCAAGGCACACAACTCCATACCACCACTTCTGCTGCTTCTGGGCATGGGGGGGGGCACTTTGCCAGGGGCTTGCAGTGGTGGCATTGAGCTTCCCTGCTCCGCTCTGCCACACTTACAAACAAAACAAAACTGGCATTAGTGCAATAAAACAAGTTTTGTTTTAAACCACAAGTCTGTTTCTAAAATTTCCTGACTGCAGTGACTGACCACTCAAAGAAAGTTCAGTAGCTTGGTCATGCAGAATTAGTTGCATTTTTAATACTAAACAAACAAGTTGCTTACAGTATACAATTAAAGTGGGGCTACATTCTTTCCTTTTCTTCACCCTGTATCAATTGATTAATGGTATCCAGAATTTAAGATCTTTCTTTTAGCTGCTCCTTTTCCCACAAAGATAATACAGAAATGAAGTTCATACCATCAGCCATTCTTAGGGCCTCCATAACCTTAACAGGGAGAGAGGATCCAAAAGGTTTAACATCATAGTTGATGGTCTCGCTTGCTGAAGGGTGCTGTATGACTCTTGTTGGTGTAGCTCTAACAAACAAACAAACAAACAAACAAACCACCAGCTGTAATTTTTCCCACTATTTCTACAGTTGTTTTAAAACATCAGACATTTCACTGGTAATTGGTAAAAGAATGGGCTTTTGAAAAAAAATGACAGTAGTGCATATCTCTGAGAACTGCCATTGCAGGCAGGCAGCAATTCATAACCTTAGTTTTTCCTCTGGGAAGTTGTTTGATTGTTATTGGATTCCTTTATTTACAAATAGAGTTTTTACCTCCACTTAAGAGATAACACCTTTCCTACAAGTAAAACACTACAGTGGCATCTTCCAGGAAGACAGAAAAATAATGCCTGTAAAACCCAAACCTGGAGTTAAATCAGAAAGGAAGGGTGGGATGCCTCATTAAACAGATCAGAAGTTCCAGCTACCGATTCCTCAGAAGCAAAAATGCCACCTGAATAATCTTTACCAATTTTAAGTGTAAAGGATTCCATTTGAGAATGAATTTAAGGCTTACATAATTGTTCTGGGATTTATAATAATTCTCATTAACGTGCAGTGGGGAAGAGTTAATTTGTAAGGTTTTCTGCATGATGCTTTTTTTCTTATATATATCATAGTGGTGGAAGGAGGCAGCTAATGGGGCTTAGCCCCAAACAAACACAGGGCAACAGTAGGGCCGCACGGCAGCCTGGCCATGGGCTTCTGGCACTGCAGCAGGGGTAGAAAGGGAGTACGAGTGGGGTCGGGGCGTGGGACGGAGCAGTGAGTGGTTCGTCTGGGGGGCACCCAGCATGGAGAGGCGGTGGCGGCTCCCACCGCTGTGCACATCCCGAAAGGTCATGCATACGGGGGGCGTGTGCCCCTGCATCTGCGCTCCTGGACGCAGGCTACAGCTGGGTTCTTCTTGGCGGGAGGAGGCTGGGCTGGGCTGCGCTTGGGGCAGGTGGTGGCACTGGGAGTGGGGGGTTATAGGGGAGCTGCAGCCATCCCAAAATTTGCTGTAACACTCCCAACTCCCACCTCCTAGCACTGCCCACCTGAGCGCAGCCTGGCTCAGCTCCCCCCTGCTGGGAAGAGCCTAGCTTAGCCCCAGCCCACAGCTGCAGCCCACCTCCCCCCACAGAGATCCAGGGGCACACACCCTCCATGGGTAGGTGCAGCAGTAGGAGCCACCACCCCCTCCCTGCACCGGCCGCCTCCCAGACAAGCCACTCACAGCTCCCACGCCCCATTTGGGGGGCTGAGCATGCATGCATGCATGCATGCATGCACGTGCTTAGCCCCCCCCCCCCCCAAAAAATTTTTTT
>NW_017729034.1:56690923-56697608 GCF_001723915.1 Gavialis gangeticus
CCCCCCCCCCCAAATAATTTTTTCTCCCTCCGCATATGCCAGAGGCCCAACTACTATAAATATACAATTGGCCATCATTCTAGGCATAAAAATGAAGGTAATAATCATGTTAGGCTTGAGTTCACTTAACTCTTAGCATTTACAGAGAGCAAACAATGTTATAAAGCAGAGCTGTCATCTGGCCTGCAGAGCTTCTAGAAGGGCAGAGAATTCAGGGGCGAGGCAAGCAGGGTACAGCCTGCCACTGAATTCTGGGTTACAGAGCCCCCACTGGGAACATGTTTTTGTGGCAATGGGACAAGTGATGGCTCTGTTAGCCCCCATGGCTCCCTGACACCATTTACCCTGCTGCTGCTAATAGATTACATGTTGGCAATTATTTCGGCTGGAGGGCCACTTAAAGAGGGAGTAAGGGGATTGGTATGGGTGTGCATGTGTGGGAAGAGGCAGGGAGGCTACCTGCATACCAGGTCCGGGGAGCTGGCTGGGGGAGGGTAAAGGTGGGGGCAGGGGGTACATGTAGCAGAGCTCACCCAGGCAGTGTGGTGCAGATACAGTCCACCCCTCTGCCCATAGCTACCCCCTTGGTGCTTTGCATGGGGCTGAACCCAGTCCGCCCGAACACAGGGCAGACTTGCACCACACTCTCACCTAACCCGACTCGAGTCAGCACGCACAGCTTCCTGGCGGAGTTGCTCCTGACGCAATTGCAAGCACCCTGGTGCTGCTCAGCTCCCCCAGCTTCTACTAGTTCCTCCTCTCCTCTTCCTGATGTGCTGCTCTGGGACACAGGCAGCATGGAGAAGCCATGGGAACGCATGCTGAGCAGCAGATGCCCAGCTGTGGGGGGATGCTGCTGCCAGACAGCTCCTGCCCCAGCACATGGAGTTCCCAGTTGCCTTCTACCCACTCCCCCTGCCTGGCACATTAAGCAGCCACCTGTGGGTGGCCAAGTAGGTGGGAGGCAGCCAGCAGCAAGGTTCCTTCTAAGCTGCGCACGCTTTAAAACCATGCCATGCCCCAACTTATTCAAGTCACGCACCCACCCAGTGAGGAGCTGGGCAACAAGCTGAGCACGGCAGAGGCACCGAGGCCAGCATGGGACACTTACCAGAGGTAAGCTCAGGCAGCAGTTCCCCCGAGGCCATGTGCTGCTGGAAGCGAGGTGGGGACAGAGGCTGGCGCCAGGGAACTGATCTGCTTCCCAGCCCCGCTCCCAGAGGTACAGCAAAGCGGGGACGGGGGCTGGCGCAGGCTCTGCTGGCACCGGAAAACTGCTCCGCTCCCCAGCCCCAGTGCCACGTGCCTCCTTGCTCCTGGAGGTGAGGCGAGGCGGGGGCTGGGAAACTGTTTTGCTCCTGCTGGCGAGGCAGGGATCGGGGGCTGGCGCCAGGGAACTGATCTGCTTCCCAGCCCCAGTGCCATGTGCCTCCTTCTTCCCAGAGGCACGGCGAGGCAGGGGCTGAGGCCGGGAAACTGCTCTGCTCCCAGCAGCGAGGCGGGGGCCAGGGCCAGCACCAGGAAACTGCTCCACTCCCAGGGACAAGGGGGGGCTGGCGCCGGGGAACTGCTCTGCCTCCCAGTCCCAGTGCCATGTGCTTCCTTGCTCCCAGAGGCATGGCAAGGTGGGGGCTGGGGCCAGGGCCAGGAAACTGCTCCACTCCCAGAGGCAATGAGGGAACAGGGGGTGAGGTTCCTGGCTTTTAGGGTCTTTGCTATTTTACACTGCCAATATATGACATACAAAGCTAGAAATGGTACAAGTTAATGATTTTAAAATAAGTTTAGGAAAATACAGCAAGTTTCTATTGAAATTCATGTGCACATTTAAATAAAGAGGAGCTGTATCCCAGTGAGGTTTGACCTCTGGTTGTTATCTTTCCACCATCAAAAACAGTCATGTTAATAAATGAAAAAGAAAAAGAAATGAATTCCAAATGAATACCCAATCCTCTACTAAAATGCATTCACTGCAGAAATAAAAGCAAATTTCAAATCAAAAGAGAGGCCAGTGTTTATGGCCAAGGTTCCTTCCAAGCTGTGTTCCTGGAGGCGAGGCGGGGACTGGCGCTAGTTTTTTTTAGCCATTTAGTGGTTTGTCTTTATTGTCACTAGTTTATGCATTTGAATTTAAAAGTACTAAAGTGCTAGCTACAGCTGTGTTGGTCTAAGGGCATATGCAGACGAGGTGCTTTGGGTAAGTTAGCTGCTTTTTCTATCATTCTAGGAAGGCCAATATCTTCCCTGCAGCAAGGATCATCTTTATATAAATTTTACAGTGTCCAAGTGTAAGTGTGAAGAGGGTGAATGCAGGGGACCAGCTAAGAAAAAGAGCTGCTCAAGATTCAATGACGACTGGTTGAAGGAGATGTTCAAAACAGACAGATTCACACACAGATTCTGCGATGAAACTAAGCAACCAAAGCAGAGGAATCCTGAAGTTTATTTTCTGAAACACATGAGACGTAGGAAAATAGGATAGAACTGTTTGAAAGGAAGCGATCCAAAGCTGATGAAGTAAAAATCTTAATTGATAATGTTCTCCTCGCAGTGAAGTTAAATTTATCGATGTTATCAGTGCAGGATATCCACAGTCATGCTGGCAAATACGTTAAAATTCCTGAAAGCTGGAGAAGTAAGACTTATGCATTTCAATTTACTGACTGCATAAATTCTGTAATTCATCAGGAAGTACTGAATGAAATGCATACATCGCCATTTCACACTTTGATAATTGACGAGAGCACAGGTCTCCATTAGCAAAATGTTAATACTGTAAGTAAAATTCTGAACTATGGATGATTTCACTCATCTGACCAGGTTTGCTGGAATTTTAAAGCTGACAGCTTGTGATAGCTCTGCTATTGTAGCAGCAATTAGGCAATTTTATGTTGACAGCAATTTAGATATGCAAAAGATGGTAATGTTTACCTCCGATGGTATTTCAGTAATGCTTGGAAAGCGCAATGGTGAGGCTGCAGTATGTAGCCAGTTTATTCCACATCTGCTCAAGCAGCACTGCGTGGCACACCGGGAAGACTTGGGGATTGATGATGCTTGGAAAGATGCACCTTTGATGGGGTGCACTGAAACTCTACTATGGACCATATACACACTTTTTAGTAGGTCTTCTATAAAAAAAAAAATCTAAGTTTGAAGAACTATCTAAGGCTGCTGAGTGTGAAACAGTTTCATTTATGACACTGAATGAGGTCAGATGGCTCTCTAGACATTTTACTGTTAGCGCCTTGATGAAGAATTATACTGTGTTGATGGACTACTGCGCACAACAAATGGCTGAAGACAACGACCCAATTCACAAATATTGCTTGGACAAACTGCAGAAACCAGAGTATCATGTTGCACTGGCCATACTAAATGATGTCTTAGGTGAACTGGCTGAGCTGTGCAGAATGCTTCAACGAAGTTCACTAACAACAGTAGAAACATTTCAGTTTGCCAAATCTAGAATTGCCACATTTTGTTTGCAGTATCTTGGCGAGACTGTATATTTTTCTGAAGACGTTCAAACCTTGCTGTCATCATTTGACTCACCTGTTGACACTACATCAGTTATTCAAATCATTGAGCATACATGCGACCACACGGACAACAGATTTCCAGAAAGCGAATTGAAAGAATGGCCAATTTTCGATAAGGATTCTTTTTCCTCTTCATCAAACAGGAATGATTTCTCTTTTGGGCACAAGGTGCTGAAAGCATTGGCAACAAGATATAGCACCTTGTTAAACAAATCTGTAGAAACTTTTAAGAAGAACCTATGCAAACAATATGTAGACTTTAAATTAACTGTTTGTGAGAAGATGAAAACTGGGGCAATAAAGACCTTTGAAGACATGGTCACCCACATACTACAACACGAACAATTTAGCGAACTGTCATTACTTGTTGCCATCTTTGCCACTTTCCAGGCATCTAGTGCAGGTTGTGAGAGAGGGTTTAGCATCATGAACACAATAAAAACAAAGTCTAAAAATTGTTTAAAAGTTGATAATCTGGACAGGCTGATGCGAATTAAACTTCATTTAGCATCAAGAAAGACTGTTAACCTGGACACTGTATTTTCTGTTTGAAAAACAGAAAAGGGTAGATAGGAGTCACTTTGGTAAATAAAGGTTATAGTATCTTCATTTGTTACTTTACCGTGTTATACTGTGGGGCAGACCAAAGTGGCGTGTGCCAAAAGGGGGAGGTGGGACCAATTCGGGAATGGACCGAAACAGCGTGCTCACGGACCGCTACACCTTAGAGGGAACACTGGCCAGGAGCTGAAGCCCTGCATACTGAGGCAGAAGCTGTCCAGCTGTAGCTTCCCCACCCCTCCCCACCCACCTGGCTGGGTATGTGGTATCTAGCACGTTCCCACAGCCACCACTGCTTCCCCGACCGCCTGCCACCCAGAGTGGTGTAGCAGGGGCTGGAGGAGGAGCTTCTGGAAGTGGGGAGAGCTGAGCAGTACCCAGGCAGCTGCAGCCACAACCACAGCAGCCCTGAAAGGAAGTTGTGCACACTGTCTGGGGATGCGGAGGACAGGAGTGCAGTAGGAATACGGCACAGGATGCCTTGGATGGGAGAGGGTGCCAAGTGCTGCAGGCCAGACGCAGTCAACTGGTGGGTCTGATCCATGCTGTGGGCCACATTTCACTCACCCTGCAATAGATCCTGTGGGACAAATTTGGCCTGGAAATCAAAATTCACCCCCTTTGCTATAAACTCAGGAACGAACTAAAAAACTATTGCCCCAGAATCTTGAAATATCTCCCACCAGAAAACATTAAAAAGCTTAAGAAAATATAAAACAAGGCTATCTTATTTAAATTCCCCAGTTTAGGGACAGGCCTCCTTCATACAATCTTAGTTCCCTTATGAAGCAAGCAAATCAACAATGCCCTGGTCCATAAATATTAAACCCGATTAGGGGAAGTAGATTTGTTGTTCCTCTAAAAGGATCCCCCAGGTCAGGGGTGACCAAGATACGGCCCACAAAGCCACGTCATTCAGCCCACAGGGCTACTCACGGGTCTGGAAATTTGACAAAGGAGTGGTATGGCAGCATTAATTACCATACCTCCCAGAGCCATGACAATTAGCACTGTTGCAGCTCCCGTGCCAGCAATTTCTGGGCCCATGGGTAGCTCCATAACATAGTCCCACATGCTGGATCCAGCCTCTGCAGACAGGCCCTAACTCAGAGTGCCAGATGAGTTGAACACCACTGCCCTAGATCATCAAATCCACTCCCTTACTCTTACAGGCCAACATATATACATTAATGACCTCACTTCTTAAAAGTAGTGAGGCTTTCTGCTCCCACAGACTTCCAGTTTTGCTTCTGCGTGCTTCGATTGCCCCAGCCACCCACCCAACTGGCCTCTGAAGGACACCCCCCCGGGGGCCCATTTGTTGACCAGTGCTCTAGATCAGTGGTTCTCAACCTTTTTTGTACCAGCACCCATTTGTCAACATCAATGGCCAGTCCCAACCCAGTGCCCCTCACTCCTGACCCACTGCCCCATCCCTGCAGTGTGGGGGTCAGGGGATGGGTGTGTGGGACAAGGGGGGTGGGGCCCAAGCAGCCCCTGGCAAGCTGGAGTTCTGCCAGCCTGCAAGAGAAAAGCCAGTTTGCTGTGTTTTTCTCTTTTAAAGAAGAATCCATTTTAAAAGTTTGCTGAACCACTGTTCCAAGTTTGTTTGCAACCCTTTTGTATATTCTTGAGATCCACTTTTGGGTTGCGACCCAGGTTAGAAACGCTGCTCTAGATACAGGTAGATATAGATGCCTATCTGGAGAGAGGTGCGTGCAAATGTGTGTGTGTTTTGCAAGCGTGTATGTGCATTTTGTGAACCCCAGCTCCCTTTGACAGATGCTGTGAGAGGATGCTCACGAGGCAGAGTGTAAGAAGAGAAAGGAAAAGCTTTTGCATTCCAGTTTCTTTCCCCCGAGACTCTGCCTTCTGCACATCCTCTCCCAGCATCCGATGAAGGGAGCTGGGGCTCAAACAAGCTTATGCTACAATTTTGTTTTTCTTATTAAAGTGCCAAAAATGTACATCTCAACAAAGAAACCACACCGATTTCACACTTAAAACATCAGCAAAAATCATCACACTGACAGGGATACTTAGACATGCATCAAAAAAAGACTTGACACACACAACACGCTCCCTCCTGTGTCTCTCTTCAAAGGTGCTCCTCTACCCACCTCCTCACTGACTTCAGACTCGGGCAGGGTCTCTCCTCGCACAATGCCCGCCACATCGCGGAGTTCTAGAGCTCGCGGCGCGGCACGTGCGGGCAGCCGCGCGCCCGCCCCCATCCCGCGCATGCGCGTCAGGGGCAACCCAGCCAAAGCAAGGCGACAGTAGCATGGGGCTGGGCTCAGGCGGCGCGAGGGGTCCCGTGCAGCTAGTGGGGTAGGGCACTCACCGCGCTGACAGGGAGCCGCTCCTCCTGGCCGCCGGGGAGAAGAGCGCGGGAGAGCCAACCGGCGTCCCCAGGGCCAGGTTTCTCCTGCCGCCCGGCCGGGATACGGAGCCCCCAGCGGCCCCCAGGGCCCGGCGGGCCGAGCCGCCCGGCGTGCGCGGAGAGGCAGGGGCAGCAGCGAACATGGTGGGCAGAGGGGGCAGTTAGGGCTCCTGAACCACTGAGTTCAGTCCGGTGGGTT
>NW_017729034.1:56702608-56724035 GCF_001723915.1 Gavialis gangeticus
TCCCCAGGGCCAGGTTTCTCCTGCCGCCCGGCCGGGATACGGAGCCCCCAGCGGCCCCCAGGGCCCGGCGGGCCGAGCCGCCCGGCGTGCGCGGAGAGGCAGGGGCAGCAGCGAACATGGTGGGCAGAGGGGGCAGTTAGGGTAAGGTGGGGGAGAAGGACGCGCTCGTTCCGAGCCGCTTGACTCCGAGCCGCCGACGTCACGCCCTGCGCTGCGCGCCGCTTCTACGTAACACCCAGCCACGCCCCTTTCCAGAGCCGTTAACAGCCAACCTGACAGGGCATCCCACCTAGAGGAGGCGGGGCTTGTGTTCCACCAATGCGGGTAGGAGGGGCGGGGTCTGGTGCGCGGCCGCCAGCCTGTAGGGGCTAGGCTAGAGAGAGGCGCGGTTAGCTATGGCGCATGCGCAGAGCGGGGCTGGGGGGCGCTCTGTGTTAAACGATGTAGGATAATTACCGTATTTATAGGATAACGTCAACCTTTGAACACTGTGTAGTAAAAATGTTCAAAATGTGCGATCTGTACTTTTCCACCTATACTTTTTGATCAATACTTTTTCCACAGCCTGATGATGGGCCTTTGAGCCCAAAAGCTTGCAGAAAAGGATATTTTTTTGCGATTTCCCTGTTGGTCTAATGACAGGTATCCTTATGGAATCAAGAGGTCTAGGTTTTTCCATTTCTTTTTATCTCAGATGAACATGGCTACCAAGTACATCCACAAAATGTGTGATAATTTTTGAGGCAGCTCATTGATGCAGCTTAAGTAAAATCCAAGTCACTCTCAGGGAGCCTTAACCAACTTTTGGCTTTCAGCACTCTCTTATGGCTGCTGGCCTTGAAATAAATGCTTCAGCTTTGATGACCCAGTTCTCACTCACTCACTGCCATGAGCAATATAAAGTAAAAAAGATGATGTATTTGCATACTGATTTGCATATTTCTTCAGCGTACAATAGCTTTTCAGCAAATAATTCTGAACTCCCAATACAATAATTTCATATTTAAGACCTGGCAGTGCTGGGGGTGACAATGGTGTGCACCTGCCCTGCTGCTGGCTCAAGCTGCATGACACATGGGGGGCAGCACTGCGAGGAGAGCCCCATCCAGCGTTGAAGGGGTTGGGCTGGGGCTCTTCTTGCAGGCCCAGTGGCTGCCTTCCTGCAGCAGCCCTGGTCTCTGCTGCTCGTGCTGTCCCGAGGCCAGGGGAGGGGGGAAAAGGATACAGCCCCCACATGAACATGGTTAGGTGTGCAGGCTCCCACACCCCTTGCATGCTGCAAGCCCACACATGTCAGAGAGCAGATCAGTACTCAGGGCTCTGGCAACAGGAAAGTTGCTCTGTTCTTTTTCCACAGTCAGAAACACTTAGTGGAAGCTAAGAGCTACCATTGACCAAGCCCCCCCGCTCCCAGTCTCTCATGGCTAAGAATCACGACCATAGTTGCCCTGTGGATCAAGTGCTTGCAGTGGCCCTGGCTAGCAGCTCATGGCTACTTGCCCTCAGGAGCTTCTGAGGTCCCCCTCTGGAGAACTTATTTTCACATTTTGATCCTTTGACCCCAACATCACTTCTATCCCAAGAAATTAGTTGCATCTTTCACCCTTTGGCCTCACAAAGGGGTGATTAGTTAGCTGGGTGGGCCTTAAGGCCCATATTAATATGGAAGATACAAATAAGACAGGAGCTTCTGAGGCCAGGGCCAGTTGGTACCTGGGGACACTAGCCCCTTGTGCTGAAGCAGCCCTAAGCTAGTGGCCCCTGCACCCTCTACCCACTGCAGCAGTCTGGGTACCTGACTGCTGGGTACCTGCGCCAGCATCTGCCCCCTTGGACCTCCAGCCCCATGGCAGCACATCTGCTGGATCTAGATGGGAGTCATATGGCCACCAGTGCTATGTTATGGGCACTGCAGCAAAGCAACCTTCACCTCTGGGCCAGCTGCCAGTGGGCCATGGATGTGGCCTTTGGGCAGCACTGCTTTCATGTTTTCTAGTGCCCTGGCTCTGCCATCTGGACAGCTATCACCTAGAAGATGTGGTCCTTGCAGTGGCCTACTGTCAACGTTTCCCTTCCTGGTCCCAAATGGCCAGGAAGTCAGCCACCTCATCTACCCTCCAGCTGGGTCCTCAGTGCTGGCTCTGGGCAGGCTCCTCTGCCCAGGTCCCGCCCCTTGCCTCACCAATAGAGATCCTGGTCTTCCCCATTTAAAAATTGCAAATTCTTTGATAAAAAACCCCAAATTCTCTCATTAAAAAACCAAAAATCCATGTTCTTCTACGATTAAAATGAAATATCACTATATAGAGAGATCAGTTGGGCAATGTTTTATTGATATATTTTTATTGATATAACTTTAAAGGAATTCGGAAGCCTACCAGTGCCTCTATCATTATAGTAAACAAATTCTAAATATCTATACACTTTGGCATCTACTTTTAGACATCTGCCCTTGCCCCTCACTCCCAAACCACAGCCCCACCAGTGCCCCTCACTCCTAACCCACAGCCCCTGCCTCCTGCCAGCAGCTCTGTACCAGCACCAAGACATGAATCCATCTGCAGCTGTCCTACCTGCTGCTTTGTGGCTCAGAGCAGTGCCAGCCCTTGCTGTTCTGCTTCCCATGCCTGTACCCAGGCCCCAGTAATCCCAATGCCATGACGAGCTCAGGGACTGGCCTGGAAAAGCCCTTTCCGTTCCAAGCTGGCCTCCCCCTGCACAGGCTGCTCTAGAGGGGCAGGGGGTCTCTAAGCCCTACTCTGGTGGCCTCTCCTACCCGGAGCACTCACCCACCCCCGACACCCATCTCTCTCTCTCACACACCCCTACTGCCACTTCCACCTCTCCCCCTAGCCCATCATACACCCAAGAGGCTCCTGGGACCAGGAGCTGAGGCCGCATATCCCAGCACTGGAGTGGGCATGGGGCAGGGCTGCAGAGTGGCAATTGCCCCTGCAGCCTCAGCCCCTGCCAACATTCCAGAGGACTGGAAGAGTGCCACCGTAGTTCCCATCTTCAAAAAAGGGAAGGAGGAGGACCTGGGAAACTATAGGCCAGTTAGTCTTACCTCGATCCTGGGCAAGCTTTTTGGGAAAATTATGCTGGCGCATATCCACGAGGGGCCAGCAGGAGAGATCCTCCTTAGGGGCAACCACCACGGGTTCATCAGTGGCAGGTCCTGTCAGACAACCTGGTGGCCTTCTATGATCAGATCACCAAATCCTTAGATGCAGGGGTAGCAGTGGACGGAGTCTTCCTGGACTTTAGGAAGGCTTTCGACACTGTCTCTCACCCCATTCTGATTAAGAAACTGGGGGACTGTGGTGTCGACACCCACACAGTCAATTGGGTCATCAACTGGCTGGAGAGTGGTGGTGGATGGGTCATTTTCGACTTCGAGGAATGTGGGCAGTGAGGTTCCACAGGGCTCGGTCCTCGGGCCCACACTGTTCAACATCTTCATCAGCAACTTGGATGAGGAGGTAAAAAGCACCCTGTTCAAATTTGCTGATGACACTAAGACGTGGGGGGATGTGGGCACGCTAGAAGGGAGGAATAGGCTGCAATTGGACCTAGACAGGATACGGGGTGGGCGGATGAGGATAGGATGGGATTCAACCCTGACAAGTGCAAGGTGATGCCCCTGGGGAGGAACAACCAGCACCATACCTACAGGCTGGGGAACTCCCTTCTCGTCAGTACAGAGGCAGAAAAGGTTCTTGGAGTCATCATTGACTCCAAGATGAACATGGGGTGACAGTATGGGGATGTAGTCAGGAAGGCCAACCGCACCTTGTCATGCATCCACAGAAGCATCTCGAGCAGGTCCAAGGAGGTGATCCTCCCCCTCTATGTGACACTAGTCAGGCCACAGCTGGAGTACTGCGTCCAGTTCTGGGCGACGCACTTCAAGAGGGATATGGACAACATGGAGAGGGTCCAGAGGAGGGCCACTCACATGAACAGGGGGCAGCAGGGCAGGCCTTATGAGGAGAGGCTATGAGACCTGAACCTCTTCAGCCTCCACAAGAGAAGGCTGAGGGGGGATATAGTGGCCTGTTACAAACTAGTCAGGGGGGATCAGCAGGCACTGGGGAAGTCCCTGTTCCCCCGAGCACTTCCAGGAGTGACTAGGAATAATGGTCACAAGCTGGCAGAGGGTAGATTTAGGCTAGATATCAGGAGGCACTACTTCACGGTCAGGGCGGCTAGAATCTGGAACCAACTTCCAAGAGAAGTGGTGCTGGCTCCTACCCTGGGCGTCTTTAAGAGGAGGGTAGAAGTACATCTTGCTGGGGTCGTTTGCCCCAGTACTCTTTCCTGCCATGGCAGGGGGTTGGATTTGATGATCTACTCAGGTCCCTTCCGACCCTAGAAACTATGAAACTGGTCCTGCCCCTTCTCAGGGCTGGGCATGTAGGGCGAAAGATTTCTGGAGTGATGGTGGGGGTTGTAGGGGTGGCTTGGAGGTGGTGAGGTTTGTGGGTGGATTGTGGGGGGTCCCCTGCCTGTCCCTGGGCACAGCACACAGCCCCCCCAGCAGCAGCCACGGTCATTGGGGCATCAGGGGCCACTACTGGCAGAGCCCCCACCTCGTGGCCTGGCGCAGCCCCAGCTGCCTGGGATCTGGTGTCATATGTACCACATAGTGCGGGCCCGGCCCAGCCTGGGGGTGCGTGCCTTCAGGCACGACTGGGCTATTCTTGCTGTCATCCAGGGTTTCAACACAGCGTGCAGGGGCTGTGCACCCTTTGGCTGGGCCAGGTTCTGCCTCCGTGGAACCGGCCCAACCTGACAGTGCGTGGGGCACTTGGAGACAGAGCCCGGCCCAATCCGAGGTCATGCAGCTCTTGTGTGTGGTACTGGGGAACCCGGGTCACAGTGAGTGGCCTGGTCCTGCCCAAAAGTGTGCGCTCCCGGGCCAGGTCAGGCCTGCACCATATGGCACAGGGGGTGCCAAACCTCAGGCAGCCAGGTCTGTGTCGCACTACTGGGGGGAGGGGGAAGGGGGGGGCGCTCTGCTAGTAGCGGGCCCCGAGTGCCCCAATGGCTGCTGATGCAGGGGACAGGAAGCACTCAGTACTAACCCCTATATATATAACTTGGGGTTAGAACTTGCTGGTGAGATTTTACAAATACTTGCACTCTCTCACAGTTTTATATCCAGGTAAGTAATACATAGGGGCCTACCTAATTCATACATTTTGCATTTTTTGCAGAAACTGTGAATTTGGTAGGTCCTCCATAAAAAAATCCCTATCCCCACAAAATGGAAGAAAACAGCAGAGAGCCAGCAGGGGAGTAGGGAAGGTAGCTGCAAACAGAAAAGGGCAGGAAACCCTGGCGTCCTGGAGCACAGGGTTGGTGGGGGGTGGGGGAGGGAACAAGGGAGAGAGGGGAATATTGACTGGGGGCTCCCCAGGAAGTCCCGCCTCTCCCTGGAGATTGACAGGTAGCCATCTGTCAATTTTGGGGAAGAGGCAGGACTTCTGGGGTCCCTTGACTGGAGGTTTGGAGAGGCCTGCCACATGCTGCCGTGAAAATGGCACCTGATGCCATGCCAGGACAATGAAACACAGAGGTAGCCTCCATGAATTAGGTAGGTCCCTAGTAATAAGCCTTGGCCACCAGGCAGTCATAAAAACATGCATCAAGATTAAAAGTAGTGCATACAGGTTTTGACTAGATTAGGGTGCCACTGTGATTGTTCTTAAACATCTAATAAGATGACAGTTCCAACCCCAAAGAGCTTACGAGCTCAACGGGACTCAACTGCACTGGAAAATCCCATTTACTTCTCTTCTGTACAAGAGATGCTGATAACAACACAGAGAAAAGCCAGGGACAAAGAATATGCCATGTAAGAGGTGTACCCAACCTCCCATGGTGTTCTGCAGAAGGGTTAACAGAAATCCCTTCTTAAAATGGTATTAGGCAAAGGGGAGATCTGAACCAAATTTAATTTTCAAATCCCCAGTTTCTAACATGGATCCTGTTTAAATTATCCTTATTAGAGATTAATTGTATCCCTTGCATCTATGAGACTATTTCTGAACAAGTTTTGCCTCTGGAATAAGTCTGCTGTAGCACAGGTGAGTTTTGGGACCATATGATACAATCCTTTCCTGTTTCTAGAAGAGCCTGTTCTTACTATGGTACCTTAAAGAGATATCGGAAGACAGCAAAGGAGAGGCTCATGTTAAAAGAATCCCAAGCTTAAAAGGTGCTTACATTTGAAAAAAAGACCTGAAGAGAACTATTTACAAGTTACACCTCTTTTTCTATATACAGTGATCAGCACACATTGAGTTTCAGGTGCTGAAGAAGAATACAACATAACCACTAGGGTCATTAATTCCAAAAGATGCAGAATAGGGAAAACTTTTTTTTTTTTTTTAAACAGACCTCTAAAAATTCCCATCATATTGTGAAAACAGGACAGCTCCAACATGAGATGACAGGTACAATAAATGTTTTATTTATAAAATTTTAAATCCATAATAAAAAAGTTACTAAAAAATACAAGCAAGAGAGCAATGCTGAAAAAAATACAATCAGTTAATATAAACAAACAAGTTTATTTTAACAGTGGGAGTTGCAATGCATTGTTCTGTACCCCCATTACACTGGTTTTTGCTTGGTTTCTTTTCCTTCACCACACTACAGTGGACTCGAAGGCTGCATGAAACCAAATGGTCCTTGGTAAAACACGTCTATCAACATTGTCAGTGGCAAGGATGTTTTGGGGTGAGCTCTTTTGTTGGGCCAACTCTATTCAATAAAAAGACAGCACCCTAAGACATTTTTTCTCTGCATAATTCCTGGACCATCATGGCTACATCATCACTCTTACACTATCAAGTTTGGCAGAGACATACATTAACAGTTTACTAGAATTAGTCTTTATATGGGTAACCGTTCAAAAGATTCCCTTTTGAACCAGAGAGCAATACTTCAAGAGTTTTTAAAGACATACTGTATATTTAATGGTTTCCTTAGTAGAACTAAAGTCTTCCTACCAGCCTCAGAGCTAGACCTGTATAACTGCAGTAAAGGGTGCATCTGTACAGAATAGGTCCCTATTTTGGGTGTATGCAGTAAGCCACACCCAAATACAGCAGTACCTACATGAGTTGTAAGGTCTGTAGGTTATGCAGCTATTCACAGTGCCCAGCACAGCTCCCTGCAGTGGAGCATAAGTGCTGTGATAGACCTTTCATTTCCAACTGAGTACATTTTTCAAGGGTGCCTAAAGGACATAAGAATTCAAATGCCACTGAGTCTTACTAACAGATCAATTAGATATTTCTGAAAAATTCCCTCGTCCATCACATTTCTGGTTTGCCCCCATGAATGTTTCCCTCGGTTCTATCCTGAATAAGGGCCTGCTATAAACTCACATTGCTACTGTACCTGTACCTGACTGCTTAAGCTATGAATATAGGTGAAGTGCTGGACGAGCCCCTGATGAATAATTACCCATATGGAGTAATGGTTTTCCAGGTCTGGCCCATCACTGAGAAAGGGGTACATAGAGAAAATAATTAGTAGGTAGCACTGGTTAAAAATGTCCCTTAGCAGTACTTTTGAGTCTTGTAGATTTGGTATCGTCTTTTGGCACAATTGTTGCTTACAATTAAGAAAGGAAAGGAGAAAATCTAAAGCCTAGATCAGGGGTTGTCAACCTGGGGGTACTTGGGAAGGCCCCAGGGGGTACGCAGCAGTGGCCTGGAGAAGCAGGGAGTGGGGCCACTTTTGTTTCCGTGCTGCCAGTGCTTCTGGTTTTGCCACTGCACACCGCTGGCACTTCTGGTTTTGTCACTGCGTGGGTGGGTGGACAGAACCCCACCCCCAGCCCATAACTGGCTGCTGGGGTTCACCGACCGAAAAAAGGTTGAAAACCCCTGGCCTAGATTAATGGATATTAATTAACATCTAGAAATATTTTTAGTATTCCTTTTAAGTTTCATAAAATGGCTTAATTATTAAAATTAGAAAATAAGCCACTTAAGGCTTTCAGTAATTCTCTCTGAAATTCAAGGATGTTGAACATCCATTGACAACAAAATTTGTCTGCTGTATTCCTCATGTCCACATCCAGAGATGTTCCTGGAATGAACACTTGCACGAAAATGCTGTACCCCATTCAAGCATCAATATTTAACACTTCTGCCTGAGAGAATTATGAAAATCTACGATTTGCTGACAGTGGGTTTTAGCAGTAGGTATGTTTCCCAGAACAGATAGATCTCAGGTGACCTGCAAAGTATATAAGTTCTTATTTGACCTTGTGAATTTTCATCCCCTACACAAAGCACAGATAGTTTATATTTGAAGAGGGTTCCCCCCCCCCTTTTTTTTAAATGTAGAAAAAAAGAACAATCAAGCCTCATCTTCCCAGCTTTACTATAATGCTCTAACATTTGTGTCCTCATATCTTACTTGAAGGGGACAGAGTTAGATCTCCAACTACTTTAAGACAGCTTTTATCCCTACCGAATTCTACAAAGGTGCTGGGGGGATGGAAAGGGGGAGAACATTAGTTCATGTGAACATCTTAGTTCAATTAAGAATTCTAAACTATTAGATGAAAATTATATCTTTTATACCTACCAGATACCCAAAGTGCATTTCAGAAGCCTCTACTTTTCTAAATACACCTTTGTTTGGTTTGTTCTTTGGTCAAATAATAACATCTATATTCTCCTCCAGACAAACATCCCAGGAAATGTATTGAGAATCATTATTTAAAACAAGACACTAAAAGTAGTAAAGATGCCAGCAGACAGACAGATATGGATGCAGTAAGACTCTCTCAAACTTCCCTTTCTTGAGATTGATAAAAACTATGCCCTAGAAACCTACCCATCTACAGTACAAAATTATAAACAGTGGGAAGCCATTACTAGACTGATTCATTCAGATCTGCACTTGTCATGGGCAAGTGCTGTCAGACGCCATATTTGGGCACAATATGCCCCTGTAGGAAAAATTAGATAGATGACTTAAATCACTATTTATGGTCTTGTTTGTTTGGGTTTAAGAAGTAAAAAGAAAATGGATTTTTCTATTGGTCGAACATTTTAAATACTGGGCCACCAAATAAAAAAAAAAATGGGCTTCTCTAACAAATTGGAGCCTCTTCTATACTCTCCAAGTATATTTGCATTACTTGCATAAATAAGGGCCAAAAATCAGAGAGACTTCCCCTTTTTTACTTCTAGTTATTATCAACATCATCATATACTATGTTCTGTTTTAATTTTGTATAAACTGGTAGAATGGATAATCTTAATGTATACTATTAGCAAATATTATAAATTATAAACTATATAAATGCTATAATTATATTATATAACAATTTTATTGTTCATTTTATTGTACTGTTTTAGCAAAACCTATTAACTAAACTACTACTAATAAATAGGTATCTTTTTGCCCAAGGGTTTGGCTATCATGGGAGTTAAGAAAATGTTAAATGGTGACTACAAATCCTTCTTATCATAGTTGCTTGGCTTTCAGGTTTGGGGAACTTATCCCAAATTTCACTTCACTAATCTTCACAATTAGATCACAAAACTTCAATAATCCCCTGGTTGCCCTCACAGGTTTTCATGACTCGACAAGACCTAAATTTTTAAGAAAAAAAACAACCTGTAAGAAGAAATTTTTGCTTGCTTCTTTAGTGTACCTTGTAAAGTGACAAAAAAATGCAGCAATCTTTATTCCGATTCAGTTTCATTACACAAAGATGGCCTGAGGACTTGCAAAACAGAGAAGGTAGGATTTTTCTGAATTGTATCTGCTAAAAATACTTTTCACATTGATTAAGCTTCATTTGTCTTAACTGTAAAAATCATGTGTTTTAAGGACTAGTACTTTGTACCAAGCTTCAAGTAATTTTTGTCTATAAATAATTCTTTATGTTGTTGCTGACTGATCATAACTCAATTTCCAGTTCTATTTTGGAAGAAAAACTGGGGCGGAAGGGGAAGAAAGGAAGCAGCATTACAAAAAAAGGAGATGTGAATAGTACATTTTCAGATACCACTAGGTGTCTCACATTCTTTAGCTTCAAACACTAAATACCAAAGTAGTGATCAGTACAAAAAGTAAGAGAAGATGGTGGTGAAGTTACCAGAATGTGTAGTTCTGCATTCACTAAATCTTGAACTTGCTTGTGAACAGTTCATTGCTATACAGTGCATTAAAACAGCCAAGATCCCATACTGTACAAGTTCAAATATTCCAAAGCAGAAAAGTCTATATATTGAAAACAAATCTCAGTGTTGTGGACATTTAAAAAGATACAATTATTTAAAACCTCTGAATGAAAAGAACACATCTAAGTTTCTAAAGGATAATTTTACCCTTTGAATAAAACGCAGCACTTACTTTATATATCTTGAAACATAAGTTATATTCTTTGTAGATTCCACCTCTTATAATTAACTTCATAGATATTCTGTTAAAGCATTCTTCTTTTGAGATTTTAAATTTAATGAAAAGGTTTCACTGTTCTGAAGGAAAGCTTGTTTCTTCATTAGTTTCCTGAAAAGTCCATCTGGATTTGCAAGAAGTTCCTCGCGTTTTCCACATTCAGTAATTCTTCCCTGGTCAAGAACTGCAACAGAATCAGCATTTTGAATGGTGGACAGACGATGGGCAATAATTAGGACTGTTCTCCCTTCCATTAGCCGATCTAGAGCTTCCTGCACTTGATACTCATTTTCAGCATCCAAAGCACTAATTCACAGAAAAAAAGAAGGGAAAAAAGTGTCATTCACCTCTAAAATCATCACAACCTGGTTTGTACTAGGCTACTTTCTGTAAAAGTTCCCACTACTGCTATACAACACACACATTACGCAATACTGAACAGTCACTAAACATGGTAAGAAATGGAACCCCCTGAAAACTTTATATTAAGGTACTGACTGTCCTTTAACAAAGTGGCTTACAGAGGCTCTCCAACTGCTTAAGGATTGGAAAGTATATCGTGTTTAGTGGAGAGAAAAATGACCAAAGGTCATGCAGAATCTGTAGGAGAAGTGGAATCAGATCACCCTAATACCTAGTTGCCTGCTCCAAGTATAAGACACCGCTAAGCTTCGTTATCTTGCTGGGATCATTTGATCTCAGCGGTATTCCTCCTAGAGCAGGGGGATTGGACTCAATGATCTTTCAAGGTCTCTTCCAGCCCTTAATTTCTAAGATTCTATGATTATTTTCTTCCTTACCTTGTTGCTTCATCTAGCAGTAGGATTTTGGGATTCTGAAGAACAAAATAAAATTGGTTCAATTACAGCATTATACAAGAGATATGCATTCAGTGTATGTAACTAAACTTAAGCTGACTAAAACTTCAATTTCCATGATGAAGCAAATAAACTTGCTTGAATGTAGTCTGAACTAACCCCAAAATAAGTCTACACTTCAAAAAGAACCAACACAAAATGATTCAAGTCTTTTGAATTCTACTTTCTACCAGTACAGGTAAGATGCAAGAAATCACCATGATAAAAAAGTTAGACAAAAGAAATTTGTCTCTTCAGTGTCTTCACCTTGAAGATTTCAAAGTGTGCTGGATTGTCAATTTTGCCTTATAATTAATTACGTAGGATTTCCTGCTGAATCACCTATACTTCCTGTACAGCCACGCTCCCTCCTAGCACATACAAACACAACATTTGCCTTGCACTATGGAAACAGCAGCTTCCTAGGGGACTAGAATGCATGCTGTACCTACCCATCTCCTTTCAAGATAAGATTGCAAAATTGGAAAATATATAAAAGATGTAATATTCTGTGGAATGACCACATAATGTATTCCTAAAAACTAGGCCAAATAGTCGGAATTAGCAGGATATTTTTTTAAAAATCAGTAATTAAGACAACACCACACCTTCTTCTTCACCCTTCCCTTCCCCTACCACAGATTGTCGCTCCACAACCAAGGCCAACACCTTGGTTTATTAGAAGCATGTTGAGTTGCATCAAATTTGGGAACATCTCCAAAAATAATGTAAACAAACCCAGCCCTAATTAGATGAGAGACTGAAATGCAATTAGAATGCACTATGGGACTGCTGCAGTGGCAAAAGTGTTGATTATAAACCAAGAGTAAATAAGATATAGCCATTAGAATGAAAGTTCTCTTCCTCTGAAGAACAACAAAATCAACAGCATTCACAGGTTTATTGAAGAAAGGCTGCCTTCTGAAGATAGTCAAATTTACCTAACCTTCTCCTCCTCAAGGGAAGGTACACCTTTCTATTTTTGACCAGAAAGAGGGACTCCTCACTACCACCCCAGCCACAGAGGAACCTTTACAGAATTTTTTTTTAACTAAAGTGCCCAGAAAACTACAATATTCACAGCCAAGAACCTGGCTTGAAGTGGGAGAGAGACACATGGGAAGAGTCAAGGACACAGACACTAAAGGACATTTGTACACATGATTGTGTTGCAGCACCATGTTTTTAAAAGCAAATTAAAACAAATTAGAGCTCCTTGGGCTTTGGCTTACCTTGAGCAAAGCTCGAGCAATTGCAATTCGTTGTTTCTGTCCTCCTAAGAAAAGAGGTTTTATTCAAATGAAATGTAAAACAAGAAATTGATTGAAATTAAAAGGTCTACACTAGGCATGACAAACATATGGCCCCATGGGCCAGTCTGGGACTAGCCACCTGCAAAGTGCCCACAGTGCCAGGCCCAGCCCGCATGTCACATACAGCACGGGGCTTGCTGTGCACTCAAGTGTGCAGGGCAGCATGGGGCACATGCTGCCTACAGCACTGCAGGCAGCACAAGGGATTAGTCCAGGGCATCACATGCAGCCCACTCACTAGACCCCGTGCAACACTGGGTCCAGCCCATACAACATGGGCAAAGCACACCTTGTGCCAGCCCCATATGCCACAGGCACAGCAAACCCCAGAGCCAGTCTAGATTGGGCCATGCTGGAGCCAGTACACAGGCCAGTCCAGGGGGCACTACGTGGAGCGCATATCCCATGGCAGCCCCCTAGGCTACTTGTACTATGCACGGTGCCAGATCTGGCCCACAAGCCATATGCAGTGAATGGAGCCAGTCCAGAGACCTGCATGCTGATACAGTTCCATGGGCTGCATGTTTGATACCCCTGGTCTAGACCGATAGGAACTAGGCTATGTGAATCATAGAAGTTATATGCCAGGGATACACAGGGTAGAAAAAATAATCAAGTGTCAGGGGCAACTAGTACTCAGACAAAAGCTAACCAATAACATTCACATTTTGTTCTACGAAGTCTTTTTAAAAAAAAAAAATATAGCGAAGTTATACCTGAAAGTAAAACACCTTTTTCTCCAACTACAGTGTCATATCCTTTTGGAAAGTCTCGGATAAAATTAGCAGCATTAGCTACTTCAGCAACCCTCTGGATTTCTTCAGCAGTTACAGCAGAAGGATTCTCTGCACCATAGGCAATATTTTCAGCAATAGAACAGGAGAACAGAATTGGTTCCTGATAAATTCAAAAGCATAGCTAATGTGGTATTACCTACAGTACGTGCATTTTCTTAATAACTCTCAAGCAAAAAGAAATCCCATTTATGAAGTTAAGCATTCAATTTACTTTATATATAAGTAAAAGCTACAGCAAACAGGAGAGCAACACATTCTTAATTCAACAACCTGCTGTGAATTAAGTAGAGTGCAAACCACACAGATATGAATGAACCAGATTCTACTGTACCAATTATGAAGACTCTGTAAAAATAAAGTACAACTACCAAACTGTTTGGGTGACTCATCTTTAAAGGAGCAGCTGAATGTCTCCTTTGTTCACGTCTGAATGGTTCATCTTTGAAATCCTTTTTTGCATTATGAATAAGATTTACATGGAAAACAAATCAAAGCTGTTTGTGTTCTAAATTCTTATCACGTACTTTCCAATCAGTACACCACACAACAGGAGTTTCACCAACAGACACTCTTTGAAAAAATACTTGCCTATGCAACATACATTTATAGGACACACACACACAAGCAGCTTGGGACTAGTTTTGAACACAACATAATAGCAAATAATTAAGGCTCGAGTGGGGAAAGACTATATTGTAAAAGTAGGCAGTGATAGTTGATTATTCATTCATACAAACGTTTCCTTCTTTCCTTACCTGACTCACTGTTCCAATTTTAGTTCTGAACCACAGTGGGTTTAGTTGACGGATATCAAAGCCATCAACAGTGATGGCACCTGAAATTAAAGAAAAACACTAAGTTGAGCATCATTTAAGGTTGTTTACACAAAGGCAAAAAGAATAGGCGAGGAACATATCTGAGTTTTGAAGGGGGCACATAAGAGCTATGCTCTCCACCTCTAGACATAGCACCAAGGTGGTATTCTTTATAGAATGTTCATCTATTCATTCCTTATTTACAAGCTTTACAACACTTGTTTAAACACCTGAAGCAAGACTATCTTCATCTGTACAGCATGAAGAGCAAAATGTGCATGGAGCCTCCCTCTTGCACTATAGCCATTTATACTATCTATCCCTCTGTTACCCAGAGCACAAGGGATGATGCAGGACAATACCACGGCCAATACTAGTCTCTTGAGTGGGTGGGGGAGGAACAAGGTTACTTCATAAACATAGGCGTTTTTTTTATTTAAAGTGCAAGGATCATTCCTTTCCCTCTCTGAACTGGCTGCCCTCCTCACAAGTTCCTACAGAGCTTAGTTTTTTAAACAAACACACTTCATCAGCTCCAAATCAAAGTGATTTTTTACATAGGAGGAGTCATAACTTGGTAGATGTGCTACTAAAACAGACACCATTCACCAGGTACTCTCCTCCAAAAAAATAGAAACATTGCATATGTTTAACATTCAGGTAGGACCTCAACTTAAAATTCTTGCATTAAACCACTTGTTATTCCCAAAGCACGCATTAAGTGCAGAATAACAACTCCTAGTGACAGCAACATTAAAGTACAAACATACCCGAGATGGGATCATACAGCCTCAGCAAAAGTGATACAATAGTTGATTTGCCTGAGCCACTTGGGCCAACCACTGCCATGACAGAGCCAGCTGGAATGGAAAGACTGAAGTCTTGAAAAATTGAAACTTCTGGACGTGCCGGATAAGCAAAATGGATCTTTCTGAATTCCAAAGCCCCTCTGAAATGGTCTTCATCCAACACAACACCAGCTGGTCAATAAACAAAGAACGACAATACAGAGAAAAAACAACCTTAGTGACAGCAAAAATACAACTGACGGCTTAGATGCCTATATAATAACAGGCAATGTCAAATTAAGGAGCAAAATATTAAGCTTGCAGCAATCCTAAGTGCAGCATCTATTTTGCAAAACTATAATGGTTCTGCACCATATTTAATACATGTGACCTAAGGCTCCCAGCATAAAACAGTCCAACTATATCACTTCATGCCAATCTCATCTCTCACAGGGATGTGGCTGCAGGCTAAAGCATAGAGTTTTGCACAATGTTTTGCTACTACTTCTGAATCATTTTTTAACATTTCATCGTAGGTCAGGATGCATCTAAATATTATCATCATCATCTAACAACTAGTCTTCTTGAATGCAGCCTCAAACCAGCTTATACATAAGTGATTCTGTAGGTATCGCAGCAATAGGGAGAGTTTAGAACCTAGTGATACTGGGTGTGTCTACACGAGATGGTATGTTACCACAGCAATGACCTAGGTTGCAGTAGATCATTGCTACAGAGACGTAGTTTTAGCCGGCATGAACCACGATGCCTACACTACTGTGCAGTAGTGTCAGAAACAACCCAAGTGCTGTCAGGACTGCACAATAACATCAGGTACTTAAGCAAATGCTAAATGACCGCGCAGTAGTAACAACTGCAGTGTGGCACAGGTGTAGACATGCCTACTGACTACTAAGGGAGATGTTGCTTTGGCTGAACTAGATACATTTTTAATTGTTACAACAAAGTGGAACCCACTACTACAAGGCAAGTCATTTTGTAAGACAGTGCAACAGGAAAATCCAAGTGACAGACCTAGAGACTCAAGTCCATGTACCAGATACAGCAAGGCAAATGGTGTATACCCCTCATTCACAGCCCTTTCAATGTGCCTCAGCCCTTTTCTGCGACACTCCCCACTCTTTGGGCAAAAGCAACACAGTCTGTTCTAAGCTTTGCTTCTGAGCTAAAGCAGTCACTGGAACTCAACTGTTTTGACACTTTTTTGAGATCAGGTTACTAATGGCCATTTCTCAGATTTATAAAGTGAAAAAAAAAAAAAAAAAAGTAAGTTCTAGCAGAGGTGTCAAATGTAGTCTGTAGGCCAGATCCAGCCTGAGAGGCTCCTGGAGCGGCTAGGAACCTGGCACTGGGGTGAACAGCAAGAGCCTTAACCCCTGCAGCTCCTTATCTCAACAGTGGTTCATGCACCCCTGGAGGTCAATGCCATCATTGTTGCTTGCTCCAGACAAGAGTTCAGATCCTGCTTGGAGGGAACCCCAATTCAGTTCTGATTAAACCTGGGGGGCTAAGTGAGTGTGAGAACCTTTGATTTATAAAATAAGACGATCAAGCATCATTCTTTGGCAAAAACTCATTGTGCAAACTTAAAACTCAGGTTTTTACTGGAAAAGTTACTGTCTTTTGAAGCACAGCATTACATTTGAAGAACAAGAATTAAAAGAAAATTAACACTAGACAAAGTTGTAATGTGTGTGGCTCAAGGAAGACAATTTTTCAGGTCCCAATAAGGCATATGAAACCTCTAAATCCATAGATTAGGCCTTATCTTTTAAATAAAAAGATATGTATTAGTGATCCACAAATTATTTGAGCAACAATGTTGAAGGAACTGTCCATAAGTGCACTGAAAGTACCTTAATATAATTATACATTTCATACATGCAACAGATGCATAGACTAAACTTAGTACAGTTATGGTATTTAGTGTATTCAAAGGAAACTTGGCAGCAGACATGGATGAGTATAACAATTAGCATTCATCTCCAGGAAGTTCAACAAATTTAATGTCTGAAAAATTCCATTTTTGATTCTCCTCAAAATTCCTCCCCTTTTCTTAGGCTCTTATCTTTATTTACTTCTAGTGTAGTAAACTGCTATTACTATGTCAATAGTGGAAGAGTATGGATACAAAACTGCTTAAGATGTAAAGCCATTGGAGGTACTGATTTTAAATCTTAACCTAGCATAGAAATATTATGTGCATGCTGAAAAAAACCATATTTACTCTGTGCTATCTTCATACACTTTCCCATTATTCCAGATATTAAGTAGAATATTCTAATGCCCATCACAAAAAATTGCACTATTGCTTCAGCCAGTACATGAAGTCTGATGCAAAAAGTCTTTCCTCCGAGTATTACTGCAAAAATATATCAAATGCAATTTTGTATGCAACTTCATTTCCCTTTTGGGTTCTAGATCTGTAGAAGAATACTGTGACTGGATCTTGATATCTATATGGTATCAAGAAAAGAAAAGAAAACTGGGATGAGTAAAGGTGAGAATCAAGTAATACAGCAAGTAGACATTTCATGAGAACTTGGGAAAAGGGAAATATTTTTGTTGGCTTTATTATTGTTCTAAAATAACCTCTGAAATGTTGGAGGGAGACCTATGTTCTCCTCTGAAGTTGTTTTGTATTGAAAGATATTAAAAACTTATGAGGACAGGCTGAAGGAATATTGTTCCTGGAGACTTTTTTGCACCCTTCTAGTCTGTTAGGTATTTAGCAGGTATAGACAGACATGTTAGTTGTCTTTTACAAAACTAAAACTAAAAAGTGCAATTCTGAGGAAAACCCCCTTCTTTCTTCCTCTCATCCTTATGCTGTAAAGCTGATACAAAGGAGGGCTGTCACTATAGTACTGCAAAACTCAAAGTTCTATGAACAAAGAATCAGAGGGCGGCCAAGTACCACATTCAGAAGCACATCTTGAACAAATAAAAAGCAAATTTTGAAGTCAAACTCTATGCTTGTAAATTTCCTTTAAATATTTTCGTAAGATATTGACACAGTTTTTACTGTACCTAGTTCCACTGAGAATATTAAAAGTTGATGTTAGCTTTCATTATATAAACTTCGTCACAAGCTTAGTAATTAATCTAAAAACATTAACGTAGAAATAAAATAAAACCCACCATTAAATGGAAGTTCTGGCTTCCTTTCAAGAAGTTCCCAAAGGCGTCCTCCAGCACCTAATCCTTTTGTTAGCTCAGAAAAGAAAGAGCTCATACCTAAAGAAAACACAAAACAAACACACACAATAACCATACATCACTAAAGTATGTGGAAAACATGAGAAGAAATTAATCAGTTGTGTTCATAGCAATTTGTAAAATAAAACTATGCAACTTAGACATGAAATATTAGAAATCTTAATACTTATGAAAGTGAGCTTACAACTTTAAAAGAAATCTTTACCAATTTCAGTGGAAGATACATGTGTGTGCAACTGTTACAATGAAAAAGGATGAGAGTTACAGGATATTTCTGCAGATTTCACTGTAAGGATTGCAATTATGACAATTCATTCCTTACAAAGAACTTTCCATAAAGCATATGAAACTTTAACACAAATTCTATAGGAAGGCTCTTTCATTTCTATTGCATCCTGAGGTGACGCTGAAATGAACTAGAAATTCTCCAAAAGCAACAAGTAAATGCAAAAGCTACTTTAGCCAAGTACAAAAATGAGTTCAATATAGAACGGTCCTATTTTTACACTGAGTTCAATGTATTCTACAGTATACTACCCTTACATTTTCAAAGTATTGTACATTTGCACACTGATAAATACAGAACTCCTCAATGGGAAAACTGAAAATATTGGCAGTAGTTAGGGAACAGCCAGAAAACAGTTTGGGTTTTGTAGCAACAGCAAAATTCTTGTCAATATGAGAAAGAAACATGCTTATTGCAAGCATTTAGGTGAAGAAATAGAAGTGTATTCTATCTCTGTTCTTTACTGCCTTCCATGAACGACGGCTCTGCACAGTCAGCTGCAGCCCGCAAAAGTTTGTTTTATTATATATTTAAAAAAACAAAAAAACAAAAAAAACCTACTTTGGCTAGTTTATAAAATGCAAATCTACTCTACCTTCTATCTGAAATATAGTAAATAGTATAACAGAAGCACCATTCATTCTTAAGAGAATTCAAAATAGTTCCCAACCTATATCTTATCTTCATTTTTTGGGTGGTACAATACTGATGAACATTCCCCAAGAGAAGCAGTTAGTCTCTGGGTCAGTAGATTACAAATTCTAATCTTTACTGATGAAGGAAGGGAATAAAACAAGAAAGGAAAGAGAGCCTTTGCTGCCTCTATGACATGGTCTCTTAAAGAACTGTTCTAACTTTATGCAAATGAGTGTCGGAATTACAGCAAAACTTCTACATGCCTTCCTTCCTAAAAATAATTATCCTAAACAGAGACACATTTTATTTCATATAAAACCTAAATAATTCCCAATGCAAAGTCAGATCATATCTGAATGCACTTTGAAGATTTAACCTCTGCAATTGGAGCAGGGGAAGAGCTTTAAACCATTTGGTAATAGAATTAAAGACTTTTGATTTTCATAGCAACTGACCTTTCCAAAAATATATTTACAAATCTTCCCAAAGATCATTCCATCCCATCAGGACACAGATTAGAGCTAAACTGTGCTCAATGGCGACAGATAACAGAACAAGGAGCAAGGGTCTCAAGTTGCAGCCAGGGAGTTTTAGGTTGGATATCAGGAAAAACTCTCACTAGGAGGGTGGTGAAACACTGAAACAAGTTACCTAAGAGGTGGTGAAATCCCCATCCTTGGAGGTTTTTAAGAGCTGGCTCAAGAAAGCCCGGGCTGGGATGAACTAGTTGGGGATGGTCCTGCTTTGAGCAGGGGGTTGGATTAGTTGATCTCCTGTGGTCCCTTCCAACCCTAATTTTTTGTGATTCCAAGACTCTTAAGGAAAGCCAAAAATTAAGAGGTTCGGGTTTTAATTTTATTATTTTTTTTTATACAAGAGACTAGTACCTTTTGCTGTACTCTGAAACATAACTTTAGGTTATAATTTGAAATCATATGTTTCATATTCCATACCTCTAATGCTTACTCCAACCCAGAAGGCATACATCAGGAAGGAAGAGAGTTCACCAACTGTCATTTGGGCACTGGTCATGAGTAATCCTCCTTTGTACAGAACAGAGAGGACAAACAAGTTCCCAGAAAGCCCAGTCTGGAGAACAAGAGAGAAGTCTGAATTCGAATTGGATTTTTTCATAAACATCTAAAATTTCACCTTCTGAAAATTTTGGTATTTCATTTTAGAACAAAAACATCACCTGGGTAAGTAGATCCAAGTGAAATCTTAAAACTTTAGTTTACTTAAACTTTCTGGGCTTCTCATCCCAACATCTTGCCTACATTTGAAAGCTTTGCCTGGCAGGGCCTCAGAGCTCAAGTATTTAAGATCAGTTAAAGCTCTCTCCAGAATGCAAAGAAATACTGTGCAGTGCCCTCAATTGATCCTTCCTTCTCTAAACCATAAGCAGCTGTGATAGACTTCAGAAGACACAGAGTGCCCAACCTTCAATTAAGAGAGAAGGGATAACCACAGTTCCTTTCCTCTCTAGTAAAAATGTATTTTATATAAAGACACATAGATTTGCAGCCAGATGCTATTATACATTATAGACCTGGTTACCACAGCTGCTGCTGCTACATTAGGGGGTCCATTTTGCCCAGAAACAGTCTGTATGAACCCAAGCCGCTATAACTAGGGACCTACCTAAATTGTGGCAGAAGTGCACCGTGCAATGGCTCCTTTAAGTCTCTCTTTTAGTTGCATACCCCCTCCCCCACTGACTGGTCAAGGAGCCCCTGCAACACCACCACTGGCTGCTGATCAGCCAGGAGGCAAAAACCACAGCATATTTAAAACTATGTTTTTTTCTAAGTCTGTGAGAGATGGGCCCTATTCGATTAGGATTCAGCCCAAATCAGGGACAGTGATTCGATCCGTTGATTCGGATCACCCGTCACGTGACGGTTCGATGCTGATTCAGCGAATCAGCAATTCGGACACAGGTACAGCTTTAAAAGTTTTTTCTACATACCTTGAGGTAGCAGTGCGGCTTATGATCACTGCAGTGCTGGGGCAGATGCAGTGTCCCACAGCAGCGCAGGGAGCTCTCCAGCATGCTCAGCAGTTAACCCAAAAGTGGACTGGAAATACTTCTGGGTCTGCTGGGGAGTGCGCTGGGCTCCCATGCCCCCCCTGGTTTGGTGATCAGCCACAGGGGGATGCTGGGTGCCCACCCCAGTCCCAGGAGGCACCAGTTGCCAAGCTGGGGACTGGGAAGGGGGGGGGGGGGGGCAGGGGGGCCCGGGAGGATGCCCCCC
>NW_017729034.1:56724094-56727821 GCF_001723915.1 Gavialis gangeticus
GGGTGCCCCCACCCAGACCCAGGAGGCACCAGTCGCCGAGCGGGGGGGAGGTGCAAGGGGCCTCCCAGAGTGCTCCCTGGTGGAGCTGGAAGTGGACTGGAAGTGCTTCTGGTCCACTTCTGAGTCTGCTGCCAAGTGCACTGAGGACCCCCCACCCCATGCTTCTATGGGATGCTGCATCTGCCCCAGCAGTGCAGCACATCATGAGCCCCTGCTACCTAGAGGCATGTAGAAAAAAAACATTTAAAGCTATGGCCAAATCTCTCCGAATTGATTCGGAGGGTTCCGATTCGATTCAGAGAGTTTAAAGGGTCCTTGGGGAGGTGGAGGATGTGCAGCAAAGAGCAAAATTAAATGAACTGCTGTGCAGCACATTTCTGCGGCAATTTAGGTAGGCCCCTACCTATAAAATTTTGCTGGGAGGTACAATGAGTACTGCTAGCTGAAGAGCTCACGTGGGGCCAGTACAGATCACTACATGATCCAATTCAGGGCATTACTTGGACATTTCTATCTATCTGTCATCTATAGAAACAAGTCACATTTTTTAAATTGCCGTGGGCTTAGCAAAACCTTAAAAGGAGAGTGGCAATACCTGGCTTAACCTGGGTAAAATCTCTCATTACACTGATCTTTAATACAGAAAGGTATAAAACGAGAGTATGAATTAAGCCTCATGAAGTTGCAAGCACTAGAATTTTATTGGACTCACTGCTTCAACAAATAGCCTGAAGGAGGAGAAACAACAAAGAATTCCTTTCTCCAGCACCATTATGGAAATTCATTTTATACAGGATTGATTTATATGCATCATATCAGAGCTATGAGAGTCCTTGAGTATTAAGTTTCCCAGACCTAATACACCCTGGATGCTTCACCACCTTAATATACTTACAGCTCCAAAGAAACATGCAGAAGCTAGTGCCTCTTTTTTGGCTAGCTGCAGCACATAGCCAACTTTGTTTGCATATTTCTTCATTTCATTCATCTCTTGCCCAAATGCTCGAACTGTTCTTATGTTTCCAATGCGATCTTCAGCTAACTACAAAAAAGAAAAAACACAAATCTGGACCCACACTCATGGATAGGCTCACATTTCAAAAGGTCTGAAAGTAAAAGCAATACAAAAGCTTTTCTATCTGTAAATATGGTACCCTGAATGCCAATGAAAAGCTTGCCATGCCCCTCTCTTGAATTCCATGATACCAGAAGCACATTCTATACCAAGATGGTTTTAAAAAGTAAGTCAAAACTAGTTTAGCTTTACTACTAGTATGGAGAGAAACAGAATAGGATTATACCAGCTAATATGCAGAAAGCAATGGGCCTTAAAAAAAATTCTTAATTTGGAAAGGACAATGGATACAAGAAAGAGAGGAGCATTAAAGAGGATTATTCATAGCTGTTCATAATAAATGACTTGGAATGATAAATACCCTATTGTATACCACACCATACAGAAAAGACTGTATTTGTTTATGTAATTCTATTTACCTGAATGAAGCTGAATTGGGGATAAAATTTAGCCCAACAGTATAGTCTTCATTTCAGTTTAACATGCAAAAACTCCCAAATGAATAAAGTTAAACCTTCAGAAAACCCAAACTCAGTTAGCTTGCTCACTGACTGACACTACAGTGAGAGTACGCGACAACAACGCCCTAGCACATGAACCAAGATCAGGCTTGGAGCCCCACCCCCTCCCCCTCCCCAAGACCACCATAGTTTGTTTTCCTCTTCAAGCCTGGGTGTGTATTTCAGACTTTGTACAGCAGAGCTGGGAAGTCTTCAACCTGTTTTCAAGCAGATAGACTTCCCTTGGACAAAGGACAGGCAAGATAAACAGCATATGGCTAATCTTTCTTCTGCATAGTGTGTTTGGGCAAACTGACCATCCCAGGATTAACATAGCTGAAACCCATGAATATTTTAGCAAGGTCTTGTTCTCAGCATTTCTCTCTCTTTCATATTAAAAAAAAGAAAAGTTAATTCTATTCTAGAATAAAATTACTAAGAAATTACTAGAAGTCAATTGTGCCCCAAAAGCCCCTTAAAAATAACCACCCCCAATTCTCTTTGTGACTCCTCCACAGATGGAGAGGAAAAAACAAAACAAAACTTCGCAGCATAGCCCAAAGGTTAATAGACCCAGGCTCAGATGGATTAAGAATCAGGGTAAAACATCAGCTATCACATCAGAAAAACCTTCCTGGAGAACTGTTTTGTTGGCTCTGCCTCTAAAAGTGCTTTCTGTTGTCTCAAATCTCCTTCATCGTACAGTTGCAGGGGTACCTACTCATAACTAGGTCTCGCATCATTCAGGCCTTCATAGGCTGAAACTGTATCCCTCACACTAAGAAAGAACATAATTCCCTTAAGCCAGGGCTGTCCAACTGGCAGCCCACAGACTGCATGAGGCCCATGAGGGTTTAAATTGAAGCACCAGGGTTCTCCCCCAGTTGCTGCTCCCCACATCATTCCAGCTGCAACAGCAGCCAGAGTGTCTGGATTTCCCCTCTCTCCTCCAGGTGCTGCTTCCTGCCCTCATCCCAGCACATAGGGCAGTGTGGTGCAGCATGGGAACATGAATGCAAGTACAGGCCACACCTGTATGGGCTGGGGGGCCAGAGGTCATATCTGTGAGGGGCAACACTGTGTGTTGGGAGCATCTGTGTGACCCAGTGGTCTGTGGCTCACCTGGTGTGGCCTGCATGGCATGTGGCCCCCAAGGGTTTAAAAGTTGGACAGCCCTGTCTCAGATTTTATCAGCACAGATTTCCATAAAGCCAGTATCATTTTGCTTCCAATTTTTTTCTTTTTTAAACAAAGGAAGGCTAGCAGTGAGACCTGTGGGAAAATGTTATTAACCTCTCCAAAGAAATTACTTCCTCACACCTGAATAGTTGAAAGCAAAACAGGTTTATAGCTCCAGGTAAAGAAATGGACCTCATACCTCAGCAATTCTATAATACCTTTCTTAGGGTATTTCACTTTATATTATCCAAAGCATTCTACTAAGTCTTCGCAAGATTACCTGTGTTGTTTCTGCAAGGGAATCCTGGGTCATTCTAGTAACCTTTCGTAGATATTTTGAATAAGCCATACCTAGGATAACCAGAGGGGGCACAATACTCAGAACAAACATGGCAAGTTTGGGAGAGACAAAAACCTAGAAGAAGTTAAGGATTCAAGAGTTAATATTTTGGTATACAAAAAAGCCACACTGCTGAAATACAGAAGTGCATACACTCAAGCCTGAAGAAAGCCACACTGCTTTTTTAGTGTAGTTGTAACTTATTTTGTCATCTCCTACTTTCTAGGCTAACTCCCCATTCTTCTACAGCATTTGGGCAGTACAAAGAATCAGGAATCAAACTGTCTGGATTCTATTTCTGGCTCTGACACTGCTTGGCTCCATGGGCTTGGACAACCCACTGTCAGTAATAGATGTCCATTTTGTTACCCTAATAGAGCCCTATCACAGCAGCAACTTAAGCAGAACCCCTCAATGAAATCAACTTAACATTACTTTTAAATTAATCTAGGTTGGATAAGGCCTGTAATATTTGGCCTTAAACAAAGGGCTGAAATATGTAAGTCTTATAATTTTGTCAGTGATAAGACTTGAATAACACTTAAAATTTTTATAGTGGAAATTCTTGCCAGCTTCTGGTAACGTTACCAGACTGAATTTTTTCTTTTCTTTTTTTTTTTTTTTTTTTTTTTT
>NW_017729034.1:56727954-56740054 GCF_001723915.1 Gavialis gangeticus
TTTTTTTTTTTTTTTTTTTTTTTTTGTGATTATGAAACCTTTCTTCTTATTGGTCTTTCTTAGAATGACAGCAACAAGCAACCCAATGGCAGTTATAAAAACTGCCACCAAATTACCTATTCTGAGATAAGACTGTAAGAATGTTTAGGCCACGCAAACCATTGTGGAGGGAAGTCTCTTATGCAATAAAAATTAAACCATCCGCTAGACATTTACTGATGCAGAATGTACAGAACACCAAGACCCTTAACTGAACTCTTTATCCTAGCTATTGCCTCAGTCATTAAATGTAAAATTCTTAACAGTAACATGCAATTTAATGTTGCCCAATATGGCATCTTTGGAGCAGTGCCTCATTAAAGTAATACCTATGGCATAGTAGCAAGCTGGCTACAGGCAAGTCACTTGTTAGAAAGTAGCACATAAAAGTTATAAACTTTAGAAAGAGCACAGAAGAACAAAGCTCTCTCTGAAAAACCACAGCAACTTGAGTGGATTTTGAAAACCTTTACACATATAAATTACTAATACCAACTTATGAAGTCTTCAACCCATCATGAGCAGTGAGGGAAAGGAAAAAGACAAACATACCATCATGCCAACCCCTACTGAAGCCTGAGCTCCTGCTCTGAGCCCATCAGAAAGGTTTTCAGTCACAGAACGGCCCAACAGCGCTGTGTCTGAAGATAGGCGATTTATCAGTTCCCCTGTGCTGGTCTTATCAAAAAAAGCAACTTCTTGCTTCAGAATAGAGGAAAAGATATCTTGTCTCAATTGTTTCACAATTCTTTGTCCTACAAGAAAAAAGAATGGTTATCCAGAAAAGATTAACATTCCAAAACTTCACATGTAGAAACACCCCCTCTCTCCCCTTACTGACTTTATGAAAGACTGGAATAGAATTCTTCCATTTAAATCATACTGAAGTGTTACAAAATCCTAGAATCTAAACAAAGCGGACATATCCAGTGCGTGGCAAGTTACCCCACATGGGGTAGGGGAGGCTGAGGCCAGCACTGTGCTGGCCCCAGTAACCTTACCTGGGGTCCTGGGAGCCTCCCAGGGCTGCAGCAGCAGCGATCCTGCCATGTGGAGTCTGGCCAGCAGCGATGTGTGGCTCCAGCCAGCCAGGCTCCAGCTTTGGGTGGCACACACTGCCACTGTATATGCCACTCCGCCTTTTTTTCCCCCCCCATGGGTTTTTTTGACCCCAGAATATCAAGGGGTCAAAAAAAAAAAAAAACCAAAAAACTCTCCACACAGCTCCTGTGTAAGGTGGAGAATGGAATGTGCAGTATACCACACTGTCGCACTCATCTGGACATGGCCAGTGAGCTTTAATCAGTCTGTGTCAAGATTTAATTCCTCTTACATTAGGCACCTTCGTATTGCTCATTTATCTTTGATGTGATGAAGCAAAATAGCAATTTTCAGAGAGATTCACAACTGGTTCTAGGGATTTCTTTCAGACCTTTAAACAGTACCCTGTTTCTATGGCAAGGACCCCCTTTGACTTCACTGGGTTTCTTTTACCTGCAGTTTGCATGAGGTACACACGAATGGCATTTGCAGCAGCACCACACAAAAACAGCCCACTCAGCAAAGCACAGAGGCTGGTCAGGCTGTTGGTGAAGTCTTCACTGGGATTTGTATAAATGGCATCAATCACTTTCCCCAAGAAGAAAGGAGCTGACATGGTGATGACACTGGACACCGTCAGAAAGCCAACACCAGCTGAAACAAAACACACAAGCCCCCTTACATTCAGAGTTTGTTCAACCATTAACAGAATATTATGGATGAGTATTGTTTTTAATCTTCCAACAACCGATTAAGTACTATGGTCTCTAGGACTAAATTACTGGTACTCTTTGAACAGGATATTGAAAGCTAGTTTGACACAGCTCACCAAATGCACTAAGCTACAAAATGCTTAAGAGGTAGATGGGAAGAGTCCCATACAAAAAACCTTCTCATCAGCAGATCCTTTAAAGAGCGGGGAGAAAGCCAGTCTTTTTTTACTGAGAGACATGGGATTAATTTTCAGGGAGCACAGATCTCTTTCCAGATACAATCTTCAATCAACAAGAATCCACAACCCAGTGTACTGACTAAAAAGGTATATATCCTGAAAGAACATTCTCAATGAGCAGACTACTGATAACACTATGAACAGCATATGCAGCCAACCTGTAGCCCGTCTTATTTAACATGGCAGACAGCATGCTGCCTTCTTCCTCCTGCAGTTCTGACAGTTCCTATCATTCAAACTTTTCCCTCCATTTGAAAGTCGCCTCTCCTTGCTAGTGAAGCAAAACAAAATATGCAAGGAGCCTCCTTATGCAGCTTGAAATGTTTGCCCTGTTCATCACAGCAAAGCTAAAGCGTATCTTCAGTACTTTTGGCTCGCTTCATCCTAGGAAAGTTTTGAATGAGTTCTTTATTGACACCAACTTTAGACTTAGAGCATACCAACTTAATTAATACCTGTTTTTCAGGACTATGAATAACAGATTTGCTTTAGTTAGCCTTCATCACCATCATCCAACCTGTGGCACAGGTAGTTGGTATACAGGCACATGACCCCAGGCACAGATGACAGGGATTGGAGTGGCACTCAGGGAGGAGACAGGGATAAGTACTGACTCAGTGGTTTGGCCCTGCGAAAGCCATGGGTGTGGGTGCTGCCAAATTCAGTGTTGATGTGTCTTAGTGACAATGGGATTTTGCGGCACCAAGACACACTGCAACTTTAAATCAGCCACCACTGTCTCATAATTTGGACTTACCTTGTGGCATGATTGCCAAAGAGGTTGGCCGCCATTGATCTAACCCATCAGCAGCCAGGGGGCTATCAATGGTCTTGTGGGGTTTTTTTAATTTCTGTTAAAAAAAAAAAGTGTTGCTGTGAAAGTTAACTGTAAAATGACAAATGCAGAGGAAGCTTAGATGTCTCTCTCTGCAGCCTATCTGACAAGAGGAGCGTGACAGAGACAGCTGTGGGGTTGGGAGTATGCTAGCTGGAAGACAAAAGGGAATGTGGGGTGGGAGGTAGGCAGTGAGGCTTTACGGTGAACTGGGGTGGAGGTGGGCTGCATGATCAAAAAAGTTAAGAACAGCAGTCCTAGCCAAATAAGGATGGTAAAAAGTATTTCTTGCAGATGCTGCCACACAAGAACTTAGTGGTAATAAAGAATCCAGAAGCACTTCTTAACTGTCAGCTGAATCACAAAATTGTGCAATTATGTTCACATATTCACAGAAGAACACACTGTAGCTGCAAACTCCTCAAATCACCTTCCTCTGTCTCACAGCATAGTCTGTCTTGCTTGGATTCAGTTTCAACCAGTTGTTCTTCATTCACAATTACAGCAGATTTCACTTGAATTCCTTCTGTCTAATTAAACTAAAACTAAACACTCCGGAAGTAGTGAACTACAGATACTCCATTTACTGAAATACTAGGTACAATGTGCTAGTACAATGCATTTAAAGTTTAAAATTGTAAACAATATTGCCTTACAGACTAAAAGCCAAGTAATCTACATTATTACTTATCTTTTCCTGTCTCCAGGTGCACAGAATTATCCCTGTTTTAAGCACAGCCAAAATACAAAAAGATTTCATAGTTTATCTTGCCAATTTTACTGCAGTAACAGTTTCATCACTCAACTGCACAGACCCAGCATATATCATGTTTTCTGTTGTCAGCAGTAAGGGTCACTCTTGATTTTTAAGGGGTACTGTTGGCACCTAGGAGAACAAGGGTGTTGCAAACTGTTGGCTTATCCAAGAAACAAAATTCAACACTCCCAACAAGAGGTGGTACAGTGATAATTAGTTCAAAAAAAAGGGAGGGGTAGGGCAGGTTCAGCAGCCAGATATGAAGGTATTCCAGAGGTCAGAGGCCCTGCCACCAGAAAAAGCTCAACATACAAGCTCCAGGGTGTTTGCGTTAGGTAGCTTGACAGAGAAAATTCACTTCAGTGTTAACAGGAAAATGCACCCTTCCAGGGCATAGATTCGATGATCTTACAGAATCACACGTCAGAAAATGCCTACAGGGATCAAACTGAAAACAAATCATTTGTAGTAGATGGACACAAATTTACTCAGTGTCTAGTGGGGAATCCATACATACTTGCATTAGGATAACATCCTATTACAACTATGGCTGAAGAACTCCAACAGATCCCAAGAGCAATATAAACTTTTGCCAGTAATGAGAATGCTGCTTTGGACAGAAGTGCATTTGTGCTCCTAAATCACAACGGGTTTCCTTTAAGCACAGAAACTTTTTTAAAATGTACAAAGTGAAAAACAAATTCCCAGTCTCAAGGGTCTCGGGTCTTGCAAAATGGTTTGTCTTATCTGCATTTATACTTTACACGTGAGGTTTGACCTAGTTTCATCTTTTGCCAGTATTGCATCTCCTGTTATATCCAACTGTACCGAGAAGATAGCAAAAGAATAATCTTTGACCACATCAACCCAAAGCTGGTAGTCTAGATCCTACCCAGTCAAGTTTGAGAGCAGAATTTAGAACAGACAGTATTAGTGAAACTGATGGGGTTGGGCCTTGTTTCTACAGAGATGAAGAGTACTGATCCCAAGCATGCACTTGGATCTCTCCACAGCATTCAGTACAATCAGCAACAGAAACTTATCTGGTCTCTTCAGCCAAGTACAGACAAAAAGCCAGAGGCTGAATCAATTCAATCTTTGCAGGTTAGTCTAAGATGCATAGATTGAACCAATAAGCAAGTTAGCATACATTCACTTTTGATTCCAGAAATGCAGTCACATGACCACAGTGACCCAGGCCAGAAGCTGAGGTGCACAAGAGCATACCTCCCTACTCGGCTGAAGCTTGGGCCAAGGCTAGCCCACCCATACTGAGAGGCAGGGTTTGCGGGGAGGGGCAAAGCATCCTGGGATGCTGGGGGACTACCAGTTAATTAATCTGGACAGGATCTGGGACAGAATTTCAATAAACAGATTTAACCTAAATCAGTTCATTCTGATATTACATTCATCCAGGTTTATCTTAAACTGGTTTTTGTCATTTTGAAAGCAGTTTATGTCCACTGAACTTCTGTTGTGTTACAGATTTGAACTGGTTTCCTACCACTTATATCAGTTTATGCATCATTTCCATCCCTAGCCTTAGAAGTAGAAGGGATCAAGAGAAACTGAGTCTAGCGGACAGTTACAGTACTCTGCCACCAGACCGGTCTAGTACAACAGTTCTATTGCTTCTCTTTTCCTATGCAATATTGACATGCATCTGCTAAGCAAAGCAGTGACATTTCACGAGCTCAAATGCAAGCAATAAACAGAGGATACACTTTCCATTAACAGTCACTAGCCATTAAGCTGCCCCAATGTCAGAGAAACTTGATGAAGACAAGCTGCTAGACTCTTATGGAATTAGCTGTACCGGTTGAAGATTTACATCCACAACTTGTAAAGACACTTTGCAGTTGGGTGCTTCTAATCTTTCTGTCAACACCAGGCTCTCATGTTCTTGAAAGACTGGTTAGTTTAACATATTGCATTTTTTTCCAAAGAAAGCTTCAATCTCAATTATTCCTGGGTTTGGCTCCCTGACCTGGCTCCCCAGACAGCACCACCTCAAGTCCTTTTCACTTCTCTAATGGATCGAGGCTGAAGATATCTTGGGAGATGCATTATTTTCCTGGATCCTGATGATGTTTAATAGCTCTACCTCAGGAAAAATACAAGTATCAGACAGGGGTCCTCTCAGTGGGTGGTCTTAGACTTTGATATTCACTCCCACAACAACTTCCCCTACTCAGGGACACATAGCACATTCAATATTATATGCAAACAGTTACTTACAAGTAAATATAATTTCACAACCTGTCCCTCCAAATGGAAGACAGAAGAAACCCAATGCAAACACTAATCCTTTTTTATTCTTAACCTTGAAGACACTCTGGTGGCATGGTGACAGGTGCAACATAACATACTAAACAGAAGAGAAATATACTTTGTCTTTTTCTAAGGCATACACTGAACAGAGAAAGCATTTAATATAAGGATTTAAGGAAAAACTAAATGAGGGGTCAGGGGCTGAACTGGCAGGGTGTGGAGGGAAATGGGAGAGGGGACTGGGAAGTTATTCCAGTCACAGCAGAAAACAGAGGAACTTGAACAGCAAGACATGACCAATAAAGTTGGCATTGGAGCCACGGGAAGAGGAATCTATAAAGTATGCCTAGACAGAGTTCTTCGGAGTCATGACAATATGACATGAAAGTTTAACTTGGAAACTGTTTGGCAGGAAGTATGGTCACATAAAATGCCAGGACTTAATTTGCGACTGTCCAGCACAAGCAGTGAAGAAGTTATTCAAAGCTTGCTGAAAAACTACATCTTCAACAAAAATATTTCTTTGCTGAAAAGATTCTGCAGTCCTGGAAAACTGACCATTGAGTCAATCACCAATGCAGAGCACAATGGGAGTTTTCAGAAGCTATACCTTCAAAGCTGATGTGGTACATTTGTACCATCTGCTAAATCCTGTCCTCAAAGACTAGCATGAGTTTTTTTAAACAACTGCTAGCAAAAAACTGAAAATTTTCATGTATTGTTAAAGTTAAAATACCTTGTAGAAAGCAGCCAGAACAAATGACATCTAAAAGAAGAACCACTGAAAATTATCTCAGGAAGTGGGAACATTTAGTAGTTGAGATTGGGCAATAGCTTTGCACTGGGGCAGAAGAGGCAGAAAGTGAAAATAGTTAAATCACTGTCTTTTATGACGACAGGATAAAATACAGACAGAATGAACACTTCATACACTTAAAACAAACCATACAAAAGTCAGAAGCACAATTCATTTTCCACTCCCTTAAATAAAGGCTTAGATAATCCTCCAACAGCTATGTAAGAAGTGAATTTCCAGATGCTAACTTTGGAACCGGAATAAGGTAACTTCAGATTTACAGCAAGAAGCACTGCTTTAACCTTTTGTATTTTAACCATTACACACTTAAAATGAAGCCATAGTACTAATTTGAACAAGTATAGGCTTGAACATAAAGCACATTGTCTATATCAAACTCCCTAGCCTATTCAAATCTGTAGGTGTAAAAAGAACCTCTCCCTGGAGAGTTCTGTAGAGTCAACCACTTGCAGCTACAGTGGTTAAGATGACAAGGCACTACTCCAGGACCACAATGGCTTAATTAATGGATTGTAAAGAACCAACCTGAAACTGCTGCTCAAAAATTTTATAAGTTTAATGATTTCAAGACCAAAAAAAGAGTTTGCTGTAACTAATCTACTGGAGAAGTGCCAAAGTTACTGTGTGCTGGATCTGGACCATGGGGCTCCTTGCACACTGGATCCAACCCAGAGCATGGGGCAGCAGCAGCTCAAGTAAAGATGGATACACTTGCAGTATTTCATTCCAAAACTTTTTAAGAATTCTTTAAAATTTGCTTTAGGATATACAGTTCCCTATACAAAATTATAAAACAATAACCTAACAGAATACAATGCAACTCTTCAGAAAAATGAAAATCTATTTGTCACAACTGAAAAGTATAAGAGTTTCCAGGGCTGCAGGACAAGGAGGCAGTAAGGCTCCATTCTGCACTCCCTGGGCTTGGAGTGAAACTCAAGAAGCATCAGTTGCAAGATCCTTGGGCAAACAGCCAAGCACTTTCCTCCACCCTCAGTAGGCCTTGAGAACCTTTGGAGACTGGGCTGGTTGGGATGCGTACTCTTTCTGGTCTTCTGGCTGTGGAGCAACACTATCACATGCTGCTGCTTGCTCATTTTGAAATGGACAGAAGTACCACCACCTCTGGGCATGTCTGAAATGCTATATTCTGGAAATGTTTCAAACTCCATTCCACTTTGACCTGCTTCAAATGTTACCTCTGTCCACACCCTAAGATCACGTTATAAACCAGGAAGCAGAAGTTATGGCAGCTCTCACCAATAAGAAAGTTATTATGGAGTTCAAACATTTACAAGAATAAGTTTATTAAAGTGCTCTGCAGAAGAGCCTAACTGAGGACTTTTCTTTCTCTTTGAACCAATAAGCACTGAAGAAAGAAATAGAGAACGAGCACAAGAGGTGTCTAATGTTGTATCCAATTCAGGAATGGTACTAGAGAGTAACTGGACAAAAATCACCAAGAAAAAATGCCAGGAGGAGGAAGGAAAAAGAGAAGCAGCAGCTACACACAAAAGTTAATGACCTAGAATTATGTGTAACATCAATTAAGTTCCAAACCCCAAGAGATCTTTCCTATGTTTATCTCCTGGAATACTGCCTTAGTGAAATGGGGACAGCACTGCCCAGTATCAAGAAATCATTAGGAATTCTGTATTTCTCAAAAAACTATCTTCCTCCTCACTTTTAAGAGACATTTACAGATTCAGGCAGCCTACCCTCCCCTCATCTGTGGCAGGACAGAACAGTTACCCTTCAGACTTCCCTCACAGGTGCCCCAGCACACCACCCAAAGTCTGCTGCCACAAAGTGCAGTAACAGTTTGTCCCAAGACATTGCTAAAAGCATCTGAATGCCTGTCCCCAGTTATCTGGTGGGATGGGGAACCCAGACATACCACAGGCATCTGCTTTCACCCCAATCTCAACACCTCTTTAACCCAGGATATACATCTGCAACCATGGAGCAGGGAACCCCATGCAGTTCCCTTGCTCTGCAACATGGAACACCTGCCCTGGAATCCCCTGCAGCATTTCAGCTGTGGAACAAGGTACTCACAGGGGCTTCCCTTCTCCATGCTTGTAGACACACACCCTGGAAAATCCCCTGCAGGGGATTCTGGGGCATGCATTTCACACTGCAGAGCACGGGAACCCCATGGGGTTCCTTGTCTGCTCTTGGAGATGCACACACCGGGTTGAGGCCAGGCACTCCAGACCACTGTCCTGCGGGATCAGGCACCAGAAGCATGGGGGAAGGAAGACAGGGAGATGCATCCTGGCACAGCTGATCTCTCAGCAAAAATAATGCATGCACACACACACCCACCACTGACATGAAAAGGACGGTAAAAAGTCTGCCTGCACTAAAACAAAACTGTAGATGGACGTTTCATAACTCAAACATTAAGTGTCTGTTTATCATTTGCATTAGCAGTGAATGCTCTGAAGGAAGGATTAAACAATACTTTATATCCAAGGTGTGTCTCAGACACTAGAGCTATCAGCAAACAGAAGGCATTTTGTCTTTCTACAAAAAAAAAAAAAAAAAAAAAAAGGCTTATCTGTTGTCCCACCAAGCAGCCACTGCCAGCATCAACCACTGTGCACAATCCACCACCATGCTCTCTGGGGTGCCCTGCCCACCTTGCAAGATCTTCTGAAGGGTGCTGCACGGTGCAAAAAGGTAAGCCCTGTAAGAAATAAATTAGTCTTTAAATGGGGTGCCTCTAATTTCCAAAAAGTTAGAGGTGTCTTGAGCCTAAAAATATTGAGAACCACTGATCTAGAAATAATACCTACATTTCATATAAAGATATTTCCTGCTAGTCCCTCTAAGCAGCACAATGTTAAAAAGCAGGTTTTTTTAGTTGTATGCATCTTTAAGTTTTCCTGTGATCTAATATCATTATAGGAGTTCAAATATTAGTTTTTGCTCTTAACTTGAATCACTTGAGCATCTCAAAATAAAGTCTCTCAAACTTTTGATACCTTTTTCTGGATTAAAATTAGCTGCACGTTTCACACTTACACCTGAAAATGTGTGCGCATGCATGCATGTATATATATGTTGTTAAACCCTTAACATATTCCATATAACATATTTACAGCACACCCTTGGGAATCACTGGGCTAGATGCAAGCACTGGCACACTAAAGTTATTGTATATATAAGAAAAAAATATACATAACTGTGTATTGGCTTGATTATAATTTGGTACCGTGCATCATGACTGAAATTTATATAATAGTGAGCTTCTCAAATAAGAACCTCTAAAAACAGCAGTAAAAATGTTAAACAATCCTCAGTGTGCTGTCCAGACATTTAAAAGAAAAACTAATGTTAACAGCTTTTACTTTTAAGACCTTCAAGACATTTCCAGTGCTACACCACATTTTGAAAGGAAGGCTGTTACTGAAGTTGCTTTTATGCACAGAAAGATTTCACAAGTCCAACTGCTCCTTATGCAGTATGTTGGACTCCAACAACTCTGGACTTCCACTCTATGGAGCCTCGTTCCAGAGTCTGCAACAGGCAGACTGTGCTGCACAGAGTCAGATGCACAATATTACAGATACTATTAGCAAAACTTGAAGGAGTTTTGGAAGAGTAACACATTACATTTTCCACCTTCAAAAAAAATGCTCAGTAATACTAGAATAGAGACTGACATAATTGATTCTCTAAGAATTACTCACGCTCATTTGTACTCTTTACACTTCATCATTTAACACAGAAGCAGCGTAGGCACTGCATAGGTGGGGGGAGGAATGGTCCTGTGAATATAATGCAGACCAGACATCCTAAGACCTGTCACAAACTTTCTGTGTTAACTGAAGCAGGTCAGTTAGACGCTGTGTCTTAGTCCCCACAATAAAAGGGCAATAATAATGCCTACCTCACAACAGCACTACAAGGGTTATGTCTATTCATCCGCTGTCCTAAGGCTAGATCTACCTGCCTATACTGATGCAGCAACTGTAGGATAGGGCCTTGCAAAACTATCATTAAAAAAAAATTAGTAATGAGGCACACTATGGTTATTGTTAGAATCACAACAAATGATATAATGTTTCTACCTCATTAATCTTTAGCCAAAATAAGGCACAGTAAGGCCTGTAAAGAGCTGCAAAGGGATGGTCCCCTGCCACATGCATTGGAGATCCTCAAAGCGAAGTGGCCAGGGGGGCTTTTCTGCACAAAGCATCTGAAGTCTGATTACTCCAACACTTCCTAGAAGGATGTGATGCTAACTAGCACACTTTCTATTTCTAACATCCCCATCACTGGAGAGGCTCAAACACTGGAGTTGCTCTCAAAGGCTGCATCCGGACGAACACGGACATTTCTTTCCTTGGGGACAAGCAGCACCAGCACACCTGTCTGTCTTGTACTTCATGTTGTCTACAGCTCAGTTCTCCAACACCTGGTGATGCTGCTACTTGTCCCCAATAACTCCTGAGCCACAGGTGCTCTGGTGCATGGCAGGTTACTCTGCGTGGGGTAGGGGAGGCTGAGGCCAGCAACTGTGCTGGCCCCAGCAGCCTCACCTGGAGTCCTGGGGGCCTGGAAGTGCTGCAGCTGCAGCATTCCTGCAGTTGAGAGCCTGGCTGATAGCTGGAGCGTGGCTCTGGCCAGTCAGACTCTGGTTATGGGTGGTGTGTGCTGCTGCCCCAAGGTAAAAAAATTTCCCTACTCAGCAAGGTAGCAGTGCAGGGAATGACTGGATATGCAGTGTGTGGCACCACAGATGGGTATGCGGTGCCACATACTGCATGTCCATAGTTGTGGCCAAAGAGGTCACCCTGCCCTGCTTTCTTTGTGAGGTCAGGCAGAAGGCAGGGCAGGGCTGCACCTCAGAGCAGTGGTTCTCAACATTGTTCAGACTTAAGGCACACCTTGATAAAATCTGGATGCCCCTAGAAAACTGTTCTCACTTATTCTTTGGCTACAGAAAGGTAGTAATAGATCAATTCTTCTGGTGCAAAGAACTCAGGAAGCCCACAGAGGGACAGAACAGATTTAACATGACTGATTCCTTCTTTGAAATCTCTGGGTTTAATCTCATGAGCTACATTTGATACCAGCATTAACATTGTGTAGCACCCCACAGCACACTCAAAAGGACCTCAGGGCATCCTGCAGCACCCCTGGAAAGGACTTCAGGGCACCCAAAGACCTCAGGGTGCTGTGACCTGCGTCTGGAAGTCACCAAAATGATAGAAAATCATAAAGTCAGGCTGGCCAGGCCTTCAGAGGGCATCTAATCCAGGGGTTGTCAACCTTTTTTGTACCAGGACCCATTTGTAAACATCGACAGCCAATCCCGACCTAGTAAATAATTTAAGTAGAAAACAGCCCCTAGCCCTACTGGTACCCCTCACTCCT
>NW_017729034.1:56740068-56740875 GCF_001723915.1 Gavialis gangeticus
CCCAGGCCCCAGCCCCCCTGCCCCACACACTGGGGGAGATATGTATGGGGTATGGTGGGCACCAAGCAGCACCTTGCAGGCTGGAGCTCTGCCCATGGTTTCCTACATTTTTCTCCTTTAAAGGAAATCCATTTTTTAAATTTGTTTGCAACCCTTTCATATATTCTTCTGATCCATGGGTTAAGAAACGTTGATCTAGTCCAGCCCCCTGCACGGGTGCCAGAATGTGGTGCATAAAGACATTTTGCTTGGCACACGTGCCTCAGGGTGGATGGTGGGGACAGGGCCAAGGCTGCACTGCCACAACAAGGGTCGAGCCCTTTGCAGCTCCCCTGCCACCTACCCCTGGCACGCCAATATCTTACAAATCAAGGTTGTGGGTGTTTTTGGCACCCTGCCCAGCAAGGTTGCTGACCCCTGACTCAGGAGATCCCAGGCAGAAGGCATGGGGCCCCACTACAAAAGACAAAACTCCCAGGGCAACAACATGCTCCAGGAGTGCGTGTGTGTGTGTGGGGGTGCTTTAATTAGAGCAACTCAGGTAGTGCAGACACAAGTTACAGAAATTATCTTTTGAAATACCTTCTTCTGAACCCTCCTGCAACGCGGATTCAAATTTTCACTTGGAAATTTCTGAAGCAGTCAATAGCTGGGTGCGTGCATTGGGTCACAGGTACAGACTGCTTTCTGCAGCCAGATCCAGCGAAAATTGTCACTTCTGTCTGTGCCCTGACAGCCTCTCAAATTAAAGAGCCCGGGCAGCATCTTGTGCATCAGCACCCCCGCCGCAAAAAACAGAAGTGGAGG
>NW_017729034.1:56740923-56741499 GCF_001723915.1 Gavialis gangeticus
CCCCCCCGCCGCAAAAAACAGAAGTGGAGGTGCTTTAACTCAAGCTGGAACAAGCTTCAGTTAAGGGCCTCCACTTGCTGTTTTCGCACCGGGGTTGCGGATACACAAGACATGGGAGCGCAGTAATCACCACGCTCCAGCAGACTCAAGGCAGCTCCGAGGGGCTGCAATTACGGCCCTGTATCATCTAGGCGCCCCCTCAGACCATGGCCTCAAGTGCCTTCCCGACCTCACAGGCAGCAATGGGCCTGACCCTGAGCAGTGGGGCAAGACCTCTATCCAGGAACCCTGCTTTGGGCCCAGCAGGAGCAGCGGCACCCCCAGTCAAAGCCTCTGAGGGGGGAGCTTAAAACGCCCCTGACAGATGCAGCAGAAAAAGCGGGGGGAGGGCAACCAGCCAAGGCCGGCAACACAGGCCTGGCTGGGCAGCCCTCATCCCTCCGTCCAACGCCTGGGGAGGGGAGAGGGCTCGGGCTCTGCCTCCCTCGGGCCCCTCCGGGCGCGCCCCGCGGTACCTGCGAGCCGGCCGCGCTCGGGCCGCGCCAGCACCAGCAGCTCCGGCAGGCGCAGGTGGCG
>NW_017729034.1:56741905-56749687 GCF_001723915.1 Gavialis gangeticus
GCGAGCCCAGGCCGGCGCCAGGGGCAGCCGCAACCGCAACAAGCGAGCAGCGGGGCCCGCCATGGCCAGCCGGCAACAGGAACAGGGCGGGGCGGGAGCAGGCGGAGCTGCGGCTCATACGGCCCCGGAGTCCCGGCCCCGCCCCGAGCCAGCGCCTGAGGGGGAGGGGAGACATCCCCCACCCCCGCGCGCAACCGCACAGGCCTCTGGCCACTTCGGTGGCGCTCAGTATCTGACCCGTCAACGGCACGCAGGCGTCTGCCCCCCGCAATAACTGCACACGCATCCCTGCATCCCCCTCAACTCCACACACACTCACTCTGTTCCTCTCGTCACTACACACACACACCTCTGCCCCCTCAAATCTACCCACACAAGCCTCTGCTTCTCATCACCTCCACACACAGATAGTGACACTCCACCCCATTCCTCATCTCCGCTAGTTCACCGGCCTGCTTTCTCCTCTGGGCTCCTTGTCGGATCTCAGGTTGCGGACACACAAACCGTTCAGAGCCCTTTCAAAAGGAACACTTCAGCTATGTTCACACTTCAGCTGTGTGGGGAGGAGCTGAGAACAATTCCCATGAAGGGGAAAAGTCTCTCATTTTAAGACTCCTTCATCCAGGTTTAAAGTTAGAGGCATTCTGGTGCCATCCCAGTTCCTTTTTCCAGGCTGGCGTGATGAGAAGAGAGGATAGACTTGTACCTATAAACTAAACAAAGTGTGTGTGTGTGTGTGTGTGTGTGTGTGAGAAAGGCCAGTGTGTGTGTGTGTGTGTGTGTGTGTGTGTACACTCTTTTGTTAGTGTATATGTGTACCTCTCCACTATTCAACTGCTACATTCCTCCCCCTTTTCTCTCCCTGCCCAGCCTGTGCCTCACCCATTGACTCCTCAATTTACATCTTCTACTGAGTGGCTCTCTGACATGTAGACCAGCCTCTGTCTTCTTTACTATTCCTTCCATCCAGGAACAGCGCACACACCAACAGCAGATGCTTCCTCACCCAGACAAAGGGTTTTTAAACTCAAAAGCATGCTAAAAATGTTCCAACTATTTAAATTGATCTAATAAAAGATATCAGATTCACCCAAAGAACCTTGTCTGCATATATATATATATATATATATATATATATATATATATATATAGTTTATAGTACACATATAGAGATTGTGCTATATATTATTATATATAATATATAGCACAAACTATATAATGCACTAGAGAGAGAGAGAGATACAATCTATATCTATCTCTAGATAGATATGACATATATAACACAAACGTACGTGGTGAGAAGAGACCATGATTACTAGGATGATGATATTTTACCCCTAAAATATATCCTTGGCTTTAAAATAATTTTTCAGTCAGACACAAAAGGAACACCGAATGACTGTTCATTAAATGCTCACCAAAATTATTTTTTTTCCAGGTTTTATCACCATATATCTCTTTGCTTAAGGCAAGGGTTCCCAAACTGGTATGCATACCCCTAGGGTTACTCAAGACATGTCTGGGGTGTATGTGGGAGAAATCATGTAATGGCAGATTTAATTGTCATTATAATAATAATTGGCATTTAAGGGGTTAAAATATAATGTGTACTGGTACAGGAACACAGGCAACTAGTAAATGTGGAAGGGGGTACACAATAAAAAAAATTGGGAACCTCTGGCTGAAGGCAAGACTTTGTATGCATGAACTAAGTACAGGCAGTATTTGACTATTTTATCATAGTTTCATAGATGTTAGGAGCTGGAAGGGACCTTACAAGATTATCTGGTCCAGCCCCCCTGCACTTGGGCAAGAAAAACTGCTGGGATCAGGTGACATCAGCAAGGAGGGCATCAAGACACATTTTGAAGATTGTCAGGGTGGATGAATATACCACCTCTAGGGGGAGCATGCCTAAGACTGACAAGCCAAATGGAAATGATTATTGGCATCTTTGGGCAGTGATGAATGGCCTTACATAACACACACAATAGTATTGCTGAAGGTTTAGTGTATGTTTTTGTCCCTTTGCTAGATACCATAAAAAGGAGCCATAATTTTTGTATGAGATGCTCTGTGATTTTTAATAAGATGCAGTGGCTGTATCTGATACACAGCAACACAGTCCATCTTTTCTCATCTTTAGCAGATTTCCCAGTGTCCCCTAGTTTTCCAGTGCTGCTAGTTTTCACTGTTTCTTTCATCTTTCTAAATCCTTGTCTCTTAGAATCATGTTAAAATGTGAGAATTTCAAGCTTTAATTAAAAAAAAACTCCACCTCCCAACATTAGAGAGAATAGATTGAAAGCATGAGTCCTAAAGGATTTTAAACCTAAACTTAATATTTTTAAAAATGTTATGATTTTAAACCCATGATTTTTTGAGCCTGACTCATGATTCCTTATGTAGGCTAGGCAATACTAAAGGATAAGCACTTATTGTTTTGTACCAAATCAAATTAAGCTACATTTCATATGTGTCATAACTGTGGCGACAAATAAGGTAATGCAATATTATCCCATTAATGCAATGTTCAACATCACAGAAATAATGTCCAATAGCAATAAGCAGAATGAATAAAAATAGTCTGGAGCTACCCAGTGAAACTCATTGCCACACAATGTTGTGGAGGACAAAAGTGTAATTAGGGTCAACAAGGGATTAGACAAATATAAGGAGGATAGGTTTGCCAGAGGCTACTCAACACAACAGAGTGGAATGTAACATACTCATGGTGACTAGATGGGTAAAACAGGGAATCGATCACTCCATACTGTTTCTTATACTCCCCTCTAAAGCAGTGGTCTCCAGTGGTTTGATCACACACCCCTTTCAGTAAAAAATTTTTGAGCACGCACCCCCAATATATGTATATTTATTTATTTATAAATTATATACATGTACTACTGTACTAATATATTATGTACATTATAAAACATAGACAAAAAAGAAATTAAAAAAGGATGAGATAAAGATGAAATAAACAATATTTTTAATTTTTTTTATTTTATTTATTAATGGTACGAAAAACCTTTTTGCTCTCACTAAAAAAAATATTATTTAGCTTTCACCTTGTAATGTGGCTGACAAACAGCTCGTACTAGGAGTAAGAGAAGTGTCAGCTCTGCCATTTTCTTGCTATTTGCTTGTGCTCGCATTATTAGTATTATCTTCAATCCGCAGTTTCTTTGCAGGAATCTTTTTAAGCCACTTGTCCATTTTGTGAGGGTCCACTTAGCCGGGCACACGTAAACTGCAATATGTCACAATATGCTGAAAGCGAATGAACGCTTCTTCCCTCAGGATATCTCACGTACCGTACGTGACACGTGACCGTCTGACATACAGACTGAGGGTGCCAGTGTCAATCTGTATATTAAAAATTAGTAAAGCTTAATTTCTTTTTTATTTTTTTAGATAAAAAATAAATAAAAATACAAGTTCTAATATTTTCTTCGCGCACCCCAATGGATTGTCTTGCGCACCACACTGCTCTAAAGCATCCACTATTTGCACCATCAGAGACAGGATAGTAGGCTAAATGGATCTTTGGTCTGACCCAGTGTGGCAATTCTTGTGTTCCTATGTAGCATATAACAAAGATGTTCAAGGGATTACATTTCCTAGCAAGTGGCTAAGCTATGGTCAAAGTTCACAGAATATAGTAACGTAGTTGCATTTGAGTTGGTCTAATAAAAATTATCAGATTTACCCCAAGAAAACCTTGTCTGCCTATTCCTTATCTAGGAAGGTATCAGATAACTGAATTTTTCTTCTCTCCTAAAAAAACAATTATTCTTCTAAAGGCCATAGATGGCCCATAAAAAGTCTCAAAGCAAACATACAAACAAGAAACACAGCTGGGAGAAATTTGGTGTGTAGGGTTCCAAAACCTTACAAGAATATTATACCAATAGAAAGTCCTGTAGTTTAAGGTCTCAACCATGTTGCAATTAAATGCTGTGTTAGAGAACCTGAGTACAACAGAATATACCCTTACGGTGATTAAAACCCAAAGGAAATTAATTTCTCAACAATGTCCTATTAGGCAGAATTCCTGTCTCCGCACCATCACCCTAGGAAAGCTTTCCCCAAACTTCACTAATCCTGTGTGATAAACAGGAGGTCAGTGTTACATGAAAAATCAGCCTCTGCACCAACTATGCTCACTCCTCCTCGGGAAGGTCCCTGGGTTTCTGTGGCAATCCTCAGAATAAAGATGTTCAAGGGTTGGATTAATTATTTTTTGTACTTCTATCAGACCAGAAAAGAAAGTAATATTTTTGTACCTCTCCACTCTTGGATGGGACTGCCCAGAATACCCATTTCCCTCCTGCATTTATACTGGACCTCAGGGAGCCTTCTGTAGGACTTGAAAGGAGGAGGATGTGGGCTGTGCTGCACTGGCACTCCAATCCCTACCTATGTGAAAGGGATGAGATTCCACACGTGGATCTTGGCATAGTGGGAGCAATTTGGGCATTTGCTTGGTCTTGAGGTGTAGATGTCTAGACAAGAACAAATAAATTCCTGATAAATTAGCTAACTTTCAATCTTTGAATTTTTACAAGGCTGATTCACGCTAGTATTACAGTCTGACAAGTAGTCACACTGTGGCAGACTCTGTCTAATACCAAGCAGAATTGGAATTAAAGTTATTTTCAAAGAACACCCAATTAAATAAAGATTAAAATGATAGAACCATAACTTTTTATAGAGAGTATGAAAACTCCTAGCAGATTTAACACTTTTTTTCTGTCAGATTTTTTTTTTTTTTTACAGACATCAAAAAAAATATTATGGCATTTTTCATGTGTATTAATAGTGTTCTAAAATGGTTTTTGGAATAAGCAGTTGATAGGATAAATAAATAATGTCGACCTTTATTCTTCAAAGAGGCACGCTTGGAAGAGATGCTACCACTTGTTGAAGCCAAGAACACAGCCTACCTGAAACACAACCAAAATTCTATTGTAAAAGCCTAAATCTTCCTGTCTGTCTGTCCATAATGCTTTATTTGCATTCTGGTTGGTTGACAAACAGCCAATCAGATCACAAGGCAGCCTGCCGCCATGATGGTGGGGACACAAGGGAGGACAAGGCCAGCACAGATGGCCTCCCCCCCTCCCTGCAGGTAATGTGGGGGGGGCGAGGAGTGGGCCCAGGGCCAATGCAGGGGGGCTGAGTAGGGGAGCAGGCCTGGGCCCAACATGGGGGGGAGGGGAGTGGGTCATGGCCCAATGCGGGGGAGGAGGGAGAGGGCTTGAGTAGGGGAAAAGCCAGCCTGCTGCAGCAGGGGAGAGGGGAACAGCAGGCCTGGTCTGATGCAGACACAGCAGCAGCTGGGGGAGGGAAGGAATGGGCCTCCTCCCCGCCTCGGGCCAGGGCCTGCTCCTCCCTTCCCCCCAAGCAAGATTAAACTAAATTTAACTTCTTGTTGCTAAGGTCTTTTGCCCCAAGAGCACACCCAAACTACTTTTATTAATTCCCTGCCCCCCTTTCCCCCATCCCTCGCTTGTTAAAATATCAGTTTGATTTAGCATTTCCAATCAGTTACATGATGATGAAATGGCTGTCCTGCACTGTATATTCACTTGGCATAATTTGATAACATTCCCACTACTGCTACTACTAGTTCAGCTTCATTGACCCTACCACTGGTGGAAGCCAAAGCTGGGCCAGAAACTCCCAGAGTCTTGTTGACTTAAGTGTGAAATCCCAGCCCCACTGAAGTTAATTTATTTCTGCAATTGGCTTTGATGGCACCAGAATTTCAGCCTAGAACTCTTACTGGTGCTTACAGTCTGGTGGTGGAGATTTCTTTCTTTTCTGAACACTTTCTAATGCAGACAAGGCCAAAGTGAACATAGTTTATAACTTGATTGTCAATAAACTCTTGCTCTGTTAGACCAAGTCAGGATGTGAATTCCAGAGTGAAGCATTTCCATCCTCCTGTCAAAATGTTATCATGAGCCTCTAGGTATGCTCTTATTAGGACTATTTGCAATTGTTGCAGTGCTTCTTCAGATCACTGGAACCTAACAATGTAAAGCTTTTGACACTTTAAATTGCATCAGGAAGTGATTTGAATGCCAAAACAGTTTTTGCTGGAGTACTTGAATAATGAGCACCATATGGCCATTAAGAAAGTGGACTATGTTGTTTTTCACCAGGGTTAAGTACAGAGGTTCAAAAAGCCCAAGGCAGAATTGATTCAATCTTCAAAGGCTTTTCTGAGCTGCGTAGATTGAACCAGTAACAAATTGAGCTGATGTTCAGTGTGTGGGTGGCCAAAACAGGCATGTCACAGAGTCAAATGTTGCACATGCTGGCTCTACCACAGGAGGGCCCTGAGAAGCATGGCAGGATCCCAGAGTGACATCATAGAATGCCCTGTAAGGGTGGGAAATGGCCAGTACTAACATGCAGGTGTGTAGTCAGTGGAGACGGAGCAACAAGTGGTACTATTGCCACAATTTATAAGCACCTGCTCGTTAAGGCTTTGGGTGCTCTGTGGCAGTGCACTTGCAGTGCCTGCCACTTTAAGGGCTGAATCAGGCAGCCAGCAGGTGCTTGATTGTGGCAGCCATTTTAGAACACTGGCTGCCTATATAAACACAGCAGTTTGCTGCTGGTAGTTAGGCAGAAGTATTGCCTGGTTGAGCTGTATGGAGTATCTAGCAGGTAGGAGCTAGAGACTCTTGGTCCTGGGCATGACCTAAAACTGCACCTTGCTGGGGAAGGGTGGCCTGGTGGGGCTCCTAGTGGTGTGGGAGCTCCCAGGAAATGCAAGGCCAGTTACCTCCCTGGTGCAAGGTGAGGAGGGATGCTTTAAACCCAGTCCCCTTCTTTGGGTGGGCTTTGAAGGCAGTAGTGGGGCCAGGCATAGCTGCAGCCACCTGAGCCCATGATGGGGGTGTAAGATCCCAGGGAGTGGGTGTAGTGGGGCCAGGTACAGCAAGCAGAGTGTCACCTCAACCTAGCAGGAATGTGAGATCCTGGAAACCCCAGAGCGGGTAGTGTGGGAAGAGTAGTAATGTGGCCCCACACAGAGTAGAGCTGAGCAGGAGTAGGCCTGAAGGGCTGTGCATGAATGGGGCTGAGTAGGGCTGAATAAGGAGTAGGTCTGAAGGGCAGTCCCAGGGGTGCATTGAGTAGGGCTGAACAGGGAGTAAGCCTGAAGGGCAGTGCAAGGGCCAGCCCCATGAGTAAGTTGATCATGAAGATGAGAAGACCCCAGGGCAGTGTGAGGTGCAGAGGCCCTAGAGATGGTGTGGTAAGAACTCCATGTGTGGGGAAGAGGCCAAGGCATGGTCATGGATGCCTGAGCCTGTAGTTGGGCCAGAGGCCATGTAGAGGGCTCAGCCAGAGCATGAGGGACAAGTGCTGACCTTGGTAAGTCCTCCATTGCTGGGAGGCTGAGTGTGTGTCTAAAGTAAGACCTGTAGTTGAGCACAATGACTCTCATAGTTTCATACCTTCTAGGGTTGGAAGGGACCTGAGCAGATCATCTAGTCCGACCCCCTGCCATGGCAGGAAAGAGCACTGGGGTCAAATGACCCCAGTAAGGTGGTCGTCCAACCTCCTCTTAAAAACCCCCAGGGTGGGAGCCTGCACCACCTCACTTGGAAGCTGGTTCCAGACCCTAGCCGCCCTGACTGTGAAGTAGCGCCTCCTGATGTCCAACTTAAACCTTCCCTCCGCCAGCTTGTGACCATTGTTCCTGGTCACTCCTTGCAGCGCTCAGGGGAACAGGGACTCCCCCAGCACCTGCTGATTTTT
>NW_017729034.1:56749906-56758732 GCF_001723915.1 Gavialis gangeticus
GCCTTTCTAGCCGCCTCCCCACATTGGACTTAGTGCTCCGGGGGGAGGAAGGAGAATCCCTGTAAGATGCTGGAGCACCAGTCATGTTGTGGGTTAAGAACATCACATGGATGCCATCTGTGAGGCATGTGCTGCAGTGTAGGAGAGGCTGGAACTGCAGCTAGCGCCCCCTAGAATTGGGGCAATAATGGGCAGCCTCCTGCACTTACCACCAGTTTGAGAACAGCAAAGTCGTGTCAGGAGAGACTGGGTGGATTGCCCCAGAGAGACAGGTGGGCAGGCCGGCATGAGATCTGGCCCCGAGCTTGCCCCCTGTCACAAGCATATAGAACGTGAGTCACAGGTCAGCGCCTGTTGCCAGTTGGAAAAAGGCAAGTGGAGCCAACCAGTGAGGGCAAGCAGAGGAGCACACCTGCATCACATGCTTTAACTAGGATAGCAGAAAGAAGCTGTGCCAGTTCCTCAGTCTGGAGACCCAGAGAGATCTCCAGCCACCAGGCGATCCAGGGCTACACAGAAAAGGACTGTCCTTGGACCCCAACACCCTGATGCTGAAATTGGAAGCATGTGAGAGCAGCACCAGTTCAAGCTCCACACCAGGGCACTGCAAGGTTGCAGGCCCTTTCTTAAGTTGTTTATTTCTGGACAGGCCCATCAGGGTCCATTTAAAATGCATAGTGCATGGCCATATGGATAGGGAGTACCTGCTCCAGGGAAGAGTAGGGCTCCAAATACTGGACATAAGTGGGAAAATTAATGGAAGCCAGGAAGGCTGAACATCCCAAAGTTGGTTGGGGAATGGTGCTGGACGGGCATTCACAATGAATTGACACTGAATTTGATTTGTTTAAGAAGATTGATGAATTCTGTACTTTATTTTTTTTAACTGTATTTAGACACTCTTAAAAGCAGTTACCAAAATTTCAGAGTTGCTGCTGGGTCTGACACCCCACTAATCTAAGGTGGCCAGGGAAATCTGACTGTATCCACCTAGAGGCAAGAACATCAACAACCATCAGGGCTCAGGATGTGGTGTAGAGAAGGAGCTCCAAAAGCACCAGCATCAGGAGCATGCTCACAGGCTGTCTGTACCATACTAGGAACCTCTCTTTTACTAAAGATCAAGAGTGGCAGGCAAGGTGAGGGAGACTTCCTGTGGATGGGTCACTTGACATACTTTGGTGCTTGAGCAAGGAGGCCACCAAGCCAGGCCGGTACAATCCCAAATAACAAGGCACCTCCTGTTTTGGCATAACTGGGTACAAGGCAGTAGCCCATAGTGACTTAGGCCAGGAGCCTGGGGGCACTTATACACATTACCCATCATGGTGACACTGCCTAAGGCTGCTGAACCTAGCACAGCAGCAGCCCAGGCCTGACTGAGAGGTGTGAGGGGATAATGCACCTTCCCCTCCCCACAATCAGCAGCCCTTCCCAACTGGGGTCTGAGTGGTGTGGCAGGAGGGGGAGAGAGGAAGCCTCTGCTGGGGGGCTTTTTGCACTTCCCCCCAGTGAGTAGGCAGCTGGTAAGGGGGTGGGACTGAGGGGATCCCAGCCTGGCTTGCTGGGCTGCAGGGGTGTGAAAAGCCACTCAGGAGGGGCTTTCTCCCCTGTGCCACACAGACCCTGGCTGGGGGAGTGGATCCCTGCCCACACACACCTCTCAGGCTGGGGCTGGGGAGGGAGCAGGGCTGAGACAATCTCAGCTCTGCTCATGGGGATGTGGAGGGGGGTAAAAAGCTTCCATGTATGGAGGGGGGGGTAAAAAGTTCCCCCCCATGTATACTTGGGCTAGTGGGGCCTGGGAATCTGTTTTCCCATCCCCACATCTTACAGGGCTGACATGCACAGCTAGGAAGTAGAGGCTTTACTGCTTCAGTTCTGTGACAGCTGGGGGTGGGACCAGCCCTGCTTTGCTGGAGCAGACAGCACAACCCAGTGCTGCAAAGAATTCTGGGATGCTGGGGGACTGTGAATTAACTTGAATTGCAAGGGGATCTGGGACAGAAGTTCCATGGACTGGTTTTACCTAAATCTGTTAAGTCCATCCAGGTTTATCTTAAACTGGGATTGGCCATTCTGAAAGTGGTTTATGTGCACTGAACTTGTATTCTGTTACAGATTTAAACCAGTTTCCAGTCACTTAAATCAGTTTGTGTAACTGCTGTCCCTAGCCCAATAGTCTTCAAATGTAGCCTCTGGCAGAGTGCATTACAGTAATTTAGTTATTCATGGAAAGCAAGAGGGATAAAGGAATTTTAAATTTTTTTAAACATACACTCGTAGTAATAATTTGACATAACTATAAAATTAACAGTAGACTTGACCATTTCAAATTACTTATTGTTCTAAAAGTGGTTAATTAAACAGCACAAGACAAATCTGAATATAGCATAGTAACTTGATGAATGGGAGCTGGATATTCTAGACATGCATTGGCTAGGAGATAATTACATGTTTCAGGACCTTTTATCAACCAAGCAAACTGCTTCTTTAGCCTAAACTGTTTTATAAATAGCAAGGAAGTAAAAACAATACGATTATCTCTGGTTATTAGGAATCCTAGTAAATAAATCAGTATAACATAAGGAGGGTTTACCGAACCCAGTTTTGTATAAATCTCTTACTGTTTGAACAGTTTGGGTTGTTTGGGTCTTTTTATTTTTTTTATGATGGCTTATATAGTAAGGAGAGAATGTATATGAAAATGTTGGTTTTGTTTAAAATTTAGTCCAATAACCTTGGCAAATCTTGGTGATATGAAATATGCAGGAATATTTTCACTGGGCCTAAAACAAGTTACTGTAACACTCTAGAAACTTCAAACTCCCTTTATCCCAGTCACTTTAGTATTCCATTCTGGTGGACATTGGACAATAGCGTATTGCAAAGCAACATAGCCTTTTCTTATACATCCAATTTAGTTGGATCTTTGTTTCTCTTTTAATATTGGTTGTAAAATTTCTATACAACTTTGTTGATAACATTGGATTTTTGCAGTGTAAGCTTATAAAACTGTTGAGATATATGCAAAGAACTTGAGCAGGGGAGGTTAAACAGAATACAAATAGATTTATGTTAGCTATTCTTAGAGTTATGAGAAACTTAAGATTTCTGGAAGAATCCTTTATTAAGGCCACATTATCTGATTTGAAGATAAGAGAATACAGGTTTTCCTTGATTTTTATGCTGTAGATGCGTTCCTGGAGAACAGGGCACAAAGTGAACCTACTTTACATTGTAACAAATAGGGATAGGTTCCCATGGTGATGAGGGAGTGAGGCTGGGACTAGGGAAGGAGTGCCACTCCCAGGGCTGCACAAAGCAGAGGAAACAGAGCAGCACTCACCCCAGCCCTGGCTGCAGTAGCCCAAGGAGCAGCTGATGCCAGTTGCCTGCAGCAACTGGGCTGCACCATTCTCCACCTGTCCCCACTCAACTCTACTCCTGGGCTGTGCTGTGCTCTCATGCAGGCAGCTGGTGTTGGCTGCTCCTGGGGCTGCTGCAGCTGGGGTTAGAGTGAGTGCTGTGCCCTGTGCCACCTGGGGCTCCACTTGTCCGCACTCACCTCAGCCCATGCTGGAGCAGCTATGGGAGCAGCTGACACCAGCTGCCTGCACCACAACACAGTGCAACCCAGGAGCTGGGGTGACCTCGGCGTGGGGGGGCAGGCAGAGCATGGTGCAGCCCAGCAGCTGAAGTAGGCTGCTTATGGTTGCGAAGTTAAGTACCCTAGACATGTAGCAAGAACAAGGAGCTATTGCATTAACATAGGACTCATGTTCCCTTAGGATATGTCCATGCAAGAGTGGATGAGGGGACAGGGAGAGTGTTCCTAATTCTGGTTGGTTAATCCATATTTTTAAATGGCAATTCACCCAAGTTTTACCTTGGTTTAGTAGTAGTTGCATTCAAAACCTACTGAAGCAGCTCAATTTCAATGCTAAGCTTCTAACTTGAGTTAAACCTCCGCTATCTTGCCTTCACTGGTATTTTAACTTTGAGGTTATCTAACCAAGTAAAAGAACACACCTCCTTTACAATGTGCATGTAGTCCTCCTGCCACGTCATCCAGTCTGCTCTGAGTGTAGCTAGAGGAATGGGAATTCCCCCAGCGAGCTTAAGGCAAGTGAAAGCGTGACCAATGTTCCAAGCCATTATCCAGACAGAGCAGGCCAAGCAAGATGAACAGGTAATCTTTCCCAAACGGTGTGTGACACTGCCCCAGTACAAACTTAGAAAGGGCCTGCTTTATAGGATTAAGACAGCCAAGCACGAAGGACAAGAGATACTGCAGCTCTTGATTTCTCCACCCCTACCGAGCTCTGCTACTGAAATTGTGCAAGAGAACCTGTTCGGGGGGGCACTTGGGGTGGGTGAAAACAGATGTCAGGTTGGCCTAGTGGTATTTGTGGCCCCATTTATATGAGAAGGTAGAGAACTTCTATTGGATCAGTCTTGGGGGAAACCCCCATGAGCCCCACTACAATTTATGCCGGTGGTGTTGGATTCCTTTTTGCGGATTGCATTTGATGTAGTTGGACAGCTACCTAAAAGTTCGGAGGGCCATCAACTCATACTGGTCCTAATAAACTATGCCACCCAGTTCTTCCACGCTATCCCATTACACACTGTTACAGGGCATTGCATTGCAGAAGAACTCCTTAAGTGGGTATTGAGAGTTGATATCCCTGAAGAGATAATTGCTGACCAGGAATTGAGCTTTGTGTCTCACGTCATGCATAGCCTTTGCAGGGTGCTTAAAATCCAGCACCTGTGCACAACCATGTACCACCCTCAAATGAGTGGGCTAGTGGAACAGTTCAACAGCACTCTTAAAAACATGCTACGCTGGTGTGCCCAAGAGGAACCCCATAAGTGGGACCTTCTACTACCCCTGCTGTTGTTCGCCATGAGGGAAGTTTCTCAGTCCTCTCTAGGATTTGCCCCATTTGAACTAGTATATTGACACCACCCCTGCAGTTTATTAGACATGGTATGAGAAGTGTCGGAAAGAGATGAGCCTACAGGGCCTCAGCTTCCAGATTACATGTGTGAACTAAGAAACAGGCTACAGATAGCCAAAGTGGCTAGAAACCATCTCTGACAGGCCCAAGAGAAACAAAAGGCTCATTACAACAAGGGGGTGCAGGTGTGGGAGTTGTGAGCAGGGGCAAAAATTATTAGTGCTTCTACCCAGTGCTACAAGCAAATTCCTGACCTTCTGGCAAGGCCCACTCAGTAATTAGAGTCAGGCCAGTTGATTATGAAGTGCTCTGCTCGGGGCACAAAAAGGAAAAGCAAATTTATCATATCAATTTGATGAAGCTATGGCAGGAATCAGGGTCTTATTGTTGACTCGTGCACTGGAGGGAGAGGAGTTAAAACTGTGAGCCAAACAAAGACAGGGGAAGAACGTGAGGGCACCAAAGAGGTCCTCTTAGGGACTCAGCTGATGGAGGGAGAAAAAGAACAGTTGGAGCAACTGGTGAAAGAATTCCAAGATGTGTTCATTGAGAACCCTGGCTGTGCCAAAGGTATAAGTCACAGCATCATTACTGCAGAGTGAAAAGTAGTGAGGGAGAAATGGAGGAGGATCCCCTATCATCAATACTACCTGATTTGGACATGACTACATACAATACTGGCCCAGGGAGTGTTCACAGAATCTTGCAGTCCCTGGTGGAGCCCCCTAGTAGCCGTACCTAAGCAGGATGGGTTGCTACACCTGTGTGTGGGCTTCCAAAAATTAAATGCCATCTCCCTGTTTGATGCTTTTCAGATGCCACAAATTAGTGAGCTACTACAGAGGGTTGGATAGGCTAAATTTATATCCACCCTGGACTTAACCAAGAGCTATTGGCAGGTGTCAGTCAGAAAAGAAGATAAACTCATATAGGCCCCATGAAGTGCTGATAATAAGTGCATGCTGTTTGGCTTACGTGGTGCTGCGGCAACATTTCAGAGATTCATTGATTGGGTCCTAGCCCCAAGGTTGACGGTATGCTGTGGCCTACCTGGATGATATTATCATTTATACAAATGAGTGGGATCAGCATCTAAAGGCTCTCTGTGTGGTCCTCCGAGAACTGCAGCTAGCCGGTTTGACAGTTAACCCAGGGAAATGTTTACAGGCAGCCCTCAGACTTATGACACAATTGGTTCCTGAAAACCAAATCTTGAGTCAAAACGTTGCAACTTGGAACCAATTTTCTCATAAGAAAAATGTTATAACTGGGGGATTGGTTCCTGAACCAAGGCCCAATACCCTACTTTCACCAAAAATACCCCAGAATTTTGTACTTGATCAATTATAGATGAGTAATATAGCTACATTAATATATTTATATTGTAAATAGCAATCATTCATTTGGAAGGATTTCTTTGAGGTGACTTTGCTGGACTTCTTGTTTGGACTTTCTGAAGGGATCTTGGCTAGAGTTTTCTCAGGAGTCTTGGCTGCAGGTTTTTCTGGAGCCTTGTCTGCTTTCTTAAAGTAAGTGTCCAAGAAAGTTCAGACAAATGTTCTCCCAGGAGATGCACAACGCAGCAAACTTGTTCGCTGGCACAGCATTGCATCGGATCAAGCATTGTAAGCTGAAACTGGTATTGTAAAGTTGAAACAGGCTGTTAACTTATAAATGTTGTAACTTGAAACGTTGTAAGTCGACTGCCTGTATTAGGGAAAGCCCAAACCAAGTACTTAGGGTTCTCAGTGGGACAAGGTTGTATCTGCCCTCTAGCTGTCAAGATAGAGATCATAAAAGATTACCTACCACCCCAAACCAGAAAACAAATGAGGGCCTCCCTAGGACTAGCTAGTTCTTATCAACACTTCATTCCTCATTTTGCAGAGGTAAGAGCACCTTTTGACAGACCTCTTGAAGGGAAAAGGTAATGGCCCAGTGAAATGGGATTAGTCATGCTTGGAGGCCTTTCAGAAAACCAAAAGGGCCCTGTGCCACGATGTGGTCCTATAACCCCCCGACTTCACTCGTCCTTTCATTCTCTAGACTGACACCTCCCATAATGCCATGGGAGCTGTGCTGTCACAGGAGACTTACAGAATAGACAGGCCAATAGCCTACACTAGCTGACAATTAAACCCTCATGAGCAAAGGTATGCGATGATAGAAAGGCACAGGTTAACACACTACAGGGTAGGGAATGAATCCAAGCAGATCTGGACAGGTAGGAAAAGTAGGCAGAACAGAATAGGGTGCAGTTCAACAAGGATAAGTGCAAAGTGCTGCACCTAGGGAGAAGGAATCACCAGCATACCTAGAGGCTGGGGAAAGAGCATCTCAGCAGCACAGTGGTGGAAAGAGGTCTCGAAGTCATTGTTGACACCAAGATAAACATGAGTCATCAATGTGATGAAGCGATCAGTAAAGCTCTAACCATGCTTTATCATGCATTAGCAGGTGCATGACTAACAGGTCCAGGGAGGAGATACTTCCCCTCTATGCGGCACTGGTCAGGCCGCAGTTGGAGTAGTATGTCCAGTTCTGGGTGCCGCACCACAAGAGGGATGTGGACAACCTCGAGAAGGTTCAGAGGAAGGCCACTTGTATGGTTAGGGGCCTGCAGGCAAAGCCCTACGAGGAGAGATAGATGGCCCTGGATCTCTTCAGCCCCTGTGAGAGAGGGCTGAGAGGTGATCTTGTGGCTGCCTATAAATTCATTGGGGGTGGGAGGAAGGAATAGGAGCAAGGAATAAGAGATGCGCCTGGTCCTGGCCACAGGTGACGACCTGGTAAGGGGCCTCCAGGTTCTTGACCGCCTGGGTGATAGCAATCATTGCTTGCTGGAATTCACCATCTAGTGTAGGGTGTCAAGGGCCTGCAGCAAGGCGGTAGCCCTAGACTTCAAGAGGGCCAACTTCACCGAGTTGAGATTAGTGGGAGAGGCGCTGGGGTTCTCGAGAACAGGGGAGCTCAGTGCCTAAGATGAGTGGTCGTTCCTTAAGGAGACGATACTCAGGGCCCAAGGGGTAACCATCCCAACAAGAAGCAAGGGGGGCAAGAGTGCCCGTAAGCCCCCCTGGCTCACCAGTGGTGTACGGGAATGCCTGATTGCCAAAAAGGTGGCGTACACCCGGTGGAAGGGGGGTGCTATCACCAAAGAGGAGTATACCTCCTCTGCTCGGGCCTGTAGGCAGGCAGTCAGGAAAGCTAAGGCGGACATAGAGCTAGGACTAGCGTCCAAAATCAAAGATAATAAGTCCTCTTTCAAATATATAGGGAGGATGAAGAAAGCACCGGGAAACGTGGGACCCCTGCAAGATACACTGGGCAATGTGGTGCTTAGGCCAGAAGAGAAAGCAGATCTTTTTAACCAATTCTTCACTTCCGTTTTCTTGGGCAGGGACCGGGACTTCCCCACCATGATGCAAGACGGACTCGAGGGGAACGCCTCCAGACCTCAGGTTGGGGAGGACCAGGTTAGAGAGCTTCTGGAGGGGCTGGACATGTTCAAATCAGCAGGTCCAGATGCTCTTCACCCCAGGGTGTTGAGGAAGCTAGCATGGGTTATTGCAGGACCCTTGGCATGGCTTCACGAGCGCTTGTGGTGCTTGGGCCAGGTGCCAGACGATTGGAAGATAGCCATCGTGGTCCCTATCTTTTAAAAAAAAAGGGAGGACCCGGGCAACTATAGGCCCATCAGTCTTACCTCAATCCTAGGGAAACTCTTGGAGAAGATCATCATGGAGCACATCTGTGATGAGCCAGCTTCAGGGATGATGCTCAAGGGCAACCAGCATGGTTTCATTAGGGGCAGGTCATGTCAGACCAACCTGATTGCCTTTTATGATCAGGTCACAAA
>NW_017729034.1:56758944-56761747 GCF_001723915.1 Gavialis gangeticus
GACCTGGGGAGAAGTGGGCAGTGGAGTCCCCCAGGGCTCGGTCCTTGGGCCCGCGCTATTCAATTTCTTTATCAGCGATTTGGACGATGGGGTGAAAAGCAACCTGTTTAAATTTGCTGATGATACCAAATTTTGGGGTGAGGTGAGCATGCTAGTAGGGAGGAAAAGACTGCATCAAGATCTGGATAGGTTACAGGGGTGGACTAACAAAAACAGGATGCGTTTCAATCCTGACAAGTGCAGGGTGCTGCACTTGGGCAGTAGTAACCAGCAGCACACTTATAGGATGGGAAACTCCCTTCTTGAGAGCACGGAGGCAGAAAGGGATCTTGGAGTCATCATTAACTCCAAGATGAACATGGGCTGACAATGCGAGGTCATGGTTGGCAGGGCTAACCAGACCTTATCGTGCATCCTCAGGTGCATCTCAAGCAGGACAAAGGAGGTGATCCTCCCCCTCTACGCGACACTGGTCAGGCCACAGCTGGAGTACTGCGTCCAGTTCTGTGCGCCCCACTTCAGGAGGGATGTGGACAACATTGAGAGGGTCCAGAGGAGGGCCACCCACATGATCCAGGGACAACAGGGCAGACCCTACAATGAGAGAGTGCGGGACCTGAACCTGTTCAGCCTTTACAAGAGAAGGTTGAGGGGGGACCTGGAGACAATCTATAAACTCACTAGGGGGGACCAGAAGGGTTTGGGAGAGACCTTGTTTCCCCTAGTGCCCCCTGGCATAACAAGGAATAACGGCCACAAGTTGTTGGAGAGTATGTTTAGATTAGACATCCGTAGGAACTACTTCAAGGTTAGGGCAGCTAGGATCTGGAACCATCTTCCTAGGGAAGTGGTGCTGGCTCATACCCTGGGGGTCTTTAAGAAAAGGCTTGATGCCTACCTGGCAGGAGTCATCTGAGCCCAGTTTTTCTCCTGCCCTGGCAGGGGGTCGGATTTGAAGATCTACAAGGTCCCTTCTGACCCTGCTTCTATGATTCTATTTACCATGGGAGCCAGGGTGTGAGAATGGATCTTTAAGGCAATACAGTAATAGCTGTTCTTGTTTTCATTAAAGAACATTTGTTGTCAAAAGGTACAAATTCCTACCTGGAAACCTACTAATGTAAATTATTAAGCAGAAATTAATTTTGAATAATCTCCTCTAAATACCAGGAGTGAGTGCACTAATTGTATTGTATTGAAAACATTTAAAGTTTACTTTATTGCACTGTAATAGTTTTAAGAACACCTAGTCCATAACAACTCAATTATCAGAACATTTCAAACTGTTCACCAGCCCTGAAATAGATCTTAGTTGCTTTACTTATATCTCTGACACAAAATATTGAACTGTTTTAATGTTCTAAGGAAAAAAATCGACTCTTCCTTTTTTACAGCATCCTAAAGTTATTCTGTCTTCTGGACCACATAAGTGCTGTGAATGATGTTTCTTTAAAAAAAAAAAGTGTTGGTAGATATTTGGATTATATCCACTTCATATTTTCCCCCACTTCTTTTCAGAGCAGTGTGTTTCCTAATGCTCAACTACATTTAGTAAATTGTGATTTATTTTGAGAAGTGTTTTAAATGAAGTCTTTGCTTATAACTCTGTTTCAAGACTTAACAGACCTCCAACACGATATTCTTCCTTGTCAGGTATAAAGTTAAAAGTATAGATTAATGCATTCATAAAACAGGCCAAGCCTGAAATATTAAATAACTGATCAGTAATTCACTGTTGAAAGCATTCTGTACTTGACATTCTAGGTACTGAACATGAATAGTGGGCAAGTCTGTATTTAAAAAATGTTATATTTTGTACTTTTGTAAACTTCACACCATTCAGATTGAACAAGATGTTAACCAGTAGCTTCTCTGTCCTACCTGTCCAGTAACTTATCTGAAAATGAACTGTTTCTTCTCAGTGTACCAAATGCTCATGTTCTGGCAGGTGCTTGCCTTTCCCAGGGGCTGCACACTTGAGCAAGCAAATGTGACCCATTGCACCGGTGTGATCACACCATCTGGTGGTGGTTTTCCAAAACTTGCATCTTTTTACTCAGAAAACGCCAACTAATTTGCTGTTGGGAAGTGGATGTGGTGGGTGTCCTAAAATGAATATAAAACCATACCTTGCACAACCCCTTTGCTAACATAAGATGCCTTGACCTGGAAAGATTTATATGCAACCATTTTATTTTATTGCCAAGGGAAGAATCAAAAAATAGGTTTTTGATTTATGCAGATAACTGTGGGAAGTGCTCTAACAATTGCCAGAATATTGGAGCAGGAAAAATATTGGTCATCAGGGGTTAGTAATGTTGAGGAGTTCGTGACCCCTTGCGGAGCTATTTTCAAAGACACAGAGTCGCTGTCAATCTCAAAATTTATTTAGCATGCTGGGCACCCTGAGTGAACTCAGAGGCCCCAAATAAAACTGTTAGAGGCGATTTATAGTTTACAGACAAGATGCGCGCACAGGTGGGAATTTTCCACTGTGAATATCAGGTCAGTGTGGGAAAACTCTTAATTGTTTCAAAACTGGTTTTTGGCGGCATGCTAACTAATGGGAAGTGTGGGGAGTCTGTTAAATGTTGGGTTTTTCGTTGTTTTTTTAAACTATTCTAGGTTTCTTACAAGGTGACTTGGAGTTGGCAGTGACCAGTCTGCAAGTGTCCTGAAAATGCTGTCTATCATGCTGACAAATATTATCATCTTGTTTCCTTTTACTCTCCGTCTTTCTTATTAAGCTCCTTTGGGTAACAACCGTTTCTTTGGTGTTTACACAGCAACTACCACAGTACGG
>NW_017729034.1:56762860-56765751 GCF_001723915.1 Gavialis gangeticus
ACTAGGCGATTTTGCAAAGTAATATGAGAAATTTGAGTTACTTCAGTTTGCAGTCGGGTTAAGGCATCTGTGATGTTATTAGCTAATACTTTTAGTAAGGCCGAAAGGTTTACAAGAGTCTTTTTGAGTTCAGAAACACCTAGGCAAGGTATGAACTATCGGGCAAATGAATGGAACAAGGTAGGTCGCTCAACAAGAGGGTTGAGGCCTGCTCCTCGTCGGAACTGATGTTGGCAGTTTCGGTGCCACCCTTGAAGCGATGTGTTCGGGTGAAGTGTTATGTCTGGGATCACTACGCCCAGGGTGCACGTGCCACACCAGGTGGGTGGCAAATGCTTAAATGCAATTTTCCCACAAACTCAATAATGCCCCACATGTACAGGTCCATTACCTTGCCATCCGAGGAGAGGATGAGTCTAAGGTTATTGTTATATTACAAGCACCTGCTGTGGCATTTCTTACAAACACAGCAAAACTACCAAGACATGGCTTGTAATAGCACACAGAATTTTCAGGGAGGATTACTTTATTAAGGAACCAGTATTTATACTACCATTTACTGTCATTATGGGTGCTTTTGCTAATAGAAGAATAATTAAATGAACCAAGGCTAAGACTGATGAGAGGAATACTTACGCTGGGATGCTTGGGTAGTCGAGTACACACCCAGCAGTTTGAGAAGTTTAAGTTACTTGTATAGGAATTGGTCACTTTTACAAGAGCGTTATGAGGCTATTTTACACTTTGGTGAGGACTGATAGCTAGTAATTTAGGGGACGACACTTGCCAAACTGAGGTCCCCATTCCACTTTTGGAATAGAATGATTGTTCCTCAGGGTTAGTAGTTTTACTTTGGATGTAAGCTTGACTTGCCTCTGTGGTGGGGTCTGCACACCAAATTTCATCGCTGTTAGTGTAATACCCACTTAAGCTGAGTTTCTGAACACACTTTGCCTAGAAGGGTTTTTAGAGTCCGATTTGCCCTTTCCACCCCTCCAGATGATTGAGGGTGATAAGGGGTGTGAAGCTGTCTAGTGATTCCCAACCGTGTATAAATTGTTTGCAAGACCTGGGAGGTGAAGTGACCTCCTTGATCTGAGTCAATGACTTGAGGTATGCCAAACTGCGGAATAATGTTCTTTAGAAGTGCATGAGCGGCTTGCTGATGAGAGGCATGGGTGGCAGGAAATGCTTTCACCCAATGGGTGAGATGATCTCACGCTACTAAGGCATATCTGTATCCTCGGCACCGGGGAAATTCGATGAAGTCTATTTGCAGTCTCTCAAATGGTTGATATGCCCAAGGTAGGCCCCCAGGTGGGGCTTTTCTCTCTAGGCCAGAGTTGAACACTGGGCAAGTGGAGCCAGACGCTGGTTACTTGTTTAGCCACTGCACGGATCCCAGGGGCAAACTAAACTCGGAGAATGGTTTTAGCTATGGCAGTTGCCCCATAATGACCTTGCCCATGGACTATTTGGCACAGGGGCCGCTGTAATGTTTTAGGCAAGATGGGGTGGTTATCGCTAGTGTACCACAGTCCATCTTTTGAATAAGCCCCATAGAGACGTTTCCAGTCTTCTTCTCCTTTGCACGCTTGCTTATCCTTCCAAGGCTCTGGGTGTCTCTCATACAGGAGCAAGGGTGTTGAGACTTAGGGGCTGCTGAGCAGCAGCTTTGGCAGCCTCATTTGCCTGCTCATTTCCTTTAGCCTTAGCCGTAATACATGTCGCCGCACACACCGGTGGGAGTACGCCTATCTGTCTGGGTTTTTGGATGGCTTCCAGGAGCTCAGAAACCTGAGTGGAGTTCGCAGTCTTTCTTCTGGAAGAAGTAATGAAGCCTCGCTGTTTCCATAATTGCCCGGTGGAGTGGCAAGTTCCAAACGCATACCGACTGTCAATGTATATGTTTAAAGTCATCTCAGTTGTCAGTTTACATGCATGAGTTAAATCAATCAGTTTAGCTGCTTGTGCAGTTAGTCGGGGAGATAAGGGCTTTGCTTCAACGATGTTGAAGTCAGTGACGACTGCATACCCAGTCCGACGAACTCCAGCTTCTATGTAGGAGGACTCATCCACATAGAAGACTAAGTCAGGATTGTTTAGGGGCACATCAGTGAGGTCGTCTCGGGGCTTTTCCATTATACGAACGACGGTGCAGCAATCGTGATTTGGTTCTCCATCCTTGGGATGAGGCAAAAACGAGGCTGGGTTGAGGCTAGTACAGCATGAGATGCGCAGGTTTTCTGCAGCTAGCAGAGTCACTTCATACCAGGCTAAACGCTGGTGAGAGAAGGCTTGAGTCTTTTCTTTAGTCATCAGGGCTTCAACTTCATGAGGAACCCTGACTTTGAGGGGGTACCCCATGACTAGCTCTTTCGATCATTCAACAAGCAGTGCTGCCGCTGCAACGGCACGCAGACAGCTGACTACCCCTTTTGCCACTGGATCTAAGGTGGTAGAGTAATAAGCGATTGGGCGTAGCTGAGGTCTCAGTTCTTGGGTTAGGACTCCTGAAGCTATTCCCCATCTCTCATGGACAAACAACACAAACGGCTTGTCGTAGTTGGGGAGTCTTAGAGCAGGGGCTTGTGATAGCTGGTGTTTAACTTGGTGAAAAGCATGGTTTAACTTGGGGGTCCATTGAACCATTTCAGGTTCTCCCTTCCGAGTGCTCTCTACCAGAGGCTTAACCATCTCTCCGTAAGCAGGGATCTACGGCCGGCAAAATCCAGCCGCTCTTAAAAAAGCTTGCATATGCCTCTTAGTGGTGGGCTTTGGCAAGTTTTTTAATAGCCTTTACCCTTTCATCAGACAATTCTCGCAGTCCTTCTGAAATCACATGCCCCAGGTATGTAACCTTCTTTTGGCAATATTGTAATTTTCCTGGG
>NW_017729034.1:56767129-56767410 GCF_001723915.1 Gavialis gangeticus
GGGGGCCCCCGTTCTGAGATGGCTCCGACGTTCATCCCCTTCCTCTGGGGACACTCTCGTTTAAAGTGTCCAGGTTGTTTACAGTATTAACATACCACACTGGCCCTTTGAACTGAGGACCACCCTTCGCTCTGATTTCTCTGACCTAATCCCTTTTGTTGAAACCCTCCCTGGCCCCTTCTCCTGTACTGTTCTCTTCCTGACACGCTGTGCACAGTTCCTTCAACCATTGCAGCTATTAACTTAAAATCTTCCTTTCTCTCCTTCTTTCTTTCCCTCTC
>NW_017729034.1:56767421-56767799 GCF_001723915.1 Gavialis gangeticus
CCTGGGAACAGCTACCCCTCATGGCGGGCCCCACTTACCTGACGCCTGGACCGAGCCCTCCAAATGGTGACAAACTCACCTATGCTGGCTGGGAAGGCTGGTCCGAACAACAAGCAGCCGGGTCAGCGCACAAGGGGTCCCTTCGTGGTCGCCAAATTGTTGAGGAGTTTGTGACCCCTTGCGGAGCTATTCCCAAAGACACAGAGTCGCTGTCAATCTCAATTTTTTATTCAGCATGCTGGGCACCCTGAGCGAACTCAGAGGCCCCGAATAAAACTGTTAGAGGTGATTTATAGCTTACAGACCAGATGCGCATGCAGGTGGGAATTTTCCACTGTGAATATCAGGTCAGTGGGGGAAAACTCTTAATTGTTTCAA
>NW_017729034.1:56768054-56778342 GCF_001723915.1 Gavialis gangeticus
GGGGAACTGCATTCTTAATTGTTTCAGGCTTCAAGGCGACTAGGCCTGTGTCTTATCAGCCTGTCCTTGAAGGCTGAGTCCGCTGTAGAAGCTACATTATTATTTATGATCTTGTTAATAAATTTCTACAGTAACACAAACTACTGACTCAGGGCATTTATAGACGACACTTTAAAGCAGATTTAAAGTGGGTTAAATGCCTTTTGCACCGCTTTAATGACATTGCTGTTTGCACATTCGGTGGTGTATTGCACATTAATTCCAGCCGCTGTAGCACATGCAGCAGCATTATGCACCTTAAATGACTTTGGGACACAGGAAATGACTTTGGGGCACTGCAAAGTCAAAATACCTCTGAGAACTTTTCGTTTCTGAGCCCTACAGCTGCGGAGGGAAGCAGCAGGCCCTGTGCAGCTCAGAGGCTGTGTAGGCAGCCCCATGCAGGCAGCCTGGCAGCAGCCCAGATAGGCAAGCTCCACAGAAGGGGGGGAAAAAAAAGTGGCAAGCCTGATTTTTCCACACCCCCCCCCCCCAAGCCTGCCTGCCTGAGCTGTGTGAGGGGCCTGGTGCTTCCTTCCGTGGCTGCAGTGTCCCCCTGGGACTGCCCAAGCTGGGTGTCACCTGGCAGGGGCCTCTGTTGCTGCAGAGGGAAGCACCAGCCCCCCCACATTTCAGGGACCGCTCTGCCTACCAGCAGCTCACTCTTTCCCTCCCTGTCATTGGGGCGGCAGGTAAGGATCAGGCTCTGACATGGATGTACATGACATGGGGGTTTACTTTGCCCTAAACTGAAGGGTTTTTTTTTTTTTAAAAAAAAACACTGCTTCAGTCATGAATGATGCGTGCCCCCGGAGGCTAGCGGAGCATAGCAACTGTCTACAGGTAGTGGCAGCAGCAGGGTTGTGGCGGTGGTTGGCAGGGAACTCCCACAGACAGCCCTGGCAGTGTTGGGAGGGGTGGGGGGTGGCAAGTGCTGACCGAACTGGCGGCAGCGGCCATTGGCAATCAGCAACTGCCTACAGATGCCACTGGCAGTGTCAGCTGTGCTTCTGTTAGGGGGTACACTGCCAATCTTGGGGTATGCACATGCACCCCCTGTGCATTGCCAATGGCTTCAATTTTAGGAAGAATTAAACCCCCGTGTTGTGTACAACCCCCCTCAGTTTCTGCAGTAGTCTCCATCTAAGTGGTCATAGTTGCTCTCTGAACATTTTGAGGGAGGTGGAGTTTGTACTTCTCTTTTAAAAGGCAAAAATCATTATTTTGGTCACTTTTCTGTATCTCACTTCACAGCTTCCTGCTGTTCTCCATGGAACAAAACTTAAATTATTGAACCCATGGGCTCTTAGAGTTAATTAATGTTATCTGCCTGCTTTTCTGTGGAAAAAAAAATCTGTCTTCTCTCTCCTGAAGGTTTTAACCATGGTATAATATCACTTGAAACCTAAACATGAAAGGCGCTCTATCCTGAGCAGGTCCTTATTTTGTAACTTGTACTACAGACATGTGATGATGCAGTAAAAAAAAAAAAAAAAATCTAACTTTATAAACCCTTATTCTAACCCTAAAGAGCAACTACATACTCAATCTTTCAACTGTTTTGATGGACTGACTCATAGTTAACAGAGTTCAATCATGCATGTGAGATTAGGGGCTCCGTATAAACGTTTCTTTGAGAACATCTGATAGTGGATTTTAAACAAATGTAGATCTACTTTCTATTATGAGGACTTTGACAGGCTACTACACCAGGGACATGTTCACATACATACATGATATGTAGATTTTGGAGAGAGGTGTGTGTCAGTCATAGACTGGATTCTGGAAAGACTGTTGACAAGACAAGGGGGGTTTTTTGCCCATGGAAAAGGTCAGCTATTAGCCTACAAAAAAAAAAGGCAGTCAGTGGCATGACTGGTTCATGACCTGTATTAGCAGAGGCATGATTGCCAGAGTTCTCACAAGAGTGCCTGGATATAAAGACTTCTGTTAATTCACAGCAAAACATATATACATTTAAAATTGACTTCAAATGATCCTGACCATCTTTGTCCATGATTAGTGGCTGCTTTTACCCTTATCTGTGGATAATTCTGGTGATGGCTGTTGGTTCTCAAAGGCTAGGTTGCTTGCATTAATTGTGCTCTTTATAACACCATGCAAATGTCAAATTGGTTAAGTTTGTATGAACTGTATACAGCAAGCCACATTGCAATAACTGCAACAGGTAAAAGGAAGTACTAGCCTGACTCTGTTTGTAGTTCCAAAGCTGTTAATAATATGTAAAGATAATTCTTGTCAAGGCTCATTTAAATGAAGCTAGCTTTATCAACATGAAAATTGTTTGTTGGTAGAGGTTGAGAAGCAAGAGCTTAATTCTTGCTTGTTTTTTATATTAATCCAGGGCCTGTGTAAGCAATGCAACAAATGTAAACTCTGTAACCTATGTTTCTTCTTGTAACAAACAGCTATAAAACATTGCACCTGAAAGTCTTCCTAATGGTGCAAAGCATATATCATCACACAGCTACTACTTTGTTCTGGTATATTGCTTTGGCCTCTGAAAAACTCAGTTGATGCTGCACACTTTGGTTGTGCTAGAGCTCCAGGCTTGCAGCTTCTTCTAATCTAATGTATTGGGTTAAAAAGATGTTTATTTTCTATTTTCTGTTTTTTAAGGTAGATTTACATTGACTGAATACAGTACAACAAGTTCATTCTAATGTGTGCATGTTTCAATTTTACCAGTCTTTTTGCTAATGTGTTCTCTGATTTATTGATTCATGTCCAGATGGGAGATTCAGGTTTTAGCTATTGACTGACTTAGTGTTGCTTAACATCATCTCATTCCCTTCAGATGTAAATAGAAGGAAACATTGCATCTGCAAAAGACTGAATCTGTAGGCTGTGTGCATGCACAAATGCACATTTGTGAAAAATGTTGGTCTGTATGAGAAGTTACATCTTCTAAAAAAAATTGCCTAGGTTGAATACCAAGATCAGTGACTATATTTAGTGATCAAGAAAAGCTGTAGAATAAATTTTGCACCTTACTAGTGTACTGAAGTCAGGCAAAAATAAGGCAGCAAAGCTCAGATCCATTAAACGGATTGGCAAAATCCTAAGGTATCGCATGTCCAAAACAGATCCTTAAATCCTTCCTGGCTGCTTTTTAACTCCAGCAGTGCCTGAAGTCCTAAAGTGCCAATTGTTTTAAGCTCTACTTCTAGGTATGCCCAGAAGCACCTAAATCTTGACCTGATTAACTTAGCACCAAAGCCCCAGCAGGATCCACACATTTCTTTGCCCGTTTCTCCTGAGGGACTCAATCTAGTGGGCATGCTTTGAGAGTACTTACTCTGTTTCAGCACAATATACAATGGTGAGCACAGCTATGCTTCAAATGCTGATGTTTCCCATACCATATTCAGTAGTTATGGAATCGCATAATACATGAAGCATCTTGGTTCAGTCACTTCTTATCTGAGGGGATTCAAACACACATCTCCCACCTTAAAGGAGACTATCCCTACCAGTAGACTCTGGGACATTTAGAATGGTTGGGTGAGCAGCAGGTACTCCTTTCTGTTGAAGCTATTCTACTAGATAAAAAAAAGATGTAGGCCATTGAGACTGAAAGAGAAAGGGAGCAAAAGAGCATGACAATAGCCTGATGGTTAGGGCTTCATCCGGAGGGAAAAGAAATAGTCCCTTCTGTATGTAGGAATCATTGTATTTGTACCTTAACTGATGATGACTCATCTAAAGTACACAAACAGCTCTTGGAGGAAGGAGTGCCCTACTCACTGAATTTGAGGTTCATAGTCCACCTTTTTCCTGCCCTTTGGCCCAATAAACCTTTCTTTATGTAAAGTGGAAAAGCTTCACTAGGAAGGAGTACAAGTGCTGTTACCCACTCTCATTCCACTACAACCTGGGGATTAGGGAGCCCTCCTGCAAGGTGTGTGTTGGGTGAGAAATGGGGCTTTTCATTCTTCTCTGGCATCCATGCTTAGAATGGAAAGAATAAGTCTGTTTTGAAAGAAAGGGCAAGGGGGGTTGACTTTCAGGCAAAGATTTAGAACTATAAAACCCAAATGGATGTAGATGCAGCCCTGAATAAGGTGCCTTTGGCCTAGAGAGAGAGAGGATACAGAATCTAAGAAACATCTTGGTCCTCATCATTTCCTATTGGTTAGTTTATTCCACTCCCCACTTAGCATAACTATGTTTGCTTTTGCTAATTCAGGGACATATAGGCCCCTGGCCCTTGCAGTGGAATTTAAGTTATGTCTTGCAACACGGCATTGTAGTGCTGAAATTTCTGTGGATCAGGTCCTAAATTTTCAGAATAATACTAAGTATTAAATTGTCTGAACCAATATGCAGCTTCCCTCCACTGGCTCCTTAGATCAAATTTTTCATTGTGCATTCTAAAAGCAAGGACATCAAACGTTTTCTTCCTTGTTTGAGATGAAAAAGAGGGGTTTAAAGACCCCAAGGCATAAAAATTGGGGTTATCAAATTTCAGAGAAGAAGCTGAGGTATGTGAAGGGAAAGATGGGGAATCTGTGGCAAAGGAAGGAGTAGAGGAGAACTCTATAACATAACTGGCCCTAGAAACAGCAGGTCTGCAGAATTACTGTGAAAGGCTGCCTGTTGGGTTCCTCCCAAACTCCACTTCTGGAGGACTGCTCCAGCCACACAGTCGGGTTGACCCTGACCCTGTCCCAAAGGTGCTAACACGAAGTTGAGATGGGGAAGGAGGAGTAGTGCAGGGCTGCTTTCATTATAGTTTAAAGCAATTTTTAGCTGACTTGAAAGTAAGCCAAAACAAACCTCATTTAAACTAAAATGATTGACTGCATCAGTTTTGTCAACTTAGTTAAATGGGTTTAAAAGTAAATGTTTAGTTAAATCAGGCCAACTCTGTGATATAGACGAGGCTTAGTATTATAGTCAGAAGGGGTGTGCGAAGCAGGCCCTATTTGATTCAGATTTGGCCTGAACCAGGGACAGTGATTCAGTTCATTGATTTGGATTGCTGTCCCCGATTTGATTCAGCTGAATCCAAATCTGAAGATTCAATGCTGATTTGGCGAATCAGTGATTTGGACACAGATACAGCTTAAAATTTTTTTTCTACATACCTTGAGGTAGCAGGCATGGCTTGTGATAGCTGCAATGCTAGGGCGCATAGAGTGTCCCACAGGAGTGCCTTCCACGTGCTTGGAGGTGAACCTGGGTCTGGTGGGGAGTGAGCTGGGCCCCCCCATATCTCCCTGGCTCGGCAATCAGCCACAGGGGGGCCCCAGGTGCCATCCCAGACCCAGGAGGCACCTGTTGCTGAGCCATAGGGACATGGGGAGGGGCCTCCCGCATGCTCCCTGGTGGACCCAGAAGTGGACCGGAAGTGCTTCTGGTCCAATTCTGGGTCTGCTGCCAAGTGCACTGGGGAGCCCCCCACGCTTCTGTGGGATGCTCCATGCACCCCAGCATCATAGCATTCACGAGCCCCTGCTACCTAGAGGTATGTAGAAAAAAACATTTAAAGCTGTCTCTGTCCAAATCTTTCCAAATTGATTCGGAGGGTTCCGTTTCGATTCAGAGAGATTAAAGGGGCCTCTGATTCGATTCAGATTCAGAGAGTTGGCCACTGAATTGGGCTGAATCTCTGCTGAATCGAATCGGGGACCAAAGCTTCACAGATCCCTAATAGTAAGTGCATCTACATGTGTGCTTTATTGAAAAGCTGACTACTTAACTCCACAATAAGTGTCACTGTCTACACGTGCATGCATAATGGGGTGCAGTAAATTAATGAACTCCGCCGTAGGACAGTACTGCACAACACAAATACAGGTTTCCCTTGCCAACCACGGTTTTGCCAACCATGGTTTTGAGTATCCACGCTTAATATTCTATATACTATTTTGGCTACCATGGTATACAGTTTTGAGTAATCACGGTTTTCTGTGGCTGTGCATCAGCCCACCATCTGTCATTTTCCCCATAAGTCTTTTGTCTTGCCAACCGCAGTTTTGCCAATCAGGGGAACTTTCAGGAACCTAACCCCAGTGGCTGGCAAGGGAAATCTGTACTCTCACAGCGGAGTAGTTACATGCACCAAAACACATGTGTAAGATGGTGACCAGGGCCAACTGGGGCATGAAGGTACTACAGTGTGGGACCTGCCTGCCAGCTAGCCATGCACTGTAGCACCCTCATGCCCTAGCCATCCCCTCTGCAGGATGCTGAACTGGGGGCAGAGCTGCCCTGGGCTGGCAAGCTGACCTCCCCAGAAGCCCTACCAGTTGAGGCTGCTTTGCCCTGGCTCAATGTGCTGTGGTCCTGGGTGCATGTGTAAACACTGTGCCTAGGAGCAATAAACTCCAGTGTGAACTGATGCAGTATTCCAGACACTTACATTTAGCCTGCAAAGCAATGTTATCTTTAATATACCAACATAAAATAATATGTCTGTACTGTCTAGTGTCACAAATGTCTGCTGCCCGCATATCACCCCTTCCAAAAATATTTGGCAAATGACTTGGCTATGGATTGGTGTGACCACATACATTAAAATAAATATGAAAATTTATGGAGAAAATTATTTTGTTTGGGGGTTTTCTGAGACAGACCATCATATAATATTGCATTAATGGTAATACAAAGATACAGTTGCATTACAGAAGATGATCTTTTCTTAGAATTTTGCTTGAAAGCTTTTTTGCTTTTTTTAACCTGGTCAAGTGCTTTTGAATAGTTCCTTCCTGGGCACACATTATGGACTATTAGGCAACAAGTAAGGGATGTGCCTTGAAAAACAGGATGCATAGTCAGCAGGGGGGTTTTCAGTTCACTTATGTCTTGTATCAAATGTCAATAGCCAGTGTTGAATTATTTATCAGGTTCAAAATGTGGAGAACTATTGGTTATGTCTAGACTGAGTACCAGAATCTAGAGGGCTGGCACAAACTGAATAAATATTTACGAAACCCCCCAGTCTTTAGAACCATGTAACTTAGCTTGCTATTTAATGAAAGGATATAAAATAAATTCCCATTCACCTACCTATTAGCTCCTGTCACCTGAGCATATTTATTTACAGTACACAAAAATTAGCCAAAAGAGCAGGGTCATATTTAATAGGAAGATTCTTCATTATCCTTTGATCAATAAGGAAAAAATGGGTTATATAAAGATAAGAGTTTTTTTTTCAGTCACAAAGGGATGTCCTCCTTTTGATAGGAACTAGATGTAAAACCAACCTTTATGCTTTTGAATACTTCATGGAAAGCCTATTTTATTTGAGTGTGGATGACTGAATAGCTCTGATATGGAAAACACTGAAAACTGGAAATGGAGACATTTGCAGAACAGTTCTGGACCTGGAACATGATGACACTAAAATTCAAACTATTGACAGTGAAAATATCTGCATATTTAAAATACCCCTATGTACTGTGCTAGAAACAGGATGTTCTTTCTGTTTGGATAAGATATCAATGTGAGATTCAGAAAGAAACATGTAGACTGTAGCTGTACTCAGTACAGCGCCAACATTTTTGGGTGTGTCAGCAACTGCACACCCAAATTGGATTTAGGTCTCTGCCTTGAGAATTGGTGCAGAGTTAAATGTCACATCTGAAAGCAGGGTTAGGCACTGGGGACATTTCTATCACTATTCTCCCCTCCTCCCCCCAGGCCCATTTCAAACATGGTTTAAATCTATCTGGTTAAATTTAAAATGATCCAAGTGGTAATAAAAAAAAGTTTAACAGGTTTAGACCCTTTTAGGGTTCTTGTAAATCAAAAGTAATTTACAAAAGATTTTAAACAATTGCAGGAATACAAGCTACTCCATAATGTAGACTGGTGACTTTAATTTTTCCTTTTTTAAATAAGGATGTATTATTATAAAGATGTTTATTATAATTCAAGTCTAGGTTCTCCCTCTCCTTTGCCACAAGTCTTTTGGAGAAGAGGGCATGAGAAGACTTCACATATTTATGCTCTATCACAAAGTCAGAGACAAAACATTTACTCTGTCGCACACACCCTAATTGCACCATTATATTTTTCTGTTATTATCCTGGAAGCAATTGCAACCTGCCCACCTTACCTCTGTATTCGTCTCTTTACTCAACCTTTCTTTTTTTCTGTCAGTTTGATATATTATGATGCTGCAGTCAGATTCCAGGGGGAGGACCACTTACATGCACGCAGGACCATATTTTAATCCATCAGGCTCTGCACAGTCACCAAGGTGCAGATCTAATTGCAGCATCTGAGTGATGGTTAACACTCTTAAACAAAAACCTCATTGAAGTTGTCTGCTGCCCTTCTTTTAAGAAAGTTGTGGAAGTCCTTTGGTGTCTTTATAGAAGCAGTAAGCTTCCACCCAAAACAGGACTGGAGAGTCAGAAATGGACAAGCTAGGTCAGTGATCCTCAACCAGGGTGCCATGTCACTCCAGCACTATTAAGTGTGTAAACATGATTCACAAGATAAACCCTAAGATTTCAAATAGGAATCCACAGTGCCCAAAACATTCTGACTTCTTGTCAGAGTTCTTTGCAACACGATAATATTTTCCATTATTTTTCTGTAGTAAAAAAAAATGAGCGAAAACTAAGCTGGCATTTTCCAAGGGGTGCCTTGAGTCTAAAAATGTTGAGAACCACTTATCTATGTGGAGGGGTTTAGGCTGTTCATTGTTTGCCTACGCCATGCTGCGAACCAGATATAGGAAGAGCTAAACCTGGACAGCCATAGAAAAAGAGTACCTTGTCTCTGAGAGAATACTGAGGGGGGAGAGAGATTTTAAATCAGGTGTTGCCTGAAAGAGTCTGAGAGTGAAGAAACTGTCTCATTATTTTATTCTCCCAGGCTGAAAGAAACAGAACTTTGCCCCCACCCCGCCTCCCAACATACACACACTAACAATAGTGGAGATATTAGAAATAAAAGTACAGGTCTCCATTGCTTATTTTTCCTCCTAACAATAATAATAGTTTGTTAGGCCCTGGATTTTGGCTACTAGTGGGGTTGGTTTATTTTGAGGGGGTTTTGGGGTTTTTTTTGGGGGGAGGGCAGGGGTTGCCCTCCTTACAAGCGTTGGGTGTTGGCTGTAGCCAAGAGTGGGAATTTTGACTAGGGTGTACCAAAGCGCCAAACCCAACAGTTCCCAGCTACAGCATCTTGCTCTTCTGCTCAGGGTCAGATCAATCATCACATTTGGGATCAGGAAGGAATTTTACTTCATGGTCAGAATGGTATGGGATGCTGGGGCTTTCGCCTTCTTTTGTAGCAGGGGACTTGGCCCTCTACCTTGAATCTCTCAAGTGTGTTTTAACAATCCTTGCAGCAGCAGGATGCTCAGAGCCCTCATCCCCGTTTTACCTGTGGCAGGTTAGGGTGCTTTTGGTGTCTTTGGGCAATTTGCATTGTAGTTGTATGATAGGGTTGATTTGTGTAGTTTTAGGAATAGGTTAGACAAGGACTTCTATGGAATAGTTTGGGGAGGGATGATCCTGCCTTGAGCAAAAGGGTGGAGCAGATAGTCTCCAGAGGTCCCTTCCAGCCCTACTTAGAATCCATAGAAGTTGGGTCGGAAGGGACCTTGTAGATCTTCAAGTCCGACCCCCTGCCAGGGAAGGAGAAAAAACTGGGCTCAAATGACTCCAGCCAGGTAGGTATCAAGCCTCTTCTTAAAGACCCCCAGGGTAGGAGCCAGCACCACTTCCCTAGGAAGTTGGTTCCAGATCCTAGCTGCCCTAACCTTGAAGTAGTTCCTTCAGATGTCTAATCTAAACCTACTCTCCAATAATTTGTGGCTGTTATTCCTTGTTATACCAGGGGGTGCTAGGGGAAACAAGGTCTCTCCCAGACCCTTCTGGTCCCCCCTAGTGAGTTTACAGATGGTCACCAGGTCCCCCCTCAGCCTTCTCTTGTGAAGGCTGAACAGGTTCAGGTCCCACAGTCTCTCATTGTAGGGTCTGCCCTGTTGTCCCTGGATCATGTGGGTGGCCCTCCTCTGGACCCTCTCAATGTTGTCCACATCCCTCCTGAAGTGGGGCGCACAGAACTGGACACAGTACTCCAGCTGTGACCTGACCAGTGTCGTGTAGAGGGGAAGGATCACCTCCTTGGTCCTGCTTGAGATGCCCCTGTGGATGCACGACAAGGTCCGGTTAGCCCTGTCAACTGTGACCTCCCATTGTCAGCTCATGTTCATCTTGGACTTAATGATGACTCCAAGATCCCTTTCTGTCTCTGTGCTCTC
>NW_017729034.1:56783342-56787416 GCF_001723915.1 Gavialis gangeticus
GAACACGTCCAGCCCCTCCAGAAGCTCTCTGACCCGGTCCTCCCCAACCTGAGGTCTGGAGGCGTTCCCCTTGAGTCCGTCTTGCATCACGGTGGGGAAGTCCCGGTCCCTGCACAAGAAAATAGAGGTGAAGAATTGGTTAAAGAGGTCTGCTCTCTTCTCTGGCGCAACCACCACATTGCCCAGCGTGTCTTGCAGGGGCCCCACATTACCCAGTGCCTTCTTCATCCTCCCTATATATTTGAAAAAGGACTTATTATTATCCTTGGCGTTGGACGCTACTCCTAGCTCTATGTCCACTTTAGCTTTCCTGACCGCCCCCCTACAGGCCCATGCAGAGGAGGTATACTCCTCTTTGGAGATAGCACCCCCTTCCACTGGGTGTACGCCGCCTTTTTGGCGATCAGGCATTCCCGGATGCCCTTGGTGAGCCGGGGGGCTTTTGGGCACTCTTGCCCCCCTTGCTGTTTGTTGGGATTGTTACCCCTTGGGCCCTGAGTATTGTTTCCTTAAGGAATGACCTCTCATCTTGGGCACTGAGCTCCCCTACTCTCAAGAACCCCAGTGCCTCTCCCACTAATCTCCTCAACTCGTTGAAGTTGGCCCTCTTGAAGTCTAGGGCTACTGCCTTGCTGCAGGCCCTTGACACCCTGTGCTGGATGGTTAATTCCAGCAAGCGATGATCGCTATCACCCAGCTGGTCAAGAACCTGGAGGCCCCTTACCAGGTTGTCACCTGTGACCAGGACCAGGTCCAACAGGGCATTTCATCTGGTGGGACTGTGCACCTCCTGAATTAAGTGGAGGTCCTGTATCTCGGCCAGGAACATCTTGGGATGATCTAACCTGGCTGACTGTTCCTCCCAGCAGATGTCCGGGTAATTTAAATCGCCCATGACAACTACATCCCTTGCCTTAAGTGCCTCTGCAAGCTGGCCCGAAAATTCCTGGTCCAGCTCCTCCCCTTGGTTGGGGGGTCTTCTGTGATTCTGTGATTCATAGTTTGATACTGTATAGCCTTACATTACTGACATGGTTGTGCTAAGAAAAATCTGCAAAGTGCATGCAACTTACTGATAGACATAGGTGACACATAGGGGTGGCACAGAGGTGGCACATGCAAGTGCTCTGGCTGGCAGGGGGGCATGGAGAGTGCTAGTGTCCCCCCTGAAATTTCCATGGCATGTCCTGTGACCCCCCAGTCATTGTCTGGCTTCTGGGTGACCCCCCTCCCACACCCTGTCGGTGGCTGGCCACTGGCGGGCCACCCCAACTCATGCAGTGTTGGTGCCACCCCAGACTTGGGAGACACCAGTCGCTCATGCTGACAGATGAAATCTTCTTAAGTGTAATGACTGTCATATTCATTTTTCCTGAAGGTTAACCAGTTTTGATATGACCTTAACACATAGTTAGAAACTAACACAACTGTGACATGTTTTGCATGGGGACCTCACATGATTGTATTTTTTTTTTTTTTTTTTTTTTTTTTTTTTTTGCTTTTGCAGCCATGGTAATGGATTTTACTGGGAAATGGAAGCAGTTCTTAGTTCCAGTACAGTTCTCCTTGCTGAGCTACTCCTTTGGCTTCTCTCCCTGTTCCAAATCTACTTATCTAGCAAGTCATGATTTCTCCTCTTTACACTCTGCCTCTGGTCTCTCCACCAAGCTGTAAGTCCCTGTTTCTTCTCCAGCCTGAGTCTTCCTGATCAGCCATTCCCAGATCTCTTTCTGCTTCCCTGCCTCTTTGTTTCAGACTCTTTGACTGAAAGGCTACAAAGTTCTAGTTCTTCCAGTCCTGGTTTCATAGTTGGTGCATGCCCCCCTCAATAACTACACATGCACACGGACCTCTGTCCCCCTTAAGTCCACACACACACGTGTGCACACATGCATCTGCCTCCCCCATCAGCCTCTCATGCTGGGGGCTCCAAGTGAAAGAGGAACAGTGGAAAAAACCCTGGTCATACCCAGGTCATTCTTCCTTTCACCACTCACTCTCTGCCCCTGTGCAACACAGGAGACTGAGCAAGATGCCCCTATGATTTGCTGTTCTTATGTTTATGGTGCCTGCCCTCGTCTGGGCCAAGCTTATGTGGCCCCCAGCAAGGAGAAGAGGCCACCAGAGCTCTGGTTCGATTTACATCAGAGCACTCTGGGACACACCGAATCCAGACCTTATGGAGACCCAAGCTCTATGTCCTGCATTAAATACTTGTGAATTTATTTGCATTAACACAATGCCACAGAACTAACATAGCTAATTCAACTTTGTTGGCATGTAAGCCTAGTGTGTGAAAGCCTGGGCTGAGCCTGTTTCCCCGTGAGTTATACTCCAGCCTTGGTACCAAACCAGTTGTATATTTTCAGGCAAAGGGATCAGGGCCAGGACCCAGTGACCTCTGGCACACTTTGGTTTTCATGCCAGGGCAAGAAGTGGGAAAACCTGTCAGCGAAGAGAATAGGCTGGAACAGCAGGACTCACTTCTACACACATGCAGTAGAGACTTATGAGGCTATTTTCATACCACTTCCTGGTAAAGATCATCACTGGGAAATTTCTAATTTTTCTTATTGCCTAGAGATGCCCTAGAAAGAGGCACAACCAACTGATCACTTGCAGAGATGTGGGTTTTCTGGAAAATTTTCAATTGGAAAAGAGAGCATGATCTCATTTAGCATGTTTATCTGACTTATATTTAGCATATTTATTTGACTTGTAGTAAACAAAACTAAAAGAGTACCCCATGTTAATTTTATGTCCCAATAGCCACAAGTATTTGAACTGAAATATTTGATTAGGAAAAAAATTAAATGCAGCACACTCAATGTGGTTTAAATATTATATTCAGAAAATTCAAAGCTTTATGTAGAAAGTAATTATTTTTGTTGGGATACTTGTAAAAATGTAAAGACAATATACAATAGCATGTATACAATATACAATAACAATAGCAATTGTTACCTTGTTTGTTTGTTTGTTCCTTGCATTGTTTGTTTAAATTTAAGGAAAAAAATGAAGGCACTGAAAACTATTGACACTAATTTTACCACACCCAAAGAACTGTGCATGATATGCCGTGATTGTCCACTCATCTACTTCAACAGAGTTTAACTCTCTTCCACTGAGGTCATTGCGACACCTCCAATGTCACTGTCACTATCTGTAGAATCACTTGCACTATTTATTGGTTCCATATCAGAATCGTATATTCCCAGGAGGCACCGCCCACAGTGATCCTGCCTGATTTCAATCCCTGTTTCTTCTGTGGGGCTCCAAACCTCCTCTTTACCCCAGCCTAGTCTCTGCAGATGGTACTCACAAAATTCTTCTGCAGCCAGGTCACAGTGCTGCCTATTGTGGTCTTATTTGGCCCTCTACCCTAGGGTGACCATAGTCTTGATTAGGTACACCCTTCCAGGGCTGGTTTTGGCCTGTACTCCAATATCAAAAGAAAAGGCAAAAAAACCCAAAGAAAATCCTGGCTGCTCTCATCTTCCTTGTTGGGTTCTGTCCATGTACCCATTTACCCAGGATCAGGTTCTCAAAATCCCAATCACAACATTCAAGAAAATCCCTCAGTCCAGTCTTTGTTATGTGCTGGCCTGCCCTGCACCCCTATGAACATTCACAGTCTCCTTGGGGTCTCCCCCATGTGCAAGACAGCTCTACCTGTAACTGTAGTTTTTCCTTAGGCCCTCTTCCAGTTCCTCTGTTGAAAACTCTGCTCCAGAGATTATCACAGGCCTTGTGAACTCCCTCTCTCAGGATCCTCAGCTGCAGCTTCGCTCAGCCCCATGTGTGCAGTTCTGTTCAGGGTCACTCCCACAGAGTTTGTCTGACAAGTTCTACAGCCCTTGCCTGCCTGGATGCTCAGCTGCTCCTCTCTCCCTGTGGCCTGCAGGGGACTGACCCCTCTCTGGGGCCAGAAATACCTTTAGGCAGCCTCCCTCCTCCAATCCTGAGTGAGATGCTGCTCCGGAAGTGTGGTGGGTATTTTCTTTCCCTGCTGGTCTCCAGCTGCAGCCCTGCCAACCCTCCATGCTGTGAGTTTTGTCTCATTCCTTCACATAG
>NW_017729034.1:56792416-56793966 GCF_001723915.1 Gavialis gangeticus
GGGGGGGGGGGGGGCATGTGCCCCCCCCATGCTCCCCTCACATGTCGCCTATGCTGCTGCTGAACTTGCTGCTCAGTTGTCCTGGGAATGCAAAGTCAAAGGGGAAGTATAGTAGATATTCTTCCTTTACAGAAGTATACATATGTACTCAAGAATTTCCAGCCTAACTACAGAGGATACATGCTGCCCCCTCAAAACTAAAATATAAATGTTGTAACCAGTGCATTTGCACAGTCAATAGGAGTGCAATCTAAGGAGTTGATAAACCTCTTAGCATATGTCTGGAACCAAAAACAGTCTAACTATGTTAATACAGCATTGTACAGGAACTAATAAGCTGTGTAGGGAAGAATATGTGTACACAAACCTCTCAAGGGACATGAAAATCTAACAGGGTGGCTCTACGCTCCACATACGTACACATCCTCTATTGCATACACTGAACAGTGATTGGTAAGACTAAAAACCACCCTGAGATCAAATAGGAATGCAAGAGGGAAGAATCCAAGATTGAAAGCATGAAGTAAGTGTTTAAGTACTTACCAGGAAAGTTCAGAGACAATATTGTGAATGCTGCATATGAAAACTGTGAAAGCTTGGACAGCGTCTCTTACACACAGATTCAGTGTGTATCTAAGAGAGTCAGTGAAGGCAAGGAAATTATATATGCATTTTAATTGACCTAGCAGCTAAAGAAAACAAAAGACTCGATATGCATCTCAAGAGAAACCTGTAAAAGGTCCAGGAAGGATGCCCTGTACGTAACATGCTCACATTTCTCAAAACTGGCAACCAATGTCTCAACCATTCAATGTATGTCTGGAGTTTGGTAAACAGACCATCACCAGTACAAGCTACTGCAAATTTGCCCCATTGATAAACAAATACCTCAAAACAGGTCCCATAACCAGTGCCTCTAAGCATCCTGTTTGATCACTCAAGGCCCATCACATTTAATTGCAGTGGCTATGAGAAACACAAGTCTTCACGCCTAGACAAATCCAAAAATAGGAACCAGGCAATTTAACAGTTGTGATATGATGGTCATCCTTTCCTTCTTGTTTTGTTCAGACTCTAATCAGCCAACCATCAAGGAAAAATGCTCTGAATCTATACAATTAAACTGTGTAAGAGCTAAAGAGATTTGCCGGCAAGGTGTGTGCAGTCCAAGGAAGACTGAGAAGCCATCCTGCCACCCAGCCAACAAGTGCAGGATCCACACTTTGAGGCTGTACAAGAACTGCTTCCTGCTTGCATTGGGTAAAGATCTCTTTGCAGCTAAGACAATACTAGGACCAATAGTTCATTTTAGATTGGGAAAGGGTCTTTTTCTCTTTAGTTTTGTAGCTTGTTGGTAGTTATTGTTATTAAAAGCTTTCTGCTATTGATCAACTGGGTATTGTGTCAATTCTTAGATTCATAGAGTCAGAAGGGACCTCAGTGGGCCATCTAGTCCGCCCCCCTGCCCCTGGCAGGCAAGAAAAGAGTCACCAACCCTGGGGTCATGTGATCCCAGCCAGGTGCCTGTCCAGTCTCCTCTTGAAGACCCC
>NW_017729034.1:56799716-56817309 GCF_001723915.1 Gavialis gangeticus
AAGTGCAGGCTCAGGGGTGATCTGGTGGCCACGTGTAAGTTTATCGGGGGGCTCATCAGGATCTGGGGGAACGTTTGTTCACCAGAGCGCCCCAAGGGATGACAGGATTGAACAGTCACAAACACCACTGCAACTGATTCAGGCTGGACTCAAGAAAGAACTTCTTCACTGTCCAAGCCCCCAAGGTCTGGAACAGCCTGCCATCGGAGGTGGTTCAAGCACCTACATCGAACACCTTCAAGACACATTTGCATGCTTATCTTGTTGGGATCCTATGGTCCCTGCTGACTTCCTGCCCCGGGGGCTGGACTCGATGATCCTCTGGGGTCCCTTCCACCCCAAATGTCTATGAAATCTATGAACATAATTAAAGGTCAGCCTGATGGCACTTAGAGAAATTATGGTCAGAAAAGCTAAAGAAATGTATCTTTCCCAGACTTTGCTGGGTAAAAAGATTAGATCAAAAACAGTACTTGGCAAAGGAAGAAGGCCCAAGCATGTAGGCTATTTTTAAGAGGAGAATTGGGAGACAGTTTAGGAGAGTTCTGTGGAAATGGAATGAAGGCGAGGAGGATTAAAGGTATGCATGAGAACAGAGACTACAAAGGAGTCTAGTCTGAAAGTTATATTCTTGTTTACATTGATATACAGGAGGTAGGGTAGATATGTGCGTTTATAAACTAACTAAATCAAATCTATATAGAGCACAAGCTTTCCTGAACTAAAGTTCACTTCATCAGATGCTGTCAATATCAATATAGAGGGACATTGGTAAGAAGGTAAACATACACAGAACTAGGTTGGCTTCTGCTCTATTAGGAACATTTGATGAAATACTCAGTGGTTAGGAGAACTCAATTAGCAATATTTCTGTACTAATAAACCTCTCAAAGTAAAATAAAACAAGCATGCTGTTAAATTGTCTGATTCTTCAAGTGAAAGATGCCCACCCAACAACTCTGTGGAGAGAAGTCCTTAATTGTGAAGGCAAGGGCAAAACAGGCAACCACAGTACAAGTATTTCTACCATGATCAGCTGCTGTGCTCCAAGCTTTCACTTTAGGAAAGCAGTGGTAGGAGGAAGGACATGGCTCACTTTCTCTCCTAACCTACTCCTAGGTGGTTGTTTTCTTTTTTCCCCCTGCTCAGTTGGCTGGCAGGGGTGTCAGTTTTAATAGTAAGTTCGGTTATTTTCTACTAGTTTGGACTAAAATTGTTAGCCAATTTACACAGGACATTAAGCAATCAGCTTTCAGTAATGACCAGTCTGTGGGTCTTTTGAATCAGTGACCTAGAGGTGAAAGGCTTTGTAGCCTTTTGACTAATCGCATGAGCTGTCCAGGCCTTGTACATTTACTTTAAGAAATGCTAAAAATCTCAGGATAACCATAAGAGAGTTTCAACTAAAAGGCACATGTCAAAAAGCCTTAGGAAAACCTGATGAAAATCTAGATAAGGGCTAGATAGAAACCGATAGACCTTAAAGACATGATTGGGATACATAGTGCAAAAAAGTCAGATAAAGAATGGCACTTGTCCATGACTGCTTTTCAGAAAGTCCTCTACATCCATCATTTATTTATTAACATCCTGTCTTCCCTCACCCCCCAACAGATTTTGAACCTTAAGGGTCATATTTTGATCATAGAGGAGTGACAGAAGGGATGTTTTTAGCCATAATTAGAAAGTATAAAGAACACTGCACAGGGCTAAGTTTGCTTATAACAAACAAGAAACAATCTGGTGAAACCTCTTCCGCAACAGTATACAGCTCTCTGGAAAGGATATAAGCAAGCTGCTAATACAGAAAAGATCAGAGAGGTGTGGAAGCAAGAGTGGTTGCAATTACTGAGGCAACAGCTTACCCACAGATACCTTTAAATAGATGCATTCCTTTAGTCACAAAGGATTTCAAATGCTATAAAACTCTTCTGTTTATCCGATTGCTGAGTTATTTTGGTTTGACCAAGATAAACTGATGAGTTTGTATTTGATATATATGTTTCTAAACTGTCAAAAGTGCTTCAGACATGGGAGAGAAGCTCTTTTATAAAGTTGTAAAATTCCAAATAAACAAACAAGAACCATGAAGGTCACTAGGGATTCTGGTTTTACCTGATAAAAAATTGCAAATTCTCTGATTCAAAACCCCAAAATCCACAATTAAAATGAAACACCATTAAATATATAGGTATCAATTGAACACAATGTTTTATTGATATATTTACAATTTTCAAGCAGTTTGGAAGCCTACCAGTGCCTCAATCGCTATAATAAAATACATACTAAATACCTATAAATGTTGGTATTTGAGTCAGCACTCCCCCTGCCCCCTTAGCTCACCAAAATGCAGGTCCAGAACCCTCACACCCCACCCACAGCCCTGCTGGTGCCCATTGCTCCTCAGCTACAGCCCCCTGCCCCTTAGCTCTGCTAGAGCGGCCCCCAGCTGCCAGGGCTACAAGGCCAGGAACCTGGGAGGCAGCAGCTGCTGCAGCATAGCAGAGCACAGAGCCTGGTTGCCCTCCCCCATGGGCAGCACAGCTGGAGCAGAGCCCATGGACTGGGGCGGGGGGAGCAGGGCATGTGTAGGCTGCTAGCTGCAGGCTCGGGTGGGGGCAGCCTGCTCCCTGCTGCTGTGTGCACTCCTGGGAGGATATGTGCCCCCAAGATTTGTGTGCAGGGACAGGTGCGGGCTGCCCACTGCAGACTTGGGCTCGCTGCCCCGCTGCCCTCACCTGGAGCCTCCACAACTTGGCAGGCAAGGCAGGGCAGAGCGGGGCTGGGTGAGGAAGCTTGTTGCAGCCACTGCAAGCCCTGCGCTGCCGTAGCGAAAACCCCCCTGCCCACTTCGGAGCAGTATGGGGCACAACCCTGCACTACAACCCCTGCTGCTCTGAGGTGGGCAGATGGGCGAGTCACCAGGGTGGTGCGGGGCTCATAGTGGCCACAATGAGCTTCCTTGCCTGGCCCCGCTCTGCCCTATCATGCCCACAGGGCTGCAGAAGCCCCAGAGGAGGGCAGCAGGGTGGGGAGCCTGAGCCCAAGGTGGGCAGCCCACACCTGCCCCTGCCCTGCGCACAGATCTAGGGAGCATGTGCCCCCCCTACACCTCCAGGAGCATGCATAGCAGCAGGGAGTCGGTCCCCACCCCCACCCCCTGGACAAGCTGCCCGTGGCCCTGTCCCACTCCCCACCGGGGCCCTGTGGCCGTGCATTGCAGCCCTGCACCCCAAGCACCTGCACCACCCGGCTGGGCAGCAGCCCCAGCCCTAGCCTTGGCCTGCCCTACCCAACTCCCTCCCTCCGTATGGGAGGGCTCAATCCCCCTCCCCACCAAAACTTACCTGTAGGAGCTGTTCTCCAGGCTGCCTGGTGGCCATATGCATATAAATGCACATGTCGCCCCTTGTCTGACCGACCTCCTCCCGCTCCCCCCCTAGCCCCTTGCATACTGGAACTCTGCCAGCCTGCAGAGAGCTCTTTGCAAAAGAGCAAAATCTGTATTTTTCTCTGTTAAAATAAAAAAAAAAACATGCTTTTTCCTGGTAAAAAGTAAAATCTGCATTTTCCCCCATTTTTCCATGGGAAATGGAAAACCTGGATCCCTGATGATCACTTGTAAACAGTTTAGCAGCTTATATTGCATCTTCTAGGTGAAACAGGCAGGAATGAGGAGCTGCATGAAACTCCCCCCTCCCCTCAAGAATTTACAGATAGTAACATAAGCAGTATAAAAACAAAAGAGAGCATCTAAATACCGCAAGTGAATTATCTCATATGGGGTAATTTGAATTTGGTGCAAACAGCTTAGTAACAAGAACAAATTAATTGTGACTAAAGCATGAAGCTTTCACTGCAAGGTGCACAGTGTCCATATAATAACTAAAAAAGTTCATGTAGCTTAATCATTGAAGCATGTAGAAGAAATATTTTTCTCACAGCTCAGCCACTGATGCATGTAACTTCCTTTAAAAATTGTGCAATTTGATGTTTTTACCAAGGCATACAAGCAGCTTAACATTCAGAAGACTAAGGTTCTCCATCAACAAGCTCTTAATGAGCAGTCCCCAGATTTCAATTTATGGTGACAATCAGGAGAACGTTGAGCATTTCCAGTACCTCGGAAGCTCTCTCTCACAGAAGGCTGACATTGATAAAGAAATCAACATTGCCTCAACCGTGCAAGAGCAGCTTTTGGATGCCTGAGGAAACAGGTGTTCAAAGATGGTGACATCAAATTTGAAACAAAGCTCATGGTTTGTCAGTCATGATCCTCACCTTACTGTACAGAGTGGAGACATGGACCATGTACAGGAGACACCTTAAGTCATTGAAGAAGTACCTTTAATGCTGCCTCCAGAAGATCTTTCAAATCCAGTGGGAAGACAGATGCACCAACATTAACGTCCTCTCACAAGCAAATACCACAAGCATTGAGGCAATGATCATCCAACATCAACTTCACTGAGCTAGCCACATCATCCCAGACTCCCGAAGTAAGTTTTATTCTCCCAGCTCAATCAAGGCATATGCTCAAGAGGAGGGCAAGGAAAATGCTTCAAGGACATCCTCAAGACCACCTTGAAAAAATGCAACATCAACACGTAGGAGATAATCGCCCAGGACCGCCCCAAATGGAGGAAGAGTCTGCTGCAAGGATCTCAATACTTTGAAACCAATGGAGACAGAAAAGCGGGAGTGGCAGAAGCAGTGTGTCAGGGGCTGGAAGAAGAATCCAGAGTCACTCATCCCACATGGAAACTGTCTGTCAATCCCAGGTAGGCTTCTCCAGTCATCTTCAGATCCACAAATAAGACAGTCATGGAAGACAATCATCCTCAGCTGTGAGGGTATGACAGGGCACTTGGTGTGCCTGTCACTTTAGGAGAAAAGGTGACCTGAAAAGCAGCCCGCAGGTATGGCAGGAACTGATTTAGAAGTCATCTGACTAGAAGGGGGCTGGGCTGGAGACATAAAAGCCCAGGGCCTGAGTTAGCTAGGCAGTCTAGCTGGAGTGCCACAGGAAGAGAAGCTCCTGGCAGCAGGGCTCCTGGATTAACATTGGAGCTGGGTAAACAGCAAAGGCAGGCCTTGGAATAAATAGGCCTGGGAACAGAGGGAGGCTGAGTGTGAGCAAGGTCTGAGAGCAGGGCCCAGGCCCATAGAGAGGCATGTGTCAGCAGGGGCAGAGAGCCCAGAGGCCTGGAGCTCAGGAGGGGCAAGCGTCAGCAGGGCTAAGGGAGCCCAAAGGTCTTGCTGGCCCAGGAATGGGGCCAGGGCCCAGAGAGAGGCTGAAGATCAGGGACCACTGTAGGAGACTGCCAGGGCCTAGGAGCCTGGAGATCTCAACCGGCCTAAGGGTGAGGCCACAGCCTAGGGGAGGGGTTGAAGACCAGGGGTCATGGCCGGAGACCAAGGGGCCAAGGAGCCCATAGCCCAGGAGGGGCAGTTGCCAGCAGGGCCTGGGAACCCAAAGAGTCTCAACTGGCCTAGATGTAGGGCTAGGGTCTAGGGAGACAGAGGAGGGCAAAGAACCCATAGCCCAGGCGAGGCGAGGACTAGGGCTGGGAGCCTGGAGGGATGTGTGTGGCATCGGGAAAGAGTATCATCTGCAAGGCATGGGAGTGGGTATTGAGAAGGATGGAGCACACATAGTTAGCTCTGGCAACCAGAGTGAGACCCAGCTGCTGAAACCCTGGGACAGCCCCCCTTTTTTTTAAAGTTTAACAGCAAGGTGTGATGAGCGAATGAAGGGAAGATTACCCAAGTAAAGTCACTGGTTGGCAAGGGCTGAGCAGCCACCAGGGGGCATCATGACCACCCCAGGACAAGCACTTGCTGCAGAGGGATTACCAATGCTAGAACTTTATTAGGCAAAGATCTCACTGGCTTTCTTAACTATCTAATTTGATCGTTAATACCAATATAACAATCACCATAAACACAAATGGTTTCAAGTAAGTATGGGTCCTTCTTCTTCATATACCCAGCATCTGCTGCAATATTCTGTCTGCTGGAGAACTGGAGGCTGCATTCTCTACCTAAAAGGTGAATGTTGAAGAGGAATAATGGCATTTATGTCTGAAGAGAGTACAAAACTAGCAAGAGGAGCATGGATTTAATCTGAAACAGTGCTCCATATTTTATTCTACTTCAGGCTTGGTTTTGAAACCTGGAAGTAGAATAAACCTTACTCGACCTTCTGGAGACTATGCTTATATATACACTCTTCCCAGATCTCAAGTGTTGTGGAAGGTTTTGCTCTAGGAGAGTAATTTAATTCCTTGTCAGGAGAGAAGGGGGCAGGGGACTAACAGTTCTGGACATTTTTCCTACTCTGTTTATTTGCAATATGCACAAAGCTCAAGGCTGTTGGCTTGAGCAAAAATGGTAAAAGCAACAGCAGCAAAGTTTACACGAGGTTTATTTACATTGCCCCAGAAGAAAAATCTTCTGCCAAACTACTCAACCAGAAAAATATTAATTTTTGCACAGCAGAGTTGTCTTAACTTCACAGAGTGCTTGAGATTTCAATAGTCACAAAAAATGATAATCCTAAAAGAGAAATTAAAAACAATTATCACCTTTACATGACCGTAGCCATGTTATTGTGTACTAGGGTAATGACTGCCCTTGACATGCAGCTAGGGCCAGCTTATCTGGAGTTGTCTATCTTACTCTTACCAGCAAAGATGGGGGTCAGAGCCAGTTTCGGTAGGCACTTGAAAATTATGCATGTGTGTGTGTGTGTGTATGTGTGTTACTATTTCTTTTCACAAACAGTGTGTCAGTTACTGCACTACTGTGTCCTTAAAGATTTTAGGAAAAGTCAGTGAGATGGTTCTTTGGAACAGACCTAAAGCAGAACTAACTCAATTTGTACAAGGGTTGTATGCAGAATGGTGGAAGAGATTATGAGTCCTTAGGCCTCATTTATATTGCCAAGGCTTCTGTCACACAGGCCTAGATTTCAACTGGAAGCCAAAATTGTCCCCCATATCAGTAGAGGGGGAGGCCATGGTCATATAATTCAAAAGACCCAATGGCTTATCATTTCTATATGATTTCTGTTATCTAGGGACAGTTTCACATCCACTTGCCTTTCTTTACACTTTTTATTCTGACATACACAAGGCATTTTTGAGCATTTATCACACTATGCTGAGCTGCGCTGAGAAAGTGTTATTCATGTAAGGTCTGATCCTGCTCCCTATGGATAGGGACAGAAGTTACACAAACCTGTTTTAAGTCATCAGAAACTGGTTTAAACCTATCACAGAAGAAAAGTTCTGTGCACATAAACCAGTTTAAAATGGCTGAAACTGGTTTAAGATAAACCTGGTTGAATGTAGCACCAAACTCAACTCATCTGCATCAAACCAATTTATGAAACTTCTGTTCCAGACCCCTTCCTGGTTCAAGTTAAATCACAGCCCCCCAGCAAGCTTTCCAACCCTGGCCTGGGCTGTGCTGTCTGTTCCAGCAGAGAAGGTTTGGGGAGGGGAGGCAGGGTCTCTGCCACGACAAGCCCCAGCTAGGGCCAGAGAGGGAGGCAAAACTTCCCTTCCCCCAAGTACACAGATGCCCTGCCCTGCTAAAAACTTACTGCTGGCTATGACTGTGGACTACAAATCTCAGAGGCACCTGGAAGCAGGACAAGGAAATAATGAGCAACCCCGCAGAGCCTTGTTGCTGTGATTTTGCATTGCAAATTGCAGCAACAACAGGGGCAGCAGGAAGAGGAAGTGAACACACATCCTATGCTGGCTATGTGCCAGAGAGTTGTGCTCTAGTGCCCCTTCTCTTCTGGCCTGAGCCACTGCAGGTGTGTGGCTGCATTTCCTGAATCAAAAGTGACGATCTGTCTAGTTGTTTCTCAGTTTAATCTCTGCTGTTTAGATTAAATTACAAAAACTGAACTCTGGCAACCCCTCTAAACTGGTTCCCAGGGTTGGGGCCCTGCTTACCCAGACCTAATTCTACTGCTGCAACATGATCACAGTCATGTAGCTCAAACAGCAGATGTGCAATGTGATGACAACAGGCAGTCATATTTGCACACAGAGCATCCATCAAACAATTCTGAATGATAGACACATTCCTTAAAGAAATGGTCAATTTGTGAAGAGGGAAAATGGTTACATCCAAAAGATACTATTTAAAATATTCATTAATTCTGTTAACTATAAAAGCAATTTGACTATCCATGATGTGTTAGTTGAATTTCCCTTACAACCCATTAGTATTTGATTTGCTGAAATCTTTGTTAAGCCTATTTGGTAACATCAGTTTAAATCACACTTTTTACCCAGCTTGTGTATTGCATCCTGTGTCTGACTTGTCTGTTTAGCCTGTAAGCTCCAAGATAGTATTGTCTACTAGGGCTGTGTGAAATGGCACTGTTCCATTCTGACTTCAGTTTCGAGGTCTGGATGGAACAGTGTTTTGTATTGAATTTCATTTAGAGTCGAAACAGCTTCGGTGTTTTGCTTTGTTGAAGCAGTGAGGCTGTTTTGATGTTTCGCCCAACCATCGGGCTGGGGAAAGGAACTCAGCCCAACTGGGCTGAATTCCCAACCCCAGCCCCATGATTGGGATGGGGAAAACTCAGCCCAGCGTAACACATCCTAATAAGAACAGACTCAATATTGTCTGTTCATGAAACAGTCAAAAGGTCCTGCATACAAAGATAGTACATGGTCATATTATGAATAACTGTGCTACAGTGCATGTTCACAAGAGGCAATTAAGGTTGTGCAACCAGCTTCCACTTTGAGGTTAGACACTTGACTACTCTACTATGTAAATTCAATGCCTGTAAGGTCTTGTGGTATAGGATTCTGAAAGAGAACAGGCATCAGCACATGCCAGTGCAAATAGTTTTCTGAAAGACTGATTTTTAGAGACACTAATCTGAAATTTATTAGGTTGTTTTTGACATTTATTCCTTTTACTCTCAGACTCTCCAGGTGCTCCACTGAAATTTAGACGGTCTTCACAGTCTTAAGCATTTATTACAGTCCAAATTGAGGGTAGGGGGCCAGGAGACAAACATTTGTATCCCATAAGCCTTACAATAAAAACAATACTCACACTGTACACACTGAAGATGGTATATTGCAAGTGGCTTGTAAGTGGTAACAATATTTTCCTCAGAAATCTAATCACATACTATATGTATTTAGCCTCCATACATAACCAGTTTGCCTCTATTTCCTTTACAAATGCAACATTGCAGAAGAGGTTGACTATTAAAGCAGAATTCTGTTGTAGGAAATGATATTTAAAGAAAAATTCGTGGCCTATCTTGCAGTGTTTGATTCCGACTTTCCAGTTCTGCTCTGCTCACGTGACTGTGGACTCAGGAATGATATGTGAACATTCTGAACTAGTTTTTCCCAAGAATACCAGCTGCAGGTTATACCATGTTAGGTAGGGTAATGCTATATACCATACTAGGCAAGTACACAGCTGCTGAGCCCATCTTTTGTGTCATTTGCTTGGTGTTGTTATAACAGCACTTGCTAGTTGCAGTGTAACATTATTGATCCAAGAATTATGTTCTACAGCAGTGTCTCAATCTCTGACATTGCAGCCCACCATACTTGTATAGTGATCTGAGATTAAAGGGTTGGTAGAGACTTGGGCTGCATAATCTGGCATTAAGTTTCATGTTTATCTCAGTGATTCTCAACTATGGTGATAAGGCACCCTGGGTTGCCTTAAGATCCTGTCAAGGATGCCATGGGTTGCCACACAATGTTAGCACTGTTAGGTGTGCAAACACCATTCACAAGATAAACCCAGAGATGTCAAACAGGAATCCACAGCACTGAAAGCATTCTTCCCAAGTTCTTTGCAAAAGAAAGATTGTTCTATTATTTTCTGTAGTCAAAACATGAGTGAAAACTAGGAGCTGGCATTTCCTGGGGGTCCCTCGAGCCTAAAAAGGTTGAAAGCTACTAGTTCATCCACACCAGGCCCCATTCTGTCTAAAGCTGAATTCATTTGCTCTGGCACAGCCACACAAAGATTCCTGTGCTGCTTCCTGTTTGGGAGTATGTCAGCTCAGCGGTAGGATGCTTGGCACCTCAGAAACGCTTTAGGGACGGGGGGGACAGGACAAGTGTTAATTCTTTGATCCCCTCCTGATGGCATCTCCATGACCCAACAGTTAAGAACCACTGCTCTGACACCCAGCAGAGACAAGAACACAAGAGGATGTGTTGCTGGTGAACAGCATCAGACCCCAGCCTTAGGGGACCTTTCCAGACTACAAATGTAACACAGATAGTAACATCACAGCTTTCTCCCATACTGGCTTTAGCATTCCTCTACCACAACTCGAAGAGATTACCTCTGGGATCAGAGTTCAGCTAACCTCCTTGTTAATTCACAGTTTGGTGCGTGCCAGCTACAGGATTGCTAGCTCCCAGTGCAGAGGATGGTACAACTCCAGCTCTTAGGTACAGCACTCAAACCTAACAACTAATTTCACACAGATCATTAAATATCTTCTAGATTGTAACAACTTTTGGTTCCCACCAGCCTGACGTGGTGACAAAGAAGAAAGATGTATTTTTCTGTTGGCAGAAGGCAGGATAGATACACACCTTATAGACTAACTGAATAAGATATTTATATATGGAGTGTGTGTTGTGGGCATGAACATCTACTTTGTGTGTACCTATATATAGTGTGCGTGTATACACATCTATTTCATATGCATCTATTTAGAAAGAGAAAGAATTCTGTTACCAGCCATGTAAGTAATTTATTCAGTTCTAAGACTGATTAAGAGTTCCCAGGGGTGTCCTCATCAAAGGACCAAAATTTATGGGAGAAGTCTAAGAACATTAGCATTTCATATTAACAGTATTTTCTCTAAAGACATTTTGGCTATGCTCTTTTCTTGCTGTCCTCTTAAAACAACAACAACAAAAAGATTATGATACATTAAAACAAATTAAAATTTCAGGCAATTTGAACTGAAAATGATACTGTGTGTAGGACCAGAACTGTTGGGACAAAAGTGGTAGCGTCAAGTGTGGGAAATCTGCAACCTGACTTCCTTTAGCCACAGATCCTTATAACTGTATTATCTGCTATCCAGGTCAATCTCGCATGTATGGGCACCTGGATAACACCAAGAAATGTGGCCAAGAATGAATTCCCAAGCCCCACATCAGCAAAGCTCAACATGTCTCCATATCGCAAAGTGCATTAAGTCGTAGCTGAACAGGCAAAGCTTCTCCCACTTTCCCACACAAGCCAAGGCAACCCTAAATTCCCCACAAAGGGACCAACACTTTGTTTAAACTAAATGCTTTTAATAGAAAAACAAAATACAAAATAACTCTTTCCAGAAAGCAGAAATATTTAATCTTCTCCTGAAATGACAAATTAGAATTTTCTCTTTCATCTCCTGGTTTTAGATGTTTACGATTTGTTCTGCAAAAATGTTCATGTAACTGATATTGCAACATTTTGAGAAAAATCCAATATTGGCAAAGCTGCCGCTGTGCACGCGCAATAATTTAGTAATACTATTAGCCATTTCACTCCCACCCCTCAGACTGCAAGCTTCCATTTTTGGAAGGATTTTCAGTGAGGTGCAGTGCTGGGCTGCCAGGCTCCATTCCTATTAGGAGTCCAAATTTAGGCCGCTCCATCTTCTCCACTCATCTTCTCCATCAGCCAAGGGAAGCTACACTCATCCTTCCCCATTGTCCTCACCCTAAAACCACAGTGCAACTAGATTTGGAAAATCCAAAATCCCTGGACCATAAATACAAATAATACAACGAATGTCAGGAATCAGACCCAAAAGACTATGCGCAAAGTTAGGCCACAACTGAGGTCAGATTTCCATTCCCTAAAATAAAAAAAATAAAAATAAAAAAAGGCTACACCTTCTACCTATACCTTCTACTTTATCAGCCCTAAACACTGCAGCAGTGCTACTGAGAGCTGTTGTGTTTGGGACCATTATTATAAAAGTAATCATTTTATTTTAACATAAGGCTCTTAAATTCCAGGGAGGGGGAAGAAGAAAAATAAAACGGAACACAAAACAGAACAAAACAGAACCAGGCCAGTACTTCTACACACGCGCAAAACCTTAGCTACCAGTTGGGCCAGTGCCAAGATATTTAAGTGCAGGTCACAGCAGTTTACCCACTTGGCAATTTTATTTTTCTGGGCCAGATTTTTGGTTTTCCCAAATTACTTAACGATAGCATTCCCCCTGCCCTCGCTCTCTCATTGCTCAGTCAATTAATGACTAAAATACAATGTTCTGCAATTCCTCCTTTCCTCACTATTCAATAGCATAGGTTATTCTGTGGGCAAAGCATTCTAAAGTATTTGCACCATCCCGAACCTGCCTGCCAATGGAAGAGGGAAAGAAAAGCGTTTCACAGTCAGTAATTTCTTCTCGATTCGTAATGGACTCTGGCATTCAATATGCCCACCCGCCTCCATAAAAAAAAAATTAATGTTCCTGATTTTCTTGTGCAATTCCAGTCACTAGAAGAAGGTTACAGGCCATAAACTGTACACTCAGTACATTATTCATTTGTCCACTATATACACCAACCAGTTCACTCGAAGAACCATCTGCTGGGGTGTTGCAGTAAGTGTTCCGGATGTCCCATACCCGAACAGAATTATCCATGGATGCAGAGGCAATCAAACTACTGTCGGGGCTGAAGGTAAGGCTGGTTATGTTGTCCGTGTGCCCCCTCAATTCTTTGTAAAGCGTGCCAGAGGCCAAGTCCCACAGCTTTAACCGCTGGTCTTCACCCGCTGAAGCCAGGTACTTACCATTGGGAGAAAATGCGAGTGCTAGCACAGGGCCGCGGTGACCTGTGAAGAGGCGCACAGAGCTCCCTTGCTGAGTACTCCAGAGCCTCACAGTTTTGTCTGTGGAGCCTGTTGCAAAGTAGTTGGAATTGGGGTGGAACTTGACACAGTCCACATCTGCCAAGTGGCCTGCATATATGCGCAGTGGGTACGTCCGATCAAATGACCAGAGTCTCGCTGTGCGATCGTGGGAACCGCTGGCAAAGTACAGGCTGCAAGGGCTGATATCCAAATCCCAGACAGGGTAGGCATGCCCTTGGTACAACACAGTGTTTGTAAAGCTTCCAAGGTCCCAGTATCTGATAGACATATCTTCAGAACAAGATAAGAGTCCTGAACTGTCTGACAGGAACCTTGTGCTATACACTGGTCCACAGTGTCCTCTCAGGATCTTCATTTCTGTGCCTACATTGTCATCCTCTTCCTCCTGGACCGAAGAGAAAGCAAGAGTATATTTCACTGGACAGTATAAACATGCAAGAAACCCACAAGTGGCACCCTCTGAACTGTCAAAGCCAAGACCTCAAAGACTGAATAAATCTTAAAGCTGAACTGCTCTTCCCCCTGGAAGGACATCCTCTCTCAGTCTGGTTTGAGGCTCACTTGCAGCAGCAAGAGATGCTCACCATGCCTGGCCTGTAGCTGTTCATTGGATATGGGAGTTTCCTTCTCCAAGGCTGTCAGGTGCTTTCTGCCAATACTGACCTCTAAAACTAGGAAAACTCAGCTTAGTTAAACCCTGTAAGTACCAAAGGCCCATGTTTATGGCAAGCCCTCTTCACTTTTAATCATCTCAAACCTGGTTCAGATTTCCTGCAGAAACATTTCCTGTCCCCAGAGGAAACTCAGTTTTCCAGGACTTCCTGGTGACTTTTTTTTGACAGAATAGAAGAATGAGATTCAGTAAATGGCTCAACATCAAGGCCCATAAGGACAACGTTGGTTTAGGGTTTACTTAACTCGCAGAGCATGGACTGGCAACACTGTTGAGCCTGCACTAATGAACCTGCAAGTCACCACTCCCACCCTGCCATGCTGCCACTACCATGGCAAAGCCTCCTGCTGCCAAAAAGGCCACCGTAGCCCCTGCTGCAGGCAGAACAGAGAGCTCTGAGGGCCCAGTGTTGCCAACATGCATCTTCAAGCGTTCTTCAGCCAGAACTCCCAGGGCTTTTTACGAAGATGACCCAACATTGAACTTAAATTTGGTAGCTTGTTGGCTTTCTGGTTTTGCTGCTTGCTTAGCAGTAGGCAGTGAGACTTTTTAGCTAGTAATGTTAATTCTCAAATCACTTTCCTGCATTGCTGGAAAGCTCCCATTGGCGCTGACAATGTCAATTCTGTCTCTGCAACAGGGGTGTGGCACAAAGACTACAAGCTTTAACATGTGCCTTCCCATTCTTATTCAAAAGGCTGCCACCTTTACACAGTTGGCACACAATTTGTTGCGACCTTTACTGTCTGCCAGCCCTATTAACACATTAATGAAGAACTACAGTCTCTAAGGTGTAGAGATAATTGCAAGATGTCTTACAAATTGCTAATAGGAATGTACTAATGTCCTTTGTAAACAGGACAGTTGTTGTGACCTGTGTAAATCTCATTTTTTTTACTTTACACCAGCAGAACGGTTTGTTTCATAGACCATCTACAAGCATGTGTCCATCTTCCCTTACTCTAAAGCAGCCATTTACTCCAGTAGCCAGGTATTCACCTACTGCAAATCTTTCCTCTTATGCTTGTGTTTGACACCCTCAACATTATAGCTGTGTACCACTGTTGGGAGTTCACTGACAACTGTGCACATACAATGCTCCTGAACAGCTGAAGTTTCCCCTTTCTGCCTCATCCAGGACAGTCAACTACCCAGATTAAATCTGGTGCCTACATAAAGCGTCATTAAAGTTGCTGCTACACTAAACTGAGCTCCATTTCTTCATTTCCATCATTCAAGAAGAAATGCTATGCACAAAAATGTTCTTCACTCCATGTTTCTGCTCTATTACACTTGAGGCAAGCACCTGTAATGATTAGAACAATAACAGAATGAGGTCTGTGTTATAGTAGGCGTGGAGGGCAAGGCATCTCTTCTCCGTTTTCAGAATACCTGCACCAGACATTAAAATATATTATACACAGTAAGTGTGTGTGTGTATTTTCATACCACTTAACATTACTGAGGCTACCAATAATCCCTTTTAAAGCGGTTGCTACTACTGGTTAGGGTGAACAATGTACGTTTCCTTTATATTTTAGTAAGTAAAGAAGTTAAAATCATAATATTTACCCTTTTCAAGACAACTAGCTACTTGTACTGACAACTGCATTTTATTATTTGTAGCATATGGTTTGAAAAGAGCAAATATTTAAACAGATTTATTTTTTAGAAAGCATTAAAAGAACTTGCCAGTCACCACTGTAGTAGCATAAGAATATCAAAAGCCTAGTCACTAAGTAGGAAGCTTTCCAGCATGTTTCTGTGGTTGATTTATGTAGCACCAGGGACTTGCATAGCAACACTGCAGAGACAAATTAGGAGGTCATTTGCACAGCTGCAGAATCACTTATTCTATTGGACATTGAGCATATAGTTAAATGAGAATACAAAGCCCAAGGACCATATGGTTCTAATGACAATAGATTTGTTTTAGCAAAATGGGCAGGCTCAACCCTCCAGTATTCTCGAGATGAGACATCACTGCTGAAGTGCATGGTATGGTATCACATCCACTAAGAAATTCTCCTCCCAGCTGTGTATACTCCACCTGCTAGAAACCTTTTGACTCTTAATTTTAGGATATACAATGCCAACCTGAAACAACTGAACTTCTGTACCATTCACGCTTGTGGAATTATTTCAAAACTCTCAGTCACTTCTCATCTATACAAAAAAAGGTAAAAAAAAAAACCCTGATGTAGGGTAACACTGCCGTATTTCCAGAAAATGATCTATTCAACACTAGAGCAATTCTGACATTTCGCGCCTAAAGAAACTGAATGCAGACATTTTGTTTGCTACAAGCTAGAGAAGTTGAAGACAAAATTACTTTAGGTATTACAGAAATGCAACGATTCCATCTCCCTTTTACAAAAAACCCCAAACAAAACACAAAAAGCCTTAACTAGACTAGATACAATATAAAAGAGAAAACCACCAAAGTGAGGCATTGTATTACCCATTGCTGTGCTTTTCATTTAAGGCACTCACTGCGTGCAGCCAGTGAGCAGCGAAAGCATCATTCCTTTACAGCTTCATGAAATACAGCCTCTCCTCACACAAAGGCATCTGCAACCTGCCCACATACTCTACATAGCATCAATATCCATGTCCTCCATCCCAGTAATATCTAAATGTCTGGTCCCAGGTTTGAATTCCTTGGCATCTGTGGTGGCATATCCTCATTGGAAGGCCCTCAGTAGTAGAACTGCTTCCCTTTCTAATTGGAGTTTGGAAGTTTTAGCATGTAAGTCATAAGGAGTGTGGGTGCATCCCAGTTTTCCTGTAAATTCATCCTTGTAGTCAGGGTGGCATTTATTTGGTCAGTGGGTGAAGAAGATGGGTGGTTCTGATCTGGGCGAGGCAAATTTGTTTTAAACATGCACAGAGATATTACAATGGACACAAATAAGTGGTAAGAGACATTGGTACCCAGATTCCTATCCTTTACATGGAGGTGGCTGTTTAGACACTTGCCAGCAAGAAGCAATACACATTCCCAACTGACAAGATTTTTATTTCTAAAAAGTCGGATGTAAATCAGTGACTCTACACAGCACAAGGCCAACAGACAATCTAAGGGAACCTGTACATTTGCCACAAATTCCCCTCCACCACAAATTGCTTACATTTCTCTACTTTAGCGGATGCTTCAAGAGGTGCAAGACCTTTTGACTTCCAAGCCTTATTATGAAGGCAGTTTGAAACCCGAGTCCAGTCCTGGGATAGGCCTGAGCTACCAATCCTTTTGCTCACCAGAATGGGTTAACTCTGGGCCAGCTGAGCATACAGCTATGCTGCTATCAAACCTGGAAGTCTGCCTCTGGTTCCCAAGGTGACTAACAAAGCAATCCTTGCCCATAAATCATCAGGCTACAGGCTCCTTTTACTCTTTCAGAGTAAACAGATCTCCAAAGCCTCAATGGTCTGAGATTTTTGTCAAAAGAAAGTGGGAAAACATGGGCTGTTCCTGCAGCAAAGCTGCAGAGCACAAGGGCAAGGGAGGCCTTACTTGGAAGGGTGATTAAACAGAGGAAGAGTTGCAAGTCCTGATCTGATACATACGGTGCTGTGATATGCAAGCAGAAGTGGAGCTGACTGGAGCTACAGCAGGAGGAAAGTGGTGTAAACCAGAGGATACCTTTTAACCAGGCATATGAAGGCACACAGATCCCCCTCCCCATTCTCTCACACAGTAATGAGAATAGACAATCTTGTTAATGTGAACTGCCTTGCATGATTTCTCTGCATTAAACATTTAAGTACTGCTTACTGAGCCCAGAGATTCTTAGCTTTTCTGGAGCTTCCCTGGAGACAGTCGGGTCCAAGGACATAGTTTCATAGTTTCTAGGGTTGGAAGGGACCTGAGCAGATCATCTAGTCCGACCCCCTGCCATGGCAGGAAGAGCACTGGGGTCAAATGACCCCAATAAGGTGGTCATCCAACCTCCTCTTAAAAACCCCCAGGGTGGGAGCCTGCACCACCTCACTTGGAAGCTGGTTCCAGAC
>NW_017729034.1:56818255-56827548 GCF_001723915.1 Gavialis gangeticus
CCATGACTACCACATCCCTAGCTTTTACTACCTCAGTGAGCTGACCCAAGAATTCCTGGTCAAGCTCCTCTGCTTGGGTAGGGGGTCTATAGTAGACTCCCACCAATAGGTCCCTTTCCCCTCTTCTGCCTTGAACCCTAACCCAAAGCACCTCAGAGTGCTTCTCCCCTGACTCCTTACTAATTAGCGAGGACGTGTAGTCCTCCTTGATATACAGCCCCACTCCTCCCCCTCTCTCTCCTATCCTATCCCTCCTGTACAGCCTATAGCCCTCAACATTCACCGCCTAATCATGCTTGGAGTCCCACCAAGTCTCCGTAATCCCCACAATGTCCGGGCTGGTGTCAGCCAGCAGGAGGGCGAGCTCCTCCTGGCACTAGGAGGACATGCCTCCACCCAACTCTTCATACCATACCCTGGGCTTGTATCTGTTCCACTCCTCTCTCCCTTCATGACTTCTTTCCTATTCATTTTCCTGTTTGCCGTCTTATTCCTTATTTTGTACTCTTAAAGTGTTCCTTCATGGACCTTCACTGGTGCCAGGCTCCCTTTCTACAAATAACTGTGCCAAGAACAGCAGAAATGGAGGCAGGAGATTAAGACCATCAGGCTGCCTTGGCTTTGTCCACATAAAGCTCTCACATCCGACTTCGTGACTGCCTGCTACAGGAGGAAAGAAGGATGGCAATAGCTCATAAGACATCCAAAGTCACCCAGCTTTCTACAGTCACATTGCTTTCTCTCCTTCTGTTTTAGGCATTTCCACCTCTATTTCCCACAGTGAGGAAACATTAAACTAAAATCGTTTTTATGTAAATGCTACCAGATATTCTACACACATGCCAAAATGGATTAATAGGAAAAAAAAAAAAGATGCTCAGACCTCCTCATCCAGAACATCACAAGCCAGGCGGATTTGGGACACATCTACAAGATGCGGCTCAGATTTTAACTTCCTGGATCGCAGGCTCCACAGCTTTACACAAGAATTATCAAATCCAGCGGCAAGCAGCTTGCTGTCTGGTGAGATCTCGGCCGTGTTCAGCAACTGCTCTGTGTTATAGAAGGCATAGAAACAGATGGTGGTTAAGGAAGGGGGGCCATCCCTGACCCTCTTAATGCTGTCCTGCAGCAAGTCCAGCGCTGCCTCGTTCTGCAGGATGGAAGTAGGCATGTCGGCAGGTTCCAGGCCATTGCTTTCACTGCGCGAGGAGCTGCCGCTGGCATAAAGCTGGTAGTCTGTCCTCTTGGCAGGCTGCACATCCAGGTGAATGTGCAAGGTAAGAACTTTGCAAAGAGCATTGTTGTTGTCGCTTTGGAGGTAGCGAAGAAGGTAGTTGTAGCTGTCCTCTTGAAGACGGATGACATATTTGTTGTCCAGAAAAGCCCGGAGCTTGAAGTTGGACAGGATATCTTGAATAGTCATGGTAGTCTGCAACTGCTCAATGATATCTTTCTGACTGGCATTCTGCAAGAACATGCCATGGAAGCGGCTGTAGAAACTGTCCACTGTGCTCTTTAGGCCGTGCTGGACCATGTTAAGATGGAGGTAGACAAAGAGGGGATACAGAAGAGGCATCACTTCATGGCTGTGCTGGGAATCTGAATCTGAATTGAAACAGGTAACAACATGCATTATGATTTCTCCCCAACAATTATCTGCAGGAAACATAAGGCAGGAAAACGCAAGGGAAATTCATTCAAGTGATCTTCAGTGCCATTACACACAAGTGTCTGGCCTTTTGTTAGCATTGCTGAAGGAAATGTAAAGAATATCTCACCTCTGATTAAAAAAAAAAAAATTCAGCTCTGTGGCAGGGACTCTCAACACACAACTCAGCTAGGAAGCCCCTACACTTGTGCTACTACCACCATATTCAATTAAGGCCCATACTGTAGAGCACACACCATAAGCCATGTGTCAGCTGAAATGTTCTTTTTGATTAAAAGAAAAAATTTATTTTAAAAGCTCTGTTTACTGAAACAACTGCCCCTGTAAGAACACCATTTGTTTAGAAATGCATTTAAACATTGCAAAAGCCTGGTGCATAAGTCAAACTGGCAAATGCTTTTATTTAGACGTCTGGCTGAGTTTTTCTTCAACTACAGCACAAACGGTATTTGCTGCTTTTAACTGCCTGGAATGGATTTTCCGTGGCAGAGAACAAACTTACTAACAGTTGGCTTTTGAAATGTAGCTGTAACATGTTGTGCTTCGGATTTATTCCTGTGCCTGCTCTCTCTCTTGGCCAAAGCAAATCCCAACAGTAATTCCTAGTACACTGTCTAATGAACTGTTTAGGATACACTTTACTTTAAAAGACTAATCTGCCTCACAGCTCCACCCCCTTTCACCATCTTCTTGGAGCTGATTTCCTCTCACTAGCCTTAACATGCAGAAAGCAGGGCTATACAAACCCTGGCAGGGAAGAGAGGCAGCCAGGGGTGGTTCACAGCCCAAAACGTTCCAATTAATGAAACGGCATGCATGTATTAATCAGAGTTATACCCAAGTCTTTCTTGTCACCCCTCTTTTTTTACTTCCCGATTCCCTTGTCTTACTTCCCCATACCTCATTTATTTCTTTCCCTTTCCACTGGGTTATTTCCTTCTTCCTTTATTAAATGGTCTTACAGTACTTTTCCTGCTCCACCCTGCGCTTTGCCTCTCCATCTGTCTCTCCCTCATAACATTCTCAAGCCTTATCCTCTCTCCTTATCCAGGACACAGGCAACTGCTTAGTAATTCTACAACAGGCACCGAGAGATCAAGCCATGTGCAAGTGTGCTGGTTCCATTCCCACGCCTCAAAAAGTGCAATGAGAGGCAGGATCTCTCTGAAAAAAAGAGGCTGGAGGTCGGCTATGATGCAAAGGACAAACTGCTGAGCTCCTCAGGGATGGATTGCTGGGAAAGGTGCAATAGCAATTGTTCAGGGCCACAGGCAACATGAAATAGCTTCTTGAGGCTTGCTGGCTTCATACATCCCATAGATGCACAAGCGTGCATGTAGTGAGGGAAGAGGGGATGCAGGCAAGTAAAATCAAGACCGAAGCCAGAGGACAGAAAGGGGGACTGTAATGGACAGGGCCTTGAAAGCTGGCTAAAATAGCCCTTCTGGGCCTCAGACAATGAAGTGCTAGGAAAATTACACTTGACTCTTCCCAAAAGGTTGCTAACATGCCAAGTTCAACTGCCATCATGCAAAGACCACCCGTGCTTCTTGGTGGTATCTTAACCCTCCAAACCATAATAGGGCATAGAGAAGTTTCATACTATTAGTACCACTGATGGTCAGGATAAGGTTATAGACCAAAACAGTCCTTACCAGTTGAGCTATGATGGGAAGTGTTCCCTACTATCCTTCCATTAAATCTCATCAGGATTATTCATCCTAGAGTAGGCAGAGTTAGAGGGTTTTCCTCCAAACCATGAAGGGGATAACCCATGACAAACATCTTGGAACAAAAAACTCAGGTAAATTTAATGGGGCAAAATTTGTCTTAAAAATCTGTACAGTCCATAAAAAAAGTCAAAAGTATATTCAAATAATCACTTATCACAGGATAGACAAAAGGAATAATAATAATTAAAAAAAACCCAACAGCACTGCACCTGCCTCCAACTTATCTGCAATTTGTATGGTTTTGAAATGACATTTAAAAGAAAAACAACAAAACAAAGCAAAAATTACAATAAAAAAAACCTCTCTCCTTCTCTCTGGCTGTTATGTGAAAGATTTACACAAACATGAAGGCAAGCTGACTTAGGCAAAGGGGAACTGTTTAAATGGCTGTGCTCAAAAACACACTGAAAAATATAATGATCCTTCAGTTATAAACTAAATCCTTAGTTTTACCTTTAAAAATAGGTAAGAGATTTCAAGTTGGAAACATCATTTTAATTTTAAGATGTCTTTTTACTCAATGAAGATAGAGAAATCCAGAAATCAGGTCTTTTAGGGTGCCTATACATGAGATGGAAGGCTGCTCTGATGCACTGGAATTCCAGAGCATTGGAGCACACTTGATTAATCGAGTCTGCCGGAGTGTGGCAACTGCCATGCTGCAGCAGCCTCTTGCATCTCGTGTATCAGCGTCCCCATGCTTAAAAACGGTGGCAGAGATGCTTGAACTAAAGCTCAAACAAGCTTTAGTTCAAGCACCCTTGCTGCTCTTTAAGTGCAGGGAGGCTGGTACATGAGACGCGGAGGCACTTTCATTAGAGGGGCTCTTGGAGCTGGCTCCAATTAAAGCATTGCCCACACCACCCCCACATCACGTGTAAAAGTGCCCTCAGATGCAAATCGCCCATTTGAAAAAGAGCGAACATGCTAAAAACGTATACTGTAAAGGAAGCAAAAAATGCATACTGCTCATCTGTCAATAAGCTACTACCTTCCTCCAGCCACTCACCTGTGAGAAAATTGCGTAGTCGTCCAAACTGTACTTCATATTGCTGTGGTTCTGCCAGGCAGGGGGCTGCAGACACTACACTGGCACAACCAGATTCAGATTGGACTAGGAAAGGAAAAGCAAAGAATTAGACTCTAAGAGCATATGTGGCTGGGAGAGTCAAAACTTGCATCACAAAACTGAATAGGATTCAAACAAAGATGACAATCTACATTTCAGAACGCATGAGATCCACAGGCTCTAGAGCATTAGAAAATGTCACGTGGCATTTAACAGATATAATCTAAAATAGAAAGAGAAGACAAAAATTGACTTTAGCATTAAAAGCTTGACAAGAACCCCTTCAAACACTTCATTTGCTCATTGTTTCAACTTTCAAGTGTAGCATCAAGTTTTCAAGAGACTCACAACACCACGGTTGGAGACACCTTTAGATTACCACAAAACAACCCTGCACTGAGTACTACTGTGTGTTAAAATAAATCATCAGTGCTCTTTACATTTTCCAGCAAAGCATCCAGTGCATTTCACAAATGGGTTATATGTGCAACCAGCTCTCAGGGAACATCTGAGTGCCACATTTTAGGGTATTAAATCAGAGGATTCTCATACTTCTTTAGTCTCGAGACTGGTTACTAACTATTTATTTGTATTACAGCAGTACCAGAAATCCAAGTAAAGAGCCAGGACCCGCAAATATATGCTCCTATTAGTTAGAAAGTCAATAGTTTTAAATCTAAATATGTCTGTATGCCCTCCTGCTGCAGGGGATGTCAGGTTACAGCACAGCTGGCACTGATCTAGGAGGTAACCTTTGGACAAAACTATACAATATCAAATACACCAACTAACTGGAGAAGTGAAAGGTCTTGCACTGGTACCTGTGAAGCTATTTTTCAGGATTAACATCAACTCTTGTAAAGACCGTTTCAGAATATTCAGAGATGGGACTGATCCCATCAGGTGAAGAAACAGAAAACTTTCTTCACCAAAACTACCATCACTTAGTCTGTAGATACAGTTTTACTCAGATAGCCAGGGTACTCTAGCTATACAAATTTAATTGTCTCAGAGAGGTATTTAGCTGTGTTCTTTATTTGATTTATATCCCACCCTATCCAATAGGCTCAGAGAGGCTTTATAGTTTAAAGTGAGGCAGAAGACAGGGCATGGTGACACCTTCTGTGAGGTGCTACCTTGGTCTGTCTTCTGCCTCTCTTTTAGTCACTTGATGTGAAAAAAGTTCTTAAAGTATTAATCTATTATTGTGATCCTTTTGCTCTTCTTCACATTCATTTTTCTATTATACACAGTCTCTTTCTATGATTTTATTATTCACTTTTTCTTTCTCTCCCTCCTTTAATCCATTTTATACCATTGCCTTCTCTAATTACTTCTCCCTCGGTCTCTGTATTCTTATTCCTTGCCCTTCTTTTTCTGTCCTTTCCAGCCTCTGGCTCTATAGCACACCCACAGGGCTCAGCCCAGAGAGCCGATCAGCAAATTTTGGCCTTTACACATGCTGAAGAGAAACCAATTTCCAACTTATTTCTGTTGCTCTGCACTGGAAAGAGACAGAAGCCTGCTGGAGCCAAGACCTACATGCCCTGCAACTTTGTTCTCTACCCCTTCCTAATAAGGAATGACCCTCTTAGGGCTAGAGGTGCACCGATACATTAGTCCAATATTGGATTGGCATGGCTATAAATAAAATTGATTACATCAGAAATTGGCTTTTTTGCCTGATGCAGCTCATAAAGTGGCCAATAAATGTCCCATGTGTGTGCGCAGCTGCAGCATGCATGGGGCCAGGAGCGCAGCCTGGCAGCTGCATCCAGCTGGTAAGTCTGTTGCAGAGGGCACTGGAGGGGCGGGTGCCCCCAGAACTGCATGGGGCGGGACAGACTGCCGCTGTGGGCTGGTGCTGTACCGGGCTCTTCCCAGTGGGGGGCTGGGCCAGGCTGCGCTCTCAGGGCATATGCAGTGGCACTGAGAGGGGGTTGGGGGGGCTGCAGCCACCCCAAAATTCACCATAGATCCCCCTGTAGCCTCCTTACCAGCACCACTGCCCACTCTGCCCTGAGTGCAGCCCAGCCCAGCCCAGCCCCCACCAGGAACAGCCCAGTGCTACTCCAGATGCCAGCCAGCCCTGCCCCACAGATCCTGAGGCACGCCCCCATGCACTCCCAGGATGCACGTAGCAGTGGGAGCCCCCCCAGACAAGCTGCAGCCCCATCCTGGCTGAGCAGCGCCTGCCCCACTCCCTCCCTCACCGCAGGGGCCTTCATCTGCATGTCGTCCCCCTTCCCCTAGCCCTTCCCTTCTTCCTCCCCTTTCACCACAACAGACTTAACAGCCGGACACTGTTCTCCAAGCTGCTGAGCTGCATATTGGATATTGGTTCTGTATGGGCCAATATGCCTCCTTAAAAATTGGCTATCGGTATCGGCCCAAAAAAATCTCTGCTGTTGCACCCCTACTTAGGGCAGTGGCTCCCAACCTTCATAGACTCAAGGCCACTTCCATACATTTTCTGAATTTAGTAGCACCCCATTTCAAAAACCGAATTTCACACATTTTTCGCCATAAAAAAATTAAAAAATAGAACAAGTCTTCTGTTGTAAATAACTCAGAAAGAACACAACCAGTCGGAATGTTTTTGACATTATGGATTCCTATTTGAAATCCCTGGATTTATTTTGTGAATCATGCAGATGTTTGTACACCTAACAGTGCGAACTGTGTATCACCTAAGGATCTCACATTAACCCAGGGTGCTGCAACCTCCCAAGTGAGAATCACTACCTTAGGGAAATGCAGTGGCCATCTTTACAGGCTCTAAAGACAGAGATGAATTCAGCTGCAGGAATACAGAGGTAGTGGCAACCTGATAGACCCAATGAGTACAGAATGACCCACTTGCTACTTAATTCCCCCATTTTCCTAAATACCCATATATAAACTCTGCTAGAAGATCAAGACATATACAATGTTATCCCAAACCTTTTTACTTTGGACATTCAGAAGTGATAAGTACTGCAGGCAAATTTGAGTCATTAGGCACAGTGCTGCATATGATCTTAGTGCATGAATAAAGAAACAGATTTTTCTGTCTGCCATGTCATAAAAAATTAGGATTACATGATACTTACAGCTCACATTCTCTGCCACTGCTTGAATTTATAGCTGAATCATTCCCTATTAGGAAACAGGTTATCTACAACCTTTGCTTACGCGAACCCAAAACCTCTCACAATGACTTCCAGTTAGCTGCATTAAATCATTTAAAAAGTCTGAATACCAGAATGCCTTACTCCAGGAACCTTCTAAGCAATCCCTCCATATTAGCAAAACATGCTGATGTCCTATTAAGCTTTCTGTACAAGATTAAGTGGCTCTATTCTTTAGGGTGTTCCAGTAGCCCCCACAGTAGCCAATGTAATGAGTCCCAATTTTGCTCCCACTGTCTGGTGAAATGTCAGCCAGCTGTTCTGCTCACACCTCTAATATACACTTGGCCTTAATTCCACAGGTCATCCCTTCAGTCACTGGCCTATTTAATTTGCTCACAACTGACCCCTTTGTAGACAGTTTTTCTTCCAAGCAAAAAGAAATCACACCTTGGATTTCAAAAAGCATTTAATCTCTGGACAATTATGTTTGGAAAAAAAAAGAAGAAAAAAAAAACTGATTAGGCTATTGTGGTGATTTGCTCTCTCAGTAATAGCTATGGTGCTCATTTCAGTCACACAAAGAGCAAAAGTCAGAATGTTACTTCTGTCCCTTCCCAACATTTCATACACCAAAGCTGTTACGAAAAACAAAGAACTCCATCAATCCTCAAAAGCTGCTTCTGAGCCCCCCACAAAAAACCAAACCAAACCAATGGAGAGCACTCATCAGGCATACTTGCCTTCTGAAGGGAATCATGAAATTTTGGCCCTACAGCATACACATTCTTTCAGTTCTACCATAGACAGTTTCCCTCCCACACTCTCCACCAGTCACAAGAACATTGATTAGAAACAGTTTCTTTGACTTCAGTTTCTGTAAGTGGAGCCAGTTACAGTGACCTGATAATAAATTCAAAAGGCACTGCTGCAAAGCAGCAATGATCCCTTTTGTAGCAAATGTTCTCTTCAGATGCTATACACAGTACAGTTACTCTCAAACTTTGCCTGTTTCACAGCAATCAGCATCTCTTCCTGGCTGATACAAGACTCTAGACTGGTCTCAGAAAGGAATCCCAAGTTAACAAAAAGACTACACAGAGGTATTATAGAAGCCTACTACTGATTTACTACCTCTGTTCAGGAAGTGCTTCTGGATCCTTTGAGGACTAAAAAGCAAATGGGAAGAACCTCTGCTCCCACATTTATAGGCATTATAGAAAACAGACAGACAAACACAAAAATGATTGGGATGGGCTGAGCTGGGGGATGTGATCCTGAAGGAAAATGAAAAAAGGAAGCTCAGATTGAAGGCACAGAAAGTAAAATTTAAATGCAAATAAAGAGGACAGAAAAAGAAGTTGTACTACAGGAGACCAACAGAAAAGTATGTGAAGTACAGCTTAAAACATTATCACTTAGAAAATGATACAAGGAAAACAGCAAGAGACCTGAACAGGAAAAATGAAGGTAAACTCTCTTGAAGAGCGAGTACAAAATGTTAGGAAAAGTGATGGGAAGTCATTCCAAGAGCATTTAATTCTGGGCTTTATTGTTTTAGTCAGTTTTTAAATTATATCCAAGCCCTCAAGACTCTGGCAAACTTGCTGCAGAAACCCTGCCCAAAGACCACTACCTGCATAAGTACAGTTTCCATTTAACTTTATATATATTCATAGTTTCATAGTTGGTAGGGTCAGAAGGGACCT
>NW_017729034.1:56830542-56833124 GCF_001723915.1 Gavialis gangeticus
AGAGCACCACGAGTGCTCATAAAGCCATGCCAGGGGTCCTCCAACGACCTCTGCTAAATCTCACTGTATAATCACTGCATTCAAAATATACAGCTTTGTGACTTCATACATATATGAAGAAGTCACAAAGAAGAAAGATGGCATTCCAGCAGTTCTCTCTTATTTGGGAAGTTGTAACTTATTCATTAGACCATACTGCATACATTTCAAATGAGGAAGTAGTAACCATCTGAAGAGATGACAGCAGGCTGCACAACATTTGGGATCCAATTAAAATTCATGACTAACTTCTGAATTACCAGCAACAAAATCCTTGAACTGACAAGAGGGATATAGAAAACCAGTATTTATACAGTGAGATTTGCATACACAATCTCTTTTCAGCACTATGTACTTCCATCTAAGATGCTTGACATACCACATACCATTGAGATAATTGAAACTCTGGCTCCTGAGTTCTAATTACATTTACATGATGGCTTTCTCCCCCTTCTCTTATATATCAGTTAAAAGTTGAACCTGCCATTTACCCAGCATTTCTGCCTTGGAATTGTGGCAAATCAATTTTAAACAGTAGAAAAGGCCTGTTATATCACCCAGTCCTATTTTCCTCTTTATACAGGACTGCATAGTAACAGGGTTTTGCCCAGATAAGCTGCATCTCAAGTAATATGGCTCCTACCACTCCTCTGCTAGACAACTGTTACAGGCCAAGTGAGCTCATTGACAAAATTTCTCCCCTTCTCTCCCTCTCTCACAATTAGCTTACATTTCCCTTCCACCTTTATGTATTCATGTTCCATCTCTAGCAATTAATCTCTTCAATGCTTATTATCTTTCCAATATTTGTTGACGGTCACGGTCCTTTTCACATACTATAGTGAACAGTGTCATAGACAAAGCTTGGGGGAGAAAAAAAAAGAAGCATAGAACAGATCCATAAAAGCTCTAGAGAGGAGATAAAGAGAGAGAAAGAATAGATGGCTTTTCCCCCTCCAGTCATTGGAGGACTTTTTGAGGTTTGGAAGGATCTTTCAAAATGATGACACACAAAAAGATGCAGTTCCTGTTGTTTTTAATCTTAGTGATGTTTCTGAGGCATAAAGTCACATTCATTTTTCTACTCATACATCCTTCCATAGCTAAGTTTTTTTGGTGTCTTTACTTACCAGGTTTCATGCACTGTGGGAGGGAGAATGTGTGGTTTGAATGTGTTGCCCCCGGTTAATCGGCATGCTTTCCGTCTCTCCCTCCTCAGTGCATCTTTGTACATTACCCTTCTGTCAATTTTTCTGATAATTAGATCTGTAATTTTTTTCCCCTCAGTAGTGATAATTCTTCCCAACTTCATGTTTAGGAATTTCCACATGTAAGGGGGTGGGGAAATCACTCTGTAGAACCTTAGGATCTTCTACCCATTAGCACACCACATAGAAAAAGTTGGACTTACCTGTGAGATTAGCTGCCATCTCTTCAGCGGTCTGACACAGCCTCAGCCCTTGTTTTAGGGGACCTTCTGAGTCTACATACTGACGACGCTTGAGGTAGCAGGACACTGCCATCTGAATCTGTTCTGTGCGTACACGTTTCATGACCTTCAAAAGAAGCAAATGAAAAGTAAGTGCCATGGCATAAAGATGTGGCTAATTTGCAGGTGGGTTATGCTGCTGCATCTATAAACATGGCAGCTGTATTAAACCTGATACAGAATGAATGGCTCAATACTTCCATTATATTAACATTTAAAGGGAAATTCTTTACTTCGTGAAGTATGTTGTGTGATCATTGACAGCATAAGTAGCCACCTCAGTCTAGTTCCCTAAAAATATTTAGCTGCCTCACATCACTGATGTCAATGGGAGCTAGGCACCTAAATGCTTTGGAGATCCGGGTCTTGAAGATTCAGGGGCTGGCTCAGTAGTTAATTAAAATGCTTTAATTTAGTTGTACATATCTACTACAAAACTACTAAAAGTGACCTGCATGTTTACTCTTTCTTTTTTAAACTGACTTGTGTCTTTTCTTTAGCCTGAAAAGGGGTTATTCTCCTCCTTGCTTCTTCACATTAGAAACTAATGCCCTGTTTACACTTTTAAGGTTCTGATGACTAGAAAACCAGTGAAACATCATCAGAAGAATCAAGAGAGTGAAAGATGAGGAACAGAAAAAGAAACAGATTCTAATTAGATAACTTTATTAACAGATTTAAATTAGATAACTAATTAGACTACAGTTGGACCTAGACAGGTTACAAGGATGGGCGGAGGAGAACAGGATGGGGTTTAACACAGACAAGTGTAAGGTGATGCACCTGGGGAGGAACAATCAGCACCATACATACAGGCTGGGGAACTCCCCTCTTGTCAGCACGGAGGTGGAAAAGGATCTGGGAGTCATTATTGACTCCAAGATGAACATGGTCGGCAATGTGGGGAGGCAGCTAGGAAGGCCAACTGCACCTTGTCGTGCATCCACAGATGCATCTCGAGCAGGTCCAAGGAGGTGATCCTCCCGCTCTATGCGGCACTGGTCAGGCCGCAGTTGGAGTACTGCGTCCAGTTCTGGGCGCCACACTTCAAGAG
>NW_017729034.1:56838124-56845373 GCF_001723915.1 Gavialis gangeticus
GTCCCTTCCGACCCTAGAAACTATGAAACTATGAAACTTAAAACTTTTATTTAGGAAGTCATTTAAGATTGTACAGTTCTTCTCCTCAATTAAGGGGCAAGAGTCAAAATTCTCTCTCTCTTGGGACTTCCAGCAAAAGCAGGGAAGACCAATATCGACAAAATAAAAAATGAGAGCAGAAGCTAACAACCTGGCCCCCTTTTCTTCCTGCCTCCTCTTCTTTTCCCCAAATACTCTACTCTTTTTAGAGCATCTTTATAAATAAAACTGCAATACAAGTCAATTACAAATCTTTTACAGTTACCCACAGGTAAATTTTGGAAACATTATCTGAAAACTTCATTTGTGAATAGCCCCTTGAAAAAACAAGCCTAATGCTACTATTTGGGAGAAGGGGAAATGTTAGTTCACTTGTTACTTGAGTCTCAATGAATCTTTGGCACCAACAAGTCTTAAGCAAGGACCACGGATTCTGAATTGGAAGCATGCGTAAGCTAAAAAGTTGTAGGTGAAGGAAACTTAAGATGTAATTTGGTGACAGTTTTCTTCTACTGGAAGAGTGAGCTAAACACCTTCAACATTAAAACAGCTACCCAGCCTATAACCCACTATTTCAAAGAAGCTGCATGTATTTAATGTATTTAATGCTGCAAGTTCTTTTGTAGGGAAGGAGAGAAGGGTTGGATTTTTTTTTTTTTGGATCAGCTAAACTTTATGAAGTATGCCAGGTAAGATGGGCAAGATACATTTTAAAGAAGTCTTTTTCTGTCCCTCATGGCGGCTCTGGTTTTCAAAGGAAAAAAAAAAAAGACTGAACTCTAAAAAGAATGACAGCTTTTGTTATTATTCTTACATACCTCATTGCCTTTATGAGCTGTTAAAACAACAAGCTCCCCCTGAAGCGCCAAAGTGAAGTGAAGTTTTAGTAATAGCAGACTTTGAGAGACACCTGTGCTTCTGCAAAAACTGTACTTGCCCTATGGACAACTTTTAAAGCTCTCCCTCTATTCACACAAGTGAGTCAATGATGGAGGTCACAAACAGGTGCCCCCCCAAATATATCTCTAAATAGGAACTTATTAAATGAAGTCTTCTAATTCAACTACAGCTTCTTCAACTTCAAAGAGCTAATCTCTTTAACCCTATTTGCAATTAAAACTATACAACTCCATACAAGTTCTGTTGATAGCTTTAACACTTTTTTTTGCAAAAGGGAACCATAAAAAAGAAGGATTATATTTAAGTCCACAGTAACAATGAATGTAGAGCCCACCAACACCTAACACTTGAAGAGAAAAACCTTAAATCAGATTTAGAATTGCTTTGTATTTTATCCACCATTACAACTAGTGTAACTGCCCTCAAGCGACTCACTCAAGGTCACACTAGGGCCATCTTGGGCTTGCCTACACATAGGCTTTAATGCACATTAGCTTATTTTAACACACATTACCAGTTGGTTCTCCAGATTCTTCACCTTCAATAAAAATCTCTCTCCTGTTTATGATTGTAAAATAACCCTCCAGCATCTGAAAGGAATAAGAGATACAGTAATGTCTGCCTGAAACAAAGGCTCTGAAGTGCCTCCTTTTGTTTAATAAGCATTAAATGCCCAACACTAATGATACACCTTACTATTTTTAACTAGTCCACTGATGGTCAAAATATGCAACAAGAGGAAGGAAGACCACGTGAAGAGCTGTGCAGAACACAAAGAATGGCATCTTCTGCCACAAAGAGGTGAGGCATGGAAAAGATATCACCACTTTGATTTCCTTTGAGAAACCCCAGATGGAGCCCACATGGCCATCTGAGCCCCAGAGCAGAAGCCAATCCCACAACACCAAGTCAATGCTCCCATTCCCAAGAGAAGCAGGGAACGTGTTTGGTTTGGGAACCAAACATGGTCAGCATGGGAACAAACAGCTCCTTCTTGGATATCATGGCTCATGGTCCTGTTTGCCGACTAGACAGACTTTACTGCATGGGGCATACTCAGTTCACATTTCCAAATATTTTTCTTCACATGCACTAACATCCCTTTAAAAATGACAGATTTTGAATGTTTGCATAACATGCAACTCAAAGGCTCTGCCTGTGTTGTGAAATGTGTATCCAAGCTCCACTGACAAGGAGATATTCTCAAACACTGATTTTTCAGCAGAGTATTGCCACTTTATATCCCCAACTTGAGCTCCGTGTCCAGTAACTCAAGGGCAGAAAACTGAAGTCCATACACTTCATTTTTCTATGATCTCTTACGCAAATGGGAATTCTCTAGTAACCTTTACAGAAATTGGTCATCATATTTTACTTATGTCTCATACTCAAATGCATATAACTGAAGTTTTAAATTCAATCTGCCTTTTAGTATTTATGGGGATTTTACACACTCTCTCTCTCTCTCTCCCCCTCTCTCTCTCTCTCTCCCCCCATAAATACTAAAGGGTGAATTGACTTTAAAACTGAAAAAGAGAAAACAAATAGAATTGGAGTTGACCTTGATTTTGGTTGTTCAGGCCAAGGGAGATTTATATAAAATGATTTACATAAAAATCTCTCTCAGCCTGAACAACCAAAATCAAAGTCAACTCCAATTCTGTTTGCTTTCTCTTTCCACTTATCTGTACTTCGTGCTTGGGCTACAAATAGAATAGGAAACTGCTTAATTACTTAAATGCTACTATTCCCAATATAAATATGTAAATGTTGTAGCATTGTTGTTACTGGTGTTAGAGTTAAAAAAACCCAAACAAACAAAAACAAAAAAAAAACAAAAAACCTTTTACAACACCTAATTACTTGGCTCAAATAAAAATTCCTTGTCCCCACATATAGTAACAGTAATTAATAGGTCCAGATACACAGACAGAAGGTATTTGGCAAGTCAAGCTGGAGACTCAAAGAGGAAAAAGAGAACTGGGAAAGTACTCCAGGGGGCAAGTGGTAGAGAAGAGGTTCCTGCAAGAGCACTGGTGCTATGAGGAAACAGAGGGAAGAGAGCTGTTAGGACACCAGCTTCAGTGGGAGTTGCATCCCTTTGCACACAATCTGTATTTGGTTCACTATCCACAGAATAAGCTTTACCAACTGCCAGAAGGGCTTTACAAGAACAATGGCAAATGGCATGCTTTACACCTGCCAGATCCTGGATCTACACATAGGCAAAAGGGGGTATGGGAGCAGCAACCTGTGCTGCAGAAGTGGTTGCGTCCTGGCTCCCAGCCTCCTCCTTCTCAAACTACCACTGTGGACAGATTGTGCTACAGGAGCCAAAGCAAATGAGAATCCCCCTCCATGCTCAAAGGCACATCCCTTCTTTCCCAACTCCCCTGCTTGCTGCCATTTTCCCTGCTGTCCCAGGTTTGGGGAGCAGGCAGGAGCACTTTGAAGCTTCCCTTGCCCCTGGACAGCAGAAAGAGCAGCATCAACAGGCAGAGGAGTGGGGGAATGGAAGGGGAGGTGCCTTCGAACATGGAGGGGAAGAGGGAGTGGGTTACTTTTTATCTGCTTTGGGGATTTCTTTAAAGTCTCCAGAAGCTCCTGCAGCACAGTCCTGGGGCAGGCCTGCAGTTCTCAACCTTTTTAGACTCAGGGTTCCCTTTGAAAAATGTCAGCTCTTAGTTTTCACCCATTTTTTCCAACTGTAGAAAAATGATAAGAGCAATTCTTCTGTTGCAAAGACCCCTGAAAGATTTCAACAGTACAGAATGTTGACACTAGGTATTCCCTGCTGACACCTGCGTTTATCTTGTGAGAACCCAAGTTAGTCTGAAGTCTAGGAGGAGGCAGGGGAGAGATGTGCCTTCTACAAACTAAATCAGAGATATGTGAGCTTTGGTAAGCCTGGGCTCACTGGGTCAGATGCTGTGGAATAAGCTTAGGCTCACAAAAGTTCATGTCTCCAATCTAGTTGATGTACATGAGGTACATTACAGAAGTGCATGCCTCTAATTCAGCCAGCCCTGAAATACTCAACCAGAGTGTGCTACAGCAATCTGGGGTGCCCTGAGCTCCTTTCAAGGGTGCCACACTATGTGGCACTAATGCAGTGAGGTCTGCAAACATGACTCATGAGATAAACCCCACACCTCAAGCAGGATAGAAAAGAACTAGAGAAGGTCCAGAAAAGGGCAACAAGAATGATTACTAGTATGGAAGGGGCTCCATAGGAAGAGCCTAAAGAGCTAGGCCTATTCAGTTTAAAAGAGAGCTGCTGGTGGGGGAGGGCATAGTAAGAGTGTATAAAATACTAAATGATGAAAAGAAAGTAAATAGGGATTTATTGTTTACATCCTCTTCCAGTACAAGAACTAGGGGCCACAAAATGAAACTAGCAGGTAGTTAAGTTTAAAGACTAATAAAAGTTCTTTTACGTGGTATGTAATTGAAGGGTCTTGTCTCTCTGCTCAGGGTCAGAACGATCACCATATTTGGGTTCAGGAAGGACCCAAGGGATGACGAGGTAGAACGGTTATAAACTACTGCAAGACTGTTTCAGGCTGGACATAAGGAAGAACTTCTTTACTGTCCGAGCCCCCAAGGTCTGGAACAGCCTGCCACTGGAGGTGGTTTAAGCACCTACACTGAACACCTTCAAGAGCAAATTGGATGCTTATCTTGCTGGGATCCTATGACCCCAGCTAACTTCCTGCCCCTCAGGCAGGGGGCTGGACTCAATGATCTTCTGAGGTCCCTTCCAGCCCTAATGTCTATGAAATCTATGAATTTTACCCCATGGTCAGATTGGTATAGACCATATGGGTTTCTGCCTTCCTCTGTATTTGGGGGCATGGCCATTTACCTGGAATTTCTTGCACATACATCTACAATATTTCAGAGAAGAAGGATGCTGTTGCCGTGGTTCCCCTTGCTTTACCTGTGGCAGGTTAGCATGTTAGGTCTGTGTTGTGTCAGGGTTGACAGCTGTCTCACTTAGAGCTTAGATGATGGTTTGTCTGGAATGGTTTGGATAGGGACAACCTTATCTCATACAAGGAGGTTGGACTAGATGTCCTCTGGAGGTCCCTTCCAGCACCACTTCTCTGTGATTCTAAAGTGTGGAACTCATTGCCAGACATGCAGAAGCTGACAGCTTAGCCAGATTCACAAAGGGATTGAATCATAGAAAATTAGGGCTGGATGGAACTTCAGGAGGTCATCTAGTCCAATCCCCTGCTCAAAGCAGGGCCATACCCAGCTAGATCATCCCAGCCAAGGCTCTGTCTAAAGGAGGAGATTCTACAGCCTCCCTGTGTAGCCTGTTCCAGCACTTTACTACCCTCCTAGTGGGAAGGCCTGTACCCCAGCTCCCTAACCATTTTTGTTGCCCTCCACTGGACTCTCTTCAATTTGTCCACATCCTTTTTTGCATGAACATAGTACTCTAGATGTAGCATCACCAGTGCCAAATAGAGGGGAATAATCACTTCCCTTGATCTGCTAGCAACACACCTACTCATGCAGCACAGTATGCTGTTAGCCACCTTTCCAGCATTCTTGGAGAAAAAGAGGCAGCAGTCACTATTGAGCAGGGGAGTTAGGAGCACAGTCTCCAAATCAGAACATCCTAGACCTCAAATGCTGGAGGCTACAAGTAATAGTTTTGGGGGGGGGGGGACGACATAACACGACACCTGGTCAGAGCCTGTGCACTCTCCCTTCCAGCGTCCGCTCTGTCTCCATGTAACACAGGCCTATTTGATGTACGACGTTAACATGGTTTTGACACCCACAATGCAACAATTACCCTCCTTTCCCCCCCCCCATTATTAGTGGGGCAACTGGGTATATGTCAATTGATTTTGGGGGACAATTAAAGAGGTATAGGATTGAAGTCACAGGTTCAAAACAAGTACTCCAAGGGGGCCACCGAGCACAGTATACCGGACAGTGCCCACAGATCCTCGAATGAACCCAAGGAACTAACAGATACTGCCCAGTGAAATTCTGCCTGGATAGGTGAACAGATGAAGGACAGGAAAGGGGCCTTGCAATCCCCAGTAGTAAAGCCTCCTTCCTGGTCAGCCAGACTATTAGCTTGGCTAGGGCCAGAAGGCTGATCAGGAGATCCTGGGACTTGGTGGGGGCCTGTATGTGGAGTGCATAACAAGAGAGGTGTGGGGAGCAGTGCAGCCAGAACCTCAGCAGAAGATTCTGGAGGAGATGGAAGAGGTGCTGCAACCTGGTGCACTCAAAGCAAGTGAGAGCCAGGATCTCCCTCTGTTGGCAAAAGGGGCAGGAGTTGAGGGGAGTCTGCGAAACATGCCAGATACAAGGCCATGGCAACAGCTCCATGGAAGAGTCGCCACTTCTGCGTGATGCAGGCTTGTTTGACACATATTGGCAATGTGGGCGTTCTTCATGCAGAGCATGAACAGTCAGCCTCCCTGCTGTTAACAGGAAGGAACACTGAGTATGTGCCAACTGAATCTGTGGGCGAACTAAACAACAAAACAGGGATGGGAGCAACGAGAGCTTTTAAAAGTTGTCCACAGGGCAAGTAGTTTTTGCAGAACCACAGGTCTGTTTCACTGGTCGGTATCCACAGGTTCCCTCTGCTCGCTCAGGGGGCAGTGGATGCTGGCCAGTGCACTCTGCTTGGCAACCTCTTCCACAACCCTTACTACCAACCTACCACCTTGCTCCCCAGGTGATGACACAGGAGACCAAGCAAGAGGCACCTATGATCTGACTCCAGCCATGGCAGCTCTGGACCTTCCTATGCCCGGAGCTCTCCCAGAGGAGCCTGCAGCAGGGCGCTCTCCTACTTCTGGGCACCAGGAAAAGAAAATAACAAACAAACAAAAAAAAGGCAAAATCCCCCAGCCAATTACTCCTTTACTTTCCTGTAAGCGATCTACCAGTTTTCTGTAGGCAATCTATCCATCAATCTATCCAACCCCAATTGTCTTTCCTACCTACTGCAGAGGGGCTGGACCGATGATCTTGCAAGGTCCCTTCCAATGTATCAAAACCCCCAAAAAACAAACCCCAAACCCTAAAAATCCAGGAAATCCCCCCAAAGCCCCCCCAAAATGCCCCAATCTCTCCAAACCCAGCCACCCCCCCAAAAAACCCCAACTCCTCCAATCCCCCTCTCCAAACCCGAGCTGGGGGCCCCTAACCCCCTGCTGAGCCCCGCAGCTGCACGCGCTGCCCGTGCTGGCCGGGGGGGAGGGAAGAGGCACTCACTGGGCATCGCAGGCGGTCCCGCGCGGCGCGAGGCGGGCCGGGACGGGCGCGTGTC
>NW_017729034.1:56845428-56845792 GCF_001723915.1 Gavialis gangeticus
GGGGCGCCCTTACTGCGCAGGTGCGGACTCGCCGGCCAATGAGCAGCCGGCCCCGCCCGCGGCCGTGGGCTGGCTGGGCCTGGCGGCAGGAAGCGGGGGGTGGGGCTGGTGGCCGGGTTAGAGGTCGCTGCGCGGCCGGAAGCACGTGTGCGCGCGCGCGCGGGGCGCTGCGTGGCGGGAGGGAGTGCGGGGCCGGCCGTGGTAAGGGGTGAGCAGCCGCGCCGGAAGTGGGGGACGTGCCTGGGTGTGCACGTACGTATCTGGTGGGGGTATGTACCTGTCTATAGATGCTTATGTGTGTGTACTTATGGGGGGGGGTGCGGTGTGTTCATGCGCACATGGGTGCGCATGTGTATCCATGTAG
>NW_017729034.1:56850792-56851247 GCF_001723915.1 Gavialis gangeticus
CGGTGTATATCTGAGGGGTCTCTACATACGTATCTAGAGATTGTGTGTGTGTGTGCATACATATCTAGACAGATATGTACGTGTGTATGTGTGTGTACACAGCCATGTGTCTTTGGATATCTATAAAGATATACAGGTTTCCCTCACTTCACAGGGGCTCTGTATGCGTGAATTCACTCTTATGCGGTGACCCTTTTTATACCAAAAACTCATTACGTGTGAGGTAAATTCACTGTTCTGCGATCCCTGTGGAGGAAGCCCACAGTCAATTGCTTTGTGCAGTGCATTGTGGGAGTGACGTGCACCAAAATACAGTCTCCTGTGTGGATCTTTGCCCCTCGCTCATTGTCTGCAACACGTGTTTCTGTAGTTGTCATCCCCATTATGATAGTGCCCTGTGCTTGTGTGTACTGTCTGCTGTTGGTGAGTACCAAAATTGTCTTGTAAAAGTAGTA
>NW_017729034.1:56856247-56884555 GCF_001723915.1 Gavialis gangeticus
GTCATGGTCTTGGAACCTATCCCTATTTGTTACATTGTAAAGTGGGTGCAAACACAGGTTATCCCCCATTTTCTGGGAACACATGTACAGCATGAAGCGAGAGAAACCTGTACATATATCTGTCCACTTACCTAGCTAGTTACCTATATATAACATAAGCTTCATCGGATGCTGAGCAGGCCCCCCCCAGAAATAGCAAAGATGCAGTGGTTATTCGATCCCAGACTGCTACAGGGGTAACCCTAGATACTCTTTGCCTAATGTTTATTGAAGCACATATTTTATATTTCTCTGCATATTTGGTCTTTCAGATCTACCTGTTGTCCCCATGGCGGCTATTTATTCTGGAATTCACTTGAAGCTGAAAAGTGCCAAGACCTCCTGGGAAGACAAACTCAAGCTAGCTCACTTTGCATGGGTTTCCCATCAGTGCTTCCTTCCTAATAAAGAGCAAGTGGGTTCTTGTTCTGTTTTTCTTTCTTTGTTTTGTTATTGTTAAATACAGAAAAAAGGGTACTGTTTAAGTTGTCATTGAAAACTTGCAGATTCAAAGTATCTGTAATGCATTGCTTGTTTCTAGACCTAGTGCCAATATAGCAGTGACTGGTCACTGCTACTATTTTGGTTTGGGGTGTTTTTTACAATGGCCTATGTGAACGTAATTTGGTATCAGTTCATTTCCCAATAGACTGTATCATCCCCATCACAAAATGTGCACTAAATATCTGGTGTCCTGGGATTCCTCATTTAGTATCTTTAGCAGAAAATCCTACTATAATATGGACTAACTGATCACCCATATTCTCACTTTTAGAGGCATTTGCTCCCAGTCAGGGTCAAAATATTTAGAGGTGTTTGATTTCAGTTAGGGCAGAATGGGAAAGAGGCTGTAGTACCTATTTCATGAATGAATGCAAGACTTTAGTCTCCAAAACTGTTGGACCAGCATGTTTCATTTCATCCTGTATCTGGTCCCACCATGTCTCCAGATTACCTCATCAGTCCATTACTGGCATGGGGTGACATGGCTATCTCATGGTCCAGGAGGGGGATCTTGGACTGAGTGGAAGAGCCATTTGTGACTGAGACTTATTTCCTGCTAGTTTTGTTAGTGTCTGGGCAGAGCATCTACTGACTCCTTGGATTCTTCCTTGGAGGCAGCAGTGGCCTTTCACACACACATGAAATGTTCACGTATGAATCGTTTGTTTCAATCCTGTAGTCTACACCCTCAGTCCTTTTTTAACTCTTTGCCTAGCATATTAATTGGTTTTTGGGGATTTGTAGTCTCTTGCCTCACCTGATTTGTAGTCCCTTGGACATGTGTAGTCTCTTGGACAAGCACCTGGCTGGGGTCACATGACCCCAGCACTTTTTTCTGCCACTGGCAGAGGGTTGGACTCTGTGATCCTTTGAAGTCCCTTCTGACCCTAGCATCTATGAATCTGTGATGGGATGGTGCATTCTAGTGCTCATTACTTAGTGTAAAAAAAATAGCACTTTTCTTGAACCAATGTTAGCCCACAAAACTTTATGCAAGTTCTTTTTTTTCTTAATTGTCTTAATTTGTTTGAATTAAGACATGTTTAAACATCTTGCTAAGAGAGCAACCATTTAAATCTAATTTAATCAAATTTAATTATATTTTAAAGGTTTTCATTTAAATATTCTCTTTGTAGTGTTTATTTCAAAAGTGTTTTCTTGATGGAAAAAATTAGAATTATATGTATTTTATATCCATATACCAAAAGGAAACAGGACTTGAAAGCTTTATCTTTGCTTTTCTGTGCAACTTGAGATCCATGTCAGTGGTTTAATAACTTCAGAAACTTCATTATTTCTATTACAGAAGTTTAAAGCTCTCTCGCCTTTTTTGGCAAACAAAGATTTTCTTAGGTGCGAGCTGTTTGGCTCACTGGTTTACACTGTATGCTGTTTCCTTTCCTCGTAGTAGGTCTGAAAATGTTATAAGAGCCGGGTTGTGTCTGTAGTGATCAGGATAGAGTTTACAATATGAAGACCGTTTAAGTTTAAAGACTTTTATAAGCCTTTAAAGGTCAGACTGGCGCTCTGGAGCTTGTAATTCTATAGTGGTGATTGTAGAGCTTATGAGATCTTTATGTTCAGTCTGAATGTTCTTTGCCCAGGGATCTTGTTAGTTTTGTAGTTTATACAATCTGCTAGGCTTCAGGAGTGTGATATGCCTAGGGAAATGATTGAAACAGTTGGAACTCCAAAAAAGTGAAGCCAGACCTATACAAATAGCTTCATTTGTGGATTGAAACTTGGAACAAGTATGCAAGTTCTTTTTGTATTTGGGATTTAAAGTAATTTTTGATGCAGGATTGTGTTTTAATTGTGAAGTGCATACCCTTACCTCTTCACAGGGAGGCACAGACATAGCGGTGTAATAGGGTTTTTTTGTTTTTATCTTACAGGTGTTACTTGATTGGGTGAGCCATACATTGGTTTCTTTTTACAACAAGAAACTTGACCTGGAGGATGAAGTTGTTGAGAAACTTTGGGCCTACCTGGATAATATTATCCATAGCAGAAAACTACAAAACCTCCTAAAGAATGGAAAAACGATCAGCCTCAGTTTTTCAATTGCACAGGTAATTCCAACCAAACAATTTGGAAGATGCTGGATCTGACTCTGTTTTAGAGCTTGCAAAATGCATGAAATATAATTCACTAAATAACATTCTGGCTAATTATTCCCCCCCTCCTCTCCCCACACACTGCCTAATTACTTTGAATTTTTAAGGCAATATGTTGTCTTTATCCACTTTGCTGCAAGAGAGAGGATTTTTGTGGAGAACAGTGTGAAAGACAAAACTTCCTAATAACATCAAGCTAGAATGATCACAGGCTTTCCTTTCTCCAATCACTTAGAGAGGGAACTGTCTTAAATATGCTGGTTAGTAGGAAAAGACCCAGTCAGACGTGCACTGTTGAAATTTGTTCGATCACATAGTAGTTGAGCCAAAAATTCCTTTATTAAATCCAGAGGCCAATAGCGGTACTACAGTTACTATCTCTTCTACTACTACTGAAAGCTTGTGAGGGGTATTGGGTTCTTGTGCTAGGTGTTATACATGCATGTAGACACATTTTCTGTGCTGAAGAGTTTATGAGTTGACTATGGGATCAGACTGTGCCTGGGGATTGGGAGTGAGCACTGACAGATTTTTGTCCTTGTTTATATTAAGGCCTGCTGCTATGTCCGCCTAGAGCTGTTCAGCACAGAAAAGATGACGCTGCCCCAGTCCCTGCAAAGTTTATTTCTGGCTGCAAAATTGATACTGAATCCTTTTGTTCTCCCTTCCACCCCCCCAATCTTCAGGTCATAAATAAAAGGATATCAGAGTCCTGTGCACAAGGGCACCTCGTGAACATCGGCACAGTGCTGAGCTGCTGCAGAGGCATCCTTTCCACTCCTCCCCTCACCATCATTTATACAGCAAAATATGAGCTGATGGTGGACCTCCTGAGCAAGTTGTCTTGGTTGGCCTGTAAGCAGCTGACCTCAGAGGATGCTGTGACTTCACAGCTGTTTGATGTCCTCCAGCTCACCTTTGCTCAGTACCTCCTGCTTCAGAGGCAGCAAATCAATCCAAACCGTGTGTTTGGGCAAGTGACCAGCCACTTGTTTCAAGCATGTCTGCTTCTGAGACATCTGCTGATTTTCAGAACATGGATGCAGTCAGATGACAGCCACGTACGTCAGCACTTAGGCAAGGAAATCCGAACTTACATAGAGACCATGCTGCAGACTGGGATATTTCAGCTTGAGCTCTTGTCATCCTATAAAGAAGAGCTGCTGCAAGAAAGGGAACTACAAGGAAGGAAGAAAGGGGCTCTTAAAACTCTCCTTGTGCCAGTCAGTACAGTGCAAAACAAGCTGAGTGATACCAGTTTTTGTGAGTCTGCTCTCCATGGAAACGTGGTAGCAAATTCAGTGCCTCTACTTTACAAGCTTTTCTTGGACTCTTACTGTAAGGCAGAAAACCACCTGCTTTGCTTCCACATGTTCACCAGGCTTTATAGCTGCCTCAGGCTTTCTTACCTGCAGGAGGACCGGTGGGAGGGGAAGACACTCTCTCCTTCAGTCTGGAACACAGAGCTACTTGCAGTAGAACAACTCCTGAACTTAGTGCTCAGCAACGACATCTACAACATTGCTGCTGACCGCATCCGGCACAAGGAAATCCAGTTCCATTTTTACCGCAGGCTGGCAGAGACCCTGGTGAATCACTCTCAGGCTTCCATCCCAGCTTGGTTTCGGTGTCTCAAGACTTTGATTTCGTTGAACCATTTGATAGTAGAGCCAGATCTAGATGATCTGGTGGCCTCGGCATGGGTCGATGCAGACGTCTCTGAGCTCCGTACAAAGAAGCCCCAGGAGGCCCTCATAAATGTCATGTTTCAGACTTACACCAAGCTGCGACAGTTCCCAAAGCTTTTTGAAGAGGTACTGTCTGTGATATGTCGTCCAGCTGCTGAGGAACTGAGGCTGCCAGTCTTGTCTGCTGACCTGACAGTGAAGCTTTGTGAGTGCCTCCTCGAGCTGCCACCCAACCAGATTCTGGACATTTTGTCACTCATCCTGGAGAAGTGCCGGACTTTCATCATTCGCTATGTGGAAGGGGATTCTGACATGGCCTTGAAACTGCTGTCTTTGAGTTCGGTGCTGCATGCTATTATGTTCAATATGAAATGTCTGGACAATGTCTCCCCTTTGCCTGTGGTCCTTCGCACTCAGAGTCTGCTGGGTGAGCTGCAGAAAGAGCTCATCCAGCCCTTGCTGGACCTTCTGAAGGATTGCTGTGTCAAGGAAGAGAAGGCAGACCTTTGGCTAGAGAAGACCAGTGACTCTGCTCTCCTCCTTGTCTACACATGGGTGGAGGTTGACACTCTGCTTCATATAAACTGCAGCAAGTACATTTGTCCACTGGCTGACATTGTTCCTGCTGTTAGTGATTCTGCTGTGGAGAGCTGGGATTTCTCAGCCCTTCTTCCCACTGTGGATGCCCAGTCTTGGAAGAAAGTAGTGGGGCTCTCAAGCAACTGCTTCTCAACTAGTAAATATTGCTTAGAACTGCTTGCTCTTCAGAAAATGAAAAAGATTTTAATACAGAGCAGTTCCAAGACTGAGGCTGATCTTCAAGCCTTGCAGAACATGACAGCCTTCATCCTTGAATCTGGGCGATCAACCATGAGCACAGGAATGTCTGAGCCCTGGAATGGCAATGCCAGTGCGGTCACTGCCTTCAACTATCCCACTGCACACTGGCACCTTGTAGTCTCAAACCTTACAATCCTGGTTCCATATTTTTCTCTGAGAGATGTTGAGTACCTCGCTGACATGCTCCTGAGGACTTTATCATCCATGCAAGATCAGGAGGTTCCTGCTGATCATGAGTCCTCTGTCACAGTTGGAAAAGTGTCCAGTGATTTGCTGCATAGTTCTATTTTTCCAGAAATTCGGGTGCTGCACTGTACTTTTATAAGTTGCATTATTCAGCAGTGCACTGGCATGGTACATTTGGCTGCTAAGGGCCCTGCAGATCATCCTCTTCTGTTGCTCTCCACAGATAACATACCATGGCATGAAGAAGTTCTTTCTTCTTGCAAAACTTTGGATTTGCTAGTAGCACCATCAGGAAACAAACTGTTAAAGAATGAACCCAGCTTATGCTGGAAAACAATGGAAGAAGTTGCTCAAAATATATTAACACTGACAAGGACCAGCTCCCCTGTTACCTTGGAAGAAGATACGATAGAGAGGCTTTCAGCTCTACTAGAGATCCTATCTGCACTGAAACTTGACAGTCTCTTTCCTTCAGACCATACCCGGTGTTTTCTCTTGTTGCTGTCCTTGGTAGCCAATACCAGAGCTAATGCCTCTTGCAGTAAGCTGAAATTTCTAAGTACCTGCTTCCACCTACTAACGTGCCTACAGACTGGCAGAAATGCCAACTCCAGTTTTAAGGTTTTCCATGCCAGTGACGTTCTCGAGGCTGTCATGACTTCTCTCTTCTCAACTAGCAAGTGCTTTGATGGGACATCTCCTACGTGGGCAGAATTTCTCCAGGTGATCCAAAGCTTTCTGGAACATTTCCTTCAGATGACTGTGGAAAGGAGGTGGAGCATGAGACTCAATTTGGAAAAGTTCACAACTTTCCTAGCAAACTGCAAACCAAGTGCAGAGGCAGCAAGAGGCAAGAGCAGGAAGAACTGGAATCCAGCAACTGGGCAGCTTCTTCTCGTGGCACTGACCACTCTGTGCCACATTCTGACTCTCTTCCATCAGCAGCAGCAAGAAAAGGGACAGCAACCTACAGAAGAGCTCTCTGCTTTGTTGGAATTGGCAGTTCTCCACACAGGAGCAGCCATTGAGTCCTGCCTTTGGAACTGTGCCAAAGACCAGCCTTTGCCTTTAACATTTATACCCTCTATCACCACTCTTCTGAAAGCAGATTTGAGATTTATGAATAGGGACAGCGAGGCAAAGAGTCCTAAAGACCTTAGCAAACACTGGGAGTGTTCCCACGCTGAACTGTACCAAAAGTTTTACTCTCAGATACTGAGAGAGTTGGCCTCGGCAGGAGGCCATCTTCAGTTTCTTCGGTCCGCTCTGCAGTTTTTAACTGTCTTCTGCTCGGCACCAGATCTGTATCCTGGAAAAGAGACTGCTATCACTGTGTTTTACTCTTTAAAAAAACTCCTTGCTGGTATGGATTTTTTAAAATCCCCTCTCTATCTTCTCAGAAAATGTAGGGATACTGGGGTGGGTAAAAATCACATTAACTTATTTTCTTTGAGTGTCTAGTCATGTTAGCAAATCTGCAAGTATTCTGTTGTTTGCTTTTTTTTTTTATGAGCACGTCAGAAGCTTTCAGAGAGAAACTGTGATGGTGGTAACTCATTTGGATCTAACTTGACAGTGGTCTCATCTGGAAGGCATTTTTTGGGTGTCAATCGTAGTTATTTTTCTTTGAAACTCTCTTCCCTCCATGCCTGCCATCCCCCAGATTTCTCTTATTTGAAACAGTAGCTATTTATGTGCCTGTGTGTTCCATTTTAATGGAAAAGACCTGTTTTGCATGCAGTAAGACACTTTCTGTTGGTGCCTCCTGCATTGTTTGTGGCAACAGTTTGGACATCAAGGTTTGAAGATGTAACCCTAAGCCTTTTATAAAATGATATAATAAAGTTTTAGAAATGGTGGTGCAAGCCAGTGAGACAGCAATCTAAAACACACTGATAATGACTGTTTTGCTGTAGGGTTTTTTAGGGATGCTCTAAAAATGTTGTGTTGGTATTTTTTGCTCGTGCCTAGTGTTTATTTGATAAATTGATAGTGTTAGAGTGATGCTGTAGCTGTGGTGTAAACTCTTCACGCAGCATGTAATTAAAGTATTGAACTCATTGCCACCAGATGTTGTGGAAGGTGACAGTTTAGCCAGATTTTAAAAAAGGTTGGACAAATTCTTGGAGGAAAGGGGCATCACTAGCTACTGAGTACAAGAGGTAGGGATATAGCCTCTGAATCGGAACTTCCTAGACCTTAAATGGTGGAGGCTGCAAGTGAGAGAGACGGCCAGTGGAAAAAAACTGGTCAGACCCTGTTCACTCTCCTTTCCAGCATCTACACTCTGCCACTGTGTGACACATGACACTGGGCAAGATAGATTTATGGTTTGACCTAGTAAATGGCAGTTCTTACGTTCTTGTGTCCAGACAATTATGTGAGAAGCAAGGGTTTTTTTGGGGTGATGCCTTTTATTGGGCCACCTGCATGGTTAGAATAAAGTTAGACAAGTGGGTCTGAGGAGGGAAGCAAGCAAGCACAGCAAATGTAAAGAGCTGAGAGGAAATGGTTTGGCACTTTTTCACCTGGAGATCTTGTAGGGCCTTATGCAGGTGGATGAATATTGTCCATACTTGTGGCTGAGGAAATGGAAAAAGCAGAAGGCCTGGCTTTTGGAGATGCCAGAAACCTGTATTTCCAGAGCTGATGCTAGCTGTGAATGCCTTTGCTTGCTTGCACATAGTGGACACATTCCCATGAGTAGGAACGTGCGTTTCCGCGGGGACAAATAGCAGCAGTTTATATTTGTGCCATTGCTACTTGTCCTCAGGCACTCCCCTGCATATGAGCTCTGGCTCACGGCAGATTGTCTCAGGTAGGGTAGGGGAGGCTGGAGGCTGGAGCCAGCATCTGGGCTGGCCCCAGCATCCTTACCTGGGATCATGGGGGGCCTCCCAGGACTGCAGCAGTGTTAATCTGGGCTTGCAGAGCCTGCTCGACTGCCGGAGTGTGGCTCTGGCTGTCCAGGCTTCCATTTCAGGCAGCGCTCACTATAGCCACATGTGCCACCCCACTCTTTTTTCTGTGTTTTTCTTAAGATACCAGGGGTTCCTGGTATCTAATTTTGCCTCCATGCTTTAAATATGCAGCGTGGGGTACCTTTTCACATGCACCTTGTGCTTTTTGTGGTGCCTCAAAAGCTTTTGAGGCACTGAAAAGTGCATGCTCCCCCTCACAGGGATATGGCCAGTGAGTCTGATAAATTTGGTATTAGAAGCCCAGTCCTTTTGATTGCCAGTAGTCTAATGTCTAATGGTATGTTGCCTCCCTCAAAGTATAATGTACATTGACATCGTACAGACTCATTGTACTCTAAACAAAACTGGCAACGTTCTTTGGGGCAGGTTGGATTCAGCTGAGTTTAGTTCTACAGCATGTTCTTTTGAATGTTGATGTTGCCCTCTTGCTTGATTCTTAACATGTCTTTGCCCAGGAGCACAATTGTAGTGCAGTTCTGCATGGGGAAAATCTTGGCAAATCTGGTTGTGAACCTACCTGAGGCCCTTGCTAGCAGAGATGCGGAGAGACTGTATAACAGCTGCTATATACAGATACAAAAGCTGTCTCTCAAGCTGTGTATCTCAAGTCTTCAAAGTTGCAGAATTCACTTGCAGATGCCAGTGTGTATGTAGAAATTAAATCACGGGAATCGATGTCAAGTCTACCAAATTCTGATGCTACTTCTTAACACTATCTGCCTCCACACCTACTTGTCTCAGTTTACTTGTATGCAAAACTGGTATAATGCTTTAGTGTGGAGACGGGATTTTTTGGTAAAAAGCTATGAGATTCTGTCATGGAAAGTGTTGGAGAAAAGCAAGGCATTAAAGAAGTTAAAATATCTGTTTCTCGTACCCAAAATCTTGCAATTTTGGAGCTGAGAAAAAATTGCTAAGTAAACGAAAATATAATCTGGTCATAACTTGTATGTATATACATGTAGGTATATTCATTTATTTAAATATGTTGGAGGTATGGTCTAACAGAGATCTTGCATATCAACTCAATGCCTGTGGTATTTGTAGCTCTTCTCCCCAAGCCCAGATATCTTGCAGCCTGATCAGTTTGTTCCCATAGTTCATGGACAGGCCTCATCATGGTGTGATGAGAATGAAGGCATTTCATCAATATGATAACAGTGGCATAAACAGTAGGGTTACTGTGTTTTGAATGACATGTTGTTATGAATAGGAAGAGACTGTGTTTTGCAGGCAAATATTGTAAAGGCCCACAGTCCCGTTCTAAGGACTGATTTAAAAACTGTTACATATGGCAGTTCTCTGTGTTTGATAAACAGTTCAAATGTGTTTGTCTTCCTTCTTAATATGCAGGTTCTGGGATCACAGTCCAGGTGATTCAAAATATAGAAATACAGCTGACAGAGTTGGGTACTCAGCTGTTGGAGAGGTGTACCACTGAGGAGTTTTATGCCATGATGAAACTGGTGTTCCAGGGAATTGAGGTTAGCAACCTTTGGAAGCAGAATCCTCAGGTAAGGAATGTTTGGCTTATTTTTTGTCTCTGTTTTCCTTGTTTTTTTTCTTTCTCTGCCTTGAAGAACTGAATTAGTATGGTATCCAACAAAGTGGGTGGTAGGAAAGAGAGGCCAGAGAGCATAAGCTGAGTAAGAAGTAGGAGTTTGGCCTTAAAAGCATTTTTCGTTATGCTGCACAGACGGGTTGCTTTAATGGTGTTAAATCTGGTGCTTAGATGCTGTAATGAGGAGTGCTCTGGAGATGCCAATGACAGACAGAATCCACTGAGAAGGAAATGGAGGAGACTTTCAGTAAGATTTAGCAGTCTGACTCCCACTGATAGCACTGGGAATCGCATGGATTTCTCCCTGCGAGCTGTGCTTGAGTTGATTTCAGTGCTACAATAGCAGCTTTTATTTATCCAGGAGAATCCTTAGATCACTCCCTGAAAAGTGATTTATCCCAGTTATGCAGATGATTACTAGGAAGTTGCTTTAATTTCTGTGAATGTTTTGACTTAGAATAATGCATCAATGCCTTGCCTAGCTTGCTTAAATCACACACTGTGTAGGGTCTGTACGCCTCTTTTGTGTTAGTCAGAATGTGCCAGTTCTCTCATTGTTCCAGTCTGTGAATCAGCAGGCCTCATTTTCCTGCAGTGTAGGATTCTTGTTAATCTTTGTACTGCTCAGCATTAGCTTAAGCATTTTCCATTTTCCTGGTGCTTTGCACATACACTTTAATCATCACCAGGGATCTGGGTTTTTTATTTCCCATGGGGGGAAAAAAAGGAGAAAAGAGCGGATTTTACCTTTTACTGGAGGCCAACACAGATTTCTCATTTTACTGGAGAAACCTGAGGATTTTGCAGTTTTGTAATGAGCTCTCAGTAGGCTGGCAGGGTGCTAGCCTGCAAGGGGCTGGGAAGGAGCAGGAGCAGGGTCATCAGGCAGGGGGTGCTATATGCAGGTATATGCACATGGCTGCCAGGCACCCTGGAGAGCAGCTCCCACAGATAAGGGGAGGGGGCGAGGGGGAATTGAGGCCCCTATAGGGAGTGAGGGAGTTGGGCAGGGCTGGGAGTGGGCAGCAGGGACCTGGCACAGCTTATCCAGGGGACAGGGAGGGTGGGGCTGGCTCTCCATGTCTGCATGCACTCCTGGGAACAGGAAGGACAAATGCCCCCCAGATCTGTGTGCAGGGCATGGGCATGGGCTGCCCACTTCAGGCTCAGACTCCTGCCCTGCTTCCCTCCCCGAGTGCCTCTGGAACTCAGCAGGTGTGACCTAGCGCTGCAAAGAAGAGCGGGGCCACACAACAGAGCAGCTTGCCACTGCAAGTGAGGGGGGACCATGAGGGACCTTTCATTTTAATCATGGATTTTGGGGGTTTTATCAGAGAATTTGCGATTTTTATTTCTTTTTTTTTATCAGGGAGAACCAAGATCCCTGATCATCACAAGCCTTCTGTGAACAGGGTGAATCAGCCTATGGGAAAATCGATACTAAGACCAGACACAATTGTTTGGGGGCTCTTTTCCATGAAAATTTCCCACTGTTGCTACAGGTGCAGCATAAACAAAACACTGGAGGCCCCTGATTCTAGTCATCATGTTGTCTCTACTTTGATCATTGTTGGCTGACGTGGTACTTTTAAGCAGCAGCACTATGCGAGGTCCCAGTTACACTGGTGCTCCTGTCGTTCCATTCCATGAACTTTCTGATCCCAGGCTTGTCTTTCTGATATCTGAGCAGAACCCAGTAGTACATTAAACAAGGCAACTGATTTCTTTTCTCACTGGAGCTACATTGGGAGTGATAATACTGGGAGCATTTTGACCAAAATAAAAAGCCTGGTATGTCCACCCTTTGGAAAATGAGTTGATTTAGGCCATGGACAGGCATACCGTGAAGTGCTCTAAATCTGTAGTGCTTCAGGGCATGGACAGACATACAGAACCCAGCCAGAGCACTTAAAAATCACCATGACAGCTTGCAGCATTCTGCTCTCCAGGTGGGGGGGCATGATAGAGGTTTGTTTGGTCTTCCAACATCCTATAGTGCTCTGCTCCTCTCACAACAGGAGAGCATGGCAGATGGCCAGTGAGTGCTTTCCTATGCACTTGGCCTCCAGTTTCCCCTTTCCAGAGGTGGAGAGCTGTGCAAAGAATCATTCTTTCCAGCCCCAGGGATATCTTAGTGCGCAGGAGAGTGCTCATGGGCTGACCACCTTGCTATCTCCTATCCCCCCTTTACTGGTTGAGGGGGAGGGCAGAGCTCTGTGGAATGGTAGGGGATGGAGAAACTCCCCATCATACACCGTAGAGGGTACAGACATAATCAGAAGTGCTTCAAAATAAAGTGCTTCTAAATAGTTACTGTTTTATCAAAAGGTATTTATGGCGGGCTTCATCTGGTGTCACATGGGATCATCAGGCTTGCATGATTGTTTCCATGTTCTTCAAACTGTTTCAAATGCTGCATCTGTCCAGGGCTTTCTGGGAGTAGTGGGTCATACCCAGATACAACTCAGGGAAAGCTGGCCCAGGTTCTGCTCATTTTGAAAAGGCATCTCTGTCATGGATATAGCCAGTAGGTCATTTTTGTTAAAGAGATATGCAAGTCTTCCTACCTGGTTCATATAATACCTATCACCTTAGCGTATAAGCATTGAAATGCATGTGTGTGAACTGTAAGGTTAAAATGCACTGGTAACACACCTTCAGTTTGGTTCACTTTAAACGCTCTATGACGTCCCAAGCTATTTACTTCTTAAGTAAGTTGCGCAAAGGTGCAGGTATTTGTTCTGCTTCCTTCTGTTAACTACAGTGGCCACTATATGGCTTGCTGTGTGATTATTTTTTAAATGTATTAATGTCTTGAATTGCTTTTAAAATAAACTTTGTTCAGGATACAATTACCAGTCAGCTCCTAAAATCTTTTTTGCTGCTTTTAATCTTCAGGCTTTTACAGAGATGTAGTCTAATATGGGGATTTTTGCTTTATAAAGGCTTTGAAGATGCCTCAAACTATGTCTCCCTAATAAGAGTTCTGCCGTGCTACAAAAAACATATTTATTTTCTGCCAGTGACTGCTTGTCTCCTTGCTTCCTGCAGGAAGTACTGTCAGCTGTTACCCTAATCAAATTGCTGCTCAGCTGCCCGTTAAGTGGAGAGAAAGAGAAAGCTTTCTGGTTTGCCAGTCCCCAGATAATCACAGCATTGGCTGTAAGTATCTCACAGCTCCCATGGCTGTAACTTCATTATCTCCCCCTTGTTTGGCTGAGCCTGCAACTATTGTGTCTGAAGCACGAAATGTATTTTAAAAAATAAATAAAAATGATGTATTTTATAGGAGTTGGTTTATGATTTGTTTCCACTGCTTGGAACAAATCTCTCCAGATAAATCCTTTTGTCTTGGCACAAAGCACATTACTGTTATCATCATTTTGAAGAGATATAATTCCCTGGAGCTTCCCTGTAATACATGGGAGGACTTGCTAGTCTGCATGGAGGGGTTGGAGAGCTGCCCTTCTCTGTGTCCTGGACAGCTGTCTTTCAGACTCATTGGAGAAGGGAACTGTTGTGTTTTGGCATGTATCAAAGCAAAAAGCCAACAGATTTAAAACAAAGGCTAAGTACATTACTAAGAAGCATGTGTGAAAATAATAGAATCATAGAAAGTGAGGGTTGGAAGGGACCTCAGGTGGGCATCTAGTCCAACCCCCTGCTTAGAGAAGGACCAGCCCCAACTAGATCATCCCAGCCAAAGCTTTATCTAATCAGGTTTTGAAACTTCCCAAGGATGGAGCTTCCACCACCTCTCTGGGTAACCTGTTCCAGTGTTTTATTATCCTCCTAGTGAGAAAATTCTTCCTCATATCTAACCTAAACTTCCCTTGCTGAAACTTGAGACTGTTGCTCCTTGTTCTATCATCTGCCACCACTGAGAACAGTCTAGCTCCATCCTTTTTCAAACCCCCTTCAGGTAGATGAAGACTGCTATTAAGTCCCCTCTCAGTCTCCTCTTCTGTACACTAAATAAGCCCAGTTCCCCCAGTCTTTCCTCATAAGTCATCTCCCAGCCCCTTCACCATTTCTGTCACCTTCCACTGGACTCCCTAATTTGTCCAGATCCTTTCTGTAGTGGGCAGCCCACAGCTGAACACAGTACTCCAGATGTGGCTTCACCAGTGCTGAATAGAGGGGAATAATCACTTCTCTTGACCTACTGGCAACACACCCACCAATACAGCCCAGGATGCCATTAGCCTTCTTAGGAACTAGGGCACACTGAATTCAAGTTTCTCAGCCCTTTTTACCCAACACCCTATTGCAGTGAGACTGGTGCTCACCTTGGGGCTAACTGACCCTCTGGTCTTGAGTTTGCCTGGCAGTGGTTTGGGCATGATTAGCAAAACTCTTGCTGTTATTGAAGATGCCACTTTCCCATCCTTAATGGCACATGTGTGGATGCTCGTGAAGGACAGAACCATTGGACACATATTTGGAATAATACAGACACAACAAGTGAGTGTAAATAGGAACCATTTATCGTGGTTGTTGTGAATCTTCTCTAGGGCAGTGGTTCTCAACCTTTTTTTTTGTATCAGGTCCCACTTGTCCCCTTCACTCCCAACCTGCTAGCCCCAGTCCCCCAGTGTGTGGGGCAGGGGGTAGTTGTGTGGGGCAAGGGAGGGGGAGGTTCCAGCCCCTTGCAGGCTGGAACTCTGCCAGCCTGCAAGGGAAAAGCCACGTTTCCCAAATGTTTTCCTTTAAAGGAGAATCCATTTTAAAAGTTTGTCTGTGGCCCTTTCATATTCTTGTGACCCACTTTCTGGTCGCAACCCATGAGTTGAGAAATACACAAACACATCCCCACTGCCCCCACACACTTGGTGGGGTTGGAGCATCGGGGCAGGGGGCAGTCGGTCGAGAATGAGGGTCACTGGGTTGGAACTGGCCATCAATGTTTACAAATGGGTCCTGGTATAAAAAAAGTTGAGAACCACTGCTCTAGGGAATTGTGGTATCGCAGCAGCAGTCCACAGACTCAGCAGTGCTTGCAGGAAATTACATGTGTGGACACAATATCATCCATGCACTTAGAATGGCTAGTGTGAGTGGGGCTCTTTATTCACATAGTTATACCAATATTAATCCTCCAGGTTCAAGTACAAGGGTGTGTTGGGGGAACCTATTTTTTTCTTCTTCAATTTCACATGTAGATGCAATGCAGAGAAGCCTGCCAGGACCAGCTGCTGATTCCCACCATTGTTGTGCCTATACTGGAGGCAGTAGCAGCCCTCCTGAGGCAAGGAGAAGAGATTCTCACAAACCCACATCATGTGTCGCTGGTGTTTAATATTCTTCTAACAGTCCCTCTGGATCATCTGAAGACACAGGATTATGGCAGCGTATTCCTGGGAATCCACGAAGTGCTCTTCTCTATCCTGCAGTGTCACCCTAAGGTCTGTGGGGACGGGAGGAAGCAAGATGGGTATGCCAATGATCAGAAATGTTTTTAAAAACAAGATGTAAATCCCTGACTTCTGAGCTATATCTTGAAGACCCCCCCCCAAAACTTGTGGTTCTAAAAGTATTTGCACCAGTTTCATCGAAGGGTTGTAGCCCTGGAAGCTTGTGAGATACCAGATCCTAAAAGACACTTGCTTCAGTCACTGTCTTGCTTTGCTTTCTGCTTACACTTTAAAGAATCGTTTGACTGCAGATTTGTCACAAACCTCTGGAATCAGATTAGGGTAATCTTTTCTAAAGTGTCAAGATCCATTTTTAAAAAATAACATTTCAGAGCAGAAGTCTTTGTAGAGATCAGTAGGATTTAGGTTCCTACCTGTGAAAGCCACTTCTGAAAATGGGGATTGGGCACCTTAGGGAATGTTACACTTAAAGGTTTATGTTAGTGGGAAGCTGCTTGTAGAAGCTGCCTTCTGCTGATGTGTAAGTATTGTTGGACTGTAAATCTCTTGGGCTAGCAATAGTTTCAGGACAGACACTATCCATTGCTTCCTGCAAGCATTAATTCAGTGTGAATTTCAACCTCTGCTTTGAGTCTGTAGGGTGATTCCTTAAGGATGATGATGACTACAAATCGTTTGTAGCAGTATGGGCCAGGACTCCACTGAGCTGTGGAGCTAGTGAAACACAGAATACAGAAAAGATTATTCTCAGACCCAAAGCACTTGCAATCTCTGCAGCTTCCCTTGCAGTGCATACATTCTCTGTAATTGTGGGGTGTCAAATAACCTGCCATGGAAACCTTAGAATCATGCTTTCTGCCTTTTTTTGTTTTGCTCTGCTGCATCCAGTTTTGCCTGATACTGTTTCATTTGATGTTCTTGCAGGTGATGTTAAAAGCGGCTCCATCTTTCCTGAACAGTTTCAGTAGGCTGGTGGTTTCTGTCATGCATGAGGGACGACAGAAAGGAGAACGAGGTGCTGTTCCACTGTTTTTACGGGCCTATCCTTCTCTGATCCTGTGCAACACAGAGAAGAAAATGCAAAACAAGGCAGACTGTAACTGTAGACATTGAAATAAAGACCTAGTACCATAATGTGTCTTCAAAGCCACTAGCCACATGTGCAGAGGTAAGCACAAGCTGTGTCATAGCTTGTGCTCCTAGGAGTAACTGACACCCTTTGAAAGGGTACACAGTGCATCTCCTCACTCCCCCCTATGCTGCCTTATAATCGCCCAGGACAGAACTAAACTTTGCCTGTGTTTACTTTACCCTGCCGCACTAGACCTTGCTTCTAAGCCACCAGAGCATGTACGTGCCCATGTACTTCTGGCAGCTCTCCAAGTGCAAAGTGGAGCAGCTGTTAAAAAGAACCATGGCAGCTGGTGGAAAGCATGGCAGTGTTTACATGTACATGCTAGCTGCTGTGTGGCAACACAAGCCTTACTCTGCTCAGCAGAGGTAGTATAACTGTCAGAAGAAAAAAGGGCTCTGCCTTTGCAGAGAACCATTGGTTATGAATACACTCAACTTTAGTTCTGCTCGCAAACTCTCTAGTGTAAACTAGGCCTCATGCATTGCTTCCATTTATCATCATAGGTATGTCTCCCCTGCACTACAGGGTGGCTGAAGTATAGTGCAGAAATACCTGAGGTAGTTTTAAACTGGCTAGATTTTTGGTAGTGGTGTTAGCAGTAGAAGCAGGGAGCTGGTTGTGGGCTAATTTATCTAGTTCATCTTTCTCTTCTCTATTAAAAATATGCTAATTGGCAAGTCCAAATAAGATCCCATGGCTGGCTTGTGTTGTTGCATGTAATGAATGAGTTTTGTTTGTTTGAAAAGATTCATTGAATGAGTCTTTTTTTTTTTTTTGACTCTCAAACTTTGAACCACAATTTGATTTCTTTTTCAGGGAGCATGGATGAATTTGGAGTCGTGTTGAAATGTGCACACTTGGTGGAAAGGATGTATGACTATATTGCTGCAAAAACAGAGCAGTTCACAGTGTTTTCTCCCTTCATAGCAGCCAAATATGTGACTGAACTGCAGAAGGTAATATACATTCATCTGTCTTGAGGACTTAGTAAAGGTCTAGTTCTTTGAGATCCAGAGTATCGCCCCTCCTGGGCACACAGGGCTGCTCAGTGCTCTAAATGAGGGGTAATTTAAACACAGTTCTTGAAATAATATCTCCTTGAAAAACAACCCATGTTTACAAAATTACTTGGTTCTTCTAATATACTTTTTCGTGCACTTGGGATCCAAACTGTGGCTCTAATCCTCCCAAACTGATGTTGCTTACTCAGAGATTCTCTCTGCAAGTGCACAGCACCTTTGTTCCTTTGATAAAGCAAACCCGAAAAAGTTATTGAGGAAAAAACTCACTCTTCCATGTTGGCTCAGGCATAACCAATAAATGTGGGGAAAGATGGAATTACTGTTAGGTGGATACATAATGGGCTGAATAACCACAAACAAAGAGTAAGTGCACTTGGATAGATGTCAGAATAGCTGGGAATGTTAAGTGGGGAGCTCAGGGGACTGTGTTCTAGGTCTGGTGCCATTTAACTTTTTTATTGTTGACTTGGCTGTAGGGATAAATTAGAGAGAAGTGAGATACAGACAACAGATATGACAATGAAAAATGCAAGATGCTACCCCTAGGAAGGCACAACCAAATACACAGTGAGGGACAGTTGGTGTAGGCAGTAGCACTGCCAAGAAGGGGCTAGAGGTTTTGGTGGATTGCAAGCTCAGCATGAGTCAGCAATGGGATGCAGTTGCAAAATGTAATTTTAGGTTGCATTAACCAACATATTGTATGAAGGACTTGGAAGTGATACTGGCATTTCAGTTGGTGCTGGTTAATTTGTGCACATTTTTACAAGGATGCAGAGAAATTGGAGAGGATTCAGAGGCAAGCTTACAATATTGAGGAGGAGATGAGGAAGGGATTAGAATGCAGCCCACACAGAAAAAGGTTGAAAAAACTGGGTGTGTTTAGCTGAGAGAAAAGGAACTTGGAGGGGGATGTGATAGGTATTTTCAAATACTATTCCCCTTTGCCACAGGAGATAGGCCATGAAACAATGGGTTTAAACTGCAGCAAAACAGATTTAGATTAAATCTGAGGATAAATCTTTCTGATCGTTAGAACAGTAGAACCATCTAACAAGCTGCATGAAATCTTCTTCACTAAAAGTTTTTGAGAAAAGGTTGGATAGGTGTCTGGCTGAAACAGCATGGGAGTACCTACCACATCCTACATCTGGGCAGTCAGTTGCACTAAATGACCTGGGGCTTTCCTTCCAATCCTGTGATTCTATAAATCACACATGTCAAAGGTACAGCCCACAGAGCTGTATCATTCGGTGCCCAGTCTCAAAGTGACCCACATGTGGGGTGTGTCGGTCGGCCCCACATGCAACGACTGTCCCAGCTCCCATCCCAGAGTAGCCACCACGTGCAATACAGCCCCATAGTGTCAGCATTGCATGCTGCAGCTGCTCTAGGGCACCAGAGCCGTACAGCACAGCCCGCAATGGCAGTTCCAGGGCTGTGCAGCATGACTGCTCAGGGACGGAAGCACATGCAGTGCCGCCTCTGGATCCAAATTGTAGGCTTGGTCTGTGGGTCCAGTGCAGCCCACGAATTGGCTCTGCCTCACTCACCTGCCCACTGGGCTGGAGGAGTTTGATACCTCTGCTATAAATCAAAGAGAAATACTCATAGGCAAGACTAGGACTCTGCTGAAGCCAGAGGGTTTGCATCAGCCTGTTATTACAGAAGCTGTCACATGCTATAGTCATATTTGTGCTATAGTCACATATATGTCACATGCTATAGACCAAAGTCGCATGCTATGGTGGTTGTTCCTGAGCTGCACTGATGTGTTCTGAGGCTATGAGCATGTAACTGCAGAGGCAAAGACTGAGGCATAAACCAAGCATAAAATACACATGGCAGCTGTGTGCAAATGAGTAGGCTGTGCACTTATATGTGTGAGGACTGAACAAACTGGGTGTTTGGAAATAGGCATGGGGAAGCATGAGAAAATTGCTCCTAGTTTGTGCAGAGGCAAATTAGTCACTCTTGAGAGTGGTGGAGTCCCAGCCCCCCAAGGTTTTTGTTGTTTATTCATCCCTTTTTAAAATGGGGCAGCTCGACTTGCCATAAAAGCTGATCCACTGTTGTGTTCATGGCCCAAGTTTGAGACATGCCCTTAGCAGTTTTTGTGTCTTTTGCTGGTTCCTAATTCTTTTCTTGTGCTGTGGACAGAATCAGGAGGCCAAGCTCAAGCCCTTTATCTAGATAGTTTTGGCCTACTTTTGTCCTCTCCGTGCTCCTCTATGGTTCTGATCTCCTCTCCTGCCTAGAAACAGCAAGAGGGGCTGGGGCAGAGGAGGTGAAGTTTGTCCTGCTGGGCTTGGTTTCTGTTAAGAGATTTCAGTTCCTGTTTCTGCAGCAGGCAGCCTGCTGTCTGGAGCAGCTGCTTGAGGGTCAGCGATCTCCACAGTTGTTCCATGGCCAAATCCACTTCCTGTCCAGCTCAGTTCAGCAGGTGCCATTTCATATGCCTGCCACTTAAAGCAAGTCCCAACACCAGTGTCATGTTGCAAGGTGTTGCTGTGTTTTTTAGCACTAGGATAGTTTTAAGCATCAGCTACAGAGTGTGCCAAGCCCACTGTAGTTTTGTCAACCCCCCACAAAAGTGATGTTAAAATGTTCATCATAGTTTCCTCGAAGTGTGCAGCCTGAGTCTTTCCCAGCAATAACCTTGATGTAAAGATAGGTTTGGAGTGACTGGAGATAGTGACATTAAGGACTGTAAGTAGGGTGATAAATCTAGCTGCTCCTGTCCTGTGCATCCTTTCCCCCAATAGGACTAACTAGGGTAAGCTGAGTGCTTGCTGCCACTTGAATTGCAGTGACCAGGCTGCCACTCAGAATTCTGCCTGCATACCTTTGCAGCATGCCTGCCCTGCCTGTATCTCCAGCAGTGCTCATTAACTGCAGTAGCCTTCTGTCTGGCAGCAGCTCTGCCCATTTCCAAATCTTTGTTGGGACTTAATAGCTTCCTGAGTCCTTGCTTTTTGTAATCATGTTCCTTCCTCTCCCCTTCCCCTCTTTCCCCTGACTTTTTTTTCTACTGTCTCTTACCTCTTCCAGTCAGACCTGGTAGATCTATATATGAGGAAGAACAAAAAGGGAAGGATTAATTGACAGCAGAAATGCCAGGGGCTGTTACTTGTATCAAAACAAAGAAAAGCAGGGCTAGAACAAGCATTACTCACATGTTAGTGGTATGTTTGGGTGGTCAGCCTGAAGATGAAGAGAAAACCCACTGGAGATGCAACCTGTGAATAATAGTACCTTCTTCCTCTTGTCTAGTAGTAACCATGATCAAGATTGTTGCAAGTAGGCACAAGGTTCTATAGCCCCTTTGAGGATCTTAGTCCAGGTCCAAGAAAGGCTTCAGGCATCCAATGGGGAGCTTAAGTGGAATTGTGGTGCCAGAGTCCAAAAGTACAATCCTGACAACCCCTGCTCAGCTGCTGTCTCATCCTCTTTTTTTCCTGAACAGTACAACCACTTCAGTTTTCCCATGGAAGCTCTCTGAGCATCTTGAGATGCACTGCTGCACCTTCCTACAGCTGTTCCTGACCTGATTGAGCAGTTCAGTGCCTAGCTTATGGCTAAACCCAGTCAGAAACTACCAGCTGTGCTTTTGTTACTGTTGAAGAGCTTCGAGGTCTTTGGAGGAAAAGATGCCGGGCATCTAGGGCTATTTGTTTTACAATTGAACCAGTCCATGCATAAAGTATAGCTCCAGTACTAGGCAGCTGCCCACTGGCTGAACTGACTTCAGGCAGCTGTGCTGGCTGTTAGGGCTGTGCAAAGCTTCGGTCGCTGATTCGATCTGGCCAAGATGTGGCCTGATTTGGCAGCCAAATCCGAATCGAATCAGGAGAACCTTTAATCTCTCCAAATCAATTTGGAGAGATTTGGAAATATTCGATGATTTGGACATAGACACAACTTCAGATTTTTTTTTTTTTTTTACATACCTCAAGGTACCAGGTGGCTTGTGAATGCTGAGATGGTGGGGCAGATGGAGTGTCCCATGGGAGTGCGGTAGGGTCCCCAGCACACTCAGCGGCAGACCTGAAAGTGGACCAGAAGCACTTCCAGTCCACTTCTGGGTCCACCGGAGAGCGCACAGGGGACCACCCTCCTCCCCTCCCCCCTGCTCAGCGACTGGTGCCTCCTGGGTGTGGGGGGTTCCCTGGGGTCCCCCTGTGGCCAACTGCTGAGCTGGGGGGATGCGGGGGGGGTGTCCACTTCCACTCCACTTCCGGGTTTGCTGCTGAGCATGCAGGGCCCCCACCCGCGCTCCTGTGGGATGCTCCATCAGCATTCACAAGCCATGCCTGGTACCTTGAGGTATGTAGAAAAAACATTTAAAGTTGTGTCTATGGCTGAATTGCTGTTTCTCTGAATCTACACTGAATCTTCAGATTCAGATTTGGCTGAATCAAATCAGGACAGCAATCCAAATCAACGAATTGAATTGCTGTCCTTGATTTGGGCCGAATCCGAATTAAATACGGCCCATTTTGTACACTCCTACCGGATGTCACGGACCCCGTTGCGCGGCACTTAACTGCATCTTATAGGGAGCCTCAGTGCCTCAGAGCTCTGAATTCCAGTCTAAGATTCAGGCAACTATAAGCTTGGCACTGCAGCAGGTAACTTTTAGATGCATAGTCTGCCTTTTTGTGGGGGTGGGGCAGGGCTCTGTCTCCATATTCTAAGCTTCATTCCAAACCGGTTTCCTATGACCCTTTTTTATAGCTCTGGCTCCGTCAGCTGATGCCTTGATCTTCCCTAAGGTACAAACTGACTCTCCTCTTTGCCCTAGCAAAATCCATATCATTTTGGAAGAATAGGCCCTCCTAGCTTTGGGAGGACAGGTGCTAGATAAGAATCAGTCTGAGATGGTCTTATATAATCTTGTACACACCAGAAAATTGATGAGCATGTTTATGCTAGAAATGCATCAATAGAAGCATTAGGTTCAAGACATGGGAGGTGATAGCGTCTTTATATTCAACACTGGTTAGGCCTCATCCCATATTTTAAAAAGGATGTGGAGAAGATAGAGAGGGTCCAGAGGCGGGCAACAAAGATGATTAAGGGCTTGGAAAGGAAGTCATATGAGGCGAGACTGAAGAAGCTAGGCTTGTTCAGCTTGCAGAAAAGATGCTTAAGAGGAGACATGATAGCAGTCTTCAAATACTTGGAGGGCTGCCATAAATAAGATGGAAAGCACGTTTTCTCTTTTAGTGCAGAGAGGAGGATGTGGACCAAAGACTTGAAGTTGCAACAAAAGTTGGATATCTGGAAAAAAAAACTTCTTCACTATTAGAATAGTGAGACAGTGGAATAGACTGGCTAGGGAAGTTGTAGGCTGTCTGTTCCTGGAGGTGCTCAAGACTAGGTTGGACAGCCACTGGTTGGGGATGGTTTAGGCATAGCTATACCCATGTTATACTGTGGGTATTTCCCATGCTTTGGGGCTTTGCTGGTTGCTCCTGTTCCCACCTCCCATTCTGATATGTGTTAGGATGTTTCTAAACCTTCCCAGAGATGCTGGGTATTGGCAACAGCCAAGGCTGGGGACTTTAACTGGGGTGTGCCAATACTTCTGCTGGGACCAAAGCCAGTTTCCTGGCTAGAAGGTCTTGCCCCTCTACTCAGGGTCAGACTGGTCACCATATTTGGGATCAGGAAGGAATTTGACCTCATGGTCAGGTTGATATGGACTGTGGGGGGTTTTGCCTTCCTCTGTAGCAAGGGGTGTGGCCCTCTATCTGGGATCTCTTGAACATATACTGGCAGCATTTCATAGAAGCAGGACATTGGCTGCTGTGGTTCCCGTTCTTTGCCTGTAGCAGGTGTTAGGTCTGTGTTGTATCAGGGCTCACAGTAGTCTTATACATCATTTAGATGATGGTTTGCATGGGATAGTTTGAATAGGGATGACGCTGCCTCAGGCAGGGGTTTGGACTAGATGCCCTCTGGAATTCCCTTCTAGCCCCACTTCTCTATGATTTATTCTATTATCCTCAACAGATAAGGAACCATGTCTACTGCGTCCAAGAATAAAGTGACACTTCGTGTTCTCTGAAATTTTTGCTGCTAAATAGCTGTTCAGCTGACACTGATTGGGATATTTTTTCTTTTGTACTTCCTGCCTACCTCTTGGGGGAGCAGTGAGGCTTAACTCCTGTTAATAAAGTGCATTGGAATCTCTGGATGCACAGGGACATAAAGTATCTTACTGAATTTCATCTTATTAGGATGACTGCGATATGTAAATGTGTTGAACATTTAAAAGGATTATATGAATTATATTTTAGAAATCTAACTACAGTGCAGAGTGTCCAAATATTTTGTAATCATCTTAATGGTAAAATATTTATTTACATGTACAGAAATATTAAAAAGGATTCTGGTCATTGGATCTTGCCACCTTTGACACCGCTTAAGGTATTATTAGGTCATGGGCGACTGGTGCCTCCCGAGTCTGGGGCGGGCACCTGCAGGCACCGGCATTGGTGACAGGGCTGGAGCTGGCAAGCTCTCTCAGGTGTTGGCGGTGGCCTTGTTGGGGGGTGGGGGGGCATGTGCCCCTGCTGTGGCTCCCCTACACATCGCCTATGTATTAGGTTGTATTTTAAGTGTAACAGTACACTTAATACAATCCACTACCAGGAAGGTGGGATTTAAAAGACTCCAACTACTTTTCCACTTGCAAAGGTGAGAGTGTGGATGGGAAGCAGAAAGGTAAGTATTGAAATAGCAACAGAAAGAATAGGTGTATTAGGTGGGCATGGCTGCATTATGGTTTTTTTTAAGTAGTTTTTCATATATAGAATGTAACTTTATTCAGCAAAGAATAGCCCCCGCCCACTCCCATGGTATGGAGTCTGTTTAACCATCTTTAGACCTACCTCTTTAAAATCTGCTGTCAGCAATTATGGTTACTAGTTACAAAACCATTGAATATATCAGAAATTAGGTATCTGAAAAAGTAAAACAGGCACTAATTTCCAATGATAAAGGTTCTTGTTTGGTGTTGTACTACTGTGTACAGTCTCTTGAGGCTTTTACTTCCGGGTGCTATGTCTAATAAGTTTACTGATTACACTAATGGGTGGTTTGGAGATTAACATATGGACAGGGTAACTAAGCATGAGACAAGTAAGTCTTTAATCTCCTGTGGAACAGAGAGATCAGAATGTTACAAAAGGATCAGTTCCTATTTGACTATTAAATTGGTGAGGACTGATGCATATCAGAAGGGGAGGAGAATGGGCTCCACATTATAGAAGGCACACGTGTCCCTCCCCAGCCACAGGGAAGACCCTACTACACATGCAAACTAAAGCTTAGTAGCAACCAGCTATAAAGTTAGTACACATTTTTAAAGTCTAACTTTATAGCTCATTGAAGCTTTTTATTGTGTGGTCAGTTATGTTGCATGTGTAGCTGGTCTTGACGTACTTGCACAATTAGCCAGTTAATTGCAAAATACCTGCAATGTTTAGAGAGGGCCAAAGTGCTAAGGGGAAGCTGCATTGGAGAGCAGGGATAGAGCTATATAGGGCTGGAGCCCATTTTCATATGTGATGTGAGAGGGTACAAGCCATTAAGTCAAATACAGATCCATGTGCTTGTAGCAAGACTGATCTTGCCCATGTTTGTAGTAACATAGGACTTTTGTACCACTCCCTCTGCAGCAATCATTTGGCTCCTCGTCCCTGGCAGGGGAAATCAGCCCCCTCCCCTCCAGTGTCCTGTTACTTTAGGTAGAAAAATCGACCTGTCACTCTGAGGGGTTCATTTCACCGGTGACAAGTTTATTAGTTGCCTCAGGAACAGAGGAATATTTTTAAAGACAGTTTTTTAATGCAGTTTCCATAACTTGGTGCATGCAGGCACAGGTATAGGGCCATGGAGCTAATCTTGGTGTTTAGCAGAGATGGGACGTGTCAAAAATAATCCAAGAGGCTAGCTCTGCCTCAGGCAGTTATATTGTAGTGAGTGGGTTGTGAGCATTAGGGTGTGCTCTGGTTTGCCTAGAGTCGGCACTGACACTCCTCGCTGTAGGGGTTATGCCAGTTGGGAGAAGACAGCATGCATGTTCAGTGACTAGAGCAAGGGACTGAGTCGGGAGCTTTCAGTTGAATTCCCAGTTCTGCCTTTATTTGCTACATGACCTTGAACAAGGCATTTAATCTCTGGGCTGCTCCTTTTTAGGTTGAGTAAATGCACATCTTGCTGGCTTGCTTGAAGCATCCTTATTGCACCTATGAAGCACACTTAAAATCCTTTGATAAAACTGCCTGGATAACTAGCATGTTATTAAACTGGAAAAGGCAAAGCATGCCACCTCCTTTTAAATGCTAAAACGATCTAACTGGTCCCCGAGTTTGTGCAGCCTGCATCTGATATATGTTGCGCAGATTCCTGATCATGAAAGATGAGTACAAATTCCTCTGGCAAATATGTTCCAGGGAATATCTTAGGGTATGCCTATCGTAGTTTTTAGGTTGCTAAGTTTTCTGACGGGTGTGTCTTCACCTGTACTTCACTGCAAGTGAAACAGCATGTATCTGCATTTTAACATGTGGGATTACACATGGCTCCTATGTTGTAAATCAATCTGAGAAAAGAATTTTTGTTGGCTTATACTTCATGCTGTGTTTAATGAACCATTCTGGATGGGCTGATAGAGTAGGATTCTGTCATGTCAGGATTTTACTATAATGAGGTATACTCACTATGGAGAGTAGGAAAAAATTAATAAGCTTTTTTTGTTCTTTTCATAGGTTACCTTGCACCCAGAAGTGAAGAAACATCTAACAGAGGGATTGTATCACATCCTAGACCTTTGCATTGAAAGTGATATCAAGTTCTTAAGTGCATCCCTACAGCCTGGCGTAAGGGAAGTCTTTAAGGAACTGTATAATGATTATACCCACTACCACAAAACTGAAAAACAAGGCGAGGAGAAATATACCGCATGACACAACCTTAATAATATTGCATAATGGACAAGGACCTGATCTTTTGCAGTGCCAAGAAACTCTGTGCTCTCGTTCAGTTCAGCATGGATGGCACGTTGTGGAATCATGACCTAAGAGAGTTTTTTCGAAAAGCAAAGCAAAAAAAATGAATGCTGTGTCCCTGTCTGCTTCACTTGTGGTGTGGAAGAATACCTGTTCTTAGGCCTGATTGTACTGCCTGTAATAATGAGGGCCAACTGCTGCATCTCTGCAGCCTCTCCTCCCTGAAATCAATGAGACTGCTCATGTGCTATGTGCAGTCTGGGGCCTTACAGATTTTTATTTAAGCAAACAATGCACAATGTCAAAACCTACAGTGGTTGTGTGACTTTCCTGCTGTCACAGTGGTGGGTGACGCTTCATGTTCTTGGAGTGCCTTGCACTTCTTTACTTTAAAAATATTGTGAATATTTTACATTAATATGACTGGCTGCTGTTACAAAACCATACGAACTCTGATTTTTATAAAATGCTCAAGCATTTGTATATTTCTGTCTTCTGACTTTTGTATCAAGCCAAATGAAGTATCAGCATAAAAGCACTGACCACTTGGAAGTCTTTACCAAATATGTCAAAAATATAATTAGCAAAGGGAAAATATATTATTTTACCGTATGCTGCCCTCTTGTGATTGTTCCATAAAATCACTCTTATTTAATTTGCATGTACAACAAAAATCAAGCTCTTTCTGACTGAACACTTTTTTTTCTCTTATCACAAATAGCACCTAGGTTCTTAGTATTCAAAAGAGTTTTGTTGCTGTAGTCTAGTCAGTTTGACACTTCTCTAAAATGCCACGATCAGGAGATGCCATGGTGGGGGGAGGTGGCATCTGAAATCCCACGCTTGTAGTTCTGGGACTTGTACATAAGGAGTGCCTATACAGTAGTGTGGAGTCTGCTGTGATGCGCTGTAATTATCGCATCAAAGCAGATTGATTAATTGAGTCTGGAGGGTGGCAATTACCGCATTCCAGCAACCTCCCACATTTTGTGTATCAGCATCCCCATACTTCAAAATGGCGGTGGGAGCACTTGAACTACTAAAGCTTGTTGAATGAGCTTTAATTCAAGTGCCCCTGCCACCGTTTTGAAGCACAGGGGCACTGATGCACAAGATGCTGTGGCGTTTTAATTAGAGTGGCTCTAAGAGCCACTCTAATTAAAGCGCCACCTCCCCCCGACCCCCACAGTATGTGCAGAAGTGCCCAAGCTGTCTAGTTAATCCGTATGAGACATGTATACCACTTTATTATTTGTGCTGTGGTACTGTACAGAAGATCCAGCTGAGATCTGAGTCCCATTGCACTAGCTTCTGTACAAGCATGTAATGGGTTAGTCTCTGCCACAAGATGCTATGGGGCACCTGTACATGTCACAGGGTTTAATCCTCCTTAAATTAAATAGGTTTATAAAACTTAAACTTGTTTATTTTGGAATGTCGCATCAGGGTTTGCATGCACTAGGTTTTTGAACAAATTAAGCCTGGTCCCAAGCCGGCACTGCAGGAGAGTGGGATGGTTCCATGCTCCCTGCCACCCCACCCCGGCCCAGGGCCCCCCACCCCATGCCCTGGCTTGCAGCTGTGGGAACAGGGAGCTGGCACGCAGCACAAAGAAGAAAAAAAAAGTGGAAGAAAAAATAAAGTAAATAAAAAATAAAAACTTGTTTATAAACTGGTTCCAGATCTTCAGGGGTAGGGACAGAAGTTACACACAAACTGGTTTAAATGATCAGAAACTGGTTTAAACTTGTAACGGAACAGAAGCTCAGTGCACATAAACCAGTTTCAAAATGGTTGAAGTGGGTTTAAAATAATCCTGGCTGAATGTAGTATCAGACTT
>NW_017729034.1:56889555-56891245 GCF_001723915.1 Gavialis gangeticus
GAAGCAATTTGAAAGCGGAAGCAATTTTAAGTGATGACCTACAAAAAAAGTGCAGCACCATCTGGTGGGCAAAGAGGCTCACTACACCTTTTTGAGTGCCTTTATATTTGCACGCAATGAATCCATGGACACAGCGCTTGATTTTGCAGTGAGCCAAACTAAACCACATCTGAGGAGTTTTAGATTAATGCACCAGAAGGGCGTTTAAAGCATCGGGAAAACCTGCTCATGCAAAGAGTCATGCTGTTGCAGCGCAAGAAAGGGCAAATAACATGGTGTGTACAAACACCCATTTAGACAAAAAAGTGATAATGAAAGGAAAAGACCAATCTAAAGCAGAGGCCACACAGCAAGACGATGGCAAAATAAAGAAAAGCAAAGCCACCAGGCACTGTGGGCTATGCCCTGGACAGTGCTGTCTCCCGTCTTGGCTCTGATTCTAGAAACTGCTTCCTGCAGGCAGATCCTAAACCAGTGATTCTCAGCCAGGGTCATGCAATGCCATAGGGTACCTTGAGATCCTTTCAGGGGTGACACAGCCTGCCACACAATATTAGCATTGCTAAGTATGAGAACGTGAGTCAGGATAAACCTGGGGCTTTCAAATAGGAGTTGATAGCGTTGTAACAGTTCTGCTCTGCTGTGGTCTTTCTGGTTCTTTACAACAGAAGAATGGCTCTAGTATTTTTCTCTAGTCAAAATATACATGAAAACTAAGCTGGCATTTTTCCAAGGAGTGTCTTGAGTTTAACAAGGTTGAGAATCACTGCTGTACAGCCCCATTAGCCCTGCATGCAGCAGTTTGTAGGAAAAAGCATAGTTGAGTAGGGTGTACTGCTCTGCTTGTGTGAGGCTTCCACGCAGCACAGGGATGGGCAGGGAGAAAAAAATTTAATGGAAATAATGGGTTGTAATCCTCTGTCCCCCCACAAATAAAATAAAAAAATAGGCAGAGGTGCTCAATGGCTAGTAGGGGTGTGTGCGCAAAATGGGCTATGTTGGATTTGGATTTGGCCGGAATTGGGGACAGTGATTCGATTCACTGATTTGGATCACTGTCCCTGATTTGATTTGGCCAAATCTGAATCTGAAGATTCAATGCTTATTCGGATAATCAGTGATTCGGCCATAGACACAGCTTTAAATGTTTTTTCTACATACTGATGAGAAAAAGTACTGGGGCAAGCAAAAATAAAGTTAAGCCATAATAAGGAGCATAAGTAAAGGCCGAAAAACAAAGGGGCCTTGAGATAAGTTTATTGGGAGACAGCTGGAGAAGACGCATTTAGTCTAGCAGGACTCCAGAGTAATTTATTGTCAGACTGCCAAGAATGTATTCAGGAGAAGGCTTCTGTGTGTCTTTTTCTCACAAGTATATAACAGAGTCTGTATCCTGCAGCTGCAGAGAATTAGCCGCCCTTGCTTCTTCTCCCGTGGCCATGAAAATATAAAGCGCTCTGTTAGCCAAGCAGTGGTCCTGTCATGATTTCCACGTCAATACCTCGAGGTACCAGGCATGGCTCATGAACACTGCGATGCTGGGGTGGACGGAGCATCCCACAGGAGCATAGTCCCCCCGTGTGTTCAGTGACAAACGCAGAAGTGGACTAGAAGTACTTATGGTCCACTTTCAGGTCCACTGCCAAGCATGCGGGTGCCCACCCCCCCCGGCTTGACGATTGGCCATGGG
>NW_017729034.1:56896245-56899089 GCF_001723915.1 Gavialis gangeticus
GGGTGGACGGAGCATCCCACAGGAGCATAGTCCCCCCGTGTGTTCAGTGACAAACGCAGAAGTGGACTAGAAGTACTTATGGTCCACTTTCAGGTCCACTGCCAAGCATGCGGGTGCCCACCCCCCCCGGCTTGACGATTGGCCATGGGGGGACCCTGGGTGCCCCCCCACACCCAGGATGCACCAGTCATTGAGGTGGCGGGGAGGTCCCCTATGCTACTCCCTGATGGACCTGGAAGTGGACCGGAAGTGCTTCTGGTCCACTTCTGGGTTCATCACTGAGTGTGCTGGGGACCCCTCCCTCAGCGCGCTCCTGTGGGATGCTCCATCCACCTCACCATCACAGCGTTCACAAGCCACGCCTGGTACCTTGTGGTATATAGAAAAAACATTTAAAGCTGTGTCTATGGCCAAAACGTCAAATCTTTCTGAATCTCTCTGAACTGATTTGGAGGGTTCCAATTCGATTAGGAGAGATTAAAGGGTCTCCTGATTTGATTCAGATTCAGAGACTGAGCCGCCAAATTGGGCTGAATCTCTGCCGAATCGAATCAGGAGCTGAAGCTTCGCATAGCCCTTATGGCTACTCTGGTCCTATTCCTGTGCATAATTAATATTTCCAGTCCCATTGTATTTCGTATAGCTGTGTTGCCTTTTTGAGCTTCACTACCTTTGCCCTCTTCCCCATTCTCAACTAACACCCAAAGCTTTAGGATAATGACTTAATAAGAATAATCCTTGTTCAAACCATTTAAAACAAAAGATTTTGGTACCTCTTTGTCACAAAATAACATGTTGGGTTCCTATTTATTAACTTGGAATAAAAAAAAAATGTGTCTGCTTTAATCCTGAAAGGAAGAAAAAGGCAAGATATGGCTCGCTGCAGGGCTCTAACTGAAATAGAAAAACTCAGGTAGCATTAGGGACAGCCACTGCTGAAAAGATGGTCCCTGCTACCATTACCCCGTGGGAAACCAGAAGCAGTGAAGGATTATCAACATGATGTGTTTGGGGCTTTCACAGTGAGTTGGCCTTTTAAGGGGATTAGGGCACAGTTGCATCTGTACCAGACTTAGCTTTCTTTCCCATTTGGAGGAGGTGTAGGTCAGTTGATTAAGAGCAAATGAGTCTGCAAGGAGAACTAGAATAGTTTGTGGTTCAGCAAAGGAGGCATTCCAAGCAGAGGGGCACCAGTAAGAGTAGGAGGGCAGTGAGAGTAAGAAACCCCCCTGGCAAGGTAGGAAGAGGAATTTGCGCTACGGAAGACAGTCCAACTATTTAGGGTTTCCAAGGCTGGGAATCCATAGTAAAGAATGGATGTGGGTTTCCCCTATGCTTTCCTCTTCTGTGGAAGAGCAGCATTCCCTGCAGTTAAAGGAAGACTAAAAGATTGTGAAAGTGGACTGAGCTCTGGAGGTTGAAAGCTGTGCCCAGGGAAAGAATCTGGGGCAGAAGATCTGGATCTGTATTTAGACTCTCTGGCTCATGCTCCCAACACCTAAGTCAGCATTTCTCAACCTGCGGATCACAAGAATATAGGAAAGGGTTGTAAACAAGCTTTTAAAATTGGATTAACAAACTTTTAAAAATGGATTCTCCTTTAAAGGAGAAAAATATGGGAAACTGGGGCTTTTCCCTTGCAGTCTGGCAGAGCTCCAGCCTGCAAGGGGCTCCTTGGGGCCGCCCTTACTCCCCCACACACCCCACTCTGCCCCCCACACGGGCTGGGGCCTGGGGGCAGGAGGCAGCAGGTTGGAAGCAAGAGGCATTGGGCTGGGACTGGCAATCAATATTTACAAATGGGTTCTGGTACAAAAAAGGTTGAGAACCACTGCCCTAAGTCTTTCATACGCAATTTAGTCACAGGTTTAAGTCCTCTTAGCAGCCAAGCTCTGCTGAAGACAGAAAGAATCATTAAAAATCAGGGAAAACTCGGACAGCATTTGAGATCAGAGTCAGAGACCTGGTGACAAACTTAGAGAAAATGAAAGCAAGTTGCCATCCCAAAGAGCTTACATTGTGAAAGCTAGGCACAGATAGTGGGAAACATTTAGCTACTAAGTGGAGTAGGAAGTGACTTGTTTCTAAAACCTCTGTATTAATTCCTGGCCATTGCAAAAGGTTTGATGGCATCCTGAGGCTATAAGACATCTTGACATGATGGAGCTTTAAGGCATGCATTTGAGAATAATGTAGTTCTCTTCAAAATACCTCTGTTAGGTAGGGAGATACTATTTTCTCCATGTTCAAAATGGGGAGCTATGATACGGAGAAGTGAAGGTGGGTTTTCAAAAGACCGTAAGTACTGAAGTGCCCAAATCCCACCAGTCTAATGAGAAACAGGTGCTTAAATCCATTAGTCTCTTGAAACCCCAGACCTAAGGGTGTTTTTACATGTACTCTGGGGGTGGGGGAGGGGGTGCTTTAATTAGAGAGCTGCTCTAATTAAAGTGCTGTAGCATCTCATATATCGCTATCCCCATGCTTCGAAATGATGGTGGGCGTGCTTTAACTATAGTTTGTAGAATGAGCTTTAGTAAAAGCACCCCCACCGCCATTTTGAAGTGCAGGGACGCTGATACGTGAGATGCAGAGGCTGGCTGGAGTGCATTAATTAGCACACTTCAGCAGACTCAGTTAATTGAGTTTGCTCCAACGTGCTGTAATCACAGCGTGTCGGAGCAGCCTCCCAGCACATCTGCAGACACCTAAAATTCCTGGCCTAAATGAAACCTGTGGCAAAGGTGGGAATGGAAATCAGATCTCCTGACTTCTGCTCCAGTCCTTCTATCCGTGAGATCGAATTGGGGAACAAACAGGAGGAACTCGCCCTCAGAATAGCTA
>NW_017729034.1:56899100-56908385 GCF_001723915.1 Gavialis gangeticus
GGTCCCTTCCGAGCCTAAATCTATGAAACTATGAAACTATGAAATTTTCTCCTTTACTGGTTGGAAACTGATTCTCATCTCACTCGTCCCAGTGGGAGATCACAATTGGACTCGCTGCTGGTACTCAGTTCTAAACGTTAGTCCTGCCAAGAAATACTTTGTCCTATTTGGCTTTATTCATGGCCAGTTGGCTTTCATCCAGTTCCATATATCAACGGTGGGGGACTCTCCTTTTGTCTGATATTGATTACAAAGTGCATGCAGATACTGGTGTCAGCATAAGTGGGTGTAGGATAAGGTTTCATCTCTACCATGTATCTACTGAGACAGGTTTTTTGACTCCTTGGGACTTGCGATGGTCCCTGAACATTTTTAAGAGCAGGTTTTCTTAAAACCCTTGCTGGGATGGTTTAGTCAGGGATGAAATGGGTTAGCCTTAAGCAGAAGATTGGGCTACATGACCTCCTGCTGTCCTAGGCCTACCTTTCTATGAGTCCATGAGTTGGGGTCGGTGAGGGCTTTGGCCCCCAGGAAAAACGGATGGAAGATGAGGTGTGAATGACATTCTTCACTAGTATAGTTGTGCTGTTACAAGCTGCTTGGATGATAAAAGACCCTTGAGCATAAAGTGAATAACAAATCTCTGGTAAACATTTTTCAGATGATAAACTAATGATGGAATCTGGTAGATGAGAGCTCAGTAACAGACTTATTCTTCAATGTAGAAAATACCAATCTTGTGCATGATTCCTCACTAAGACATGAGGCTAGGAAGCAGTTTGACCTTTTCATACTGTCACTTTTTTAACAGGCAAACCATTCAAACACTCCCAAAACTAGAAGTTTATTTTCAAACTGTTTACCCAAATGGCACCTCCTCTGAAAGTTTTCTGTGATCCTCAAAGTAAGTATGAGAAATCTAAGATGGTGGAGAAATTTTTGGGAGAGGTTAAAATAACATTGAATGTCCCTTCTTCTATGTTACTTCTAAGCCTTTGGTATAAAAATGTAAGACTAACTTCATGGTTTTAGATTACTAAAGGGCTGCTTCTTTTTTGTTTTGTTTTAAATTAATTAAAAAATGAAGGTACTGGTGTAACCAACCTAGGTGAGACAGGTTACTGTATTCTGGTAAAGAAATTCACATTTGAATGCAATACAGCTGTTTCAACACGTGATGGAGCCGTCCTGCAAAGATACAACAGCAATCTATGAAGTCATGGTTTCCTCTTAATTGTACTAGTCTTAAATTATAGTAGCAGAGCTAATCCTTGGTTCCGAAAGGGTTTATATGTACCACAATCTTGTGGCAAGGAACATGTTTGAGTCTTTACCTGTAGTCAAGGCTTAATCACCTATGGAGGGCTACATCAATACAATCGTCTAGTATAGACTTTTGTCCCAGGATATTTTGGCATGGTTTCTAATGATTGATTCAGTGCATGTAAACTAGAGATGTGACTTCGTGGTGCTACATCCCCAGTGGCTAAAACGCAGTATAAGCAAGGCCTAAGTGTCAGGAGGTTTAGGATTTACTGCTGAGTATATCACAGACTTGCTTTGTGATGTTTGTTTTCTGTATTATGTGTTATGGTCGTGCCTAAAGGCTGTAACCAGGATTGTGCTATGTAAGGTCCGAACACAAAGGGAGAGACTTAAGAATTAGTGATTGGAAGAGAAATGATAGGGAAAGGGCAGACCAAAAGGGTGCAATATACAAGCAGAACCGTGGTTCATTTTCTGGTTTTGCTTAGTCACTACCTAGTTCAGTCCTGCCGCTCATCGAATGGAGGCAACAGTGCTGTACTTTTCTAACAGCCTCCCAGAAGGGTGGATGCTTGACATATTAGCTTATGTTTATAAAGTGCTAAGAGATTCTCAAAAAGATGAGACCATGAAACTGGAGAATATTACTTTGCAAGTCCATAAAGCAGATTTTTTCCTAATGACCAAAGGAAGACAATGCCCTAAGTGTTTTAGATCCTTGAATATCAAATAGAGACAATATCTGCCTACTTATGTACCCTTTTAAATATGGCTCTAAGTGCCAGAGAAAATAAGAGTCTCCTTCAGAACCTTCCTTTATGGGTTAAAGTACTATGTAGGAACATTTTAATACAGAGACTCATGTATCATCATTACTGAACCATTAAGTGCATAAGGTGGTAATGACTGTACTATGACTCTCTAATTTTTGAGTATTACTTGACTCAAGCAATTCCAGTTCCTTTAGTAGTTGGAATGAAATCTTTCAGCTTATACGTGCTTGTGAACAAAAGGTGGCCTACAAGCATAGAAAAACATGCTTTTTTACTTTTTTGATGAATCAAAAATACCTTTTCTGCTTGTTGTTTGCCTATTAAAACGTCAGTTCTTGTCTTACCCTGTTTTCTGTGGGAGACAATAAGAGGCACTATGTTAAAATGCCTGCCAGTGCTGGCGTTCTTCATTGTGCATACAGAGAATTTGTTCTCAAACAAGTAAAACCTTCCCAAAATGAACCAGGCACTTGTAATTGCATCCACCATAGCAGACTGGTGTCAAGCATGACACAAAATTGAATGTTGATGAAGTGTTAAGGGAGTAGTGGTTTGTATTCAGGTTAGTTAAGATATTGAGCCTTTTCTTTTTATTTTAAGACCTAAGGAAAACTTGGAGAAAAAGACCTCTTTGTTAAATATAAAGGAGATTGTGCTGCTAAATAAAAGGCTGAGAAAACTCACAGTCCATATGACTTTCCAGCAAGTCCTTCAAAGAGTTCTTAAGGAAAATTGAGGAAGAAAAGACTCAATATATGTACAATACTTTCCAAGCAGGGAAATTGAGGAAGAAAAGACTCACTATATGCACAGTACTTTCCAAACAACTATGCTTGAACTTGGGTTTTTTTTTGGGGGGGTGGTTATCACTTGACCCCCTGCTTCTTTTAGGACTCCATCCTTTTGGTATCTGTTTCTTAAGGTTAACAGTAATATATAAAGAGATAAACCAAAAGAGAGAACCATTTTTCCTCCTTGGAGATCACTTCCAACAGAGTGAGAAAGGGGTGAAGAGGAAAAGAACTACCATGGCCTCTTTGCAAGAAGCCTTTTGGTCCCTTTTGATTCATTATGGCAGTCCTGCCCTTGTACAGGAGGCTTTGTCTCCAGCGTGGCTTTATGAGGCTGACCCTTTCAGGTTGGCACAGGAAAGCTATTGCAACACTAAAGTGGCCATTTTGTACCTGGTCATTGGAAGTCTTTGCACCTGTCTCAATGATTGTTATTTATTTACTTTTAAAATCCTGCTCATTTTTACTAATTGAGTAAAAGCCTTCAGGAATCTCATCCCTGGATGGATGTTGTTTCATCTTACCTGAGCATGGCAGTCCATGGTTGTGGGGAAAGACAGGAAATGCTGCAGGGGAGACAGGAGCCATTACATTGATTAGCTGATGGTAAGGTGAGGGTTGCCAGAGAAACTGAAGAGGGAGATGAAAAGAGGCCCAATCCACAACATATCCACTGCTACTGTATATTCAACAGTACTGTATTCTGTCAGGATCAAGTTGGTCCCCATTCTTAACATGCTATCTGTAGCTGCAGCATCTGGGTGAGTGATCTCATTGGGCCTCCTCATATGAATAAGATTTCTGTACATGTCAAAGTTGTCGGGAGATGTTAGCAGATCCTGAAAAAACTCCTCTGGTACATGCCACTGCAGCAAGATTTGGCCCTGGTTGCATTACAGCATGCCAGTGCTGCCTCTTTCCTAACCCAGGAGCATGGCATCATGGCTTACACAATCAATAAAAACCAGATTTTGAAAAGTGCTCACCAGTTCAAATGAGGAACAGCAGAAGCTGCTGGCTGCTGAACACTTTTGAGAATCTGGCTGAGACATTTCCTGGCCTACCCTGATCAGCCACTATTTTGTTATGTGTATTATGGTTATTGCCTAGAAAACTTGTTTGAGATGAGGTCCCCATTGCACTTGGCACATTATGCTGTAAGTGACAGTGGCTGTTCTAGAGAGCTGACAGTCAAAATAGACAGGAAAGGCAATGGGTGGGAGAAGAAAGGGAGGTACACAGAGGGGATGTAACATAACCACAAGGCGTATTTTGTGACTCTTTTAAAGCAGCCTGTAGAAGTTCTCTTTGGGAACCTCTGTGCCAATAGTGAACTGGGTTTTTTAATAAGAGAGGAAGCAGAGAGAGTGAAGCTTCTCTTGGGAGTAGCCAGAAGGCAAAAAGAAATAGAGGGTTTGCCCTTTTCAGCATCAGGACTATACAAAACCTTGAGAACAGACTAGATTGAGTAAACCAGTCAGTATGCTACATAGCTGGGCAAGCAGAGTCAGTGCTTTGACCAAGAGACATTAGGCAAACAGATCTCCTTTTGACCAGCTGGCAGTTGCAACTCTGTATTCCTACTGAGCAAGATACATTTCTCCACTAGGGCTGTGCGAAATTTCACCGGCTGTTTCATTTCGACTGTTTCAACTTGTTTCAGCCAAACAGTGAAATCAAAATGAAATGAAGGGCTTTGAAATAGCCTCAAAACAAAATGAAGGCAATTGAAACATTTTGAAAGTTTTGAAATGTTTCGAGTTTTGAAGCTGAAGCTGGGCTTGCCTGGCGGGAAACAGAAAGTAAGGAGAGGGAGGGGAAGAGGGGAGAAGGGCTGCTTTCATATTGACTGTGACTGTTTGGCTGCCTGAGATGCTGCTGGCATTACTGTGCTGCTTACTAAGTTATTGCCTGTTGTCATTTAAAATGGTGGACTGGACTGAGGCTGTAGGAGAGGAGGCCTCATTGGGGCACACTACCGTGTCATGTAGAGGCCCCAGCGCCAGTGAGGGCACACCTTAACATGCACACAGTTACACGTCATGAGTTTTGCTTGTCAGCAGGTTGAGATGCTGTTTCCCAGAAATGCCTGCACCTATCTCCTTGAAACTTGGCAGGCTTTGTGGTTTCAGCAGGGGCCACCATCCCTGTAGTTTTCACCCCCTGTGCCTTCACACTTACAAGTGACATGAGTTTTGCTTTCAAGACTTTGAGGTGCAGTTTCCCAGAAACACTTGCACCTATCTCCATGAAACTTGGCAGGCTTCATGCATGTCTACCATCCCTGCTGTCTTCATCCAAATCTGCCAGAAAATGACAAAGTTATAGGCAGTTTTGTGCTCCCCCATTATAGCCTATGGGCAAAATGTTGAAACAGTGAAACAGTTTCATCGAAATGGAACAGTGCTTCAAAACGAAACTTGAACCGAAACACTGTCCCATCGAAACAGTGAAACAGAAGTCAAAATGAAATGGTGCTGTTTCGCACAGCCCTGTTCTCTACCTACAAACCTGATCTTCTTGGGAAAGACAGTAGGGGAAATTTACTAGAATACAAAATCTGGGTATAACAGTGGTACCTCTCCGATCCAATCCATAAATGCAACTGAATCAGTGAATAATCAGATTAGTCAAGAAAATGCCATGATGTGGCTTATTATGAGTACGTAGTTTGTGCTTAAAGCCTAGGACTGAACCTTGTATGGTCTATTTGTGATTCAACTCTAGATTGCGCACCCTATGCCCTACCCCTTTCTCTCTCATACTTCATCACAGTCACATGAGGCTACACTCAGAAAATGCACTGATTGTGTGTGACATCCTCCCCCTCCCAGGCCCCCTCCCCAGCACACACAGATTAAACTTCCTCCTTGTTTCAGTAAGTGTTAGCTTCTTTCTTGAGGCCTCCCAATGCAGCTTTATTTTAAGGTGGAGACAAGTCTGTAAATGTGAGCTGCTGGTAAGTTATTTCTTTACACTGCCATTTTTAACTCTGCTCATTAATTTTTTAATAAACTACACTCACAATAATGAGAGCCTGCAATATGTGCTTCATGATAGTGTGTCCAAGAGAAATGTGTGCATCTAAAGAAACCTATTATTAGCAGCTCATATTCCATTTATGCAGCGACATCTAAGAGCCTTTTTAAGCTGCTTATTTTCTCTTGCTGTAGAGCAGCAAGGGGCAAATCTGTTCCTCAGATCCCAGCCAGTGTATCTTGGCTGCCTGCTGGTGAAATCTGTTGAGGGGAAATCTTTTGTCCCTTAGCCATGGAAGCTTCTTCAACTTAATAGCCTGAGTAGTCTCCAAGACCAGGAAGTAATGATTAATAGCTCTCCCATCACTCCTCCTCCACTCCTGTCTCCTGTGGTAGGAAATGCTTAGGGAGCTGGTGTATTTTCTGCCAGTGAGGGAATGCTTTTTCACCAGTAGTTTCTAGTTCAGAGAGGGTGAGGTACAAGCTATTTATGCTGAGAGTTCTCCTTTAGCATGACCAGTTGCAGGTGTTGGTTTTAAGTCCCCAAACCCCTGGCTCCAGCCCCAACTCCTACAGTGTATGACATCATATAATTGGGCCCATTGTCTGCAAGATACAGATCGGTTGGTTACGCACTGGGAAGTTGGTTACACTACAGGTGCATTTACGCCGTCTTAAATTTTCTGTGCAGTAAGCAAGAATAGGCTGGCGTCTACATGTGCAGGCTTTAAAGCACATCAGCATAGTGTGTGGACTGATTTGGGACTAAAGTGCGTTACTGTGCAGTAACTAATTGGGCATGGTGTAGGTATCAAATGCATGTGTAGACGTGTGCCCATACTGTGCAGTAATTTTGGTTACTACACAGTAAAAGCACACATGTAGATGCACCCACTGTGATACAAAGGGAAAGTGTTCCCCAGACTTGGCTTTGCAATAGAACTCCTGATTCTGTTGCCTCGGTACCTGCAGGAGTTGCAAGTTGAGTTTGACCCTCAAAGTGACCTGAGGAAGAGCAGTGTAGCAACACTGTCGAGCACCCAGAGCACAGGGAGAGTTGTAACTTTTGGTTGATGTAGCAGCAGGAGCCAATTTTTTTCACCTCCTCCACCCCCCCTACTAAGTCAGCACCTGCAGGGATTGCCCTGGTTGCCCTGCTCTAGTAATGGCACCACTAAGGAAGAGCACTTTGTGTTCAAAAGCTTTTCTAACATCTCTCCCAACTATACAGTGGTTCCAACAAAAGATATCACCAAAACAAAAAAATCTTGCTTTGCCTCTCTAGGCAGATTGGTGGTAGCCAAGGGTAGTCATTATACATGCTACTCACTCTCTGAAATAGTGGCAGCAGCAGTGATGCTGAGTTAAGCTTCTGCCATCAAACCTTTGTGCACAGCTCTGATGGACTTCTGAGGACAGGATCGTACTCTGAGCACTCCTGGCACTTTTCATCTTCAAAGTGCTCTATAACTATTAATACATTAATTAAATGTTCTCTCCTTCCTGCCTGCTAACAAGGTTTATTAAGCTGAATGTATTTATCTTTGGGCAGCTCCTATGAGCAATCAAATGAATAATTTTCCTGCTAAATTTAATCCTGAAGACCTCAAAAGAGGAAGGCAAATTAAGCTGTGCCAAGGAAAAAGGAGCACAGAAGTCACTGGGCCAATTTCTTCCTGGATATAACTCCACTTAGGGCGTGTCTACACATGCACGAGCTTAATGAACATTAAGATAATTTAGGCTCGCATCTACACGGACATGCATTAAAGGAAATTAATGTCGTGTAGACGGACTGACATGGGACTAAAGCTGGTTCCAAATCAGGCCATGTACACCAAATGTGTTAATGTGCCTTAATGCATCTACACATGCTTTAGCTATTCATGCCTAAATTTGATACCTGCTTTTACAGGTATGAAATTTAGTGTAAATAGCCTAAAATCACCATTTTTAAGGTGCATTAAGGGCATGCATGTGTAGACACGCACCCTTAATGTGCCTTAAATCGGGCTAAAGCGCCTTAAATTGGCATGTATAGACATGCCTTTAGTTCTGTAGTCATCCTCTGCTGCTTTTTCAGGGAGGGTAATGGAAGGCAAGCAAAGGGGGTTGTGAAGTGCTGAAAACATTCTTGCAAGCTAAAACAAAATTTCTCTTCCCTCACTGGCCAGTGTCCCTTGCCCTTCATCCCCTCAAAACACACATAAAGTTAAATTGCATAGCCTGATCTCTGTTAGCACATATACAGAAATTCACACACACTATGTGTGTGTGTGTGTATATATATATATATATAATTTTTTTGCTATATTATTAGAATAACTATGAGGGAGTTGCAGACATCTTTTCCTTTGAATAAAGGCTGGCCAGGCTGAAAAAGTTGAGAAACATTGGTCAAGTGTCTCAGATCCTGCAGCTCTGCCCTTGGTGGGGTGAGCTGTGCTAAGTCCTTTCCCCTCTGTTTTCATTCTGTTTCATCTGTTTAGATTTGTAGAGTTTAAGGCCAGACAAGGCCATTAGATCATCTAGTCTGACCTCCTGTATATCACAGCTCATTAAACTTCACACAGTTACTTCTGAAAGGAACTCAGTAACTGGTGTTTGGACTACAGCCTATCTTCCAGAAAGGCAAATTCTTGGCTGTAATCTCTTCAGTGAAGGGCCTCTGTGTCTTCTATGCATAGTAGGGTCTTTAATTTAGGTGGGATCTCCAGGCACTACTGGAATAATAATAGACAATAATTAATAAAGACCTATTAACATTTTATTTCTTAAATGTATTGTAAGATTTCTTTTTTTTTTGAGCCAACTGATATATATGATGTGTAGCCACCAGAACTGTAAACTGCAGTATTGCAAAACATAGACTGTGGCTAAGTACAGACACTTAAAAAGCCTGAGGCTAAATCAATTCAGTCTTTTTAGGTTAGTCTAAGCTGCAGAAATTAAACTGAAAAACAACTTGACGGACATTCACTTTTGATTCAAGAAATGCAGCTACATGCAGTTATAATACATTCAACCAGGTTTATCTTAAACCAGTTTCAGCTGTTTTGAAACTGGTTTATGTGCACTGAACTTCTGTTCTGTTACAGGTTTAAACCAGTTTCTGATCACTTAAACTGGTTTGTGTGCAACTTCTGTCTCTAGCCCAGGAGGTGACTTGATCATAGTACACAAGTATGTCTACAGGAAGAAAATGCCATATACTAAAGTGCACTTTAATGCAACGGAGAAAGAACCAGTGACTAGGAGGTAAATCCAAATGCAAAATCCCCTAGTAAGGTTCAAGAATTTATCAGGCTCAATACAGGGTAACTCAAATGAAATTTATAGTTTCATAGTTTCATAGTTTCTAGGGTCGGAAGGGACCTGAGTAGATCATCTAGTCTGACCCCCTGCCATGGCAGGAAAGAGTACTGGGGTCAAACGACCCCAGCAAGGTGTTCATCTAACCTCCTCTTAAAACCCCCC
>NW_017729034.1:56908401-56923749 GCF_001723915.1 Gavialis gangeticus
CTTGGAAGTTGGTTCCAGATCCTAGCCGCCCTGACCATGAAGTAGCGCCTCCTGATATCTAGCCTAAATCTACCCTCTGCCAGCTTGTGACCGTTATTCCTGGTCACTCCTGGCGGTGCTCGGGGGAACAGGGACTCCCCCAATGCCTGCTGATCCCCCCTGACTAGTTTATAACAGGCCACAAGATCCCCCCTCAGCCTTCTCTTTTGGAGGCTGAACAGGTTCAGGTCCCGTAGCCTCTCCTCGTAGGGCCTGCCCTGCTGTCCCCTGATCATGCGAGTGGCCCTCCTCCGGACCCTCTCCGTGCTGTCCACATCCCTCTTGAAGTGCGGCGCCCAGAACTGGACGCAGTACTCCAGCTGCGGCCTGACCAGTGCCGCATAGAGGGGGAGGATCACCTCTTTGGACTTTTCTTGGTCTGGCACATATGAGAGGGTCAGACTGGATGATCTTCTAGCTGTAAATGCTCCAGAACTGTTAAACAGAAACATTATTAAAGAGCAACATTGAAAATCAGCCCCCCTCATTTAGCTATTAATTCCGTACCTGAAGTTCAGCTTTCATCTACAGTAGTGATTCACTGAACTTTGCCCCAACGAGGACTGAATTAAAAATTTCCAGCTTGATTTCTATCACAGAATGGCTACTCAAATGAAGCAAATGGTTTTGGAAAAGAAGTCCCAACATTTCATTGGAACTTTTTTTATTTGTTTTCCAACAAGCTCTGCTCCCCTTTTCCCCCTCCCCCACAGAAATCAAACCCACAACATATTTTAGTTTCTGCATTTTGATTCTCTGTTGAAGAAGCAAGACAAACGAAAAGATGGCAAACTTGATTTTTTTTTTATTTCCTTCAAGTGGAGGAGAAAACCCTCCTTTTCAGCCCCTTCAAGTTGGGAGGAAGGAATTTTGCCTTCATGAACATTTGCTCTTTCATCTGCATTGACATTGCCTCTGGCAATCTGTAGACTGGAGTGGGGGGGTGGGAGCTTGTGACAGCCAGAGATGCAAATACTTGTGCGTAGAGAAACAGCCTGAGTTCATCCACTGCTATATGAACATGCCACCACGGAGTCCCTGATGGCAGTGACTTTTCAGTCACTACTAATGCAGTGCCCTATTTGAAACTCACTTCTGTGCAGAGAAGTAGCAACAGGCTTTTATATCGCTGATGCTACTCTGATTAGGCTGTGCTGTCCACCCTGCAGTCTCAGGAGCCACGTGGCAACAGAGGCCTCAGCAGTCTTGGACCCCAGGTGGGCTTGTGAAGCCTGAAGCATAGTCCAAACTGCCATGGCTTTATTGCTATCATTACCCAAGCTGGGTAGATGATTCAAGTGCCTACATATGCTGCGGACAAGGTTCTTTGGGTGAATCTGATATCTTTTATTAGACCAACTTAAATAGCTGCTAATTTTTTCCCCCAACTATTTAAGTTGGTCTAATAAAAGATATCAGATTCTCCCAAAGAACCTTGTCTGCCTATGTCCTTAGACCAACACGGCTACAACCTACACCCTTATACATATGCTGCAATCACTCCTCTGCCTGCAGCATGTACATAGCCTTGTGGGCTTGCACTAGCCCTCTACACAAAAATGGATTTCTCTCCTGCAGCAGGATGGCAATTACTTTGAGTAAGCACCTCTGCACTGGAGTCATCTGATAATCTAGGGATGCCAGCAGAGGCGTAACAGGGCAGATCCACGTCCAGGACAGCCATGGTGCTGTGCTGGCTGCTGTGGTGCCAGTGGCATCAGCACAGTCAGCTACCTCTGTGGTCGGGGCCATTTTTGAACCCTCCAACAAAGACAATGCCCCAGTCCGCCCCCCTACCCCTCTACTTAAAATGATGCTACTGGATGTGAGACTCCAGACTCTTTCTGTATGGCCTGAGTGTTCCACCCAACCTGTGCACGTAAGCCAAAAAATGGTAAGCGCAAAATTATGGGTTGCCATTCTCTGTGTTTTGAGACATGACAGCACATCCCCACCCAGTCTTTTCAGGGGCTGAACTGGAAAGTAATTTGCTCTTCTAAGACACTCAGAAAATGAAACACTCTCAGGAGTTCAGGCTCTGGAAGTGGCTGGGTTTGTTGTTCTATTTGTAGAACTTCGGGGACCGTGGGGTTTTTTAATGATTCGTAGCTGGGATGGAATTGCTTGCAGTGCATAAACAGGACAGGTTAAAATCATTGCACTGGTGTATTGCAGGTCTTAATCTTTTGGATGAGACATTTCAGGAACTTTTGAATGCCCAGAGCTCCTACTGACATAGATAAAGAGTTAGGAGCACTTTGAAGTCCTAAGGGTCCCATGGCATATTTGTCAGTATAGTTCTATCCTATTCTCCTGGTGTTACTTGAGGTTAGACAAACATCTGTCAGGGTTAGTTTAGGTCTAGTTGCTCCTGCCTTGGGTTGGAGGCAGGGATTGGATGACCTCTCCTCCAGCCCTGTTTTCTATGATTGATCACATTCCATCCCAAGAAGCAATGGCTGCATTGATTTGTTTAGCAGCAAGTAAACCAATTTCTATCTAGTGTGCAATGGTCCTTAGAAGCTTTTGGGGGATTAAAAATGGTATGGAATAGCAAATTTTTATTATTTTTTTGGTAAATACAAACAAAAACACTTTTAATTAACTTTTATTTATTATCTTAAAGTTCCTTATAAAACAGGCTATAACTTTGCTCATGCACTTAGATGTACATCGGCTTTATGAATTAGTGCCATGCATAATGTCATATTAAAGGAAGACAGACATTGAGTATTTTGACTGAACAATTTAGCCTGCAGTTTTGCTAACGCTCTATATTGCTAAGTTCTTTTTCACTCTTACTTTCAACATTCAGCTTCTGATTTCAGTTCTTCTGATTCCACTGACAGCAGTTTTCTGGAGTCTCCAGTGACAGCATGAAAAGCAGAGGTCCTGCAACACTGTCAGTCTGATCCATGCTTTTCTTTTATGTACCACCTGCCTGCAGTCCCAGTGCTGCACTGAATTTTTCACTCCTATTTTTGCTTGACATTTCTATGGTGCTATAGTCAGTAATGGATTAAGCAGGATCGAGTAAAGGGGCCCATTTCAATGCCATGGCCAAATGGACTCTACATTTCCAGCAGAAGTTCCACCTTAATCTCCTAAAAGAAAGCAAGCCACTTCAGTAACATATACTTCTGGCTGATCCAGGCCCTTGTTAGTTTTAACACAATCCCTTTGAGCAGTGGCAACAACCCACTCAAGCCTGTTGAAGTGTTCCCAAAGCTGGATTTTTTTGCCCATGAAGCTGCCCTGGGTTTGTCCTTGCTACCTGCTCTTGAGCCCTAAGCCTCCAGTGGGTCTGAAAGCAGGTGCCCAGAGCAGCCTCATTTGGAGCACTTCGGTGTCTGGACCATAGAATCATAGAAAATGAGGCTTGGAAGGGACCTCAGGAGGTCTTCTAGTCCAACCCCCTGCTCAACCAGTCCCAACTAGATTATCCCAGCCAAGATGCTCAGCTCCAACTAGGTCATCCCAGCCCCAGGACCAGCCCCAACTAGATCATCCCAGCCAAGACAGTGTTAGCAGACTTGGGTGAGACAAGGGTGGGATCTGCCACCCTAGATCCATTGACTGATGTGGTTATAGACAAGCCCTTTATTGTACACCACTCTCTCCTTCTGTCCGAATGGCATATAAAATGACCCATGGTTTGGAAGCTGCTGTGATAAGCACTTGTTGCCTCTTGTCTCTAGATCTTTGGTGAGGTTTATATGCTAATGAATGATTTGGGGGATTTAGAGATGGAAAAAATCTTATCTGGTTATTTTCAAAGGCTTCTAATTTTATGCCCTCAAATATAATTGCAAGTACAAATAGTCATCTGTGTGGATTAGTTTAGGAATAACAACTCCTGCGTTGGTTCAGGGGATTGGACTAGAAGACTGCTGAGGTCCCTTTCAACACTATCATTCTGAATATTAGCAATCAGGTATCTGTATGCCTCATTGCTCCCAGAACCCAGGTAGCTGGAGACCTGAATGTTGTCATTTTGTGGCAGTAATTGATTGATGGTTCTGCCTGGAAGCAATCAGGTACCATGATGATGAGTTTGTCATAAGATGGAGGCCTTGATCCTGCAGTGGGTTTTGTGCAAATGGACTTCTGTGCTATCGTTGGCAGTAGAGATTGTATCGGGGACCCCCAGACCAGAAAAGCCTACCTGAGCTAAGAGGCCCATCTTTGTTAGGCCAAAGCTGTTGTTAGCTCATCACTCTCCATGGCTCAGCCACTAGAGGGAAATGGAGCAGCACACTGAGGGCTATGTTGCATGAAACACTTGGCACATATTAAATGCCCTTAAAACTTGAGTGTTCAAGCAGAATAACATGTGGTAAGCATGCTTGCATTATATATCATAGCAAAGTTATGCCTTTTCCAGAGAGGAGTATCTCCAGATTATATTAAGTAACATGTTGAACTAACATTGGACTGCTCCATGGAAATAATACAATCAGTTGCAGTCCTGAGGCTGGGACCTGCAATCCATGAAAACATGACAGTTTTGAAGTAGCCCTAGGACTTTACCAGAGTTTCCAACCAGCTCTGATCCCGAGACATCATCAGGATCCAGCAGCAGGGACTCTCCTGCTTAGGTCCCCATGTCTCCCTTTTCCTGCTGCCAGCAGCAGTAACCCAGTTTGGGAGACAGTAGTAAGTATTACCCCTCACCCCATTACAGACCTTCAATTAGATAGTGACAGCTAGCTAGCTGGTTAGTTAGAGAGGGCACCTACACGTTCCAGACACCTGCTCCAGCACATGCTAATTAGCATGCATTGGAGCAGACATAATTAATTGAGTTTGCTAGAGCATACTAATTTATATGCTTCAGCAGCTTCAGCATCCCATGTATTCAGTGTCCCATGCTTCAAAATAGCAGGGACACTTTAACTAAAGCTCATCAAATTAGCCTTAGTTAAAGCACCCCTGCTGCCATTTTGAAGCACAGGACACTGAATACACAAGACGCTGCAGGCACTTTAATTAGAGCAGCTCCTGACAGCTACTCTAATTAAAGCCCAACCCCCTGCACCCCAAAGTACGTGTAAAGACACCCAGAGAGACCAAGGGTCTGCAGAGGTTGCCTACTGCTCCACAACAAAGTTCATTGTTTAGTTCTTCTCATTCACTTATTGAACCTGGTGATCATTACATGGTATCAGAAGTGTTGAATGAGAAATAACTTGAAAGAATTTGATCTTTCTGCACAGTTGTAGTCTAAGTAAATGGATAGTTAGTCATGGAAATTGTGTAACTTCCACCTGCCCTTCTGCTGTCAGGCAATATAGCAGAGAACTGGAAGGCACTCAGACAAATGTTTGAGTGGTACCTAGCAGCCACAGGAACAGAAGAGAAAAATGACAAAGTCAACCCCCCTATCTTTTTGCAGTGTGGGGGAGGAAGCCCTGGCTGTTTATAATATCTTTACCATTGAAGAAAGTCAAAATACACAGTTCATGTAATCTTGTCCAAATTTGGGGAGTACGGCATGACAAAAATGAACGAGACCCTTGAAAGATGCAGGGTTTTATGTAAAAACTACAATAAAAACTCATCTCCCTGCCAGCTTGCGAAGGATGACAAACAACAACACAGGAGAAAGTATAGATCTGTATGTTACTGAGCTGAAGAGACTGAGTAAGAACTGTGCTATTAGGCAGGCAAGCTTCTTTGGGTAGATGTGATATCGTTTATTAGACTAACTGAGTATATCTAATAGAAGATATCACATCTGCCCAAAGAACCTTCCTGCCTATGTCCTTAGACTAACATAGCTACAACCAAAACCCAGCAACTGTGCTATTAGGAACTTGACAGAATCTGACTAGAGATAGGATTATTTGTGGTATTGCAGACTCTGCATTACAAGACAGGCTATTAAATGAAGGAGACTTGTCCCTATGAAAGAGTATCCAAATGTGCAGGGCAGAAGAAACTGTGAAGGCCCAGACTACAGAGCTAAATACACCAAAAGAGGTTGTCCATGCAGTAGGCAGAAAAGAATGTGGCTAGAAAAGCTACCACACAGGGTAGAATTTTCCGTTTGCAAGGGGAATGCTAAGGGAGAAAGAGCAAATAAGCAGATGTGTACTGACTGTAAAAGTCAACATGGCCTCAAATGTTGTGTTACATTCAGAAAGTTTTGTTTTAACTGCAACAAGAGGAACCATTTTGCCAGGTACTACAGATCCCAAACACAAAACCTCAAATGCATATAGCTGAGGATAAAGTGGAGAGGGAGTTTTTTATAGATATGGTTGAATATCTAGCATTGCTAGCATCGATTGTAAAAGTACAGTGTGTGCATTCCCATTTATTGTGGTACCTCAGAAGGTACCTTCCTCTTGATCGCCTTGGCCATCATGGCCCAAATCTGAACAGTCTTCTTAGGAAAAAGACTAATTGTTCTAAAACACAAGAAGCAACCACATCAATTGTATCCCAGTATAAAGACTCAAATCTATCAAGACTCGGAGGAAAACTTCTCAGCAAAAGCAAATTGGAAATCAGGTCTGATGCTTCAGCAATCGAAGACTCACAGAAGCTTATTAAAAGAGCTGCAGAAAAGGGGAATAGGGAAGTGAGCAGTAAGGCTTCACTCCAATGTGATGTGCTAGTAACCTCTCCAACTGTAGATGGGTGTTAATCACTTTTTGTATTAATTGATGTTTTTGTAGTTATTGTTATGAGGAAAGATGTAGGGCTAAAAGTTATAATTTAGGGACATTCCCTAATTTTTAAAAGAGTTGAGAATTGGGAAATGGCCTATCAGTTAGGTAGCAGCTGTGAGTTAGTTAGAGACCAAGGACCTGCAGAAGTTGCCTGTTGCTCCACAGTAAAGTTCATGGTTTAGTTCTCATTTATGCATGCCTGTGTTTATTGAATCCAGTGATTACTACATCTGGAGAACTGGTACTGTAGACAAAATAGCTAAGATAAATACAAGTCTCTTGGTTCATTTGATTATGAGTCTCTGAACTCTGTCCTTAATGACATCTTATCCCAATTTTGGCCTTCTAGTGTAGATGCAAATATTTCAAGCAGCGGAGCTTAAACCACTTTCTAAGAAAATGATTCCTACCTTTAAAGATCAGTGCAAAGAAAAACTTACCTCTGTCTCAAACCTAATTTTTCTCTGCTCAATTTTTTCCCTTTGTTTTTAGCTAGAACCCCTGATACCAACTCTAAAAATCAATCTGTGCTGCTCTGGGTCAGCTACAAGTTGCAGCACAGTGGCCTAAGACTGGACCTGAGTAGCCATGCAGTATAATAAAGCTCAGAATAGCAGGTGATGCTGTCAGATAAATAGGCAGCCCAGAAGACATCTGTGAGGGGCCTGTTGTTGAGGAAACGGGGATCTGTGTTCTGAAATAATGACAATTTGCATTTTGTTTCTCTGGGCTGCTAGTCAGGCAAACAATGGTGGACATTTGTCTATGGCATAAAACCACTACGCAATCAGGACTGAATTGCTGTCTTTGTTTAGGAGATAAGCTGGATGAGAGCAGCCAGGGTACTGCAAGTCAGGACCAAAGAGCTGTGTCAGACAGCTTCAGCACTTAGCATGAGGTAGCATGGGAGATAGAGAGGAGACATGGGGCAACCTTTGCATGCCATACCTTCTGAGGTACAAGATAGAGGACTCTGATCTCCACCAGTAAGGGAGAATCAGCCAGCATAACATAGTAGGGAATAGTTCTTCCTCCTTGCAGCACTGTTGAGGGTTAAAGATCTGTGTGTGAAGGGTCCCCTCTGTGCATGCAATGTCCTGAGGAGAAGGAGGAGACAGTCACTGAGCAGACATGTTCCCTTTCATTGGGTGCGGCTACACATGCATATACACCGGCTTAAATTTATTGTGCAGTAAATTACTGCACAGTGAATGGGAATAGGCCGGTGTCTATACTTTCAGGTGTTAAAGTGCATTAACATTGTGTGTGGACTGACTCGGGACTAAAATTCGAGGGCCACATGACAGGCAGCCAGGGCAGATAAATATTAATTTTCTAAATTTTTTAGGGGCCCCACTGGCCAAGTAGAATGGCCTGGCAGGCCACATCCAGCCCCTGGGCCACATTTTGTCCACCCCGAGCTAGCATGAGGCGTATAGGGACCCTTTCCTCCAGTGGATACACAAGTTCTACAGGGCCTAAGGTTGAATTGAAGGTTCTTCCAAAGCAAGCAATCCAGCCTCCACAGGATCAGTTTGAAGAAATCTCTTTCTTTTGGCCCCTGTTTGCTCCTTTTATATTTATTTAGATAATGGATATCATAGCTGATAGCCTCCAGCAGTGACAGGTCTGAGCAGCAATAGGATGAAAGAGGCTTTGGTAAGAGGCCTTGGATTCTTCATTAAATGTTGACGTAGAAGGCACAAAATGAAGCCGAGTCCCTGCCTAGAGGAGTTAAAGGTAGAAGGAAGTAGAATGGTGACAATCCTTCCTGGATAATGCTTTCCTTTGCATTTCGAGGTGAAAATCCCCCAAACTAGAGGTTCATGACTCTAAGTGGGACCATGACAGTTATGAATAAGGTTGAGAGCCCCATGGAAACCCTAATTCCCCCAAGCCTACAGTTACACCACATGCTTGCAGCTAACAGAAGGCAAAGATTTACCCTGGATGTGCTCTTACTCCATGAAAGATGAGAGCTGCACTGTGTCAGCTTAGTCCTGTTTCATTCAGGGATAAGCTGCCTTGGTTTAACTCTCCCCGTGGGATACAAGCAGGCTCAGAGACAATTATCTCAGGACAGCTGAGGTGCAGTGAAACCTTGTTAACTTGGGATGGAGGGACAGCAGTAACAGCAGGCACTGAGTCACACAAAATTATCTGTCTTCAAGTGGGGTCATAACCAGAAAAAAGTGAGGAACCACTGCATAAGACTTTTCTTGACATGGATCAAGGTAGTGACCTTGGGAATGTCATGGGGAAAGTAATCTTTGTTAGAAATAAACATATTGTGGCAGCTCAAATACACCCTTATGAACTGGGAGTAAGTAATCCTGGCTCTGACAGATTTTTTTTTGTGACTTCAGGCAAGCCAGACAAGGTTCCTGTGTCTCTGGTTTTTTTCCCATTGTAAAATAGGGATATTAAATATTTACCATCTGCAGTGAAGGTGGGTGAGCACTACTATATTCATGTCTGGGAATAATTATGAATCCTCCGATAGACGGAGGATACAGAAGTTCAGTGCGTTATTGTTGCATATAGCATGTTACTTTTGACAAGGACGCACCACTTCAAGGGATGAGGGGTGTCTGGTTTTTATTCCCACTCTCTCTTCCATTTGTGTATAAATCATGGTGCTTGTGTTTGTGACATGGACACCAACCTGCTAGGACCCTAACAGAGACCACCAAGAGGTGATATTTCTTATGGTGGCTGGTAGCAGGCTGTATTCTCCTTCAGGTGTCTAATGAAAGATTTATTTGAAATCTACATTTAAATGCAACAGGATGATAATAAGTACTAGAAAGACATTGCTTGTAGACCCTGTTCCTTAGCCCAGTGCTCCTATGCTTGTGTGCTTCTAAGCTTCTTTCCAGAGCTTGTTGAAGGCTTATTAAGAGAAGGAAAGTAGAGTGGGGATTATTAAGATCCTGCCTAAGTCTGTCCAAATAAGGAAATTCCTGGAGAAAAAAATGCCTTGTACAGCTGATCACAAACCTCTGCAAACTAACTAGAATATTGAGGCGGCAGATGGACTAACACTGCCTGAGCCTGTGCCAACATGTCAGATTGATTTTAAAGACGAAGCACCCACTGCCTGGGAAAGAAAGCCAGTAGGTCTTTGAGTAGGAGCACTTTCTGGCAGCTGTTCAATTACTAGCTGCTACACAACTCATTTTCTCTGCAAACCCAGAGTTGGTGGAGAGCACTGGTGTCTCTGGGCAGGAAATCTGACCACTAAAGACTACATACCAATACAGGATCAGTTTTGTGTGGGTGGTTGCATGGAAAATAACATCCAATTATTAAATGAAACCAGGAAGTCATAGCACACAAAAATTACTGTGCCCAAACAGAACAATGGACTATTACAGCTAAATTTGTGGCAAGAGCTGTATGTTACAAACAAAGGTACAACCCCCTCTGGAATGCAGTGTTGTTCCGGAGGGAATCTTTGACTGACCCCAGCTGGTGATCAGCTTAAGGCCTGAGGCACACTTGCTGTCCTCTGGTACCGTTGGTGGTGCTGCAGACATATATTCAAATGCCTTTGCGCTGAGCTCACAGGGCCAACTTCATCTGAGATGTAACTGAAGTGATGCTAATCGGATTTACACCAGTGATAAGTTTGGATAGCTTTGCTAATAAATATCTTTAATTTCCCTCCTGCCCCTATATTTCCTCGCTCTACAGAAAAAGGATGAGCCTGCGTGGTTTGTTTCCCTCCTGCATTTTGCTCAAAATGAAATAAGCCCCCTTGGTTCCCCTGCACTTCTCCACCAATGAAATAAAGCTACTGAATAATAAAACACATGAAGAGTAAGTATGTTCAGTGAAATCAGCATTTTCACAGCAGCTCATTCCATCATGTTATATCCTGATGGCCTGTCTAATTTATGATGGCAATTTCATGGTTGTTCCTCTTAATTTCCCATTATATGTAATTTGCTTCTCTCTTTTAAGCAGGCCATATATATTTTTATTGCATGCTTGAGAAAGAGAGACAGACCCAGACACTGAATTGGTGCCAGCTCAACATCTTGAATTGCCCCTTGAACATAAGCTTATATAAAAGTTAATCAGTTTTTAGGCTGATTGTACAACATGTGCAGTTGTGATTAGAGTCTGTATTTAAGTCTTGGCTGCCAAAAAGTCTTCAGCAGTGACAGGCTTAAAACTCTTTCAAAGAAAAGCTCAAAACAAATGAAGGCCTGGCAAACAGAGCTAGGCAATTTACATACAGACACAAGAAAATACAACCCCCCTTCCTTCTTCCCATTCTGTTTCACCATTGCCAGGAGCAGCAGACATGGTCAGCATTTTCAGTATAAACACCGCCTCAGACCCCAGGGTCAGAAAGTAATAGCATCTGAATTAAATGACCAAAGTGATACTGCAAACTTGACATAATGCATCAGTAATGAAAGGAAAAGGAGCAGCAACAACAGCAGCATGGAGGGCACTCTTGGAGGGAAGAGGTGCAGGAAGCTGAAGCTTGAAGCTGAAGTCAGGCTATCCCAGTTGATGGCAAAGTGCTCAGTGTCCTGCCATTTCACCAGAGCACTGACCAGGCCACTTACATTCAGCGGAGTTGGAATCAAGCAAGAACCTGATCTTCTCTCAGGGCCCAAACCAAGCTCCATCTATTTTAATGTTAGACAGTTTGCTTAAGTTTGTGGTATTTCCTGCCTTGCTGATTCCAAAGAAATTAATTTGAGGGGTCTTCCACACAGATTTCCAGTTTTAAGAAGGTCAAAAAAGACTTTAAGTTGCCTGGTTAGCCAGGGCCTGGGTGGAACTGTGGACTGGGAAAGCTAGTCTTTTACTGCCTGCTCCTCAATTTTGACTTGGCCCCACATCAGTCATGTGACAGCCATTACCAGCTGGTTGTAGTTAAGTGTACAGGGTGAAAGAAGCACAGTGGTTTCAGTTTGCTTCCTGGAAAGCCAATGTTTGTTCTCATCACTGGATGAATACTCAACATGACCGGATGACTCACTCAAGCATCGATGGGAGCAGTGTGTAGCCACACCTTACCCAGTTCAGCGGTTTTGCTAACCTCACTATCACCTTCTTTGGCTTCTCAGATACCTCCCTATCATTGCCAGTCAATTGACACCTTTTCTGACTCCAAGTGGGGCCAAGTTATTAAAAGATTGCATTTCACATGTCAGTTTAAAGCAAAATGTGTCTTTTACTTAGGCCAGATTTTGCAGTCAGATGGTGCATCTACACGTGCATTAATGCACCGTTGCTACTGTGCATTAAATTTAGTACCTTTAATATGAGGTACTAAAATATACAATAGCTGGTGCTAATATGAAGTAGTAATGGTGCAGTCTTTTTGTGACAGTTAATGCACAGTGGACTATTTCTACTGTGCATTAGCGCAGGGGCTGTCAACCAGAGGTACGTATACTAGGGGTATGCAAAACAAGCCCTATTTGATTCAGATTTGGATCACTTTCCCTGATTCAATTCAGCCAAATCTGAATCTGAAGATTTGATGTTTATTTGGAGAATCAGCGATTCAGACTTAGACACAGCTTTAAATGTTTTTTCTACGTACCTCGAGGTACCAGGCGCGGCTCATGAACACTGAGATGGTGGGGTGGATGGAGCATCCGTGCCATGAGGCAGCTGCTGCGCGGGTGCCAGGTGAGGGGGGTGATCCCCACTTCCCCCCGCTGCTCCACGCTGCACGAGGGAGCCCTGCCACAAGTCCTCAGAGGCCCTGATCACTGCTGCTGCAGCTGTTGAGTGCGGGGATTTTTTTTTTTTTTAAGTGCGAGGAGGCTGGAGTCAGTTGGGAGATGGAGCCAGGCAGGACAGCTGTGGGGGCTTCTCCCATGGCTCCCCACCAGGGCAGAGGCAGGCATAGTGGAGGAGCTGCAGGAGAATCTGCAGCTGCCCAGCTATGTCTGCCTCTCCCTGGCTGATCTGAATCTCCGAAAGAGCGTTGAAACTCTGAGACAGATTTGGCCAAATTGAAATGGAACAGTGATCTGAAACACCAGAATGAATTGCTGTCCTCCAAAATGGCCAAATCCAAAACCAAAATGAAACATAGCCATTTTGCACATCCCTAATGCTTAGCTCCTTCAGCCTCTCCTCATATGACTTGCCTTTATTCATCTTTGTTGCCTACCTCTGGACCCTCTCTAACTTCTTCATGTCCTTTTTAAACTGTGGAGCCCAGAACTGCACACAGTACTCCAGATGAGGCCTAACCTGTGCCTTTTAGAGAGGCATTATCACCTCCCGTGTCTTGCAAATAATGCTTCCATTGATGCAGCCCAAACCCACATCTGCCTTCTGTGCAGCTGCATCAATCACACTGCAGATTTATATTGAGTCTGTGGTCTACCAAGACTACCAATTACTTTTCCATAGTGCTGCCATCCAGCCAGGTGTCACCTATTTTATGTTTGTGTTTTTGATTATTCCTCCTGAGGGCCATGGCTACACAAGACACTGATTGTGCAATAGCTCATTACTACTGTGCAGTAGCATCACATGGCATGAAGCATGACGCAATGCTACTGTGCAGTAGCAATGAGCTAATGCGCAATCAGCATCATCTAAAATCTGTTCGGTGATGCTACCACACTGGTTACTGCCAAGCCATTTAGCATTTGTATACACAAGTATTAATGACTGCGCAGTAACAACTGCGCAGTCAGTGTCTTGTGTAGATGAGGCCGAGGTGTAGCACCTTGCATTTGTCCACATTGAACTTCATCCTCTTAGCTCTAGCCCAGCTTTTCAATCTGTTAAGATCTTTCTGAATTGTGTTCACATCCTTCAGCATGTTTGTAATCCTTCCCAGTTTCATGTTGACCACAAATTTGCTCAAGAAGCTTTCCATGCTAGCATCCAAATCATTAATAAACACGTTGAAAAGCACAGGGCCCCGGCCAAACCCTGAGGGACAATACTCAAGACTTCCTGCCATTCTGACATGGATCTGTTACTAATAACCCTTTGCTTGTGGCTATTGAGGCAGTTATCTGTCCATCTTGTAGTAGTATTATCCAGCCCACATTTCTCCAATTTGTTTATCAGAAGGTCATGCAGGACCTTGTCAAAAACCTTGCTGAAGTCCAGATACGCTATATCCAGAGCATTCTTTTCATCCACTCAAGTAGTTACTTTGCCAAAGCATGAGATCAAGTTTGTTTGACACAATTTGTTTTTCATAAATCCATGCTGGCTACTTACGATCAAGCTTTCTTCCTCCAGATACTTACAAATGGCCTTCCTTAGTATATGCTTCAGTAAATTTCCCAGGTATTGAGGTGAGGCTAACTGATCTGTAGTTCCTCAGGTCCTCTTTCTAGTCTTTTTTTTAAGAGGGGCACTACATTGGCCCTTTCCCAGTCCTCTGGTAACTGGCCCATCTCCCACAACTTTATGAAGATCTTTGCCAAGTACTCCAAGATCTCTTCTGTCTTTTCCTTCAGAACCCTGAGATGAAGCTTATCGAGCCCTGCTAGCATGAATCCATTCAGACCCAACAAAAGCTCTCTGACAGTCTTTTTTGTTACCTCCTCCCTCAGCTTGCTTCCTTCTTTATCCAGATAATTTTTATTAAGTGTTTGGCTTTAGCTTAATTTTTCTTGAGAAGACTGAGGCCAAGTAGCTGTTGATTAGCTCCACCTTCTTTGCATCTTCAGATAGGAGTTCTCCCTGGCTTGTTAACAGTGGACCCACAGTTTCCTTTGTCCCTTTTTTCTGGCTGACATCTGAAGAACCTCTTCTTGCTGTTCTTAACCTCCTTTGCCAGGTGCAGCTCATTTTTTCTTTGCCTTCCTGATTTTGTCCCTGCAGGCTCTTTTTATTTCCTGGTATGTGTTCTTGGTGACCTGCCCATTTTCCATTGTCTGTATGCTTTCCTTTTGTATTTGAGACATTTTAGAAGCTCCTTGTGCAGCCACATCAGTCTCTTGCCTAGTCTTCTTGTGCCTCCACCATGTCAGGACAGTTTCTTGTTAGGCTTCCAATACTGTGCCCCTAAGAAGCTACCAGCCCTCCTGAGCACCTTTATGCTTCAATCTGTCTTCCCATGATACCGTGCCTATTAGCTCCTTGAGTTGGATGAAATCCACCTTTTTGAAATCTAGCATCCTAATTTTGCTGACCTCATGCTTTCCCTGTCTCAGGTTCTGGAATTCTATTGTATTATAATCACTTCCTCCCAAGTTACCCATCACCTTCACATTCTCCACCAGTTCTTCCCTGTTGGTCAGGACAGGATCCAAGATAGATCCTGAGTTGTATCAATCACTTTCTGGAAGAGAAAGTTGTCCTCTGCACAAGATAGGAACTGACTGGACATTTTATATTTGGCTGCATTGTTTTTCCAGCAGATGTCTGGAAAATTGAAGTCTCCCATCATTACCATTCCACAGCTTTTGAATAGATTTGTCACCTGCTTGAAGACTGCTTCTACCCCCTCAGTTAGGTGACCTATAGTAAATCACCACCCTTATATCATGTGATGGCCAGGCTGGCAGTGACCTAGCCCAGGGGTTTTGAAAAGGCAAAAGACGATTGGAGGACTTGGGATTCCGTTTCCGCACCCATCAGGCCCCAGAGACTCACCCCTCCCCCATGTCCCGATTGGCCC
>NW_017729034.1:56928749-56929219 GCF_001723915.1 Gavialis gangeticus
CTTAGCTCTAGCCCAGCTTTTCAATCTGTTAAGATCTTTCTGAATTGTGTTCACATCCTTCAGCATGTTTGTAATCCTTCCCAGTTTCATGTTGACCACAAATTTGCTCAAGAAGCTTTCCATGCTAGCATCCAAATCATTAATAAACACGTTGAAAAGCACAGGGCCCCGGCCAAACCCTGAGGGACAATACTCAAGACTTCCTGCCATTCTGACATGGATCTGTTACTAATAACCCTTTGCTTGTGGCTATTGAGGCAGTTATCTGTCCATCTTGTAGTAGTATTATCCAGCCCACATTTCTCCAATTTGTTTATCAGAAGGTCATGCAGGACCTTGTCAAAAACCTTGCTGAAGTCCAGATACGCTATATCCAGAGCATTCTTTTCATCCACTCAAGTAGTTACTTTGCCAAAGCATGAGATCAAGTTTGTTTGACACAATTTGTTTTTCATAAATCCATGCTGGCT
>NW_017729034.1:56930176-56940387 GCF_001723915.1 Gavialis gangeticus
CCGCCTGGGTTACAATCAATACCACATCTTTCACTTTTCATCTTCACCCAAATGCATTCTGCTTCGCCATCTTCTTCCTTCCTGTACCCATCTATGCTAGACAGTAAGTGACACACAGCTTGGGACTGCATTGCTCAAGCTCGAACTCTTGTCTATGCTGACACACTGATATGTCAAGCATTCTCCCCTTGGTAGGTCTCCCCCTGCTTTCCTGCCACATCTTTATCTCGAAGAAAATAAAAGGGAGGTTCCAAGTGTGTTGTCGATCACCTTAGGGAATGCTCTATTCGTAAGTGTTTCCTGGGGCTCCTCCTCCCCTACAGCCCATTCACACACCAATCAAGGCTTGTTAGCCTTATAGTGCTTGGGATTTGAATTGTAGGCAACCAGCCAGGTTTGGTGTCATTCTTTCTCATAGAATGTCCTGACTATAGGGACACCACATGTGTGATTAGTTTGACTGTCCCTGAGATGTTACAAATTCAATTCTTCCATAATTACTTCATAAGTCAAAAGAAAGGTCCCAGCATTAATACATAAATCACCAAAGTTCATGATCAAATTCACTACACATGAATGTCTGAAAATAATTTGTAAGTCACAATGGTCTAAACTCAAGTCAAAAATCAAGCTAGTCTATAAATAATTTTCAGACCAAGTGAGCCCTCGGTGAATTACCGGGCACTCTTAATTCAACAATTTGCCTGATCATGTAGCCTACTTTCTTAATTACTCACCCTTAATTAATTCTGGTCATGTGGCGTTGATCTGTTCTAGGACTCCATCAGGATATGGTGCAACAAAAAAAGAAACAAAACTGTACAACAAAAAGAGAAGCAGTAATGTCCCCTTCTCACTCATGTGTCCTTCTTTTCACATCCAAGTACTGGGGTCCAGGACAAGTCCTCTTCAGGGTGGCCCTGGATCATGGAAGAGCAAGATACCCCTCTGGGTATCCCGGCTGTGGAACCAACTTGGTGCTTTGCCAGTCGGCATTCCAAAGCTTGTGTGAACTGTGCTGCTTCCTGCTCCCCTGCCATACAGCTCTGTTTGGTCTCTTGTAGCTGGTTCTTGGTGTGGGCATATGATATCATGCCCTATGAGCCTTTCCAGCTTCAGAGAGTATGTACTTATAAATCATGGAGGTGGCTCTGCTCACTGCTCCATGGTCTCTGTTCCTGCACCTGCATTAGGTAAGTAATTTATGGTTCCAGCCCCTACCAGGCATATTACCTGGTGTTTTGCAGTCTTCCTGAGCTGTGCAAACCCCTCCCATATGATGTCTGAGCACCTGGACCAGTCGTGCTGCAACCCTCCTGAACCAGAGAACAAGTGTATGGGCTTCTGACATATAAGGCAACACCACCACCTTTTCTCCTAACCCTGTCTTTCTGAAACAGAGTGTAACCCTCTACATTGATATTACAGTCATAAGAGCTGTCCCACCAGGTCTCAGTGATGCCAGTCAGATTGTAGTTCTTTTCGCAGGCCACAGCTTCAGCTCATGTTGTTTATTCCCCAGACTTCTTGCATTTGTGCACCTACATCAGATGTATTTTGTATTTTGTCCTCCTTGCTTTCTTTTTGTGCCACTTGTTACAGTCTTGTAGGTTTCTGGCCTTTCCCCAGAGTTGAATTGCTTCTCCGACTCCTTTCCCCTCTGCACTGTGCGCTCTGTTGCTAGGGGGTTTGATCACCATCCCCTGTGGAACCTAGATTAAAGCCTTCCTTAGTAGATTGGCCAAACAATGCCCAAAGATGCTCTTCCCCATTCTCATCAGATGGATCCCATCTCTTGATAGCAATCCTCCTTTCAAAAATATCAGCCTGTTGTCAAAAAAGCTGAAGCTGTCACATTGACACCACTCTTGGTCACATGTTCACTTCTAGGATACAATGGTCTCTGCCTGGACCCATGTCTTCCATGAGAAGTATTGATGAGAACATTGTTTGTGCTCCAAGCTCCTTAATCCTTTTGCCAAGAGCCTCATAGTCACTTCTGATCTGCTCAGTGATATTCTTGGCAATATTGTTAGGGTCTACATGGACAAGCAGGAAGGGGTAGGGGTCCAAAAGATGGCTGAGCTTTGGTAGATTCTCTATGACATCCCAATTCAGGATCCAGGCAGGCAGCACACCTCCTCGCACCCCCAAATCTTTATGACAACTTGGCTCCTCAGTCCCCCACAGAAGGGAATCTCCAGCCAGCACCACTCTTCTCTTCCTTCTTGGTGCAGTGGTCCTGGAGCACCTGTCCTTGGTGCTTTCCACTTCCTGCACTGTAGGCTGCTGCCTCCTTTGCCTCAGGCCTGCAGATGTCTTCTCCTCTGCCTCTTCCACCAGAGTGCCTGAAAGCAGTTGCCGACTTCAATCCACTCCTCTTCAATCCTGGGGGCCCTCTTTCTCCAAGTAGTCATATGATACCACTTCTTCTCATTGCTCTTTGGCCCCCCTAGTGCCAGCCTCTCTTAACTCTTGTCCAAGTAATTTTCCTGGTCCCGGATGCAATGCAGCATGCATACCTGTGCTTCCAATAAGTAAATCTTCTTCTCTAGGACAGACACCAGCTTACACTTGGTGCAGATGAAGTGCTCCTGACCCTCTGAGAGAAACACAAACATGGCACATCCCAGGCAGGTCACAACTGCTGACCAGACTCCATTTGTATCTCCTTTGTTCCTTGGAGAACACCTATGCTATAAGGAGAAAAAAAAAGAGGGGAGGGAGGTAGGGGGAAAAGACACACCACAAGAACCTGCACACCACACTCCACAAGAACCTGCACACCAAACACCACAGGACCCTTGCCCACACACCCATGCACATGCACAGTCTCCTGTTTGCTGGCATCCTCAAACAGTGAATTCCCTAGACAAACTCCTTCTCTTTGTTGCCTTCTATGCACTGCTCCCACCGTTCACCAGGGACTGTTTTTTGTAAGGCTGCCTATTCTCCTAGCTCCGTCCCTCAATCACCTAAACCAGCCCCACCCAAGGTAAGCCCTGTCACTCCAGAAGTGGGAAAAAAGAAAAGAACAAAAAGAGGAAGGGAGGGAGGAAAAACACACCACAGAGGAGGGGAAACCCCCCCCAAAACACACACCAGGCATTAGGCAAACACTTGCACCAATCAGCCACCCCAAGTCACTATCATGGAGAAAAGCCTCTTCAATGCAGTCCCACACCTGAGCTGCTTATCCACTGCTCTCTGCTTACTGCTCAGCTTACTGAGCAGATTTTGCAGTCTCTCAATTCAGTAGTTTTGCCCAAAACATTCATGCTGCTGTTTGTTGATTCTTCAAGTTCTTGTCTTACTCCTACAAGCAGCAGTCGCCAGACTTTTCCCTGAGCCTGGTATGAGGAGTACTACTTCCACCCCTCCCTGCAACTAATTACAGCCAGAATAGCCCCTATCCTTGTCCTTACTGTCCCTAGTTTGGTTCCCTCTAGATCCCCTGCAGTGACCTTTCTCCAGTTACTCTGGCATCATAATTGCAAGGCTCTGCCCTTTCTTAGTTCCCTACGTGACCTGGGTTGGGAGTCCTGCAGGGCTAGGGTGACCATAAAGAAATCTGGGACATCCGGGACACTGCCCACCTCCGCCCCACAAGTCCGTGGTGTGCTGCTGCAGGCAGGGGCAGGGGCAGGGGTGGGAGCGCAGGCACAGTCAAGCAGGGAGGCAGAACTGACTGGTACACCATGCCGTTCCACCTCCCCATCAGACGTCAATCCATGCCCCTGCGATTCTGGGACTCTTGTTTTAATTTTCACCTACCAGCTAGGACCATCCTTTGAAATCTGGGATCATCCAAGCCAAACTGGAATGTATGGTCACCCTATGCAGGGCCCACTCTGGGCATCTCTGAAGAGCCTTCTTCTGGTTTTCCTCTCTCTGATGAAGTAGACTCACTCTTAGAGAAAACCCACCTGGCTACCACCACATGGTGCCTGGTCACACAGCCCAAACCAACCATTATCCTAAATCCATCACTTGGAACCCGAGAGCAAAGAACAAGCCAGGCTTAAATTGCTTTCCTTAAAGGGCCAGCCTTTGCTGTGTGATGGCGCAAAGACAATTAATCAAAGCAAAGGTTTGATTTACCATTGTGATATACCAATTTCATAGTGGTGTAACACCATTCATTTCAGTGACTTATACTGGTGTAAAACTGGACAAACTCAGGAGCAAATTAGGCCTTCCATTTGCTTTGGCTGTCCTCATTCCCTTCCAGTGTCTGCTTTCAGTAAATGCATTCACTGGCAGGAATACTCTCAGAAGCTGCATCTTTTCACTTCACAGAAACAAAATGTGAACTCCTGAATATTTGCCCCAGAAACCTGATTCCCAGCTTTACTTAGCTAGTTAAGTAACCAGATCAGCAACATCAGTGTGAGTCTGCAGTTGTGTCACAGATGTTAATGGAGTTGTTCTGGATTTACACCACTGTAGCTGAGGTCAGAATCTGGCCCAAGAGACCAATCAAAAGTAACTGATCCAACAAGAATTTGGAATTTGAAATAATTGCATGGAGCTGCTTGTGAGTGGGCTACAGGTAAGCAATTATTTGCAGAAAGTATTCAGTGCTTAATTTCAAATCCCAGATAAATTTGAGATATCCAGAGCCTACATGCAGGCAATCTGCAAACAGAAAAAAAAGAGGAAAAATTCATCAAAATAAATTACCTGCCATGAACTATTCACTCTGCTCACGTCAATCATGTCAGATGTCTCCCTGGCTGGTGATTTCAGCAAAGAGACCAGGGAATGACTGGAGCTTAGAGACAGAACTATGCTTTCACCGCAAGAGGAGTTCCTTTCAAACAGACATAGATAATGTGGCATAAGAAATGTGCATGCTCCATACCTGTTTTATGGATGAAAACCACCAGCTAGGCAGTTGAGCCAATTGCTTATATGAGGGCTTAGTTGTTAAAAAGAGACAGTTAAGGGGCTAGAAAGGGAGACAGGTTGAGTTTGTGTGTTATATCATTGCCTTTCAAAGAAGAAAGAGTGCCCCATTCAGTACTTGCTGACCGTCTGCATTGCTGCAAACTCTGCCTCCCCCCATCCTCAACCCAGATGATGCATAGCACTGGCTATGAATGGAGCTGGGAAGAGAGCAGGTGAGATGGTGAAAGAGTTGATGTAGAATAAAGGAGCAGGGTAGTGCGACTTCAAAGTATTTCAGGCAAAATTATTGATCCAGTTGGATTCCTTCCTTGACACAGTTTGATGCTTTCTAGGAATGGGTGAGTGATGGGAAGTGGGAAGTGGAGAGAAATGAATGATTGATGCCCAGGCTTTTTATTTTCAGAGAAAGAGAGAGAGGAAGGCCAAGGTAGGAGGGTGACGCACGAGTGAGTTAATTTAGTAGAATCCATAGCCAAGAATAGAATGTCTTGGGAGCAAAGATGACTCGATCAAAGATCTCGAACCTGATTTGCCACTGCTTCACTTCAGCTTGACACTGGTGAAATCCTGTGCATTTCATTTCAGTTACATTGGTTCCAAACTGGAGGAGGACAGGGCAGAATGGGGTTCTTAGGCTGGGCGTTTTATCTCTGAAAACAGCTTAACTCATCCCCTGATCAAAACAGATTAGGAGCTGAATGCTCAGGGAATTCAGTTTTGCAGTTCCTAACAAACCAATTTGCTGGCTATTTTCTGATGAAAATACATTCAGCTGGATTTATTAGAGGTGGTGTATACAGCAGTGTGAGATACACGTTTATGTACCAAAGCAGGGGCAGATCCAAAGAGGGTGCAGTGGCATAGCTGCAGCCCATTTTTTGGACAATGCTGTGGGAGCAGCTGCTGGGCACTTTTTTTAAGTCCCCGAAGCAGGTAAGAATTCTCCCCCAACTTAGCCCCCCTCCCTTCCCTTTGGTGCTCCCCTGTCTTCCCCGCCCCTCCTGTTCTCCTTCCCCTACCCAGACTGCCCCCAGCTGACCTGGGGGTGGGGAAGCCACTGGGAACTAGGCTCAGCTCAGGACAGTGGGAGGAACAGTGGTAGCAGACAAGTTTTTCCTCCCTGTCCAGTCCCCTGCACATTCCCTGACAGCCTGGGAGCAGGCACAGGAAAGGGGAACCTGCCCACCGTTGCTGCTGTCCGCAGCTGAACCCAGCTCCCTTGCAACCAGTCCCCACAGTCCTGGCTGGAGCAGGACAGGAGCAACCAAGACAGTGGCAGCAGCAGGCAGGCCTCTTCCATACCCAGAGGCATAAATAAAGGGGAATGTAGGAAGAGGGGAGATTCTCCTGAGCCTGGAGGGGAAGGAACAGGATGCTGAGCATGGGGAGGGAGATTCTTACTTAATCTGGGGACTTAAAAACGGTCCTTGGCTGCTGTTCTTTTGGCATGGTCTGCCTGCCCTGGGTGGGAGGACTTGGGAGAAGCATTTCAGGCACTCCAGCAGCACTGGTCACTGTTCCGACACCACATTTTTCATGATCTTGGATCCACCTATGTATCAAAGCATTTAGCTCTTCTCACTGTTGCACCTGAGTACCTCACCACCATGAATGGATTTTATCTGTGATACCGAAGTACAGTCCCTATTTTACAGACAGGATGCTGAGGCACAGAGCACATTAAAGACTTGCCCCAGGCCATGGAGGGAGATTTTGAATAAACTGAAAACAGAACCCAAACCTTCAGAGTCCCAAGACAGAGCCAAGTGGACTAGATGAAGGGTATCAAACATGCACCCCATAGGCTTCAGGCAGCCTGGCTAGGTGGGTCGTGAGGCCCATGCGACTTCTTAGAGGCTGGACCACCCATCTCCAAGGGCTGGATTTGGCCCATAGGGTTCATCACTGTGGCTGATATAGTCCCGGTGGTGGCAGCTTGAATGTTCTGGAGCAGTTCTGGAAGCCAGGGAGTTACTGCCACTCACCTCCCTCCCCCTTACCCACCACTGAAATTGAGGTTTTTAGTTACTCCTGGCAATTAAGAGGAGTGGCTAGGGAAAGGCCAGGGGTGAGTGACAGTGGCACTAACTCTGGCTTCCAGTGGCTCTGGAAGCCACAAGGATTAACACCGCTATCACTTGTGGGTCTCTGGTCCAAGGGAAGCCCCACAGTCTGGGTCCAGTGGAAAGCCCTGCAGGCTGGATCTGGCCCAATGAGTTTGATGCCTCTTGAGTGTCTGGCCTGATGAGTCTGGCAATAGACCATCCTTCTTACCTCTCAGGAAGCAGGTATAAATAGACCCAGGAGAGTCCAAGGGAGCCCAAGTGGTATCATTCAAATGCCGAGAGGCTGAAAAGGAGCAGAGTGGAAGAACAGATAATAGAAGGGTGCAAGTCAAAGTATCCCCCCACCCTACTTTAAATAACATTTTATGCCTTCCTGCAACTACTCTGGTTTGCAAACTGCACCAATAGCAGGTCATGTACGCTAGGTATGAAACAACTCACCAATATGCGACTTATACTGACTTACATGTCCCCGTTGGATTTCCATCATTTCTAAAATTCATGGCCTAACAGAAAACATTTATTACAAAGACTATCTCCTCTCCATGATAAGGAGAGTCTGAATTGGCTGGAAGCCAAGCATGTGCCTTCCGGGTCAGGATCTGGCCATAAGTGACCCATTCAGTTTGTTATTCTGGGCACGGTTTTGAATGGAAGACATAACATCCAAGTCTCTAGGAGAGAGCAGTCGCGCTCTGTCAGGCTGGGACTGTGAGTGTCTGGTCACGTAAAGCAAAAAGCTGGCTTTTATTTCTCTTATTTAACGTCTATTTCTGTTAAGATCACAGACCTACAGCAGACCAAGAAGGCGCCCTTCACCACATAGCTGTGTTTAAATTCATTTATTTTCCCTCTGTTTTAAAGCCTCATTTCAATCCATTCACTCTGAAAATAAATTTTGATTTTTCACATAGGAAGTGACTGGTTTTGGTCTGAAGTGCTTCATTGTCTTAAGTGCCTAATCGCTGGGCCTTGGCCAGGCCTAGATTGCAAAACTGAGAATACAGACTGAGGGGTAGGTTCAACTCTGTGCTAATGCAGGCAACAAGGGACGAGGGAGGGCAGCTTATCTTCCTCACTCAGGGGATCAATCAGCTTCTGGCACAAACTAAAACAACTGAGAGCACTGCTTTAGTTTGCAGCCCAGAGGCAGATCCAGAACAGGTGCAGTGGTGTGGCCACACTTCCCTTTCTGGCTACATGGCAGGAGCAACAGCTAAGGACTTTTTTTAAGACCCTAAAGAAGTTGTAGCCCCCCCCCACACACACACACCCCTGCCCCTCCATGCTCAGAGGCACATCCCCTCCTCTCCCATTCTCTCCCTCCTCTCCCTGCTGTCTTGGAGGCAAGGGGAGCGCTTGTCCTGCTCAGCCAGGCTATGTGGAAATTAGGCTCAGCCTGGGACACCAGCAGAGGTAGTGGTGGGCAGGCTCCCTGTCCCTGCCTGGTCCCCATGGACACCAGCCCAGGAGCAGGCTTGGGAGGGGGAACCTGCTTGCCTGTCACCACTGGTGCTGACCCAGGCGGAGCCCAGCCCCTGTGCAACCCAGCTAGAGCAGCTCTGGAGCTTCCCTCTCACCTGGGACAGCAGAGACAGCAACAGCAGCAAAGCAGGGGCACGGGGGGTGGTGAAGGGGAGTGGAAGAGACGTGCCTCTGAGGAAGGAGTGGAAGAGAGGGATTCCTTACCTGCTCGGGGGACTTTAAAAGTCCCCAACTGCTGCCTTTGTGGTGCAGTCTGCCCACCCCAGTGAGGTGTGGGGACTGGAGTGGGAGAGTGCAGCCAGCCCTGCCACTCCAGTTGCTGCTCCCACACACCCCTTTGCAAAATCCTGGATCTGCTTGTGTTCCAGTCTCCAGGCCATTGCAGGTTCACCTTCTCCACTTCCCTCCATATGTCCAAAGCTATTGCAGAGGTAGCTTGGTGCCTATAGGTCCTGCTGCTGCAGAGGTGTTGCTAGGGGAGGCGAACAAGTGAAACCTGCTCAACAGCCCCAGCTGGGGCAGAGGGGCCCAAAGGCACCAATGACTCTGGCTCAGCATGTGTCCTGTGTTATAGCAAGGAGCAATTGGACAAGCAAAGGAGTTTCTGAATCTACTAAAGTAGGGGCTGAGAGGCCTTCCAGCCTCACCTTGGCTCCCATTTGTATGGGGTGAGTCTTTCCCTTAGTTTCTCCCCAGTATCTCCAGTACCCAGTACTTGAGCAGGGGTCGGGTTTGGAGCTCTAGTGCCTCCCATGAGCATGCTCTCTCTGAACTGATACAATGGGTCCGATTCTGTGAGGTATATAGACATCTAAACTCCCACTGAAATCAGATTAGGCATCTTTTGGATCTCCCCCCGCCCCGGTGTCCTGTTGTTACAGGATCTCTCCAAATCCAGGATCAAACTCTACCTCTGACTGCCTTGGTTTCCCCACGCTCATGTAAACCTCCAGGCCAGTACATCAGTGAAATTCCTACCAGCCATGTCCGTGCTGCCTTTCAACTCCCAGGGATACATTCCTGTGCAAACACAATCCCCGTTCAGCATTGATCCAGACCAGTAAAGTGGGTCCTACTAACTGGGCCCTTCTAAGACCTCTGCCTTGGGGCGCTTCCATCACTGCCACTTTTACAGCAGGTACCTTGTCAGCTTGGCAAATAAATACTTTTGCAGGCCCTTGCCTAGGCTCAGGCTGTCCTGCAGAAGCCTCTCTGTGCTTATCCTTCTTAAATAAGCTGCTTGCTGGCCTTTTACCTCATCCACTGGGAAGCAGCTGATTAGTCACAGAAGGGAGCTAAGCCCAGCTCTCTTATGTGGCTATCCTACCTGTGAAGCTGGTAAAATCACTGGGAACTGAGGGTACCTGAGACCTTGCTGACAGAAAATCCTGCAGAACGATGCCCCTACATAAGGGCTTACTGCTCACTCTTTCTCTCTGGGACCTTTGTTTAAGTCCAGTGACCTCGTTCCCTTCCTTGTTTCTTATCCTGCAAAATCTCCTTCTTGGCTTTGTGGGCCCTTCAGCTTAATGGGGTGGGCATATAGTTCAATGGGGGGGGGGGAAGGGGAGGGTGCTAGACCAGCCCATAATCCTATCTAAAATCACTACAGCGTTTCCTGGTGGAGGACAGGCAAAGTGGTCTCAAAGGTCTTTCCTGATGACGGTGAACCTGTATGTCAGGATGAGAGGAACATGATTACTATCTGCGCAATCTTTGAAGGGTCAAATCAAAGACAATAAAAGCTTT
>NW_017729034.1:56945387-56946729 GCF_001723915.1 Gavialis gangeticus
AGGTCTTTCCTGATGACGGTGAACCTGTATGTCAGGATGAGAGGAACATGATTACTATCTGCGCAATCTTTGAAGGGTCAAATCAAAGACAATAAAAGCTTTGTTATTGCTTCTGAAAACCTTTTCCCTTCATGTGATGTGAGGGATACTTGGACCTGGTAGGGCCATAGTTGGTGGCTCAGGGGTAAGAGTTACTGGAGGCTTAAAGCTGCATAATGACTTTCCCATTATTGGCGCAGGCTCTGCTCTGTTACCTCAGTTACCTCATGTTTCATTTTAAATAGTTGCTTGCAGCCTGCAGTTTTGCAGTCTTTGCTTGCATTGCCATAGAAACAATCTTTCACCTTCCTCTATTTGCAGTGCATTTTCTTTAAAGGATCTTTCTTTTTTACTTATCTGCTCCATCTTTTCATTCATTACCTCTCTCTTCATTAGGCCGTTCCAATTCCCTTACCTTCTGTCTTACCTTCAAGTTAAATATTTTAGACCACGCTGCTACTCGGCTCACAGCTTCTACCTGAATGCCTGTCCAAGCCCTACTGCGATATCATTTAGATAGGGACCCGAGTGAGCAGGTATGTCTCTGCACATGCAGGGGACAGTGTGGACAGCTATCGTTGTGCTGGCCTGGGATCGGATTACCTCGCTTTTGATGTGGATCAAACCAGCTTTAACTCGAACCTGAGGAGTAAAGAATGGGTCTGTCTTAACAGAAAGTGTTGTGGAAATGTGATGAATTTAACTTGGTTAACTTATTTGGGGAGGGAGTCCTGTTAATGCTTTTGCTTTCCAAATAAGAGATGAAAATAAGAAAGAAGGACTGTGGTCAAAAGGAATCACTTCATGGGGAATCACTAAGCCCACGTTTCCCAACTATTTTCACCCCGCGGCACGCTTACATGGCCTCCCCCACCCCATGGCACACTGGTTGGCCGTGGAGCCGGGGCGTCGCACGGTGGCGACCGGGGAGAGGGGGGTGGCAAGCCACCGAATATCATGGAGCAGCAGGAAGCAGGTGGCATGGCATTTGAATAACTGGCTGGAGCCATGTCCCCCATCTGTCTGGCTGTTTGCAGCAGCAGCAGGTGGGGAGCATGGCTCCAGCCAAGCAGGGAAGTATGGCTCCAGCCCAAAATGCTGCGGCACCCCTGGACATGCCTCATGGCATACCAGTGTACCATGGCGCACCAGTTGGGAAACACTGGACTAAGCTGTGGTGTTTCTGTGGTAACTAATGTCTTCTGCTCATGGATGAAGTCGGTGGCCTTTCCCATTGCAAAGTGACCTCCATTTTTTTTTCCCCCTGAAATAGTTTCATAGTTTCTAGGGTCGGAAGGGACCT
>NW_017729034.1:56946740-56958449 GCF_001723915.1 Gavialis gangeticus
CACAATGTCCGGGCTGGTGTCAGCCAGCAGGAGGGCGAGTTAAATGTTATTAGGGAACTTTTGCAGGCCACCATTGAGTCTTGTTCCTCTTCCCTTAAGCTCTTTTAGCTAACAAGTAGATATGAAAAGAATGAAAACTAGATAAACATAGAGTATAGATAGGAAAAATCAAATTAAGAAAGTAGAAAGAAATACAGAAACTAAGCAGACCTTCAATGACCTGTGCACTTTTGCTTTCTTAATGGACAACTGAAACACTTGCAGGCACCATGTGGTCCTAGGTGTTGTCAGAGGCTAATATTATTATTATTATACCCCATATATAGCAATTTCATAAGTGAATCTACCCCAAGGAAATCAGTATCATTACCCCCACTTTACAGATGTTCTTTATAACTGTAGTGCAGTGGGCAAGAAAGCAGAGGTTAACCAACACTGTAGTGTGCCCTCAATTCCCAGTGATTTCATCAGTGTTATATGCTGAGTTCAGATAAGGGGGTTGATATCATTGGGATGCTTTTCTAGGTTAGCTCTTCAGTGGTGCGCACTGCTTATTTAGGTTTTCCCTTCCTTAGCCCCTCATTGTTCCATGACATACAAATACTTTATAGAAGAATGTAATAAAACAGCCACAGGTAGCACTCAGGGTTGAAATAGGGGCCAGTGGGACAGAAAGCTATTAATTTAGACTGTACAAAAACAAAAAAAGTATCAGGAAAACAAAATCTTTTCAGTGTTTCTTTATATGTCATAAAGAAGCAATAAAGGGCACCAGTCTGATCTTTTCCTCTCTGCAGCCTGCCTTTAAATCATTCATTGATCTTGATAGAAAATGGGGTGAGACTGTAACAGGTGGATGCACTTAGCTTGATTCTTCCTGTTTTGAAAGTCCCTTGTTATGAGCAATGCATTTAGAAGAGTTTCCTATTACTTGCTTTGTACAGCAATGCTGAGCTTCCCTTCTTTTTTTCCCTTGAAGCAGCCATGCACCAAAATCTGTTTGTGGTATATAGTTATTAAGATCAACTGTAATGGTAACAGCATATGACAGTCTTCCTTTTCTGAACCAATTTTTTCCATGTATGAATCTCAGCTCTTTCAGATTAAGTGAACGGTGACAATATCTATCAACAAAGATTAACTTACTCATAAAGATATTGCTGGAACATCTCATGGGAATTAGGAAGATTTGTTCCTGTGTGGTTTCCCTTTTTTTGATCCTATATATGAACAGAAATATCCCAGGATTGGTATGTATACACATGGCCCTTCTAAACAGGGTTTAGTGAGCAGTGAATGTACTGCCACTTTTCTGTCCTGGGGTAACCATTCAGATGTACTTTGTGGTGCCTTTGGATAAGCTTCTTATCCTGTGAACATTTTTAGGATTTATCCTGGGACAATGGACATGGGCATCCAAATGATTGCACTTTTCCCTGGGATATAGTGCTTTATTTTGGGACAAATATGACATCTGTTTGTAGCCCAAGAGGCTAGAGAATTTTTGAATGGTGGGACCAGAACATGGATTAGCACTAACTTGAAACACCTTCTTTAGCCTCTGCTTATACCAGGTCAATATTTTCCCATAGGACCTAGCATTTCTTAAGACATATGTAAGAGCTACATCCCAGGGGTGTGGGAGGAAATAAATTAATTCCTTTTGTTATTCCAGTTGAAGTCAGAGTTACACAAGACAGGAATCTAACCCTGGGTGTTTTCTGTGTAAGAGTCTAGGTTCCCTATTATAGATGCTCCTGGCACCACCTCCTGGCACCATTCATATGGGCTGCATCAACCCAATATTGTAGCATCCAGCCATTGTTATGGATATTTTTCTTTTTTGAAACACTTTTTTCTTTCTCTTCTGGAAACTTACTCATAATCACAAAGGAGCTAGGGAGGGGGGAGGGATCACTCACAGCCTTGTACAAACTGTGCTGCTGTGGTGCATTGCGATAGCCATCAGCATCTGTTGATGTTCAGTTCATTAGGACAGCATCCTGGTAGCTATGGCCTGAATTCTCATTTCTACTTTGGCTCATTCAGACTGCTCTGTCAATGAAAAACATCCTTAAATGGGGTCTTATTGTAATTTAATCCTGCTGTAGAGCTCCTTGACACATGTAGAGAAGCATAAAGGAGCCACAGGATAAGTGAGAATCAGACCCAATATAATGAGGGACTAGCAATATGTAGAGTAGAGAAGAGTTTCATACTATCACAATCACATTGCAAGTATCCCTCTGCTTCTTATAAAGAACATAAGAACTACCATTTACTGGATCAGACTGTAGGTCCTTCATGCCTCGTATCCTGCATCACACTGGCAGAAAGGACGCTGAAAGGGAGAGTGAACAAGGTACGACCAGAGTTTTTTCAACTCTTTCCCTCCCACTAGCAGCTTCCAGCATTTAGGCTAGGGACAGAAGTAACATATAAACCAGGTTAAGTGATCAGAAATGTGGTTAAACTTGTAACAGAACACAAGTTCAGTGCATATAAACCAGTTTCCAAATGGCCAAAGATGGGTTAAGATGAACCTGGTTGAATGTTGTATCAGACTTAACTGATTTGGGTCAAACCAGTTTATGGAACTTCTGTCCCAGACCCCTTCCTGGTTTAAGTTAAATCAGAGTCCCCCAGCATCCCAACACACTTTTCAGTCCTGGGCTGGGCTGTCTGCTCCAGAGAGCAGGGCTGGCCCTGCTCCTTTCCTCCCTAGCCAGAGCCCTGGCTGACTAAGAAAGACATGGGGGACTGCAGCGTCTCCCAGGCTTCTCCTGCCGCACCTGCCTCCCCTTGCTGCTTACTGTTCAAGCAGGGATCCCTCCTCCCGCCCCTCTCCCACAGCAGGGACCCCAGCCAGCATCTGGCCACGCTCCCCCATGCTAGCTAGTGCTGAGAGTTGTCTGTGTGTTTGTCTCCAATTTCACTGGAACAAAGGCAGCAGAGCTAGTGGCATGATATGCAAATGCACCCTGCAGATAAGAAGAGCTTGCAACTAATGAGAGAGATGCCTTTGTTTTCTTTTGTAGGGCTTGATAGGCTGATAAGCTTTATGTTCTGATAAGCACCCTGCCAGCTGCTGGCTGGAATCTGTCAGTGTTCAATAAGGGACAGAGAGAGGTGTGAGAAATTACCTGGTTTGTAATGAATGCAGTGCCTGTCAGTTTGCTGCAGACCATATGAAGAATCAGGGAGAGGGAGATGGATACATCAATAGATACATGCAGTCCACACACCGCCTTTGTCTCAGAGTGCTAGCCAGGAGCTGAAGTCTGGCAACACTCCCCACCCCTTGAGCAGCAAGTGGGGAAAAAGCCTGGTGAGGGATGCTTCCCCCTTGCACACCCCAGATGGGGACTGTGCAGGCCAAAGTGGGGATTTAAACCCCTCCCTAATCATAGCATCCTGCTGGGGCCTCACCACACCTCCTCTCAGGTTGGCACTGTGGAAGGGAAAGGAGGCCCCTTTGTAGCACCACCTGGCTTCTAGCCTGAGCCACAAATGTGCCTGCATTTCTTGATTCAAAAGTGGATGTCTCTCCACTTGCAAATCAGTTCAATCTCTGCAGGTTAGACTAACCTGCAAAGATTGATCAATTCAGGCTTGGGCTTTTTGAATGACTGTCCCTAGCCTTAAGGTCTAAGAAGTTCTGATTCAGAGGCTGTTTTCCTAACTCCCATGCTTAGTAGCTACTGATGCCCCTTTCCTCTAAGAATGTGTCCAATCCATTTTTGATCAGTACTTAGCTCTTAAGTAGACTGCACTTTGCCACTATGACCACTACATAGCTTTATTAACTGTAGGCCTGAAAGTTGTGACTCAGCTCGGGTTTGTTTCTCTATTCAAGCCTGTCACTCCAACGCAAATGCAAGGGCTGCTGCCCATCCAGTTTCAACAGCTTTTGGGCAATAGAGGAAATGGAAAATATCTCCCTATTGGCTCTCAAGACAGTCACATGGCCCCTTTTTAAAGAATAAGGGATTAGCCAAGTTTCCACCTGAATATTTCGTATCTTAGTCAAGCATGTGCCAAATGATCATTCTAGACTGTGTCATGGTCCACCAGGCTAGCAGCCTAATGGGTAGAGCCGGTCATAGTGCTTGGGTATACAGAGGTAAAGGTCAGAAGCCACAAGTCAGGAGCTAAAATGCCAAGCCAGGGTCAGGAGCTGGGAACTGGAAACTTAGTTACCAAGTCTAAAGGATAATTCAGAGGGCAAAGTACAAGAGTAAGGCAAGCTAGGGTCAGGACTCAGGAAACAGGTCTGCAGGGAGAAACTAAAGACTGGAATCCAGGAGCAAGCCAATTGTAGGGTCAGGAACCAGGGAACCTAGAGCTGTGCTGGGACAGGAGCAGCTCAGAGATTGGAGACCAGTGTGCTGGAGGAGTTCCTTAAATGCCTCTACAGAACCAATCAGAGGGAAGGGACTAGGGGTCAGCTGGCCTTGATTAGTGGGTCAGTTCACTTAACAAGGGCTGTAGAGCAGTAACCTGCCAGAACTGACCCAGGCTGCAGTGCAGGAGTCTTACAGAGTGGGGCTTATTACAAGTGTTGAATAATGACTCCTTCATTGTGCCCAATAATCATGTTTCAAGCTAAGGGGCCAATCTAGTAACCACCTACTCATGATCAAATGCTAACTTCTGTGAGTACTCCCAATGGGTAGGGTGACCATATGGGGCCATAGGAAATCTGGGACACTGCCTCCCTGTCTCCTTCCCCAATCAGTGGCACTGCTGCAGGCAGAGGTGGAGGTGAGGCAGTATGGTGAGCTAGGCAGGCAGGCAGCACCCCACACTTCTGCAATTCTGAGACTTCCGCTTTAATTTTCATCAGCCGGCCAGGACTGGCCTATGAAATCTGGGACTATCCTGGCCAACCCAGGATGTATGGTTACCCTTCCAGTGGGTCAAGTTCTACCCTCATGTATTCCAGTATAGTACTGGTAGAAAACAATGGCTCAGCTCTGGATTTATATATTAGTAAAGGGGTCAGCAACCTATGGCCCGTGGGCTGGATCCAACCTGCAAAGAGATCTGATCTAACCTGTGAAAGTTGGATCTGGCATGGGGGCATCAGCGGCACTGAGCTGCACTGTCTTGCCCATCTCCTCCGCTGCAGAACCTGCCTCTCTATTGTGCCTGCGCTTACTCGTGTTCCAGAGGGTTGAGAGTCAGAGATGAAGGTAGGCAAAGACATCTGGATGCTCTGGGGTTGGCAGGAGGACCAGGTTGCAAAGGGGCTGTGCTGGCAAAAAGTAGCCATCCTCTGTTTTAGTAGATAAAGAGAATTGCTTTCATGAGATCACACATGGCAGGTAGAAATTATTGTAAGAAGATGCCTTTACTCATAGTTATGTTCAGTTTCTGCAATACCTTGTGTAAGAAAGGTGCTAAGGTAAACCTGCTTTGTAGACGTCAATGTTTTCATTAAATTGGGCTATTAAAGATCAAAAAGCTAATGCCCACAAAAACCAGCACATACATTCTCCTTTGACTTGAAGCCTTGTAAAGAGTATCATTTTATGATACACATTGCCCTAAAGATGACCTTTCTGCAAAGACCTTAATCAATTAGATTTAATACTCAGCTCAAAATAATTTCTCTTGCGGTCAGTTTAAAAAGCCTAATGTATATATATTTTCTCAGCTTATAGGCACCCTGTTGAGTGGGTCAACTCAGTGCCTGTGGCTTTATCATACAATCTGTACAAGGTATGATTTGATTAGTATTCAAACAGCATATGATATTAAGAGGATCTGAATCCCATCTTTCTCTACAGGGTGGGTAGCTCCATTGACATCAGCTGACTAACTCCTGATTTATACTGTTGTGAGTGAAGCTTTAGGCCTGTGGTATCTGCAGTATCTGTAGGGATATGTATTATAAACAAGCCAAAATATGCTCAATGAAATAAATAATAAGGAATTTAATTGCTGCCCAGGAGCTCCCAGAGCTCTGTGGTAAAAGGCAATTTATGTTTACAAAGGTTCATATGTCTCCGTTTCCTCCTCCTTTTTCAACACTTTTGATAGATCTGTCAATGCAGGTTGTAACATATTTTTCCTATCCTTCCCTAGAGGGTGTCAACAAAGGGGTAGCTCCCAGAGGGGTTGTATTATAGAGGCACGCACTACCTTGCTTTCACCAAGGAGGCTGCTGAAGTATGGGATATTTGATAGGATAGGACCAAATCCTTCCTCAAGTGGAGGAGCTGTAAAAGTGGGGAATTTCCTCCAGGTCTAAGCTGGGGAAAGTCTTTTAGTCTTGTAGGTAGAACGGCTCCTCTGTGGCTATTAGTCTACCATAAGCCTGGAGTTCCTTCTGTACCTCTCCTTTTCTCTGTTGAGGTGAGAGGATGCCATGGTGAATCCATGCCATGGAGGATCCACTGACCCTACTTCTCAATCCTTGCTGCAGACACATGAGCTTTTCTTGAGCTGTTCCTCCCTGGGAGCAGCAGACCCAGACTAGAGTTTCTGGCCTTTGAGTGTAGCAAGCAAAGGAGAGAAACAAATGCCCATGCTCAGCAGGTATTGAACAGCAAAGGTTTGTTCAAGACCAGGATGGAATGGATGGCCTCTGGTTGTCCTGGTGAACTCTTGGATTTGGGACTCCTAAATTCTAGTCCCAACTCTTCCACTCACTTACTCTTTGTCCCTGGACAAGTCATTTGTCTTTACTTTTCCTCAGTTCACCCTTCTGTAAAATGAAAATAACAATGCTTACATCACAGGACTCAAACACTGAGCGAGCATTTGCAAAGCCTGGCTGCTGCCCTACCAAATATATATGAAACAGTGTTGGAAAGACCAATTCATTTATGCCTTTGATGGTTGACGCTTGTTTGACACAGAATAAGTAGAACTGAATGCTTTATTGAATGGAATAGACTAAGTTCCCGGGCCAGTTCGGGGGAGGGAAGAGAAAATGAGAAATGAGATGGCAGCAGTTACTGGAAGGTGAGCCTTTTGCAGACTAACTGTGCTATGTATAAAATATTTAATTCCCCAGTATGACTCAGCAGGACTAGGTTGCTATCGACCTGGGTGACCTTCGTGAATATTGCATAAAGGGCCCTCTCATTTTGTCGCTATAAATAAAATCTGTGATTATTCATAATGAAATTTGAGCCTTTATTACCATAAATAGCTTAACAAAAGCATTATGTACAAGGATTCTGCTGCTTTGCGTCAGTTTGTGGGTCACCTCTCAGAGATGTTTTCATGGTCAACAGAATTGGAGCTTGAGCTTTCTTTGTCCTGGCACGAACCAAAGATCTGCACCAATCCAGAACTGAAAACAAATGTTTGGTGCACACACAAAATGATACCACGACTTAAAAAGGAAACAAAAGAACTTATCTTAGAAAAGAAAGCAGAAGCAAAGAGTTAACTTAGGCTTCACTAGACTAATTCTCATTGCTAGTTATGATTTTACAGCATGTTCTCCTGCACTCCTGCATATTTGAATTGAACTGCTGCACTTGATGGAGTGTGCAGGGATTATGTTGCCTGGTGAAGTTAATGCTGAAGCCCTGCCACACTCTGCCCCAGTGGTATCTTTTTGGGGAGACTACAACAATGATTTGGGACAGCACAAGTTAACTTGGAAGCAGCTGCAGGTGGTATTGGTCGCAGATATATAGGCTCTCTGAGATATTTAATGCCCACATGAGAATCTAAGCTTACTTTTTTGTTGAATCTGCTGATGACAATTAATGCATAATATTACCTTACATTCACAATATATTCTGTGTTGGCCAGCTTGGCATGCTTACCCATGCTTGTGGCTGGAGTCATATTGTTTCTGAATGCCCTCGGACAAATACAACAGGGTCCTTGTTCTAAAAGGGGTCAGTGCACTCATCAAAGAGAAAGCTCAGGGGCCAGTATGCTGATGAGATGCAGGAGCAGGGAGCTGTAGAAAAACAGGAGCTGCCTCCTGTGTGTGTGTTTGCTGCTGGTTAAACACTATGGAAGGAAAAGCATGCAGGTGACTGGAAGCCATATGATTCTTTGGTCCTCAGAGCTCTGTTTTTTTACTAAACAGCTTTAAATTGTGCCACTGGGTGAAGGTCCTTAAGGACCTTACCACCCCCCACCACTGGCAATGACAGCACCCTGGCCTGGTGCTCACGGGCTGCAGCTGGCCAGGCAGCGGGCTACCTGGGCCAGCTTGGAGGCACTGGCAGGCCTGGAGCCTGGCAGCCACCTACTGCAGGGGCCCACTGCAGGCACATGAGCCCCCATGGTGCCTCCAAGCTGGCCCGGGTAGCCTACAGCCCAGCCAGCTGCTGCCTGTGCATGCCAGGACAAGCTGCTGTCACTGACAGGGCTCAGTTTCCCTGTCACTGAGATGCAGCTGCTGAGGAGGGCCCCACCACCGCAACCTGGCCAGGGCCGGCTTCACCATGCAGCTGCATCGGCCAGGGCTGAGTGGGGCCATCCCCAGCAGCTGCGGCTCAGTGACAGTCACTCCCCTGCACACAGGCGGGGCTGGGCCAGGCAGCACTGAATAGAGCCACCCTCCCCACCAGCAGTGGTGGGGGTGGAGGGAGGGGAGGAGGGGGAAGAGTCCCCTCTGGGGCCAGGCAGCACTGTACAGAGCATCCCTCCCCACCCCATGGCAGTGGGGGTGCTAAGGGGGAGGGCGAAGAGCCCTCCCCCAGCACCATACAGAGCCCCGTTCCCCACCCCGTGGTGGGTGGGTAGGAAAAGTCCCCCTCTGGAGCTGGTCAGCACTGCACAGAGCCCCCCTCTCCACCCTGTGGTGACAAGGGGATTGGAGGGGGGCTGCTCTGCTCTGGCTGTGGGTGCCCTGACAAAGGCTGCTGACCCTCCCCGTTCCCTTGCTGCTTCAGTGGCAGGGGCAGAGTGCAGGGCGCAGGGAGAGTGTTAATTCCTCCCTCTGACCCTTCTGCCCTGGGGACTGCAGCTGGGGTCTGCCAGCCCCAGCCAGCTGCTGCCTCCCCTGCTTGCCTGCAGACAGGCAGACTCCAGCTGTGGTGGGGTGGGGAGGGAAAGGAGGGAAGAATTAACTCCCTCTCTGCTCACTTTGCCTTAATGGGGCCATGCTGGGAGGGGTCTGGCCACACCCCTGCCCCTGCTCAGGCTAGAGAGCAGAGGAGCAGGCAGCACAGCACAGCCCAGGGATGCAAAGCATGCTGGGATGCTGGGGGACTCTGGTTTACCTTAAAAGGGGAAGGAGACAGAAGTTGCATAAACTGATTAGACCCAAATCAGTTAAGTCTGATACTACATTCAACCAGGTTTATTTTAAACCAGTTTCAGCCGTTTTGAAACTGGTTTCTATGCAGTGAACTTACGTTCTGTTACAGATTTAAACCTGTTTCTGATCACTTAAACTGGCTTATGTGGAACTTCTGTCCCTAGCCCAGGGCACCAGAAGGTAATGCAATCGCCAAGGCATGCCCTCATGCTGCAAGACAGACTCTCCATTGGATACTATGTTGGCCTGAATCTGTATGAGGAGGATGCCTGTGCAGAGAACACGAGGTTTTTCTGTCATAATGTTAACTATGACAGGTGGCATGGTATGTCCTGCCTGTTGGCCAGGGCTGTCCCTAGGGGAGGGGGCACAAATTGGGGTGACTGCTCTGGGCCCCGCGCTTTGTGGGGGCCCCGTGGAGCTGGGCGGAGCGGCGCGGGAACTCTGCGCTGCCGCTGACTTCATGTCCAGCCACTTGGCACCCCCACTGCTGAATCCGGCACATCTGGCCGCTCGCCCCCCCCCACCCGCTGCCGAATCCGCTGCCGGCTTCCTCGCATCCAGGGTATAGGGTCCTGCACAGGCTGATTTGCCTTGGGCCCCGCACCCTGTTCGGGTCATCTCTGCTGTTGGCAATCCGCAAAAAACAATCGTGCTAGACTGTTTTTAAAAGATCTTAGTATCTGAGTGGGAAAGTTTTCTCCTACTCCTCTCTGTTTCTAATGTTTATCACACCTATATTTTGGGAATCTTTATTCTCTCAAAACTTCCAAAAAATAACCCTTTGCCTCTTGGACTTATTAGCTGGATAAAATTTTGGCAGTTGGACTAGACAACCCCTGAAGGTCCCTTCCAGCCCTACTTCTCTATGATTCTATGACCGGGATGCACGACCTTGTAAGAGGTGCTCAGGTAAGTGGGAAGTATGCGTGGTGTAAATACCAGCTTATATAGCATTATGGTGTACATGACTGACTTTGCTCGCAAGTAGTTTGCAGAATCTGGACCAAAATATCCTTGAAAAACTTTCAGTTCATTTGAAAGACTGGCAGTGTGCATTTATGGTCATTCATAAAAAAAGCCCTGTTTCTACATGCAGCTAGCAACACTATCAAGCCTCAAGGCATGATCAGCCAATGAGAATTTGCTGTGATGATGTAATGCCTGCAGATATATTATCTTGCTGGGAGCTTCAGGGTTTTTGGAGCTCAGTTTCTCTCACTACTGCTTGCAGGGTTCCAGGCAGGCTAAGCTAAGCTTGTCTCTTCCCCTTGAAAACTCATTATTGGCATATTTCTAACCCACCTCTGGACTGTTAAATGTTTTTACACCAAATACAGCACTGCAGTCTGTAAGTATTACACAGGGTTCACATTGCTGATACTATAGTGCCCATAAAGATGCTGAGGGATAGATTTTCAGGGTGCTCGCTGAGTATGCAGTTAGGTGTAGGCACATGCATAAAAATATAAATGTGTTCAGGCCAGTGAGATACAGTGAATCTAGTGGTTAGAACAGGGAAATGGGTGAACAAGAATAGTACTGGTATTTTTAGCTCAGTCACAGACTTCCTGTGTGACTTGGTCAAATCACTTCACCTCACTGTGTCTCCTTTTTCCTATGTGTAAAGTAGTAATAATGCCTTCTTTTATAAAGAACTATGAGACTCTTTGATGATCATTGTTACACAAGGGCAATATGTTACCTGAGAAATTCCTCCTTCAGCTGGAAGGTTTATTTGCGTGAAATTCTGTACACCTAGGTGAGGGCCCTCCAGTTGCAGAGGCAGCTTGTCATTAATTTTTCAAAGAACCTTAGAAGTTTTCATGCTCATCTCTGCACTCATTAACATACATGTTTCTACCAAATTATGCCTGAGTTTGCATTATGTAGGTTGCTTCTAACATATTCTTCCCTTCTTTCCTACATCCTTTGTATCAAAGATGGGCATTATTAATACGCAAAGTCTTATTATTAAGGATGCTGAGGCCTGCAGCATGTCATTACGTAACTTAAAATGGGAACACTTTTCACCTGGTCCTCTCTGTTTCTAATGTTTAGTGCATCTATATTTTGGGAATCTCTATTCTCTAAAAGCTTCCAAAAACTAACCCTCTTCCTCTTTTGATTTATTAGTTGGCTAAAATATTTTGAATTCTTATTTTAGTTTCTAGAAACAAAAAAACCAGAGGGTGCTGGGATTTATATAGGGAGTTTTGGCAGCCTATTTTTATATATTGTATTTGGATTGTGTACTTGAGTTTGGGGCTGAGCCTGTCTCTAAGAATGCACTCGGCTTGAAAAGGAGAAGGCTCTGTCACCAGTATGTTGCACCTAATATGGAGTCCGTATTAGTCACTCGTGATTATTTAACTTGATGGTGTTGCCCCAGGATTCCTTTTACCAGAGACCCTCAAAGATTGACATGGCCCCTTGTCTGATTTGGTATCGAGTGAACTTTTAATAGG
>NW_017729034.1:56963449-56964917 GCF_001723915.1 Gavialis gangeticus
GTCTCTAAGAATGAACTCGGCTTGAAAAGGAGAAGGCTCTGTCACCAGTATGTTGCACCTAATATGGAGTCCGTATTAGTCACTCGTGATTATTTAACTTGATGGTGTTGCCCCAGGATTCCTTTTACCAGAGACCCTCAAAGATTGACATGGCCCCTTGTCTGATTTGGTATCGAGTGAACTTTTAATAGGATTCCCTAAGCTTATTACGAGTCTTTTTCCTTATATTACGACCTGGCAAGTTCCTTCAGACGTTACAACAGCGACCTTCAGTGGTACCGGCCTCAGATCCTCTGCTGGGTGTGTGGGATGTTAGTTTCTAGATTCCTTGTTGTCCAAACAAGAAGTCCAAGATTGCTCCTGTCTCCCCAGGGTGGCAACACAAACACACACAGTCTCTTTGTTTGTCCACTACTTTTGTAACTTTCTCATCTCAAACTGTCCAATACTTAAGTTTCTTACCTCATCTTTTTAGATAAGGTACTCCAATCTTATTCTGTTTTTGGTTTTCTTTCCTTCTAGGGAAACTACCGTACCTAGTTAGCCCACTGTACCAATCACCAGCACTCAATTTTCCACTCTGTACAATTTAATTACTTAGTTCCGGGATGGCCTAAAATGATAGATTCATAGTTTGTAAGGCTGGAAGGGACCTCAGATTATACCTCCATTGCCCGAGATTGTAGCGGGGCTCTTAGGAAGGCCAAGGTGGAGATGGAACTGGGACTAGTGATCTGGATCAAGGATAACAAGAAGTCCTGTTTTGAAGGTACCGGGTAAAGTAAGGCCTCTGCAGGCTACACTAGGAAATCTGGTGGTCACACCAGATGGCAAAGCTAACCTCTTTAACAATTTCTTTGCCTCCATCTTTTTGAGCAGGGACAGGGACATCCCCAGCCCCCCCCCTGCCACCCCGGGGATACCTGATGGACCCAGGGGAGGCACTGCCAGGCCCAGGGTCAGTGAGGACCTAGTCAGGGAACTTCTGGTGGGTCTAGACATGTTCAAATCAGCAGGTCCAGATGATCTCCACCCCACAGTGCTGAGGGGATTAGCAGAGGTCATTGTGGGACCCCTGGCATGGCTTTATGAGCACTCGTGGTGCTCTGGTGAGGTGCCAGAGGACTGGAAAAGGGCCAGCATGGTCCCCATTTTCAAAAAAGGGAGGAAGGGGGACCCAGGAAACTACAGGCCCATTAGTCTTACCTTGGTCCTGGGGAAGCTCTTTGAGAAAATTATCCAGGAGCACATCTGCGAGGGACCAGCAGGGGAGTGTATGCTTAGGGGCAACCAACATGGGTTCATCTGAGGCAGGTCCTGTAAGACCAACCTGGTGGCCTTCTACGACCAGGTCACAGAATCCTTGGATGCAGGTGTCATGGTGGACATATTGTTTCTGGACTTTAGGAAGGCCTTCGACACTGTCTCTCATCCCATTTTCATTAAGAAATTAGGTGACTGTGGTGTC
>NW_017729034.1:56964986-56975755 GCF_001723915.1 Gavialis gangeticus
CGGCTAGGATCTGGAACCAACTTCCAAGGGAAGTGGTGCTGGCTCCTACCTTGGGGGTCTTCAAAAGGAGGCTAGGTAATCACCTAGCCAGGGTCGTTTGACCCCAGTACTTTTTCCTGCCATGGCAGGGGGTTGGACTTGATGATCTGCTCAGATCCCTTCTGACCCTACCAACTATGAAACTACTATGAAACTACGAAGATCATGGGGTCCAGCCCCCTGCACCAAGCAAGAAAGACAACCAGGGTCAGGTGACCCCAGCAAAGTGACCATCTAATTTCCTCTTGAAGCTCTCCAGAGTAGGTGATTGCACCACGTCTGGAGAGAGCTTATTCCAGTCTGGACACTGTAGTTGTGAAGTAGTTTTTTCCTAATGTTGAGCCTGAAACAGTCTTCCAGGATTTTGTGGCCATTACTCCTAGTTTTCCCCAAGGCTGCCCTAGTGAACAGTTGATCACCAAGCCCTTAATGTACACCTCTGATGTAGCGGTAAGCTGCTACCAGGTCCCCTCTCAGCCTTCTCTTCTTCAGGCTGAAGAGTCCCAGGTCCCTCAGCCTTTCCTCATATGGTTTGCCATGTAAGTCTCTGATCATACCAGTGGCTCTTCTCTGGACTCTCTCAAGCTTTACCATGTCCTTGTTAGAGTGCAGCACCCAGAACTGGATGCAGTACTCCAGCTGTGATGTCACCAATGCTGAGTAGAGTGGGAGAATCACTTCTCTGGTTTTGCTGGAGATGCATTGATTGATGCATGCCAGGGTATTGTTGGCTGTGCTGGCTACAGTGTCGCACTGCCAGCTCATGTTCATATTGTGGGCTCTTATTACCCCAAGGTCAGGTTGGCATTGCCAGGCCTGTAGGTGTGCAAGGGATTGTTCGTTCCCAGGTGGAGCACTGCATTTCTCAACATTGAACTTCATCTGATTCCAGTCTGCTCAACTTGCCAGCCTGTCTGGGTCCGCCTGTATCTTCAGTCTATCTTCAAGCGTGACTATGCTTCCCCATAAATTGGTTTTGTCTGCAAACTTGGTCAGTGAGGTCTTCACCCCCACATCCAAGTCATTGATGAAGATGTTGAATAGCACTGGACCAAGCACTGATCCCTGTGGGACACCACTGGCCACTTCCCAGCAAGATGACACAGATCTGTTCATTAGAACTATCTGGGTCCTACCCTACAACCAGCTTCCTACCCACCTGACTGTCAAGCAGTTAAGCCCACAGTCTTCCAATTTTCTCATGAGAACATTGTGAGATACCAGATCAAAAGCTTTTTGGAAGTCGAGGTATATTATGTCAACCTTGTCTCTCTTCTCCAGGTGGCAAGTCACCTAATCATAAAAGGAGACGAAGTTGGTAAGACAAGACCTGCCTGCGACAAAGCCATGCTGGCTGTCATTCAGAATCCTACCTTTCTGCAAGCCTATCACACATAGACTCCTTAATGAATTTTTCCAGGATTTTCCCTGGGATAGATGTTAGGCTAATTGGCCTATAGTTACCTGGGTCCTCCCTCCTCTCCTTCTTGAAGAGGAAGAGCATAACTAAGTGTCCAAGCATAACTCAGTTGGCCTGTTACAGATGGCAGTGGGACTACTTTGTGCCTGGTTTGGGGTTTTATTGGTTGTCTTTTTGAATTGAGTATTAAAGAGAATTACAATTTGAATGGTCCTTTGACAAAGTGTAAGGCTCCAGCAGATAAAAGTTTAACTCTGATTCCTTTCCCCTATCTCCTCTCTCAGGCATGGGATTGCTGGGGACAAAGCTAGGGAAATGCCTGTGGGTAACAGGTCTCAAAAATGCCTAATTTTTTAACACCAGGAGGGGGAATGATTTTGTGATTATTTATTGCAGCTTGTGGTAACATTTGGATTCTTTCCTGGTTATCAAAACTTGCTGCTCCTGACATTTCATGCTGGTTTCTGCTGTGTCTAGCTTCTGCTGAGTCACCTCCACCATATGACCAGTTCCATCAACGATCTGGCTTATACAGTGGATAGCAAAGCTCACACGGCATGAACTAAACCTCCTGGTTTACTTGCGTGAGCAAGCCAAGCCAGACTTCAAGTAGAATGTGTTTGAGTAAGCTGGCCAGGAAAATATGCAATATGTTCACTGGGCCTCAATTTCTCACCTGTCTTGTCTATTTAGGTCCAGATCCTATGATTACTTAGGGCTGCTGTAGATTTTCAGCACATAAGGAGCTCCAATGAGCTCACTTAAATGTCCTTAGATCAAGCATTTTTCATTTTCTGTCCTAGGCTGTCATGCAGTGTTGTGAGCCATGGTATAGGTCCTGTACACCAAAAGCAATATGGTTGGTTTTCAGGTGTGGATGTAGTGATTTATTTGTGTCTGCATGTAACTGTAAAAGGCCTTGAGATCATACTAGATGCAAGGGGCTACAATGAGGAATTTAAAGCAGCTGTTATGTTATCCAAATGGAAATACTTTTTGCCTGGGGACCCATTGAAGAGTTCTCTGGGAAAGTTCCCTTCTGGATTCCAATATCCTCCCGAGTGCTGGGGGGGGTGCCCTTGCTTTTGCTTTTATTATTAATATACCTTGTAGAAGGCAGTGACTTTTCCCATCACTGAGGCACACTGGCTCTTGCATGCCAGGATGATTCAGTAACTTGCCACTCACTTTTATAGAAGGAAGGCTTTCTCCTGGCTTTCTGGTATGCTGTCTGGTCTAATCATGGACAGCTATTAAGTGACATATTTGTACAGCTGGTTGATTCTTAACACTGTATCACAGCTTGTCTTGAGTTCTTTGTCTAGCTTATGGCACTGTCCTTTATAGATAGGGCTGTCCTTATATAGACAGGATCAAGGCTACCTACTTCAGAGCTTTCCTTTCTAGACAGGGTCAGACTGAACAAGGGAAAGTTATTTACATGCAAGGTAGGTTGCCAAATATATTAATGGGCACCGGAGTCAAACACTATGAAGGAAAGTATATTGAAAAACTCTACTAACTTATTTTGGTGCATCTAATTCATATAAAACATTTAAAGTAGGATGAATGATTCAGGCTCTCTTGTAGGTTTTTTTGCTGTAGCAAAACTGGGACATGTCATTATTTTTGTCCTAAAAAAGAGGACAACTCATATTACAATATTTTAATGGAGTTTAGTTTTCCCTTAATACAGTATTAAACATCTGTCATTAATAGTTTAAAAGCACATAACCATAGCAGAACACAAATTACAGATATAACCATACACCCGTGCGCACGCGCGCGCACACGCACGCACACACACACACACACACACACAGACTGACTGGTATATCTTGTTTTATCTAAGCATGGTATATATTGCTCAATTATGTGGCTTTATGGGTCCCTAAATTACATGGTTTTATAGATCTCCTGTCACCTCTAAAAAATCTTACAAAGAAAAAATGCATTGTTTGAAGATACAGAAAAAGACATTTCACTGTAATGCATGAAAAAAATCTCAGGATTTATATTTCAATTTATGCCAGACTGATATTAGGCTGACATTGATTAAAACATGTAATGTGAATTAATTAGTCTAGAAAGCTCCTGGTCACTCCTTTTGACTTCACTATTCTGAATATAAAGAGAGCCAATTTAAAAATTCATGGAACAACCTTCCTCCATAGCTCACTGATAACTGTAACAAGGGTCTGGCTCTCAATGGAAAACAATCAACAAAGAAAATGCCCCTTGGTAACATTTCCAAAACAACACCCAATGAGTGCCTGGAAAATGTGGCTCTAATTTAGTTGTCAGGCTTGGAGCTGAGTTTTTCTGGAAAGTGACTGTGGCTGCTGAGGCCTTGACATTATAGCCTTGGGCAACTTTGAAAATCTTGCTCCACATCATCTATATAAGTAGCATCAATCAAGATGACTCTGGAGACCTCTTCAAAAAACTTGGAGTGCCCTGCCCCCTGGAAAATGGTAGCCAACAAAGTAGATATAAACCTTAATAGCAGTAGTAGTAAATTGCAATGAGGTTGAGGCCTATGATATTTTTGGAGCAGAAAGTTTCAAGTGACTTCCCCATACTGGATTAGCTGATGACCGTGGTCTCTGTCTCTTTATTGCCATGGATCATAAACTTAGTTTAGGAGGTGGAATGATTCAGAACAGTAGTTCTGATGTCTTCTCAGAAACAAGACTGCTTTCTCTTGTGGTCTTTTGCTAATGTTGCTTGAACAAAATTGGGTACCTGCTTTAATTAGGCCTTCAAATATGAGATGTACCAGGGACTCGAGTCTGATAGACCTTGGCATAATTGCCATGCTCTCTCTTTTAGCAACAGAGGAATCCTTTCTTCTAACATATTTCTGTGCTTGGATCTCTGTATTGGGAATAAGCTGGATTTGAAATGCCTGCTGTCTCTTTTTACCCTGGCACTTGCTTCTTATAAGATGCTCAGCTAGTAGAAATTCAGCGGTGATATTCAGAACTTGATCTTAATGTTTGAAGTTTCTTTTTTACCTTATCTGCAAGAAGCACCTGCAGTTCCATATTTACCTAAAAATGGGGGGTTTTCTTTTGTTTCTGCAGCAAGACTTAGAAGAAGGGACATGGCCAGTTCTTATGCTAATGAAAGTGCGAATGAGAATGTTAAAGAGCCATGATAAAGAACAGCGGAGGGAAAAACAAAAATATCAAATACTTTCCTGGGTAGTCTGGCTGGCCCTGGGGACTGGCTACAGATCTTTTATTCCTTACGTTGCCCATTCAAATCCAGTCCAAGCTGACTGTGAATATCTTTAGGCTGTTATCAACTGAATGCTTGAAAATGGCTTTTGTGAACTGAGTTTGGTGGGCTTTGTATGCTTCCCAGTGGAGAGTTCAGGAGGTCTCTGTAGCTCAGAACTCACTAACTGGCTGTCTTAACAGAACAAGGACGGGAGGAGTATGGACAACAAGCTTTGCTCCAAAACTGTAACCTGCCTGATTGAAGTTTAGGCACAGAGGAGACCTCAGAGTAGATACTAGCTGATACTCCCAATAAGGGTGTACAAAACTATGCTTTTCAAGATTTTCTGTTGCTTCCTTTCAGGTTATTTCATACTTGCAGAATGTATTATCATATGCACTAAAGTTTGAGGTGGGATTTTTGGTTCTTGGGAGGTTCTTTTTTTCCTTTTTATTCAATGGTCTGAAGTTGAAACCAATTTTTTTTTTGCAAATAATGTTTCCAATTTAAAAATGATAAGATTATGCCTTAGAAAAAGGGGGCATTTGAAAGGAAAATGTTAAAATGAGTTGCCTGCAGTTTGGACGATCTGATTTTCAAACACAAACAAACATTTCCTAGGCAGTACCTCAAAATGGGACTCTCTTCAGAAAACTGCAATGAAATATGGGAATATCAAACTTGGAGATAGAAAGGATGTTGCCAGAAATATTTTCCCCAGCTCCAGTGGCCAGTTTGCCGCCTGTCACCCTCACTCAGGGCCTACCACTGGAAGATGCTGAATACCATCAGCACCCACTGAAAGCCACAGGAGCTGGGGGTTACAGTGCCTTCAGGGGTGAGACTTTTAGGTGTTGAATCCACATGCAACTTATTTACACACACACAGAAAAGAAAAGTGCCTTTCGCATTATGCCAAATGTTCAGTGTTGTTTCCTGAACCTGAGGATGTTCAGTGCTGACAAAAGCCTACTTATCCACAGGGTTAATCTTTGTCCTGTTGGCAAAGTGAAAATGTGATTGCAAAGGCTTTGACAAGCCATGTTTTCTGATGACTCATCCTGGATATATTTGATTGCAGAGCAGGAAGGGTGGGACGGCACTTGCTCAGCCTGGCAGGATGCTTCTTTTAATGATGTGTCACATTAACTGAAACAAATCTGAACAGGTAACTCCTTTCAAGCCAAGAAATAACAGCCCTGAAATGTGACAGCTAGGTGTCTAAAACAATGCTGTCGAACATCTGTTCTTTACAGACAGGCAGAGGTGTTCCACTTCAAAGAAGGCTGGATCTGCACAGTTCAGTGTTTTAGGATCCCTGCTGACAGGTGCCCAGGAGTCTTATTACTCTCCGTATCATTACTGTTGGCCAGACTGCAAACTCTCTGAGGCAGATACCTTGTAGTCTTTCGTGTTCATACAGCACCTAATGGAATGGGGTCCTGCTCCATGACTGGGGCTCGGGGACTAGGGAATTATATGTACAAACACTAATTCAAATTCCAGTCCCCAGGGAGCTGCTACTGCCACTCCTCATTTAAGATAGTTGTTAGAAGCCATTAAGCTCTCTCATATAAATCAGGTTGCTGAAGCAGTAGCAGCTTTCAACTCCAAATACGTGGGAACATACGATGCCCAGCACAGGCAAGTACAAGTGGGCAGAGATGTTTCAAGGGATATTATTTGGGTGTCTATGAAACAAACAGCAGAGAGATCAGAGAAGTATTCACACAGGCTGAAAAAAGCTTGGGAATGTGGCCCAGAGGAAAGTCCAGAGAGTGGGATTTTTGAATTGGCAATAAAATGGCTTGAGGCGGTGAGAAAAGATGCTGACTCCAGGAAAACAGGAATGTGTACATTCTTTGTAAGTGAACAGGGAAGTAGGAAAGTATCAATCAACTCTAGCATTGATTTCTGTCCCTCATTGAAAGAGCGGGCCCAGTGCTGAATTTTGACGACTGACTTGCGTCAAACAATAGCCAAGAAGGTCTGACATTTTTTCACACCTTTGTAGGGAGAGGTAGTTAGCCAGGCAGAAGGCAGGGCAGGGTGGCCCCTAACTGGTTAACCAGGTCATTTCTAGGGGCACCCTGGCTCACCCTCTGCATCATTGTTTTGGAAATAGCAGAGGGGCTCTATTTCCCATATACACCAGACCTGCAGAGGTCAGGAACATCCTGCGAGAAGTGTTGGACCCATGTGTTAGCGCAGAGGTTGGCAACCCCCAGCATGTGCACCAAGCATGGCACGCAAGGCCATTTTGCTTGGCCCTGGCTCTGGGTAGCTGCTGCCAGCAACAGAGCCCGGGCTGCTCCCAACAGGTGGCTGGGAGGCTGCAAGCCCTGCTGGAAGCAGACTGGGCTCCATGATTGGCAGCACCTACAGACAGCCAGGACTGTCTGCAGGCAAGAGGCTGCAAACAGCTGTGCCAGGCTCCGGAGCCCAGCGCAGCTGTTTGTAGCCAGTCTGGGCTCTGGGCAGCTGCAGCAAGCAGCGGGCAGGCTGCGAACAGTTGTGCCAGGCTCCACAGCTCTAGCGTCAGCTCCATGCTGGTGGTGACTGCACGCTCACCTTGGGGCAGACAGCAGGGCAGTGCAGCCTGCCTGCTGCTTGCTGCAGCTGCCCAGAGCCCAGGCTGGCTACAAATAGCTGTGCCGGGCTCCGGAGCCCAGCCACCAGCTCTGTGCCAGGAGTGGAGGAGAGCCTGGGGTTGCGCTGCCTCAGGCCCCTTCCTCACAGCCCACTCCAAGGTGCGGGTGCATGCACCAGTACAGAGCCTGGCACAGCTGTTTGCAACCTCCTGGCTGCAGTCAGCCCCAGCTCTCTGTAGCTGCTGCCAATCATGTAGCCCTGGCTGCTCCCAGCAGGAAGCTAGGATGCTGCAAGCCCTGCTGGGAGCAGCCTGGGCTCCAGCAGCTACCCAGAACCAGGGCCAGCTGCAGCTGGGAGGCTACAAACAGCTGCTGCCTCCCCAGCCCCAACAGGCGCACTGCTGGCACCTGCTGCCTTCCTGGAGCCCGGGGCCAGGAGACAGCCAGGACTGGGGCCAGGGCCAGGGCCAGGGCAGAAGGGCAGCAGCTGTTTATAGCCTCCCGGATGCAGTCAGGCGCGGCTCTGGGTAGCTGCTGATAGACACAGAGCCCGGACTGCTCCCATGGAAGCCCTCTGCAAGCAGCCCAGGCTCTGTGGCTGTCAGCAGCTGGGGGACAGGGGCTTTGGGTGGGGGGCAAGGGGTACAAGCAGGGCATCCTGCCATGTACCCCCTGCCCTCATTTTGTTTCTTCTGGCATGCCAGCACTCTGGCACCTTCCAAGGTAAGTATTGTGGGTTTTTTTGGCACTCTGGCCAAAAAATGTTGCCTGCCGCTGTAACTCAGATTTAGTCCTCTCACACTTCCAGAATGATGGCTGCTAAAGAAGTCCTGCTACTAGGGAGTCCCCTCAACCCCTTTCCCTGGATCATGCACTCCAGGATGGGGTCTTCTGCCTTCAGGGAAGTGGGAGCAATGAGTAAATGAATGCCAATAAGATCAGCACTTAGTTACTCCCTGGAGCCCTGAAAGTTTTAAAGGGTGAAGGATGATGCCATGGCTAACAAGCAACTCATCCCTTCCCATGTGGAGATGCCAGCACCCCACAGTGCTAACACTCACCTCTTGTGTGTGGCTTCCCAACCCCCAGCCTGGATTCACTAGCATTCTTGTCTGTCCATCAAAGCAGAAAGCAGGTCATCCCTGGGAAATGTAAGGAATCACTGGACCAGCTGTAGAAGCACAGTTCTGACGTGCCTCCCTCAACATCACTAGATGGCGCAGCCGAGTTGCCCTGCTTCTGCTGGAGGCCCTCATTTGCATTCTCGTGGTTTACTCTTTCTGTTTGCTCAAGTTGGCAAACAGTGGGGATTGTCTTGGGATAAGGCCAACGCGTTCATGAGCTGTACCGAGCCACAGCTGCATGTGGGGGAGGGGCAGCCACAGTTGTTGCTCTGGCCCGCACCCAGCAGCAGCCGCAGTGCCAGGGACAGCACGTGGCCAGTAAGGAATTTTCTCCTGAGCCCGGCTTTCCTGGGGAAAGGCTTTGCCTGGAGCTGTTAGCAGGGTCACAGGAGGAAAAGTGTTTCCGTTAGCGTCAGGTAGATGATTCACTATGAGATGCATTTGAGTCAATCAGAAATTATATAACCAAGGGCAGATATGTTTGTAGGCTTCTTTGAAAGTGAAGCTGGTGAGAAGCCATGTAAGTGTTGTTCTCATAACCATTGGGAGGGATGGGAGGACGGAGGCAGCAGTGCAAACATAAAAATCACTCAGCATTTAGGATGAGCAAGCCAATGCATTCTTCAGTGACCCTCCTTAATGTACTGCAAACCTAACCAAGCTGGAACGGGCTACAAGCAACTGCTGTGAATGACATTGCACTGGGATCCTGTGTTGGTAGTAGTCTGCAGAGGATGCTGAAATCAAAGTGAAGATGTATTTATATTCTGGGCATGAATGAACCCTCTACTACTGAAGATTACATATACACTTTCCCCCACCTTTAGGGTGTTTAAGACAGCCTCTTTCAGGCTGTTTCCTCCTTGTGCATTGGTTATTCACAGTACCTTGAAGTGAACTGCAGGTCTGTTTGAAATATAATCTTTCCGAGTCAAAGGCCTCTGGAGCAGGGCACTGTCTCTTTACTCTGGAATTATGGCATCCGTATTAGCAAGTCTGCTAAGAAATTCATATTCAGAAAATGTGCACTCTGCAGAAATGTTTCATGGAAATTAGATTTCAAGAGGCGAAAATAGCACACTGCTTGGCGCTTGCAGAAGGTGGAGAGCCTTTTTTTTCATTCTCCTAGTAATTAATTTTTCCTCTGGCACAATTTGAAGAAAATAATTGACTTCCATTAATATATTGTCTACCTGGTACAGAGCATTTTTTTGATGTTTTTTAAAATATACACCTTTTTATTAAAATTAACCTTCCATTATAGATCCACCAGAAGAAAGGGAATGCTCCCAAATGTTGTCTGTGCAGGCACTCATTCATGTTATGTGTATTTGGCCAGATCAAGTCTGGTTTAAAGGCGGCATCACCAGAGGCATAACATGAACTGTGGGTGCCCTGGGTGGTAGAGAAAGGAAGCAAGCACTGACCTTCAAACATGGGGGCTGCTGCAGCTGTGGAGGCTGGGCAGAGTGGCCTGGTACTGCCTCTACTTTGGCAGCTCCCAGGGGCCTACTCTCAAAATCTGTGCTTGAGGCTGGTGCCCCTGTTGTCTCCCCTCCCCCCTCACACCAAGTTTCACTACTGGGCCTCATTCCACTGACCCATCGACTTTCATGAAATGAAAACAAGTGTTTACTTCCATCAGCGATTCTCATCCATGGTGCTGGGGCCCCCTAAGATCCTTTCAAGGGTGTCCCAGGTTGCCATGCAATGCTAGGAGTGCACTGTTGGAGTGCAAACCCAATTCACAACTAAACCCAGAGATTTCAAATAGGAATACATAGTGTTAAAAACATTCGGACCCGATACGGTCTTTCCGAGTTCTTTGCAACAGAAACAACTGCCCTGTTATTTTTCTGTAGTCCAAAAAAGAGTGAGAGCTAAGACTTGGCACCTTTCCATGGAGTGCCTTGAGTCGAAAGAAGATTGAGACCCACTGGTTTACATTCACTATCTTGTCAGATGTCTGTCTATAAAGCTGATAGACATGCTAACTCATATGAATTAAAAAACAGAGGTTTGGCTCTGATCCCTCAGGACTAATTTTCCCCCTTTCTTTTCCTCTCAAAGACTCAGAGGACTCTTGGCTAGGGACAGGTATTCAAAAAGCCAGAGCCTGAACTGATTCAATCTTTGCAGGTTAGTCTAACCTACCTCGGTTGAACCGGTTTGCAAGTGAACAGACGTTCCCTTTGGACTGAGGAAATGAAAACACATGCCTGCAGTTGCTCAGGCCAGGCGCTGAGGGGCGCTAGAGCGCACCCTTGGCTTTAGGGAAGCTGTGCTGGGGGGCACGGTCAGCCCCGTCAGTAGCCTGGACTGAACTGTCCAGGTAGGGGGTTTAATTCCCACCTCCTTGTCCCACCCGCA
>NW_017729034.1:56980755-56983109 GCF_001723915.1 Gavialis gangeticus
TCGGTTGAACCGGTTTGCAAGTGAACAGACGTTCCCTTTGGACTGAGGAAATGAAAACACATGCCTGCAGTTGCTCAGGCCAGGCGCTGAGGGGCGCTAGAGCGCACCCTTGGCTTTAGGGAAGCTGTGCTGGGGGGCACGGTCAGCCCCGTCAGTAGCCTGGACTGAACTGTCCAGGTAGGGGGTTTAATTCCCACCTCCTTGTCCCACCCGCACAGACCCGCACTGGGGTCTGCCAGGCGCTCCCCCACTTGCTGCTGCAGTGGTGTGGCTGGGCGCAGCCAGATACCCGCCAGCATGGCCCCCTGAGGCAGAGGGCATGGGGGGGCGGTTATCCCCTCCTCTACCTCCTCTGCCCCCAAGGGACTGCAGCTGGAGGGGCACTGGAGGGAGGAGGAATAACCCCACTCCTTGCTCCCCCCCAAAGGGGCTCTACCAGCTAGCCTCTGCTCCCCCCCCACTGGAGTAGAAAGGGGGCAGGACTCTTGATGGAGGCAGCAGCCCCTGTCATGGTGTCCAGGGAGCGTGAGCCTCTTCCCGGCAGGGGGGCCATACTGCAGGGCTGGCATTCCCCTGCTATGGCCCATGCCCCTGCCACTGGAGCAGCCAACAAAGAAATGCAGGTTGGTGCTGGTGGGACAGGGGAGGGAGCGGAGGGGGAGGGAATAAACTTCCCTCCTCCCTTGTGGGGCCCTGTTTTGGCTGAGGAGCAGAGGGGAGGGGCCAGCTCTGCTTCTCTGGGTCACTTAAACCAGTTTATGTGTAACATCTGTCCCTAGTCTTCGGGACTCCACCTGTGTCTGATCAGTTCACTTGACTCATTTCAAAACTAGATTGACCAATGTTAAGGAAATCTCCCATGACACAACCTATACTGTAGGCCAATTGTGTCCAACTCAGCCAGCTGGCCAGTGGTGAACGGTGTGGGGCCAGTCTACGGGCTGGAACCAGAGCATAGAGCTGCATTATCTGGTCCCAGGGCTGGAATTTGGTGGTGGCAACATTAATTCCCAGAGCCACAGCATCTGCCAGGCCTCCTGCCACCAAGTTTCCAGCCCCTCAGGTCAGATGAAACAACTCTGTACCCTGGATCCAGTTTGCAGGGCTCCCCACAGTGCTGGAAATTGGGTGGGATGGAGTGGCAGCAGCAGTAATTGCCACATTTCTGGGCACTGTGGCAATTAACACTGTCACTGCTTGCCATGCCATGCCACCAAATTTCTGGCCCCACAGATCAGACAACATGGCTCTGAAAGCTAGATTTGGCCTATAGGCTGTATCTTGGTCACCCTTGCTGTAGGCCAGCACAAGTCACTGGAGTCAATACGATGGTAACTAGATGAAACTATGGCCTGTGATATGCCTGGGAGGTCAGGCCTGATGATTTAATGGTGCCTTCTTGCCTTAACTATGAATAAATGAGCAGCCTGGTGGCTCAGACCATATGGCCTTGTGATTGCAGACTTCCTCCCCATCTCATCTTACTGGAGCATCACTCATCACCTGCCTCCTACCCTCAAGAATGAGGTTGTGGATAGATCTATATAACACACTTCATCTTTGGGAGAAAATCACTACAGAAATGTTATTGAAACTACTTACCTGCTCTCTCCTGCTGATAGTCAGCAAAAGGGCTTGATAGGGGCCACTGAGTCTAAAGGAGAGGGTGTAGCTGCTAGGAGGAGGCTCTCTCCATCTTACTCATCCCTACCTTAGTACAAAATAGTCCAAACTCAGTGACCAACCTGATGAGAAAGCCACCATTTTAACTCCCCCTGACTGATTGTGCAGTTAATCTCTGCACCAATTTGAAACCAGAACAAGTGCTTACTTGTTTGCTTGCTGCCATCTTGCACACCCACTGTGAGAGTGAGCAGGGACTATGTACAGCCAAAACATGGATGTCTAGGCTAGGGAGAGACATTACACATTAACTGGTTTACGTGATCAGAAACTAGTTTAAATCTGTAACAGAACAAATATTCAGTGCACATAAACCAGTTTGAAAATGGCTGAAACAGGCTTCAGATAAACCTGGTTGAATGTAGTATCAGACTTAACTGATTTGGGTTAAACTGGTTTATGCGATGTGTGTCCCAGCCCCCTTCCTGGTTTAATTTAAACCTGAGTCCCTCAGCATCCCAGATGCTTTGCAGCCCTGGGAGGGGCTGTCTCCTCCAGAGCAGGGCTGGCCCCACCCCTCTGCCTGGCTTCCCCCTGCCTCCCCACCTCCCCCCACTCAAGCAGGGATTCTCCCTCTCCCCTCTCCTACACCACAGACCACAATCAGCATGTGGTATGCTACTTAATGCTAAGAGGTGTCTGTGTAAGACAGACAGGACAAAGGCAGACAG
>NW_017729034.1:56985585-56986630 GCF_001723915.1 Gavialis gangeticus
GGTCTATAGTAGACTCCCACCGTTGTGTCCCCTGTGCCAAGGAGGGGGCTTTTTGGAGCTAATCAACAGGCAAGCTGATCATATCCCTCCATTCCTTCCTTGGCAAAGGTTGCTTAAGAAGAGTTTGAATTAATGAGAGAGGCTTTTGTTTTCTCGAGGGGGTGCTAAATGCTGTGTTATCAACTTGCTGGTCAGGAGCATTGGTGGGGGGGAGGGAACCCCTCCCTAATCAGAGCATCCTGCTGGGGCCTGGCCACCCCCACCACCCTCAACTCAGCAGTATGGAAGGGAAAGGAAGGCTGCTGTAGTGCCTCCCCACCCCCCGCCCCCAGCTTCTAGCCTGAGCCACTGCAGACATGTGCCTGCATTTCTTCAGTTCAGAAGGAATGTCTATGGTTGCGTGCTGGTTGAGCCTAGCTAGGTAAGACTAACCTGCAAAAATTGAATCAATTCAAACACAGGATTTTTGAAATGAGAGCTCAGTTTTGTAGTGGAAGGAGGTCCTAGTAGAAGATATATACTACACTGGCCAAGGGGTTTTACAGGCTCCTTCAAAATGCCATTCATTTGGAACAATTTGCAGAACAGCCTTGGGATTTGTACTTGCAGAGAGGGAAGATGGAAGAAACTTTCCTGTTGGGTTGCATTATTGGCTAGCTGAATTCATGTGATGCCTGCATTTCATAACTTAAATGTTGGTGGGTGGTCACCAAGAATTGCCTGTATTAATTCTTAGGGCACCTATGTTTTTTGTGTAGGTGATTTTTTTTTTAGGTAAAAATAATAAATAAAACCAGTTGAACAAAAATGATCAATAAGAGTCATGAAGAAACGGTTCTTCTCTTCCTCTGAGGTAGTTTCATAGTTTCATAGTTTCTAGGGTCGGAAGGGACCTGAGCAGATCATCTAGTCTGACCCCCTGCCATGGCAGGAAAGAGTACTGGGGTCAAACGACCCCAGCAAGGTGTTCATCTAACCTCCTCTTAAAAACCCCCAGGGTAGGAGCCTGCACCACCTCTCTTGGAAGTTGGTTCCAGACCCTAGC
>NW_017729034.1:56987021-56993667 GCF_001723915.1 Gavialis gangeticus
TGATGACTCCAAGATCCTTTTCCACCTCCGTGCTGACAAGAGGGGAGTTCCCCAACCTGTAGGTATGGTGCCGGTTGTTCCTCCCCAGGTGCATCACTTTGCACTTGTCTGTGTTGAAACCCATCCTATTCTCCTCCGCCCACCCTTGTAACCTGTCTAGGTCAGATTGTAGCCTGTTGCTTCCTTCTAGTGTGCCCACGTCCCCCCATGTCTTAGTGTCATCAGCAAATTTGAACAGGGTGCTTTTTACCCCCTCGTCCAAATCACTGATGAAGATGTTGAACAGTGCAGGCCCAAGGACCGAGCCCTGCAGAACCCCACTGCCCACATCCTTCCAGGTTGAGAAGGACCCATCCACTACCACCCTCTGGGTGCGGCCCTCCAGCTAGTTGGCGACCGATTTGACTGTGTGGGTGTCTACGCCACAGCCCCCAAATTTCTTAATGAGATAGAATTATCCCTTCACGCCAGACACAAAAGAGGCCAATCTGTGCCATTCTTAAATGGAAAAGAAATAGATCCAAAGCTTTGGGGAAAGACACTGGATATTACATCACATGTGTAAATATGGCTGCCTTTGAAATAATCAGAACCCATCCTTACAAGTGGATGCTATGTTATTTAGAAATGTACATTGCCAAGTGACTTCTGGATTAGCAGTGTCTTCAGAAAACTCTAATTTAAAGACAGTATTTTGGAAAGTTGGTCTCTGACGAAGTATATGAAGTCTTTAGTATGTTAGGTCACAGTGCACAGAAGCTTGACAGCACAGAATCCAGAATTTTAGTCCTGTCTTTTCATTGGCTCCATCAGTTGCTTTGGCCACTTACCATTTCTTCCTCAGTTTCCCTGTCTGTAAAATGGGAACAACTAACTTTTAGCCACCAGTACCATAGGGATGTCATGTGAATAAATTAGCTATAGCTTGTAAAGGACTTCCAAGATATACAGTGCTATATTTCCTTCTCTGTTCTTATAGGAGTCTCTCAACCTGGACAATACATTGAAATGGAAATCTAGCACTATAATGAATACATTAACTTAATTTGCAGGAATTTTATAATATAGTATGATGTTATAAAGAAGGTGATTTTGAATAATTAACAATACCACCTTAGCTATAAATCTTTTTTTTCCACAGATGCTACAGTAATTATGTTTTTAATGAAATATGCTTAATGTTTGACATTAAAAATGAAGAAATATTCTTTATCTCAAGTCCAGGATTGCTTCTGGTTTTATGATCTCCTTTGAGGAGATCTGGGGCCTTATTCACTATTGCCTTGCACAGTATAGTATATTGTATAGTATCCTTGTATAGTAATTTATGTGTGGATGAAGTGGCTGTAACATGCTACCATTCTGGTGTGGTAATTTCATGTACTTACTTTGCACAGGCACAGATTGCTAAATAAGGTGTATAAGAAGACAAGATATTCAGACCCAAGGACATGAAAAATACTCAACTCTCAATGGCTGCCAAATATAAGCCTGCAATTCATTGTATAACTCAGTGGCCTTGTCTATGTTACAAATTAAATAGCTACTGAGCACAGTTGTCAATCAGTTTAGCAGAAGTGGTACTGAGCACAGCTAAGCTGCAAGCAGAGACAAGGACAAACCAAACAGTTCATTTTTGTTTACACCTGCAACTTGCATCATGATAGACTTCATAGCTAGGCCTAATGTCTGATGAGTCCTGATTCTAGTTTTTACAGCCCTTAACCCCCTTTTCTATCAAACGCTGCTTTTGTTGGGGAAATAGCAACACAGGCCTGATATAATGGAAGCAGTGCCGTCCTGCAAAATTTTTTCTGTTTTCGATTTTCCTCTGTGCAGAGATAGTCCCTTGAAGCAGGACACATGACTGGAATGGACCCTTTCTCGATATGGAGGATTTTTTCCTTCTTTTAAGCTAGTAAGCGTGCTCCTAGCATTCTGCTATGCAGCACTCACAGTACAGGCAAGTGTGACCATCTTTCTCCTTTCCTTGGCCCTTATACTTCTAGTATGGGATTAAATTAAGGCTATGTATACACTGACAATTAGGGTTCACATTTAGATCACCCCCAAAACTATGCCTGCTTATTGAAACCCCATGGCCACAGGCTAGTTGGACCCTGAAAGCCCATCCCTGCCCACCTCCTAGCCTGCTACTTCTTTCAGCGTTTCTGCATTTCCCCAATGCTGCAAGGCTTGAGCATGGAAAGTTGGTCAGCAAGAATCCCATAATTCCCTTCCTGCCTTCTAGTCCTTCCACATCTGACTTCCTGGCTCTACTGCCTGTAAGTAGAGACAGGCCTGGAAAAAGACACAAGCAGTACACAAGCCAATTTCTAAAATGGCTCTGTTTTTCCTTGTGCAAGGAAACTGTGCTCCAAAGATAAGCAGCACGATGTACATGGCTTTAGTACGTGCTGTATGTGTATGGCTTACTACAGATGAGAAAAGGTGGTTCAGGATGGTTGAAGATGACCTCAAGGCCAACTTTAAATACCAGTGTTTTCCCATCTGTCTGGAATGGAATCCTCCTGGGAAACAGATAAATACAGTAGGCCCCAAATTTTTTGCACAGAGGTAGTTTGCAATCTGCTTTGTTCACGACAGGTTGCCAAATTAAGAATGAGTCATTCTGCCGCTTGATGCTGCTTGTATTGGAAAGGCTCCTGCTTCTCTGACCAGTTGAGCACAGCTGATCACTGGTTCTGCACAGCTCTCTGGAGATGTGTCAGGATCAACGGCCAGGGGCAGTCACTTAGTAAGTTACCATAGGCAGGCTGGCATCACACCAGGTATCTGTTGCAGTCCAGGTTGTCAGGCTGAGGGTTGAGATGGTATCATGGTTAAGACAGATGGTAGATCAGAGCCAGGAGGTCCAAATACAGCAAGGGCAGAGACTGTGGCAAGGCTGGGATCAGGCAGGAGCAAATAGGGGTGAAATAGGAAAAGCCTGGAGTCAGGATGGAGTGAGACAGAGGTCTAAGAGGCATACAAAGGAGTATTGTTACTGGGACAAGGCCCACAGGCAGTAGGAGGGGTTTTATAGTCCCCCAGTCAGGGGCTTATGATTCCCCTTGGTTCCTCCTGGTCACCTGAGTCCTCATCAATGTCCTCATGGGAGGGACCAGGCTAAGCTGGGGCTAGTGTCTGACCACCTGCCTGGTGGTACCATGGTCTTTGCTCCTGTCTGCTGGCTTGGCTGCTCCTGGTTTGAATTTCAGTGATCCTAACAATCAGCACTATTTAAGATAAATGTGGCAGCAACCAGCTGGCACACCCATGTGGTCCCACCCTGCCATTTCCTGAAGTTATAGTTTCCACTGGCTAGGTTGTAAACCCCCGCCTTTGCATCAAGGTAGGGAACCTAACCCTGTGAAGTATCTGGTTCTACTGTCCCCAGGGCTTTGCGTTTAAAACTAGATAGCATGCTCCTAGCCTTATGCACCATAGAATAGACCATGAAACAGTCTTTTTCCTTGCCTCGGCCAGCTCTTAGGCATTCAACATGTGATGGAATTGAGGCTATAGTTAGGGTTAAATTTCAGGCACCCTCAGGCCCATGCCTGCTGACCATCTACAGTGTAAAACCACTAAGCTTGACCCCTAGCAACAGTCTAGCAGCATCGTTGAACTCTAGGCATGAAATCGATGCTGTCCCTACCAACCCCCTAGCACACGGCTGTCCAACTTCTAAGCAGCCAGGGTCTGCATGCCACACAGGCTACACCAGCAGGAGCCATACACCGTCCGGGCTATACTAGGGCAAGGCATGAACTTCCAGGCAGCACGCTGTGTCAATGTACCCTCTTCCCTATCCCTGTATCATACAGGTGCTTCCTTACCTCCCAAAGCTGCACCTCATGCCAAAGTGGCCACCCTCAGCTCCCTATGCTTCACTGCCTGGCCCCTTGGAGCAGACACAGAAAGCAGAAGTCAGAGGCAGGAAGGGGAACTTGGAGCCCCTGCCTGCTTGCCTGCTGTTGCAGCTTGTGATGGGGCAACTGGCAGCTGAGCTATGAGATTAACCTTACCAGCTTGGACCAGTTGGACAGCCCTTTCCTAGCACATCTCCTGCATTGCATTTGCAGGTGGGCTTTGATCTCAGGAGGTCTTCCAGAAATCTGACAATTTTCTGCTCCCAGCTTCTGGCCCTTCTGCACTCCACTTCCTCTTTGTTTCATCTGTAATTAGGGAGAAGCCCAGATGAAGAAACCAGTCATTTGCACACCAGTTCCTAGAACAGCTCCCCTTTACCAATAAGAAGCACTACACAAGCAGCCTTGTTGCAGGCTACAGGATAGGATATAGATGGGAAAGAGAGGCTTGTGCACTTCTGGCTGGCTGTGTGCAACCTCTAGTTTGACCTTAAAACTTTGTAGACATAGCCTAAAGCTTAGTAAAAGGAGCAACCTGGCAAGACAAAGAGAAGTAGGCAGGGGTGGTGACTAACCAGCCTCTGGGGAGATAGGAAAGGAAAGCAGAAAGCCAGGGGCTTCCTCACTCCTTGGGATTATAAATCAGTGGAGTCAGCTGGAGAAATTCCAGCAAAGCACAGTCTCATTGGAATTTGTCAGCAGTGAAATGTTTCATGGAGACAGTTCTGTTTTGATGAAGTCCCAGCAATCCTCTGTCAGTTCGCCTGTGCAGCTCTTTAACTTGGCTTCCCATATCTCTGGCATGGGGGCAACCCACCAGGCCAACTGCATGGTGATGGGAAAATCTCAGGGCTTCCCATATTCTGTCTTGAGGATACCTCCCCAGGCAGGTTGGCTGGGCCAGAGCTTCATCGCTTTCATGAGAGCTCTGTAAGTTTGGTTTTCATTCCAAACTGGAATGAAACCTAACCTCAAAATAGCAAAGCCTCCCCAAAATGGAATTGGCTCTCTGCCCAGGGTTAAAATAAAGCTGCATCCTTGACCATGATGGGATTCAGGGCCATATTTTAAAGGTATTTAGGTGCCTAATGATGCAGATGGGTGTCTAAAAAGCCCCTCCATGTCATAACTGACGAAAACTGGGCCTGATCCTCATTGCTGCTAAGCACCTGCAACTCCTGTTGAACTTAGGAGGAAGTCTGAGTCTTCTGCAGCTCTTGGGATCAGGTTTCTAGTCAGCACATAGACAGTATTTATGATGTCTGTGAGGAGTTAATGTCTGAATGATAAATGCATTCAATCTCTCTTCCCGATGTATGTTTAAAGGCGAGGTGGCTCATTTCCCAGTGTTCTGAGAAAATCACATATGTCAATTTTCTTTTATGATCTGATAATTTACTGCAATTAGTGTCTGAAAAACTTCAGACTTTCCACTTACAGTAGTTAACCCGTATTTGTAAAAATAAATATTTTCCTTCCCTGTCGCTTTGCTTAGTGTTATGTGATCTGGTAATGAAAGGCCCTGTCTCATGCTGTGTGCTCAAATGAAGAGTTAAGATTGCTGAGGGAGTTTTGCCACTGAATTTCCTCATTTGTTTTTGTGGTTTTCAGTTCTGATTTTAATGTTGTGTTAACATAGATTTCCCCCCGTTTAATATTGAAGTTTATGGCTGATTTCTAATCTCAGTAGATTCACTGCAGCTGCCCGTCCCTTGACAGCTAATTCTGAGGCATCTGGGTATGCCGTGTCCCTTCTGGCACCTACCCAAATTAGTCAGTAACCGTAACTTCCTCCTAATCATGTCCATCTTTTAAAGAATATGCTAAATCTTAACTGTCAAATATGTCACCAGAGGTCTCATATCTTTCCACCCCCTCCTTTTTTGATTGATAGATTTTTTTTTCTTTTTTAGTGCTCATAAAGGCTGTTGGATTTATAAGCCTGGAGACTGAAGTCTTATATCTAAAGCACAGCATAGACAACAGCAATGCAAAGCTTTCTCACTCTGTCCTGCCACTGAAACTCCAACTAGGAGGAGCCCAAGTTAGCTCGGTTTAGTCAGTCTCCAGACACATTTCATCCTTTGCTGGAATTAACAGGAAAGAAAAAAATTAATAACCGTTGTAATGAAGAGTGTTGGGAGTGTGACGGTTCTCTGCTAACTGGACTGACACCTCAAAAGCCACTGAGCAACCCCCACCACCCACCCGAAACCACCATCACCTTCAATTGCTTTGTAGACATTTTAGTAATTCTGCATCACAGGTTTGCTTGCTACTCTTCTGGGGTGAGAGTCATCCTAGGGCATAAACTGGTCTCTGGCCTAATGGTGAATGTCATATTTGTTGTGTAAAATGCTGAACATTCTCCTTATGACAGTAAAATAGCAAAAAAGGCAAAACAGATATCTTCATCAAGTAAATCATTTTTTTAGTAGGGCTTTAAATTACCTATGATAGTGGTACTCAACCTCTGGCCCTTAGGCAAGATCTGGCCTGCAGAATTATGAATTCCAGACAGGGCTCTTCATGAGTCTGGAAATTTGCAGTAGCAGGGTGGTGGCAGTGTTAATTGCTGCCAAATTTCCAGACCTGTGGGGAGCCCTGTGGGCTGGGTAACTTGGCCCTGTGTTCTAGATCATGCCAGTATGTGGTCACTCCATAGACGGATCTGGCATGTGGGATTGGACCAATGCATGGCTGGATCTGGCATGTGGGGTTGAGCTGGCATATAGCTGAATCTGGCACAAGGGGTTGGACTGGCTTGTGGG